>NC_137895.1:105835842-106445140 GCF_963455335.1 Martes martes
TTGTTTATAATTCTTTGTTTTCAATAGAATTGGATAACCTAGTTATCAGCTGATAGATAATTATAAATAATTTTTAATAATGGGCTATTGTGTGATTTGGGGCATATAATTCTGAAGGAGTGCAAAATATTGGGACATGCTGCTATAAAACATTTCCTTCCATTCCTATCTATTTATTTATATAAAGGTTTCTTAGTCCTATGAAAAGGAAGCATACAATAGAATTGATACTGAACCCTGAATGAGTAATATTCATCAAGAAATATCTAAACTAATAAAATAAAAATTCCATTAATTTCATTAAGATAAATATATTTAATGATATGACACATTTTTAGTAAAATTTTACTTTTCACATTTAATATGTATTTTTCAAAATATCACATATATAAGTTTCGATTGATCATATGTTAGTAGTAGTTATAATAATCAATTTGAAAGAATTTTGTAATAGAGTATGACCATAGGAAATGTTGTAAATATGAAATTTAAATTTATGTACATATCTTTGATGCAGAAAAGTATGAGAGAGGATCTATACAAACAGTCTAGCATAAAATAAATTACATCATCATAAAATTTTAGGAAGAAATGGAACAGAAACACCAGGTCAAAGAGAAAAAGGAACAAGTAAAATGTTTAATCACTTAAGAACAGTTTGTCTTTATAGTTTTTAAATAGATAAAAGTAGATATAAAGTCACCATAGTATTTATATTTAATTGGATACTTTCTTTTTAAAAAAAGAATGACACTTTATTTTTTGAAAACATTTTAAAATACCTAAGAAATCACATTCTTTGCAACTCTTTAAACTTATGAGTTAAAAATAGATATCAGGTTAAAATTATAGTTATGTAAATATTTTAGGAGGCATACAAACAAAGTCATGTAGCCTTCTGGTCTAGGCAAGAAACTGTAAATTAGGATGTAGGTGGGTAAATTGCATAGTGGCAGTGGGGAATGGAGACAAGTGGATGGATTTAGAATGTCTTTTGGAAGTAGAGCTAAAAAGACTTGGCGCATTCCATGTATGGGTAAGGCTGAAGGAGAAAACAAAGATCCAGTTACTGGCTAGACAAGTGGGTAGATGTTGGTTCCATTTTCTGAGATGAGAAATCCTGAGGGAAATACTTGTTTGAGGATAAGAAAGAAATTATGCTAAAAAAATAATGATAGTTATTATTAGTAGTAGTTATTATTAGTAGTGGAATTATTACCACAACAGATGTATATATCATCCCAGTTTTTTCTTCTGAAATAAACTATTGTCTACTTCATACCTTTTTCAGCTATTTCATTGACATCTCAACCCGAAACCATCCAAATCCAGAACCCTTGATTCCTTGCCTTAAACCAGTTTTTCCCCAGGCCTTTCATCTCATGTGAGAAAACACTCTTATCCTACAAATCTGAAATTAGTCATGGTGCGAGTTAGGAGAAGCGAGTCCGAGAAAAGCTGAAGTGATAGGTTCAGTACAGAGATTGTAAACTCTGGTTCAGAAAGCTACTCCAGAGGTTTAGGGAAGCTATATTACATAGTGGCTAAGAAAGTGGGTTCTGGGTTAGAATCCTTGATTGGAATTATGAAAATTATAATTGCAGAGAAATTATTTCTGTGTCAGTTCCCTGAGCTGTCAGAAATACTTACTGTAACTGCCACACCAAGGAGAGGTTATATGTATAAAGCACTTGTAACAGAGTTGGCGTATAGTAAGCACCCAGTAAACCTTAGTAGCTAAGGTTAAGTAGCTATGTAGGCTTCTCTTGTTACTGCTGTGGCTCTTGATAGCACCAAGGAAAGAGGTTGTTCTCATCAGCAAACAGCCCCAGAGAAACTTAGTATCTACAAGACCCCATCTTAGTGTCTTCAGTACTGGTGGTAACCAGCTTTTTCTTAAAAGTTCCCATTTGCGTATATCAAGTTTTAATCCTTGGGACTTGAGGAAATCCTGTCCCCTGCCACTTCGCAGCCTAGAATGTATAGTATCTGCATCCGCTGAAAATACCACAGCCAGCTAATAGGTTAGTCAAATGGGTATTGTTCTTATCATTTAGTTATTCCTTCTCTGAGAGTCTGTCTTAGGTCAATGCAGGATCTTAATTCTGTCCATTATTTTCCAATATTCTTTTAGGTTCCCCTCATAAAAATAGTTTTAGTAGCTTTAGTAAATGGTTACAAATGTGTGCTGTGGAAATCCAATCCTAATGCTGTCCTTCAGTTTTACAGAGTTATGTATTGTTCTGTGATTTCCTTCAGGAAGGAAAGTAGGGAGGGAAAGAAGAATACTTTCTTTAGCACAATTTAAAACAAAATGAGAGTTTGAGAACATTATGCTTAGATTTTATTCGTAGAAGTCGGAAGATAGAGAAAATTTAAGATTAAAAAAAATGTGTTTGATCCTCATAATCTTAAATTGGAAATATCTGTTTGAATATTCGTGACTTTTTCCTCTTACCAAACACTCAGATGTGCACACAAACACACACATTTTCTGCATACTGAAAATACCTCAAAAACATTATTTCAGCTGCAGTACACCCTCCTAGTGCCCAGGTATGGTATCCAAATACCATTTGGTATTAAGAGGATTTGAGTTCCAAATAGAAGTTACTTTTTTCTTTTGACATAAAGTGAATTCTAGAAATACACATTTTTCTTCACAAGTGCTTATTTGTGACCAAAGCCTCTGTAGTCCTTCTAGCAGCATTCTTCAATAGAACTTTGACCCAATGGAGATGTTTTATATCTCTTCTGTTCAGTATGACAGCTGATGAACACTTAAAATGTGGCTGGAACCACTGAAGAACCAAATTTTTTATCTATTTCATTTTAAAATCTATTTAATTTTAATTTAAATGGCCACATCTGGCTAGTGGCTGCTGTACTAGACAGTGTGTTGGATGGATGGATACTTATATAGACACATACGTACTTAGCAACTGCCATTTAGTTTTTCCTTCTGAGCCTGACAGAGTTGTAGTACCGCTATATAAGGACAAGCACTTTCCTGATGTTGTTGATCCTTTTTTGTTTTTGTTTTTGGAAAAACATCTGTGGTCTTAAAACGTATTTGTCAAAAGTAATTATTCCTCTTTTTTTTTAAGATTTTATTTTTTTATTTGACAGAGAGATTACAAGTAGGCAGAGAGAGGGGGAGAAGCAGGCTCCCTGCCAAAGCAGAGAACCCAATGAGGGGCTTGATCCCAAGACCCCGAGACCAGGCTTACTACTGAGCCACCCAGGCACCCAAAAGTAATTATTCCTTCAAGAAATAATGGTGAAAGACTAGGTTAGTAAAAGACTAGGTCACTTTCAAGAGATACCGTAATGTGTATGTGTGTCTGTGTGTCTGTGTGTGTCTGTGTGTGTGTATTACCCCATGTTTATAGAGTAGTAGACATTTCAATTTATAGCGTGCATAATGGAATTAGTATAGGAAAAAGGAATATAAAAGTTATAGAAACAAGAAAGCAGTGTCTGTCCATAGAGAGAATATGCCACCCTAGTGTTAAGAGTTTAATGGCTTCATAGATAACCATTACTCTGTTATTCATTCCAATAATGCTTATTGAGAGTTTACTATGTGCTGGGAAACGGAATACACTAGTGAACAAAACAAATATGGTCCCTTTCCTCCTGGTGTTTATATGTTAGGAAGATTAATCACGTGTTCACATACATAAACATACTCTTTAAGATTGTGATACAGGCAAATAAATGAAAATATAGAATTATAAAAAGAGTATAACAAGGGGAACTTAGAATGAATGGTCAGGGAAGACATCCCTAAAACAATGATACTTAAATTGACACATCAAAAGTAAATAGGAACTGGTGAGATTTAGAATGTCAGGAAATTTACTTCATGGAAACCACCTGTGTGGACACCCTAATAATGGGAAGAGCATGGTATAGTTATGCTATAGAACTAAAAGGAAATCACCAGTTAATGGAGAATGCTGAGTAGAAGTGAGTTGGTGGCTGGGTGGGTAGGTAGGTGAGTGAGTGAGTGAATAAAGGGATGAAAGAACAGATGGTATGACATGAGACTGGAGAGGTAGGGAGGAACCAGATTATGTAGGATGGTCATGTCAATGATTTTAGATTTTATCTTAATTTTAATGGCTAGCCTTTAACTCATTTTAAGAAGAAGAATGATAAAAATCCATTTCATGTTTCTTTAAAAATTTTTTTAGTTATTTATTTATTTGACAGACAGCGATCACAAGTAGGCAGAGAAGCAGCCAGAGAGAAAGGAGGAAGCAGGCTCCCTGCTGAGCA
The DNA here is from genome assembly GCF_963455335.1 of Martes martes. Taxonomy (NCBI): domain Eukaryota; kingdom Metazoa; phylum Chordata; class Mammalia; order Carnivora; family Mustelidae; genus Martes; species Martes martes. Next base: position 105,840,127 of record NC_137895.1, read on the forward strand.
GAGAGCCCCATGTGGGGCTCAACCCTAGGACCTTAGGATCATGACTCAAGCTGAAGGCAGAGGCCTTAACCCACTGAGCCACCCAGGTGCCCCACCATTTCACGTTTTAAAAAGATTATTCTGGCAGTTATATGAAAAATAAATCAGGGATAAGTAAGAAAAATATAAATGAACAAGGACACTAGGCAGAGTACCTGTTAGGAAGATACTGTGTAATCCAGGAACATAGTAGGGTGTTAGCAATGGAGATGGAGAGATTTATTTGGAGATAGATGCAATGGGATGTGCTGATATTTTGCATATGGAAGATCAGGAAGAGGGAGGTGGTATTTGAGATACCTGTGCCCTCTTTCTCATGAAGGTGTTGTCAACTAGGGACTTGGGTATATGGCTTTAGCTTAAAGGTGCGCTGTGAGCTAAAATAGAAACGTACTCCAGTTACTCTCAAATGCACCTAAATTAAGAAAGTACCTCTTTCTTTATTTCTTTATTTATTTATTTAAAGATTTTATTTATTTATTTGACAGACAGAGATCACAAGTAGGCAGAGAGGCAGGTAGAGAGAGAGAGGAAGAAGCAGGCTCCCTGTTGAGCAGAGAGCCTGATGTGGGACTCAATCCTAGGACCCCGGGATCATGACATGAGCTGAAGGCAGAGGCTTTAACCCACTGAGCCACCCAGGCGCCCCAGTACCTCTTTATTATTACTAGAAAATGTGACACACTGGATGTATATAGCATCTTACTCTTAATATAATTACAATGCTTGAGATACTGACAATTATTGATTACCTATTAACTGCTGATCATTGTGATAAATAATTAATAGTATTTAATCACTTAAATTCTTAGATATATTAGTGTTTCCTGGAGAGAGAAAGAACATCGGGGCTCATAGGGTCCTTTTTCAGAAGAATGAAGTCAGGTTTGCATTTGTTCCCTCTGAATGAAGCAGTGTCTTCATCTTTATTCCATCCTCTTGTCTGGATAAATCCTACTTCTTCCATAAAACCTTCTTTTACCCCCCAAGTCTGAGGTACATGTCTCTCCCATGTTTTTCAGCAGCACTCTGTACTATTTGTTTGACAACAGTGTGTTGTTATTACTTACTCTCTGTCACTGTAAGAGATTATCTCCACCTTCTCTGTTAGAATGAAAGCTCCTTGAGGACAGGTGTTGGGTCTTGTTTATTGTTGTATCTTTAGTAACTACTACCATCATGTCTGGTGCATAGTGGCATTCAGTGAATATTTGTTGAGCGAATGAATTAATAATGAGTGAATGAATAAAATTTTATTCTGACCTCCTGACTGCACTCCTGGTAACAGAAGCATCACTTTATTTACTAAACAATGTGACGTTTAATCGCAATTTTATGACTCTTACATTAGTTACCAAAAAATATTTTGAATTATTATAAAAATATTTTGGATTATTACAAAAATGTTTTGAATTGTTTTCTTCCTTGCAATTCCTCTCCATGGGATTTGATGAAGTACTTCGTCATCTGCCGGAAAAACTCAAAAAAGATTTCACAATCATAGATTTAAAGAATTAGATAGTATTACTTGAAAGCTTATTTTTTGTGGTAAAGAGTATTTGATATTAAAGCATGGTAGCTGCAATGGAAAAATAAAATTTAGAAATCTTCATTATCCCTGAGCTATCCTTACAGTGGAAAGTAAGAGGACTTACTATGTCTCATGCAGTGAATATGCAGCACTCTGTCCCACCGTGACTGATCTTTCAGATAGTGGGAGCTAGCAAAAAGTGATGTTATGTACCATCTAGTCTTCAACTCTGAGATAGCAAAAGCCATGTTATAAAAACATGTAAAATTTCCAAACACTCTATAGAACAGATATAAACTGTGATCAAATTAGGATGAAAATGTTTTTGATTCTACTTTATTTCCATCTGGTGGGACTAATACTTATGATCATCACCGGTGAATTCATTAGGTTTTTCAAGATTTGTCTCATCTCTCCTGCCTTAAAGATAGATTTATAATATTAAGATTGTTTCCTTTTATATAATACTCTAATGGGCTACATTTATAGTTTATAGAAGTTTCTTAACATACATATATGTGTGTGTGTATATATATATGTATATTTTTACTATTTATCCTTTTATGCCTTAAATTGATTTCTGTGTTGGTAGTGATGGGGGTTTTTGAGGTGAGTAGCTGAGCGTCTCAAAGTATTATAAATACAAACATGTTTCTCAACTACGTGTCTTAGAAGAAAATCCAGTTGTAAATTAGCAGTATGAACTTTGCATTGAAAAGAGATTGCTGATTTCTGCAGAAGTCATCATTTTTGGTCAGTGCAAAGATTGAAGGTACTTTGTTCAAAGATTTCATTTTTTTTTTAATTTTACTTTAAAGATTTTTATTTATTTATTTATTTGACAGACAGAGATCACAAGTAGGCAGAGAGGCAGGCAGAGAGAGAGAGAGAGGAGGAAGCAGGCTCCCTGCTGAGCAGAGAGCCCGATGCGGGGCTCGATCCCAGGACCTTGGGATCATGACCTGAGCCGAAAGCAGAGGCTTTAACCCACTGAGCCACCTAGGTGCCCCAAAGATTTCCTTTTTAAAAAGATGTTATTATCAAACATTCTATTGGTAAACATGGGGAAAGTGCGTTTTTAATATTCCAAGAATCTGATACGGTGACAGTTATATTCACATTTTCTCTTTGCCATTGTGTAACCATTTAAGTATTTAAATCAAGCTCTGTCAAGAGGAACTTAGTAAGTTTCATTGTAGACTCTTGCTCTAATGTCAATGAGTTTGAATCTTCTTTGTTATGGTGACTGGTTATGAAATCAGTCACTTGACAGACCCTGAAGTGAGACTGCTGGAAATACGTCATGTCTGCCTTCATGGTGACAGCTGGCTACAAAACAAACCCCACCAGAGCCATTCTGCAATTGACAAGGGACTTCAAAGGCCAACAGGGCTGCCACTTCAAAGAGAATTCTGCCATCTCTGGCTTGTTGAAAGAAGAAGTTAAATGGCTATACCCTGCCATAGCAGAAATCTCCATGTTTAGACTTCTCCTCCTTTTGATCTTAGAAAGATGTATGAAATGCGCTTTAAGTTAAAGGAATGATATAGTCTATAGCAATGGCAACCCAATATGATTCTGCATTTCACTCTACTTCTTAATGGAAATTACCCAAATATGTTCAAATAACAGTAGGTCTAAAAACTCAAATGTCTCAGAGGATGAGTGTTCAAAAAAAGAATCGAAACTTCATATTAATGTTGTAGTCACTTTCACAAATGTGGAGTAAGTCAGATGGTGAATAAAATGGAGCTCTCAGTGTGTTTTTAAAACTCTCCTTCAGTTTCTCCTTGTAATTTTAGTCTCCTTTAGTAGAATCATGTTCTGAATATTGATAGTAGGAACAGCACATAACTAAAACCTGTCGTCTGAAGTCCAATTTGCATGGTTTAAATAGACATTTCTCTTTCTCCCCTTTTAGTAACTTGTACTTGAAATTTTAAACTACCTTGTACTGTTTGAAATGTTACTCATCCATTTATGCTGGATACGATCTTGATATAATTACCTTATCATTGTATTCAACAAAGGGACGATCTCAGAGTTTTAATAAAACTCTTCCAATAAAAGATCAAAATACTAACAAGCATCTTGAAGAATAACAATGAAAAGGCAGCAACATGAATTTTTTCATTTAGATTACTGATAGCCCTGAAAGATACTCATTTGATGGAGTTATATGTAGTGTACTTGAAAAAGAAGAAAGGAAACTTTATAAATAACAGGGCAGTAAAAATATGGAGATTTTATATGTAGTGTGAAGTGAGAGTAGGGCTTGGCCTGAAATCTAAAATTATTGCAAGTCAGTGGCATGACCTTTTTTAACTGCAGTGTTTTCTCTCTCATCCTCTGTATTATAGAAGGATAAAACTGAGAACCCTTAGATTATTTTGCCCTGATCTTGTGTTCTTTTTTTCTCTTAAAACTTCTACTTATAATAAAAGGGTTGACTTAGCAGAAGCTTTAGGGCACTATAATAACTTCCTCTTTAATTTTGCCAGATGGGGTCAGTAGACAACAAGTAAAAAAATTTCTGAAGGGAAACTGGAGCTCCCAGGAAATAACCACATGCGATGGTATAACCCCCCCCCCCAAAAAAATAATAATCAAATAATAATCTTTTTACACATGAGTGGTTTGTAACAGTACTTCTGAAAGTAGTGCATTTGGGTATGCCTTTTTTATTATAGTTTTTTGCTCTTGAAAATTTTTTGATAAAATAGTACATGATTATATTATTCTGGAAGTTCAGGAAATATCTATTTTTCTAAATTTTGGCTTGATTTTTCCTTTTCATTCAACAAAAGGACCACATCTGTGTTTTCCAAAGTTATAATCAAATGAAAAATTAACTGCAGTGGAAAAGAAATAAAACCTTGGCACACCCTAAAATTGAACCACAGAGATGAGTGCCAGACTCCATAGATATTGGTTTTCAAAGTAGACGTGTTTTTATACTTCTGACTAAACTATATAACCACTACTGCACTGGGAAGCACTTTTGGAATCTATGTGGCAGATCTGTAACAGATGATATTTAGTTTGCTTGTAATGAGTTCTTGGGGTGTTTGGCCCTTATTCTGTTATCTCCTACTGAGAAGTTTGATAAACCAAATTATTGACGATAGAGGCAGTCATCCAAGATATCGCTGAAGGTGAAGTCATGAGAGCCAGATGGCTTCCCACTGATTTTTATATGCAGTTTATGTTCTCCTTGGCTGCACCTTCTTGGATGTTTTCAATAAAACATATTTTCCTAGAGAAATATGCACAGCAGGATTTATCCTACACAACAGATAGTTTTTGTGTGTGGCACGGCCCATGCTCTGTTTTGGCACTCATTTGTCCCCTCCTCTTATCTCCACCCTCTCTAATGAATGAGTAAAGAGGTAATAAGGGCTAGTGTAAAGTGCAGTGAACCAGAAGTCAAGTGATATGGATTTTAGCTCTTCTGTTTACGAGCTGTGATTTAAGGTGAGGTTCATAGTCTTTCTAAGCCTCTGTAGTGGAATGAAGTAATTTATTAGCCCACAAGTGTTTTGGTAGCCTATAAAGACAGTATACAAATGTTGAGCATTATTGCTCAACATTATGGCCAGAATAATCGTGTGTGTGTGTGTGTGTGTGTACACAGAATAATCTTGTGTGTGTGTATGTGATGTTTATGAGTTCTCTCTTGGTGTCCTTGGGTTGCCAGACATTAAATCTTATCATTTTATATTTCTTCTTTGATTAATAGTAAATTTGTGGTAAGTAAAATTTTGATTTTTGATGTTACTATTTTTAATAGTATAATATTGATAAATTTTTGATTTTCATATAACTGTCATTTCATTTGCCAGTATTTTTTTATAACCTTTTTCAGGGGTTATATTGAAAATAATATGTTTTCTCCACAAAAAAGCATCTGCAATTGATGAAATACCATTCTGTTTACTTCTAGGTAGCTGTTTGACTTTTTTCCAGTAGTGCAAATGAGAAGGATTAAAATTTTCCATTAAAGTGTCAGTAAACTTTTATTGTTGCAAACTTAAGATAGGAGTACGAAGCTGTTTTATTCAAATTGTTTATTTGATCTTAGAAAAAGGGCTTAAGACCTAAATGCTCTGGTCTCTGTTGGTGACTTATGCAAGTGAGGGGATTGCTGTTTTCTGTGATGAAAAGGAATTAATATTTTCTCCATGTGAAATGGCCAAATGGTTTCAACTATGAAGGAAATTTTTTTCAAAAGCTGGGTAACTTGTACAGCCTTCCTAGCCTGTACTTTAGTCTGTTTTTTGTTTGTTTTGTTTTTTGTTTTTTTGTTGTGTACTTTAGTCTGTTGTCTTGACTTTCTAGTAATGCAGAAAATAACTTTTTTATTTTTCAGAAGAGAATTTACTAGAGCTTGAAGTTCAAGGGAAAATCTTGTCTTTCCACCTCTGTTTATATTTCCTTGAGTTACTCATTTGTCACAAACTCTAATGAGATATAAGGAGGTCTCAGACCCAGATGCAGAAGAGTGTAAAATGATGGTTGCCACGTCTTGTTACTGCTGCTGGAGAAAAAATGTGATGTTGCTTAGATTATTTCTATCCTTTTTTCTTATAGGAGTAGAGAAGAGCCATGGAGTCTATGTGAACCCAGGCAGTTACTAATTTTTGTTTCATTTGATTCTGATATGAATTCTTGGTTGCTGAAGTAAGCAAATTATAGGAGACATTAATCAAGTAACAGTCTTCTGAAAACAAAAAAAAAAGTAGTTTTGAGTGCTTTAGTTCAGATTTTTAGTCTTTAGTTTTGATGCTTTGTTACCAAAAAAATCATTTAAGTGGAATTAGCAGTGAGATAAACATTATTATCCCTTCTTAAACCTGCTTTCCAACCTCGGTGACACAAATGATGAGATTGATAGCAGCAGGGGGACATTTGTTTTGCTTTGAAAATGTGCACCCACATTTTATTGATATGGGATTTTTAAAGCTCCACTTAGGAATGATGAGGGGTTATTATAGGGTTTATCTACCTAAGCCCTCTGGGTTGATAAAGAAAAATTGAGATGGCTTGGGGGATGGGGGAAGCATTTCTTTCACATTGTTGTGTTTGCACTCTTTTTAAATTTTTAAAAACAATGAAATCTTGCCATTTGCAATTACAAGGGTGAACCTAGAGGGTATTTATGCTATGCAAAGTAAGTCAGAGAAAGAAAAATACTGTATGATTTTACTTATATGTGGAATATAAACAAAAAAAGCAAATGATCAAATAGAACAGAAACAGACTCATAGATACAGAGGACAAACTATTGGTTATTAGAGTAGGGAAGAATTGGTGGGTGGGGGAAATAGGTGAAGGGGGGATTAAGAGGTACAAATGTCCAGTTATAAAATAAATTAGTCATGGGGTTATAATATACAGCATGTGGAATATAGTCAATAATATTAGACATACTGTGTCACATATTGCGTCATTATTCAATAATGTATAAAGATATTGAATCACCAGGATGTACACCTGAAACCAAAAGGTTATTGTATGTCAGTCGTATTTTTATTAAAAAAAAATTAGCTTCAGCTAAAGATTTGTAACCACAGCACAGTATTACTGGAAACTTAAAGGGAATTGCCGATGAAGAAACACAGCCCAGTCAGTGTACATTTATTTCTTCTACAAGTCAGTCTTAACCATGGGTTCTTATAAACCATATGCTTTTATAGAAATACACAGCATCATTAACTGCCCTATGGGAATGTGAGCCATATTTTGAGAGATGGTAAAAACATTTTGTAAATTCCTCACCAGTGGAACACAGTAATTATTTCAAGTGTCATTTGCTGATTTTATTCACACTCACAAACCTTTGACATTGTTGACTTATTAGAGAAATGCCACACTATTTAAAAAGTCAAGAAATCTAGTGACTCCCAAGTTGAATTGGAGAAATGTGTTTTCTTTGGTTTCTTTTTCAGTGTTATATATGTGACTCCTACTCATATTTTGGTTCTTCATAAGGTCGGGAGTAAAAGATAGCAGTAGTACCTTACAATTCCTAATCTTAATATACTGCTAAATTCAGTGTTAATTTAGTAAATCAAGTTACTTCAGGAATCACAATATCTTATTTTCAATAAACAATAGAAAATTAAAGCAGTGCTATCATATAAGTCATATACATTAAGGAAATAATTCTTTGGTATCATCTGCTTTATTTCGAAGTTATGGCACAGTGGGGCCAGTGTCCACCCTTTTTAAAGAACTTAGTAGAATTAATTTTACTGTGCCTTCCATCCTAGATTTCATTAGACATTGTCCAAAAAAATAAACCTCCAATTATCTGTGCTGCAACATTATCCCTATCTGTTCAGTACTTTCTTTGCCTCAACATATTCTTCAATTCTTACTCCTTCTACATCTTCCCACTTTGTCACCAAAATTCAGATTCATTTGTCTTCATTCATTCACCAGTTCACCAAGTAGTTACTGAGTTTCTATTCTGTGCCAGTCCCTGACACATACATTCTTAATTTCTTCTCACTCCTCCTCCCCCTCGTCCTTAATTGTAATTAACATACGGTGTTATATTACTTTAAGGTATATAGTATAATGACTCAACAATTCTATATATTGCTCAGTGGTCATTATGGTAAGTGTACTCTTAATCCCCTTTATTCCACCCATATACCCACCCACCTGTCCTCTGGTAACCATCATTTTGTTCTCTGTATTTAAGAGTTTGTTTCTTTTTTGTCTCTTTTGTGTGTATCTTCATTTTTGTTGTTCTTTTTGTTTGTTGAATTCCACATACGAGTGAAATCATGCTATATTTAATTTTTTTTTTTCTTTCTTGAACCGGCTTTCACCTTCTTTGCATGAGGTATAATTTGGCCTCTCCTTTAACAACTTCCAGCAACTCTTTCTGGTGATAAATACATGTTTCTTCTGAACCGTAGGGTTAGAGGTAGGACTCTCACCCTTCCTGTTTCCTGTTACACTTTAAGACCATTATTCCATCACATTATTATGAGAACCCCTACTTCTTCAAGTCCCATGCCATTCTGATATAGCACGGAAGGTTTTCATTGAAGATTTTTATCTCACTGATTTCAGAATCTGTGTGGATAATTCATTTGTTTTCTCATCCTTTCAGTTTCTTTACCTTTGTCTTTGTTGACTTTCTTCATCCCATATTTGGCATCCTAAACCTTATAATCTAGCCTGCCTCCAAGTTCACTCATTACAGTATCTTTCGCTTTAAACACAATTGCCTATTATTTTAGCATTCTTGTTCATTTGTACTATCTTTCCATATCATTTGAACAACTTTTTCTCTTTTTGCTTCATCTAATCCATTAGTCCTCTCTTTCCTTCCTTTTGTATTCCCCGTCTTTGTTTCTTCCTATATTCAGTTTAGAATCCTTTTTCCATTATTTTAGTAGTTCTCATTTTCACATTCTGAATCTTCTGTCTCCTCTATTTAGTCAGATCCCTTTAGTACCTTTCTATTGTATTTGGGATAAAATCCCAAATCCTTCATGTGGCCTACAAGATCATTCTACATCTAGCCCCTTTCTCCCTCTCCTACCACATTTGTACCCTTCTCCTTGTTCTCAGGGTTTGTATCTTTTATCTTCTCCCTCTGCTTTCCCATTTTAGGGCTACTATACTAGCTGGAATGACATTTTCCTCCCCACCTGCTTCTTACTTTCTTGGGGAAACTCTCTAGGCCCCCAAAACATAGATCAAAGCCTCATGTTACTTACTCTCATGGCATATGTACCTTCTACATAATGCTGTACATAGTTTATAATTAAATATTTATGAATTTTATTAATGACTATATAGACTCAAAGCTCAAGAGCTATAGAGAAATATGTCTGTTTTGTTTTCTCTTACATCTTCAATGCCTAACACATAGTACCTGGCACAGGGTGGGAATGAAAGGTTTAGATGGTAGAAGAGAAGGGGGAGAAAGGAAGGAAGGAAAGATGCAAAACTGGGCATGGGAGCACTCTGCGGAGCAATTTATTAGATATAATTGTGGAAAGCTGTTGTGGAACAGTGATACATTGTAGCAAAGCAAAATTAACTCTGAATACAGCGGGTTCTGGCTGCCTAGGTTGGAATCCTGGTTCTATCCCCTCTAGCTGTTAAGGCACTTAAGTGCTCCAAACCTGTATTGTCTTCTATAAAAGTGAGATAATAATATACTTAATATCTAGCCTTACAGGCTTATTGTGAGGATTTAATGAAACGATATCTGTAAAGTGCTTTGAACACTTTGAAGTTTTCAGACAAGGTAAGTTGCTGCTGTTTTTGTTATTATTATTCTTAAAATAGCTATAACTATTCCCTGTTAATAAAATACTATACTATTGGTATATATCTTGTCAAAGAATTACCATGCATTGACGAAAAGAGTATAATGGGAAAAGAGAATATTTCTAGTATGTATGCTAGTATGCAGCGTAATTCTGTAAATTTAAATTCACAGTAATGGTGATTGTGTGATATCTAGAGGATTTTGTTGGGAGAGGATGGTAGAAGGTATATATGAATATATGTGTGTAAGTTCTCACTGATACTTAAGAAATGCTCCTCAACTCAGGAGCTTTTTAAAGAAAGAAGTTTTTTTAATTTAAAAAAATTTTTGGTAATTATATAACAGAGTGGTTCCTAATCTGGAATTTCTTTGAAATCAAGAGAACTGGTAGACTTCTCAAATGAAAATCTGACTTCTATGATGTATGCTTAACCTCTAGGTAATCTTCCTTTGTACACTCCTTTTTTCTTCTAATTGTTTCATTCTTTTGGAGACTTACGCTTCTTATCCTCCTAAGAAACCATAACAATATTTTCCATAAGCATCTTGGGAATGACAAAAAAGTATTTTACTCTCTGTTGGGGAATGGAAGAAGGTGGGAGACTTGAAGATGCAGTCTTTGCCAGCACCTGAAGCACCTAATTTCTTTGCTTTCTTAAGGAAAATGGGTCTGTGGTAAAGTCATAATTTGTTCCTTCTTATTCTGAGTAAAAGTTTATTAGCTTGTGATTTAAGCAAACCATCTGGTCATGCTGGCACTGCACACTATCAAGCCCTGTGCTTTCTCTTAATATGTTACTGGAGGCAGTTAAGTTGCATACTTGAATCCCAGCTCTGGCCTGGCTTTTTTTTTGTATCTTGAAACATATGTTTTTAAAGATCATACTGTAACCTGGAGCACATTTTTAAATGGTTGAGAATTTCTTCGTTGTTTAGTGTGTTATATATCTCTTCATTTCTTCTATTCAGCTTTCCTTACTTTCATCTCTCAGTGACTATACCTGAAACCATATAACTGCTGTGTGGTAGGCGTATAATGGAACAGATATCCAAATGGAGATAGTTGGATGTATTCTCTGGGGTTGTGGAAAAGTAACAGAGTAGTTCAGTTTGACCTTGAAACTGTTTCCCTGGCTGGAGCCCAAGCACAAATGAGATAATTATTTGGAAATCCTTGCCTGTGGTACCATTCTAGCCTTAAAAACAAAAATGCTTTAAAAGTTACTTGGTCGTATGTATTATCTTGGTTGTATGTATATATAATAAGCTAGGAATACCTTGAGGGTCTGGCACTAAAATGGTTGGGAAAATGAAGCAATCTTTAAGAAAATTACATTTTGCTAACAAGCAAAATTCTGTAAGTGGAAGTATGGAATGAAAGTTAAAACATGTCTGTAAACAGAGCAGACTGGATGCTGGGAAAATAACTTCCACAGAAACAATTGAAGATGGTTGATAAAATATGTATCATAAGTTGGAAAGAAAGTAAGGAAATCTCAGGAGATGAATAAGACAGAGAATTAAAATACAGGTACTTGATGAGCTGTTAAACTTGAACATTAGCTCTTAAACTTAAACTTCTTGGAAGGAAAAAGGTGCATGGATGCCCAAAATGGAGAATCTAACAGACAGTCAAATTCCCTATACCCTTTTTATTTTTTATTTTTTTAAGTAGGCTCCATACCCAGTGTAGAGCCCAACACCAGGCCTGAATTCATGACCCTGAGATCAAGTCCTGAGCTGAGATCAAGAGTTGGATACTTAAAATGACAGAACCACCCAGGCACCCCTCCCCACTCTTTTTAAAAGGAATCCATGGCCACCTGGGTGGCTCAGTCGATTGTCTGCCTATAACTCAGGTCATGATCCCAGGGTCCTGGGATCTAGTTCCACATGAGGCCCCTTGCTCAGCAGGGAGTCCACTTCTCCCTCTCCCTTCCACTGCTCATGTTTGTGCACGTGTGCGTGCTCTCTCTCTCAACAAAAATACATTTAAAAAACCAAAAGGAATCCACAATACCCAAAATTGGTCCTTTGAAAACATTAAGAAAAGTGGCTTTTGGTAGTATTAAAAGAGGGGGGGAAAAGGCAGAGTGAACAATTTTTGAAGTGATAAAGGACTTATAACTATGAATCCTGCAAGTTTTAAAAAGATACAAGATTATTTTGCCAGTACATATGAAATTTAGACTCAGTGAACAAATGCAAAAAAAAAAAAAAGGAATTTAGCAAGACTCGCTACATGTGAAAAAGAAAACCTGAAAAAATGAGTCAGTAATAAGATTTTTCCTACAAATTTCAATCCTGAAGAGTTAACAATGGTGACTTTTTAATAGACACAATAAGGACAGATAATTTCAGTCTTACAGAAACAATTCCAGAAAATTAAAAAGAGGGACTAATTAATCACGAACATATTTTATAAGATTAACATAACTTCGTATCAAAATTTGACAAGGTTAGTACAGGAAAAGAAAAGTTTAGGCCTGTCTCAACCATGAACATAAATGCAAAAATTCCTAAACAAAGTATTGCCAATTTAAAGTTAGTGTATGAGAAAGAGAAAAATAAGCATGAAGACATTTTAGGCCTGTTCCAGGAGTCAAGATTGGTGTCTTTAGAAAATTAACTATCATAATCTGCCACATTAAAAGATGTTAGGGGAAAAGTCATGTGATCATCTTAAGAAATGTAGAAACTTCAATTTTTTTTAACTAACAATAGATGGAAATTTCTTTTTTTTTTTCTTCTTAAGTTTTTATTTAGAGGTGCATAGGTGGCTCAGTTAGTTAAGCGTTTGCCTTCGGCCCATGTCATGATCTCAGGGTCCTGGGATTGAGCCCCATAGTGGGCTGAGACATTGGATGTCCCTATGGGGAAAATGAGATTGGCTCAACACCATACACAAAAAAGCAATTCCAGATAATTTAAAGACTAGATGTTGGACACAATACTTAACACTCTTGGATAACTTGTCAGTCAGGTATTGTACAGTAACTGCAAAATAACATAAGTTGTGATGGTTAATTTTATGTGTCAACTTGCTTGCGCCATAAGGTGCCCCGATATTTGGTCAAACTGTTTTTTTTTTTTTTTTTGAGGGTGTTTTGGATGAGATTAACATTTAAATCAATATACTTGAGTAATTCAGATTGCCCTCTGTGAGTCCTGTTCTATTCAAGTTTTCCAGTCAGTTGATTCCCCTCCCCTGACTAGGAGTAAATCCTGCTTGATGGTGTTTGAACTGGGATGTTGGCTTTTGCCTGCTTTTGGAACCCTAATTGCAACACTGAGTCTTGAGTCTTGAGTCTGTCAGTCTTTGGACCAGAACTTCACAATTGCCTGCCTCTCTTGGGTCTCAAGCTTGCCCATTCAGTTTGCAGATCTTGGCATTTGTCAGGTTCCATAATCACATGAGCCAGTTACTTTTAAAATATATGTATGTATGTTTTCTAATAAGTATTTTACATTACATATTGCATATAATTTTTTATAAAATATACATTTTAATATATAATATATACAGTATACTTTATATATTGATATAATTGCTATGGTATATTAATATAACTAATTATATTAATTTAACAATGTATTTAGTTATTGGTTAGGTTTCCCCAGAGAAACAAAACTAACAGGATATATATTGAATACAGTATGTGTGTATATGTGTGTGTTTGCATATGTATGCATATACAGGCATACCTAGGAGACTTTGCCAATTTGGTTCCAGACCACTACAATAAAGCATATAAGGCGATAAAGTGAATCAAATGAATTTTTTTGTTTCCCAGTGTATATATATATCAAAGTTATGTTTACACTGTATTATAGTGTATTAGGTGTGCAATAGCATTATGTCTAAAAAAATAATGTACATGCCTTAATTAAAAAATACTTTATTGCTTAAAAACGCTAACTAGCATCCACACTTTCAGCAAGCTATAATATTTTTGCTGTTGGAGGTTCTTACCTCAGTGTTGATGGCTGTGACTGATCTGGGTGGTGGTTGCTGAAGGTGGGGGTAGCTGTAGCAATTTCTCTATTTTCATTTTTTGGGGTTTTTTTTGACAAGTATTTAGGACCTTTAGTAAGATTTGTTTGCTGTTTGTTGACTTTTTTGAAAAAAAAAATCAAGTTGTTAACTTTTTATTACAAATAGAAATGAGACTTTTAAAAATCTCATCTTGGGGTACCTGGGTGGCTCAGTTGTTAGACATCTGCCTTCGGCTCAGGTTGTGATCCTGGGGTCCTGGGATCGAGTCCCACATCAGGCTCCCCTCTCTGTGGGAAGCCTACTTTTCCCTCTCTAGTCCCCCTGCTTGTGTTTCCTCTCTCGCTATGTCTCTGTCAAATAAATAAATAAAATCTTTTAAAAATATAAAAAAATAATAAAAATAAAAATCTCATCTTGCCCAGATATGAAACAATTTTAAAACCCTTAAAAGTGTATTAGGAAAAAACAGGCTTTTTTAAAACATATTTGTCCTTACTAAAAAGGGATGTTTTTAGGCAAAAACAATAAAAACCCCATGCTCTATAGATAATGCAGATAGTTCTAGTTATTTTGTTAATGGGCAAAAAACAAGCACTTAAGAGCTTCAGCTCCAGTCTTTTGTTAATTTCTTATTCCTGGAATATCAAACTCATTTCTTCTTATTGGATGACTGAACCAGATGATGGTAGAGAATTGATAAACCAGTATTTATTTAGCCCTGCCCTAGTCAGAAGTTGGGGGATTGGAGCAGATGAATTCTTTGCTGGTGGATCAGCTGCTTTTATCTCTTTGCCACTTTGTTGTTTGGGGTTTCCTGGGCACTCGTGTCAATAATTGAAGTTGCGGAAGTACCATTGTTGAGGTGGCTGCTTACCTTGGGTCTCATCTCCTTGATTTTCCTTAATTTCTTTATTGCTGTCTTCTCTATGTTGTCTCTGGTAAGGAGGCCCCTGCAGAATTGTTGTCTGTGACCCTGATAAACATATTCTCTCTCACTGGTCTACCTTGTGCTCCTGAATTCTGGTTGTCAGCACCTTCCAGCACTTCTCCCTGCCCAAGTGGGTTGGAAGACTGTGGTTGATGCCCCCATGGTCTCCTCATGTAGTAAGATGGGAATTGTTGCCTGCAGAAGGTCCGGAACTGTTGGGTCTGGCCTTGAAAGCAGTGTCTAATCCTTCATTCTTTTCCCCACTCTCACTATTTTGGCAGTTCTGCTAGTAATTGCATGGAGGACCCAAGTGCCATGGATAGTGCCTATAATGGTTATGGTCTGCTGCATATTTACTGCCTTGTACTGGAGCTCCACCAGCACCTATACCATTTGCTACCTCCTTACCCTTTCCCCTTCAACAGCATCATATTCCACAGTCCCTCCATCCTCCCACGCTATGAAGGTAGTTCTTGGGTTACTCCTCTTTATGACAGTCAGGTGTACAAATACATCTTCCTTGGTTTATTCCTGTTGATGAGACCATATCCATATCTCACATTGGACCATTCTGCTCTTCCCCACATCTTACACTTGCTGGCAGTGATGTGAGGCCTCCACCACCAACTGTGGGGTCAGGCTTGGTGTCAGCAGTGCTGGGACAGGGGCCAGGACTGGATGGTGACTGGATGGTTTCCACTTCACTGCTCATACTTTTAGTGATGGTGACAGGGCTGGTTTAGGCAGCTGCTGCTCCTCCTGGGGTGTGATGGTAACTAGACCAGAGTTGGTGGGGCTGTTCCAGGCTTTTTGAGGTCTGCTCTCCATGCCCACTACCTATTGGAATTTCTTCAAATGCAGAAACAATGGAGGCACCTGGGTGGCTCAGTTGGTTAAGCATCTGCCTTTGGCTCAGGTAATGATCCCAGGGTCCTGTGGTCAAGCCCTATGTCAGGCCCCCTGCTCAGTGGGGAATCTCTTCTTCACTCTCCCTCTGCCTCCCACCCCCCACTCATCCTTGCTTTCTCTCTCCGTCTCTCAAATGAATAAATAAAATCTTTTAAAAAACGAGAAAACAATGAAGTTTGCCACATCAACTTTTTCTTTCACAAACAGTTTCTCTGTAGCATATGATGCTGTGTGATAGCATTGTAGTCACAGTAGAACTTCCTTCAGAGTTGGAGTCAATCTTCTCAAATCTGCTATTGCTTTATCCACTAAGTTTACATAATTTTCTAAATCCTTTGTTGTTTCTACTGTCTTTATGGCATCTTCAGAGGGAGTAGGTTCCATTTTAAGAAGCCACTTTCTTTGCTCATCTAAAAGAAGCAACTCCTCATCTGTTCAAATTTTATCATGGGATTGCAACAATTAAGTCACGTCTTCAGGCTCCACTTCTAATTCTAGTTCTCTTGCTGTTTCCACTACATCTGCAGTTCCCTCCTCCACTGAAGTCTTGAACCCCTCAAAGTCATCCAGGAGGATTGGAACCAACTTCTTCCAAACTCCTGTTCAGGTTGATATTTTTACCTCTTCCCATGAATCACAAGTGTTCTTACCAGCATCTAGAATGGTGGACTTTTTTTCCAGAAGGTTTTCAATTTACTTGGCCCAGATCCATCAGAGGAATCCCTGTCTATGGCAGCTGTAGCCTTCCTGAAATGTATTTCTTAAATAATAAGACTTAAAATCTGAAATGACTTCTTCTTGCTCCATGGGCTACAGAATGAATGTTTTGTTAGGCATGAAAACAACAATAATCTCATTGTATGTCTCCATCAGAACTCTTCCAGTGTCAGTGAGCAATCATAGTTTGAAAGGAATTTTTTTTTTTCTGAGCAGTAGGTCTCAGCAGTGGACTTAAAATATTTAGTAGACTATGTTGTAAACAAATGTACTGTTACCTAGGCTTTGCTCTTCCAATTATAGAATACAGGCAAAGTAGACTTAGCATGATTCTTAAGGGCCTTAGGATTTTCAGGGTGGTAAATGAGCATTGGCCTCAACTTAAAGTCATTCGCTGTGTTAGCCCCTAACAAGAGAATCAGCCTATATTTTTAAGACAAGCATTGACTTCTCTCTAAGATGTCTTTTTCTTCCAGTAGAAAGCTGTTTCATCTACATTGAACATGCGTTGTTTAGTGTAGCCACCTTCATTAACGATCTTAGCTAGATCTCTTGGATAACTTGCTGCAGTTTCTACATCAGCAGTTACTGCTTCATCTCATACTTTTATGTTATGGAGATAATTCTTCCCTCAAACTACATGAACCAACCTCTGACAACTTCAGATTTCTCTTCTGCGGCTTCCTCACCTTTCTTAGCCTTCACAGAATTGAAGAGAGTTTGGCCTTGCTCTGGATTAGGCTTTGCCTTAAGGAATGTTACAGCTGGTTTGGTCATTCCATAGAATGGAGGGTTAGTAAAACTTTCTCCATATGAGTAATAAGGTTGTTTCTCACTTTCTTATTGTTTGTGTGTTCACTGAAATAGCATTTGTAATTTCCTTTAAGAACTTTTCCTTTGCAGGGGCACCTGGGTGGCTCAGTGGGTAAAGCCTCTGCCTTCGGCTCAGGTCATGATCTCAGGGTTCTGGGATCCAGCCCTGCATCGGGCTCTCTGCTCAGTGGGGAGCCTGCTTCCCCCCCCCCCGCCCCTGCTGCCTGCTTCTCTGCCTACTTGTGATCTCTGTCTGTCAAATAAATAAAAAAATCTTAAAAAAAAAAAAAAATCCTTCCTTTTGGGGCACCTGGGTTGCTCAGTGGGTTAAAGCCTCTGCCTTCAGCTCAGGTCATGGTCCCAGGGTCCTGGGATCGAGCCCCGCATCAGGCTCTCTGCTCAGCAGGGAGCCTGCTTTCCCCCTTCTCTCTCTGCCTGCCTCTCTGCCTACTTGTGATCTCTGTCTGTCAAATAAATAAATAAAATCTTTAAAAAAAAAAAAAAAGAACTTTTCCTTTGCATTCACAATTTGGCTGTTTGGTACAAGAGGTCTGGCTTTCAGGTATCTCGGCTTTGGACCTATCTTCCTCACTAAGCTTAATCATTTCTAGCTTTTGATTTAAAGTGAGAGATATGTGACTCTTTCTTTCACTTGAATATTTAGATACCATTGTAGCATTATTAATTGACCTAATTTCAGTATTGTTATATCTCAGGAATAGAGAGGCCCAAGGAGAGAGAGAGTGACAGGGGTTGGTGGAGAAGGCATAGCACACACTACATTAGACAAGTAAGTTTGCTGTCTTATATGGGTGCAGTTTGTGGTGCCCCAAAAAGAATTAGGGTAGTAACATCAAAAATCACTGATCATATATCACTATAACAAATATAGTAATAATGAAAAAGTTAGAAACATTGGGAGAATTAACATTGTAACATATGAAGTGAGCAAATGCTTTTGGAAATATGGAAACAGACTTGCTTGACATGGGTTGCCACAAAACTTCAGTTTGTAAAAAATAAGGGCTGTGAAGTGCAATAAAACGAGGTATGCCTGTACCCATGCATACATATTGTATTCAGAATATATCCTATTGCTTTTCTTTCTCTGGAGAACCCTAACACACCTATAATAATCATTTATTTCTTCATCACATAGATTGGAGGGTTAGTATAGTTGGCTTTGCTTTAGTTGTTGACTGGGGTGGCTATGCCCTCATGACTCTTTCTAGAACCCAACTGAGAGGGAGTAGCTACTCAGAATGTTGCTTTTTTGGCAATGGTGGAAATGTAGCCTAACCACATGATTTATGAACTTCAGTTTGTTTCTGAATTGCTAACATCCCAATGCTCGAAGCAAGTCACATAGCCAAGCCAGAGAAATATTTTCTGCCCATTATTATGCTATGGGAAGGATGTGGATGAATACTAATACCATAGAGGAATGAATAATTGGGACCACTAATTCAGTCTATTCCTGAAGGCAGTACAAAAGTAGGAAATATCATATGACCCTGAGAATAGGAAGGATTTCTTTTTTTTTTTTTTTTTTTTTTTAGGAAGGATTTCTTAAACAGGATATAAAAGTCACAAATCTTAAAAGGCTTAATAAATTTGCTTATATTAGTGTAAGATTTTGGGGGCACCTGGGTGGCTCAGTTGGTTAAACGTCTGACTCTTGATCTCAGCTCAGGTCTTGTTCTCAAGGTCATGAGTTCAAGCCCCACACTGGGCTCTATGCTGGGCATGGAACCTACTTAAAAAAAAAAAGATATTTTTGATCATACAAAGATATCATAATAAAAGGAACAGTTAAGGTACACGCTGGGAGAAGAACTTTGCTAAGCATTTAATTGATGAAATGTTGGTCTCTAGAATAAATGTTTATGGGTATGTTTAAAATTCCTCCAAAATCAATAAGAATAAGAGAAGCCAGTGGAGGTGGGAAGCAAAGATTTCAGCTTCAATGAAAAGCAGCACAAATGGTCCCTAAATAAATGAAACATGTTTAGTCTTACCTGATGATTATTGAAGTGATAAAGAACTTGATAAAATATGTATTGAGAAATTTATAAAGAGGAAATCAGATTATTGTTTTCTGAACCCATATCTGATCAATGTTACTGCTATAAGTGTCTCTTCATTTGATATAAGTCTCTTCATTTGATATAACATGAAGTACACAGCTTTATTTGTGAAGTACTGTTGTTAAAAAGACAAGTCACATCTCAATCTAATGAAGACTTTAGATATAACTGTCATTTTATAGGAAGCATGAAGATAAGAGAAGCAGTGTAAATAGCACCATTAAAAAAAAATAATCCACTGAATCCAAAATGTGGGACCTTGTATTGAACACATGACTCAAATTTGTTTATTTCTCAAGTCAGTTCTTTTCTGTTGATCTCTTTTTCTATCCTTATGCCAACACTACCTTGAAGTTTTATAGTTAAGTTTTGAAGTCAAGAAGTATGAAATTTTTTCAACTTTATTATTTTCTTTCAAGATAACTTTTCTTATTGTGGCTCCCTCATTTTAATATCAATTTTAGGATTAGCTTGTCAATTTCTGCAAAAAAAGACAGCTAGCGTCTTTATATGGATTACATTGAATCTGTGGATCACTCTGGGGTGTATAGTCAACTTAAAGACCTAAGATCTGTGAACATGATATTTTGCCATTTATTTAAATTTTCTTTAATTTCTTTCAGTAATCCTATAATTTTCAGTATATGTATTATGCATTTTAAGTGAAATTTATACCTAGCTATTTCCTTCTTTTTGATGTTCTTTTAAGTATAATTGTTTTAAATTTCATTTTTGAATGTTTATTGCTTGTGTATGGATAGACAGTTGATTTTGTATATGAATCTTATATTCTGCAACCTTTGTATACTTATTGATTGTATATATATATATATATATATTTTTTTTTAGTAGAGTCTTGGTGTTTGTCACTATATAAGATCATGTCATTTTCAACCAGAGAAAGTTTTGTCTTCCTTTTCAGTGTGGGTGCCTTTTAATTTTTTGTGTATTCTAATTTTGCTGGCTATCAACTTCTAGTACAGTGTTAAATAGACATGGTGAAAAAGGACATTCTAGTCTTGTTCTTGATGCTGGTCCTAGAGGGAAAGCATTCCGTCTTTCATTTGTTAAAGTTTATATTAGCTGTGAGTTTTTCATAAATGCCTTTCATCAGGTAGAGAAAGTTTTTCTTTTTCTCTATCTTCTTGACTGTTTCTATCATGAAAAGTTGTTGGAAATTGTTAAATGCTCTTCTGCATCTACTTAGATGATCATGTAGGTTTTTTGGCTTGTATTCTACTGATATGGTAATTACATTTAATTTTATATGTTAAACCAACCTTGAATTCTTAGGATAAATCTCAGTTTTTATATCTTCCTAGGTTTGATTTTCTTTTCCCCCCCCCCCCTCTATTCAGAAGGAATATTCCTGTGTAATTTCCTCTTTTTTTTTTTTTCTTTTGATATATTTTTGTGGCTTTGTTGTCAGGGTTTCTGCATCATAATCCCTGTTTGCCATGATTCCCATTTCTCTTGCTTTTTGGCATAAGTTGTGCAAAGTTCATCTTTTGTACATTTCTTCCCCCAATTCTGTAATCAGCTGTGTTTTTAAGGAGCCTGTTCAATTTAGTGGGAAACTATAATCTGGGTGTTGTAGTGCTCAAAGTTGTTGGCTCTCACTGCTTTTAACTCCTAGGTAGTAAGTATGTAGGTGTGTCTTTTCCTTTTGGTTCTGGAATATATAAAGTATAAGCCCTTTTTTATGTACATGAAAAAACATAAAGTTGGATGAAATAAGGAAGTCAGAAGATTCAATTATAAAATGTTCATAAACTGGGGCGCCTGGATGGCTCAGTGGGTTAAAGCCTCTGCCTTCGGGTCAGGTCATGATCTCAGGGTCCTGGGATCGAGCCCCACATCGGGCTCTCTGCTCAGCAGGGAGCCTGCTTCCCTTCCTCTCTCTCTCTGCCTGCCTCTCTGCCTACTTGTGATCTCTGTCAAATAAATAAAATCTTTAAAAAAATAAAATAAAATGTTCATAAACTGATAGAATGAACCAGTGATTTATTTTGGAATATATATGTCAAAGACAAAAACAAAGAAATGGAAGGGATTAAGTAACAAATTTAGAATGGTGATGAACTATCATGGGGGTCTTTGGGCATACAGTTGGATAGATGCACCTACAAAGCTTGTGGATAGTGAGTATATAGATGTGTGTGTTGTTCTTGGTTCTGGAGTATATGTGTATTCCTTCTTTATATACATATATTTACATTGGATATTTATGAAACTTAAAGGTATTTATGCACAAAGCATTGTGAAATTATCTTTCCTATAATTTGTAAGTAGTCTTTAGATAATTTGTGTTCTTGGGTGCCTGGGTGGCTCGGTTGAGCGTCCGGCTCTTGGTTTTGGCTCAGGTCATGATCTCAGGGTTGTGTGATCAAGCTCTGCGTCAGGCTCCATGCTCTGTAGGGAGTCTGCTGGAGATTCTGTCTCTCACTCTTCTCTCTCCCTTTGCCCTCCCCTCTTTTCCCTTCTCTCTAAAAATATGTAAATAATTCTTTAAAAAATAATTTATGACCTTTTGCCAACTGGACCAAAAGTGCCTTCTTACTGTGGCTATTAAAGTTCTTCTTACTATTTATAATAGTAATATTATACTATATATATATAGTATTTTATATATATATCCCCTATATATACCCATATACTATATGGGTATTAGTTGAATACCCATATTGATAAAGATGAATTTTAACCATTACACTGTATTTATTCAGTTGCATTTATATTGTAGATCTAAACGTGAAATAAGTAAGAGAAAGACAAATACTGTATGATCTTATTTCTATATGGCATCTAAAACAAAACAAAAGATACAGACTCATAGAAAAAGAGATCAGTCTTGTTACCAGAGGTAGGGGGTGGGTCAAATAGGACTTGGAAAAAGGTGGTCAAAAAGTACAAACTTCCAGTTAGAAGATTAAGTAGTAAGGATGTAATGTACACAGCATGAGGACTGTAACTAACAGTGCTCTATGATATATAGGAATGTTATTAAGAGAGCAAATCCTAAGATTTGCCATGAAAAGGAGGAAGTCGGTTTTTCCTTTATTCTTTTTATTGTATTTATATGACAAGATGGATGGATGTTAGCTGATCATATTGTGGCAATCATTTCACAATATATGTAAATCCAACCATTATGCTGTACACCTTAAAATTAAACAGTGATGTATGTCAGTTATTTCTCAGTAAAACTGGAAAAAGTCTTTTTTAAAATGGTTTTTATCAAAAGTTCCTTCAATAAATTTTGCTAATGTCACGCAGTAGAATTCTATACAGTTAAGAGAATTACAGAACTATAATTATACCCAGTAATATGGATAGATCTCTGAGTGAAGAAAATCTGTACTTAAAATCATATAATTCCATCTGTACAGAGTTAAATAGGCAAAACTAATGTAATGCTAGAATAAAAGTTAGTCTTAATCTAGGAAGAGGTTTTGAGATGTGTTTCTGGGGGACTGTTAATATTTTGTTTATTGGTCTGTGTTCTCATTACATAGGTGTGTTCCACTTAAAAATTTTCAAGTTGCACATTTATCATTTGTGTATTTTTCTGTATTTATGTTGTATTTCCATAAAGCATTTACCAAAAATTTTAGATGCATAAGCGTATATATAAAGTGAGCTTCCTTTTTGTATAGAAAAAGGAGGAATAAGTTGTTTGTAATACATCTAAGTTATATAAGAAACTGATATCATAACTTACTTGGGGTAGTGAAAGGTTGGGAGGGAGAATTTTTTATTTGTTTAAGGTGAGTTCATAAGAGATAGAAATATCCGACACTTTATTAGAGCTTCTATAAATGGTGCCGTCCATTACTGATTTCGTGTTATAAGATTTTGTGTTATAAGAACATATTATATGTCATTATATATCATTCCAATTCAGTTTTAAATAAGTTTTTAAATGAATTAAACTTATTAAAATGGGATCATCCTTATTTGCAGTTTTCAAAGGGTGGATAATGATACATGTTAACATAAAGCTTGTAAATATATGAATGCATATCCAAGGAGAGCTGCATGATGATATATATTCTTGCAGCAGTGTTCTCACAGCTGTTAGCTGAGAACATTAACTTGATCACTTCTGAAAAGATACACAAAGTAAGATGATTCAGGTGCCAAAACACTAAATGTATCTGTTTATTATCAGTGTTGAGCAGCTGTTACCAATCAATATGGAAAGTTTGGTTAGGTCTGAGGCACTAACATCCTGGGGTCTGTTAACAACTCTGATTTGTTATATTGCAGTTTTGTCTCTAAACTGTTCTCAGTTTTAGTATCATACAAATTGATTTTATGTAGAAGTCAGTGAACGGCAAGTCCCCCACCCATCTCTTCCTATGAAAAGCCTTGCCGTCACTAAAATTATTTCTTGGCAAGCGGCAGCCTGACATAAACTCTTGTGATTGGTGCAGTTGGCTGGTTGATTACCTGATTTAGGTTGGTTTTGGTATTAACACATTTTTGCCAACATACATTTTGCTTCGGAATTAAAATGTACATGTTTATTTAAGTAATTCTGATTTGGATGCCACCCAGAGTGAGTGGAAATGACTGATGAAGTATATACTGTGTTCTCTTAGCTCCTTGTGTTGTAGAGTTCTGTCTTTTCTCCCTCAGGAGTTTTTTCAAGTCTTGTTAAAGCATTCTCTCTCCTCTCTATGTGGTCATGTATTTTTCTTTCTCTTTCCTGCCTTCCTTGAGAAAACTCTACTTCAGAGCAAGAAGCTGTCTGATTGAATTCCAGCTCTCTTCTCCAAAAGAAATTATTTTTAATGGTGTAAACAGAAAAATCTTTGGATGAATAAAAATGACTTATTTTGTTTATACTGAGTGTTATAGTCAAGTTTATGTCTTTTATTTCTTATAATCCTTCAAGAGAAATTTACTATGATTTTGTTCCTTATATTTTTATCTGTGTTATATTGTGAATTCCATGGAAATTTGTGGGCCATTTCCAGTAAATTCTAACTGTGGCAAATTTGACTTCTTGAACTGATGCAGTTGTGTTTATCAAAAAGAAAATGAAGTTCTTTTCGGCGTAACTTGTGAAGAATTAGAGTGGAGGAGAGACCAGAGATGCATTTCTTTATTTGGTATATGGTCTGGATATATATGTTTGAACCAGCAACAGTACAGGATTTTTGCTATATGTGTGTGTGTTTAATCTTGTGGACCTGGAAATTGCCCGTTACTTAGCTCTCTGTCTTTAATTGATCAAAATGCTCAGTTTTTCTCTTTTCCATACTTATCACAGGTGGAGGAATTACTGATGGCCATGGAGAAAGTGAAGCAGGAACTGGAGTCCATGAAAGCCAAGTTGTCCTCTACTCAACAGTCTCTGGCAGAAAAGGAAACTCATTTGACCAATCTTCGTGCAGAAAGAAGGAAACACTTAGAGGAAGTTCTGGAGATGAAGTAAGTGTTTATAATCTTATTTTTCAGGCATGTTCTTAGTAGAAAACCTTTTTCTCATTGTTTTCATCATCAGGCCCAATTTATTACCGCTAACACATAAGCTTAATTTTAATGCATACCTGTATTTCTCACTCCCTAGAACAAATTTGAAACAAATTCTGGTCAAATAGAATTATTTTTGCCTCTTCACTGAATTTTAAAGTCCTCTGGAGAGGGAGGGAGAGAGAGAAAGTGAGTGTGTGTGTAGGTGTATGTGTATAACCATATGGAGTTGGCATCTCTGAAATTTCTAAAATCTTATGGAAAGGTTAGCCATATTGCTGAGCTTCCTGAGGAACATGACTGTTGGTCCTGAGGTCCTGTGATAGCCAGGCACTTTTTAAAAACATTTTTTATTATAAACACTTCCAAAGGTATGCAAAAGTAGAGAGAATAATATAATGAGTCCCTACATAAATATCCCCCGTGTTTCCCCCCATCATTTTCCTACTAGTCCCACATCATGTGGCTTCCTGAGATAATTTGTTGTGAGGCATGTGCATGTCTGCTGGTCCATAACAGTTGCTCCTTTTTCTTCATTGTGGCACCATGCCCTACACCCCTACAGAATTGCCCTGCTTCCAGGTTTTATAAAGACAGATTTATCCTGGGACAGCTCAGCAACCTTCTTTACCTCAGCAGTTATCTATATTTTTGTTGTCTTTTCTTCTGTTTCAGAAAAGATGCTCTCTCTCCATCATAAGGCTAGCTTCTGACCTCTATCACAGGTTTTAAGCACATATCCCCTTCTCTGCGGTCTTCATCTGTTAGTCTTCTCTCACATAATCTGTGCTCACTTTCTATTAGTTTCTTCTTCTCTGCATAAAACTGAGTCTTTCTGACCTACAATAAATAGACTTCTCAGCTCAGCAAGTACTTTGGGTTAATATCACCTCTTCTTTTCTGCTGCTTGGAACTATCAATAAATGTTGAGTACCCAAATTACAGAGCAGACGAGCATCTTGCCATGAGAGTTTTCCTGACACGTGTGGTATCCTGACAGCAGCCTAAGAGTTGAGAAAGCAGTTGTTGGGGTGTCACCTGCATGTAGGATAGGTTATTAGGCCACAGTGTAAGGTTAAGAGATTCTAATCGTTCAGAAAAGCATTACAGGTGATCTACTTTTAGAAGTGATGAGTACTTGAAGCCAAAAATAAATTTGTATGCTGGGAGAATAGGGGGAGGTTAGTGTTCTGAGTATCATCAAGAGGATAAAGTTTGTTAATATGCTGCAGTTAGTGTAAGACATGTTTTTTGTCACTGGTGGTTGAAACTGAAAGCTTGGTATTTTGGAGATGGAGTACTAGAGGTAACTTTTGAATAATAAAGCATGAAATTATTTGAATGGAAGAGGTCTGGGAACCATTCCTAAAAAATGGTATGGGATAGAGTTGAGAAGCAAATTAAATCACAGCCTAAAGGATTTAAGAAGATGGAAGAAGGATGGATATAATGTTGTGGAAAACAAGAGTATCTCATGATGTTCTGAAGCAGAAACAGGCCTCACTAAAGTAACAGTAGGGTGTTGTTTTTTTTTTGCTCCATGCACCAATATCTTGATTTTTACCTGTCAGATCTTTCCTACTAAGTACAGATACCTGCTTATAGCAAAATCGTGGTGTATTTGTATGGGAATTTTCTTTTATCATTAGGACTTTGGAAAGATATGAAAGAAGTTTTAAAGGAATTCTTGACTTCAAGTTATGAAAAGGGAGTGGTGTATAATTTTTTTTTCTTTTTCAGTACCACAGTGCTACACTCTGTTGTGGACTTCCCTTTCCAAACCAGGTCTGAGATTACATTTCTGAAAACTATTATGATTAGCAAAACTATTTTTGGTAACATCAAGCACTCACACAATAAGGCATGGGATAAACGATTAAAGTATGTAGAGAAATTTTTAAGTAGTCTAGAAATTTAGTAAAACAAACATTGAATGAAAGTTCTAGAAATAAAGTGCTAAAACCTGGCTCTGATGGACGACCTATCTCTTAAATCACCTTTTTCGGTTTCCCAGAGTATATTCTGTGGCATCATGACGCTCTTAGATTTTTCATTAGTTTGTGTCGTGCAGATTTACCAACATAAAGGTTTTGTTGTTGTTGTTGTTATTGTTTTGGTCTGTGGTTTATTTTTTTTATTATGTTCAGTTAGCCAACATATAGTACATCATTAGTTTTTGATGTAGTATTCCCAGCATGAAGTTTTAAAAGTAGTCCTTGCTTTAATTCCCACTTAAATTTCCCCTTGTCTTTCAGTTTCATATCTTAGTAAAATAGTGGTCAAATACTTTCCTTTTAATAAGTTATCTCAGCACTTTAGACATAGTTCTCTATCCACATATTCTGTTGGGAGTGTGATGGTTCTTTAACTGGCCTGCTCTGTTTGCACTGCCCTGTAGGCCAGCCCGCATAGCACTACCAAGTCTAGGAAGCAGCTAGTATTCTGTTCTTTCCTCTTAGAACAGTGAATTGAATTCCCTATTTTTTTTTAATGTAGATTTCCAATGTATGGCCTACAAATAAAAACTAATGCTTCATAAAACCTCAGTTGAAAACTGTACCCTAAGTGTAATTATATACAAAACTCTATGAATGACATATTGTGGGTTCTAATACAGTGAGCTTTTGATTCCTTTTTGCTATGAAGCTGAGCAAGAGAATAGCCTTTCTTCTATATTTTTGGACTCCTTTCTATATGTTGAGCAAGTTCTTCTAATCACCTGTCCTCCGTTGGGGGTGTCTCAGTTCCTACAACTTTGCTCTGAATTTACTTCATTCTTTTGTTAGTTTATAAGGCGTTTACTCCCTCCAACTAGTTCTACATGATCTCTGTCTCTAATTATTTATGGCAACTAGTAAAAACATACTTCATGGAATGAAAGAGCCTGAATCTGAACTTACTAGTTCTATGACTTAAGCAAGTTCTTTAACCTCTCTCTGCCTCAGTCTGCTCATTTTTAGAATAGCGATAATAATTGTTCCTGCTTCATAGAATTTTCATGACATTTTTTCTTTGTTTCGTGGCAGGACCCACCATATTTTAAATATTCACATTGCTTAATTATGGATAATTGAATAAGTAAAAGGAGTTGTTCATTATAACCCCAGAACTTGAAATGTAGAAGAAACATGGGAGGAATGGCAGTGTGCAAGAGACTGAGACACGTATATGTGTGAGTCGGAATCTAGAATAAGAAAAGTCTCTCCTGAGGAAAAGGCAGAGCTGACCTATATATCTAAAAATATAGAAATTTTTCTTTAAGATTTTGTTTATTTATTTGGCACACACAGAGAGAGAGAGAGCACAAATAGGCAGAGGGGCAGGCAGAGGAAGAGGGAGAAGCAGGCTCTCCACTGAGCAGGGAGCCCGATGTGGGGCTCGATCTCAGGACCCTGGAATCATGACCTGAGCCAAAGGCAGTTGCTTTAACCGACTAAGCCACCCAGGCGCCTCTAAAAATAGAGAAATTTTTTTAGCAAAGCACAGGAATAGTCTAGTTTTCTGCAGTAATCCTGACCATGTCAGACCAAAAGGGATGATCTAATCATTCTTCTCTAACCCTAGCATTTATGATTGTAATTTCTGAGCATCTTTTACAAACAAATGGTGGCCCTGAGTTTGAAGACTTGTGAAACTGCTCACTTAGTAGCCTGCTAGTGAGCCAGTAGAAACATTTGTGTTGGTTCACCAGCCTTGAAGGAACATTTTTATTGGCAGATCCCATGTTGGTTCTTCTTTTCCTTATGCCATGGTTTTGTTAGCCATTATTTTTTTATTCCACTTTTATATTAGTCTCTTTCCCTAAGAAAGAGAGGATGAATTGGAGAAGGGGACGTAATAAAATAACAATTATAATAACCATAATAAATTTTAAGTATCAGCTCAGGTCATGAGTTTGAGTAGTAAGATTTCTAGATGAGAGCTGGTTCATTCTCCACTGCCTTGCATTCACACTCCTACTGCCATCTCACCCTATGTTGGCACTATGAATAAAAAGACTCATTTTTCATGTTTAATAAAAATTTTTATGAAACTATGAATTTGACTACCCTGAGAACAGGTTTGTTTGGGAGAAGTGATAGAAGAGCCCTTTTGTTTCTTTGAGATTCCAGAGCCATTTGATAAGTAGCATTCCATTAGTAAAGTTGGCAGAGGAATTCAAACCTCTGTGGGCTAAATTATATACTCTTGAGATGCCTTTGGCTAAAGAAAGCTCTTAACTTCCCACAACAGAAAGTAAATTTTCATATGTACCTAGGAAGAGTCCTATAATATAATCTAAATTCTGACATTTAAAGTATCTTTTAAGAGAAAGAAATAGAATATGTTTAGAATTAAGAAAGTTATTGAAAATGCTTACTTGAAAAAGTTCAGACTATTTGGGGATAGTATAGGTTTGGTGTCAATCTATTACACCTTGAATAATTAAAATGAGTCTTTTTTTTTTTTAAAGATTTTATTTATTTATTTGACAGAGACATAGAGAGGGAACACAAGCAGGGGGAGTGGGAGAGGGAGAAGCAGGCTTCCTGCTGAGCAGGGAGCCCGATGCGGGGCTTGATCCCAGGACCCTGGGTTCATGACCTGAGCTGAAGGCAGACGCTTAACGACTGAGCCAACCAGGTGCCCCAAGTCTGTATTTTTTTTTAAAGAAGTTATTTGAGAGAGAGAAAACAAGAGAGAGCAATAGAGAGAGAGAGAGACCATGAATGGGGGGAGGGGCAAAAAGAGAGGGGAAGGCAGGCTCCCCCCTAAGCAGCAGCCCCCTCCAAATGCTGGGATGGATCCCAGAATACTGGGATCACAACCCAAGCTGAAGGCAGACCCTTAACAGACCAAGCCACCATGTGCCTGAGAGTTTGTATTTTAAATTATTTTATCTTCTGATATCCTGTATTTCATTTTCAAATTTATTGTAATGTTGCTGACATTAAAGAAAAGAAATCCCAGTTGAGCATTTATGACAGCCTTCTAAATTAACCACAAAATTGAAAAGTCATGCAAATGTATCATAGGAGCAGTTACACCCTAGTAACAAATTGAAGTGTCTTCTAAGTAACATTAGAACATGTATACTTTTTGCAAAGCCACATTTATTTATACCTCTATCACATACCTTTATTGGAGGCAGTAGCCATATGATAAAGGACTTGTAGTGAAGCTGGAAGCATTTTTCACATTGACTTGAAATACTGAAATTTAAATATTCTGTAGGAAATCACATAAATTAATATAAAAATTTCCTATACTTGAAAAAGAAAACAAAGTATGCTGAATAGCATAACTATAAACAAGAGACAGCTGGGACTGGTCCTTGTTAAAATGATAAAGCAGAGTTTGTGTCTATAATCAACTATCCCTTGGGACTTTGGGTCTTTCTCTCTAGTCTTAATCCCTTAATTCTGCCCCCTTTTTTTCTACCCTTATCTCCAGCTCACTTATGTATCCACCTTATAGGATATGTAATCTTAACTGTTCTTTGCATCTTTCCTCATTAGGCTAATAGTTTACTTGAGGCTCTTAATGATTATAGAACAGTAGAAGAAATGGCTTTGTTAATATAATAGTTGCTAGAATATTCTATCTCTTTTTGCTCCTAAACTTTGACCATGATGCTCAGCTTTTCACAAGATAGGCATGTGTATTATAAATTTTTTTCTCAAATCTTTTTATTTTCTTGTGACCCAAATTGGAATGAATTACCAATAACCCCAAATATCCCATGCCTTTCTCTTCCCTAAACCTTAATCCATCTTTTAGCCATTTAAAGCCACATATAACTTCCAAATAGAAGAAATCATATTCTTAAAAAAAAAAAAAATCATGCTTCTTAATCATCTTTTCATGTAAAGAGCCTCAAATGGCTGGAATAATCTCTAAGTAACAAGTAAAGCATTGAGCTTTTTAGATAAAGACCCCCAAAGTACCTTTCTTTTTCATCCTTTACAGTACTTTCTCTGCCCCATCAATATATATGGTTTGTGTGTAAGAATGTCCTTGTGTGTGCAAGGATGGAATTAAGAATATAAGTCATTTTCTTTCTCCCAAAGGAGAAAGGAATATGATTTATTATCCTACTTGTTTTCATTTTCTCCTCTGCTGGAGGTGTGGGGTCAATCCTGGTCCCTTCTGTTAAATATAAATGCATCAGTTAAAGGACTAACTGTTGCAGGTAGGTAAGCCTTAACCTAATTGCAGTACCCATTTTGAGAAAATCTGTTGTGTAATATACCAGTATGAAAACTTTTTTGGTTTGAGAGTTAAAAACAAAACAAACTTTTCCTTTCATGACCTTTCTTTACTGTGCCCTCAGACGGTGCTTTACAGAAGGTACCTACCTAGGTGCTCATTCTGTAAATGGGTAAAACTTCTGTTGGGCTTTGCATGTAGATGGTAGTAATCCATCCATTTAATCATAAGTTTTTCCTATCAGAAGATCCAGTTATGAGTATTATAAACATCAAAGATGCTCCCTGCAACAAAGAGTGTGTTTACATTTAAGCCAGTTTGCTTATATATAAAACAGGTATAATAATATTTGGACCCACCTCATGCTGTTGTTGTGAGGATCAAATCAGGTAAAGTTATGGAAACATTTTAAAATTAGTGAAGCTGAATATTTGCAAAGCAAGATATTCAGAATTGAAGATCCAGTCTGCAGGTAACTTCTTAGGTCTGCAGTTTTCTTGTTCTGAAATGAAAGGGTTTCTTAAATCTCTAAGATCCCTATCATTTAACAGTTATATGTATAGTTCTTTAAGTGACCATTTGAAGTCCCTTGATTTTATAGTTGTAAATGCTCTGAGTAAATCTGGGAAGGAACTTACATATAAACAATATACTGAAAAGAGGTTGGGGGTCAGATGTCCATGAATTCTTAACCTAGAACTAGGCTGCATATTCTTTGGATGAGACTACCCAGGGTTTACCAGAGATTAACTACTACAGGGATGAAAGTGGAATTGTGATACCGAAGGTAGAGAAGGGCTGGGGAATTTGGAGTTCTGATCCAGTCCAGAGTGACAAAATGCTTGTTAAAACGTCTGGCATCTTGCTGAAGTAACAGGAAGCTGGAGGGGGCGGGGTGGTGTTTGTTCTGTTTTTTTATTAATTATTTTTATTAACATATAATGTACTATTTGCTCTAGGAGTACAGGTTTGTGAATCATCAGGCTTACATACTTCACAGCACTCACCATATCACATACCCTCCCTAATGTCCATAATGCAACCACCCTCTCCACAACCCCCTCCCCCCAGCAACCCTCAGTTTGTTTTGTAAGATTAAGAGTCTCTTATGGTTTGTCTCAAGAATAGGGAACATGAACTCTAATAAAGCCTACTGTAGACCCAGACCAACAAAACTTAAAGTTCTAAGAAAGTCTGTAGGGAAGATTGAATTTGGAAAATGAATCTTACCAAGATAGAGAGGTCTGGGAAATACCCTGTGCTTTTAGCAGATTAGCCTAACAAAGGATAAATATAAGCCTACAAAAGTACAATGAAGTCAACTGTTAACTAAATTACCTACTAGAATAAAAAGTATTGCCCTTCAGAGGAACATAACAGAATCCAGAGTCTTTACAGTATATCAACTATGGTATTCTATATTGGGTTTTAAAATTTGCCAGACATGCAAAGAAACAATAACATATGACCCATAATGAAGAAAAACATGGAGTAGAAATCGGCTCCAAGAAGTCCTATGTATCATAATTAGCAGAAAAAGACTTTAAAGTCACCTTATAAATAAGCCTCAGGGACTTAATGGAAAATGATGATATAGGAAATCTTAGCCAACTAAGGAAACTATTAAGAAATGGAAATTTGAAAACTGAAATTTTAATGAAAAGCTCACTGAATTGTTTTAATAACAGATTAGAGCTGTCAAAAAAAAAGAGTCTATAAATTTTAAATGAAATCAATAGATATCCAGTTTGAAGAGCAGGGAGAATGAGGGGTATTACAAAATGAATGGAGCCTTAGTGATATGTTGGGTAATATTAAATAGTAGACTAACATACAGGTAACTAGGATACAAAATGATTAAAAGAGTAAGACAGGAGCAGAAAAAATTTTTTAAATAATAACTGAAATATTTCTCTAATTTGAATACATAGATTTAAATACATAGATTAAATACATAGATTTAAAGAGGTCTATAGGAAATTTAATTTTTTTGTAAACATAAAATTGCTCTTAAAATATCTTAAACAAAACAAAACACATGTATTTACATACCCCAGAAACTTCGTGAAACCTAGTAAGATAAATACAAAGAAAACCACATCTGTTGACATTGTAATTCAATTGCTGGAAACAAAACATGGGGAGAAAAACAAAAGCAACAAGAGGAAAAAAGATACTACATGAAAGGAAAATATGGTAGCTGAGTTCTTATCAAAAACATTGGAAATCAGAAGAAAATGGAACTTCTTTTAAAGTACTGGGGAAAAAATTGTTAGACTAGAATTCTATGGCCAAATAAAAGACTATTATAAAACTAGGGTTAAATATGGACATTTTCAGTTAAACATGAAAAGGCTTCATTTCTAGAAAAACTGCTCTATAAGAAATGTGAATAGATGTTCTTCTAGCTGAGAGGAAATGAAACCAGATGGGACCATGAATTTATAGGAGAGAATAAAGAACATCAGACCTGGCAAATTAGTTGACATATATAGAAGACTTGCTTTTTTCTTCACATAGCCTCCTTAAAAGACAACTGACTATTTGAAGCAAAAATAACAGCATTGTTTGGTGGAGTTTACAATGTATATAAAAGTGAATATGCCAAAACTAGCACAAGAGGTGGGGGTGTAGCTCTGTATTGTGTTAAGGTTGTTACCTTTGTGAAATAGAAAGTAGGAAGAATCGGGAAGTTTTATAATTTCTAATCTTAACAGACTGTGGTAAGTTAAAGATGCATATTGTTAGCTATAGAGCAACTTCAAAAAGTTAATCAGAAAAACAAAAATAGAAAACAAACCCCCGCCGAAAATCCGGTAGATGAAATAAAACATAATAATAAAAGTTATTTCATTTAATCAGAAAAAAAAGGACAGGAAAAGGAACAATAGAGGAACAAAGAATGGAAGGGATAAATGGATGACAGATAGAAATTCAGCATATCAGTACTTACATCAAAATCTAAAACACTCCAATTAAAGGACAGAGATTATCAGAATGGATTTTTGAAAGAGGCAATGTTGTATATAACACACAGACTGTAATAAACACAAATACATTTAAATTAATGAATGGAAAAAGATGGTCTTTGTAAACAGTAATCATAAGAAACCTGGTATGGCTATATTGATATCAGATGAAAGAGACTTCCAAAGAGTCTTTCTGAATTAAGGATGTATCATAATGATAGAGGAGACAATTCATCAGAAAGATATAACAGTTCTTTGTAATGTAGGTACTCAAAAACAGAGTTTCAAAATTCCTGAAGGGCAAACTGGAAGAACTAAAGGGGAAAACAGGCAAATCAATAGTCATCAGTCATCAGTGAAGATTATAACCCCTGTTTCTCAGGATTTGATAGAATAAGTGACCAAAAAAAAAGCAATAAAAATATAGAATATTTAAGACTATCAACTTGACCTATTTGATATTTATAGAATAGTACACCTGAAACTGAAGGATTATATATATTGTTTTCTGAATATGTGTGGAATGTTCACCAATGTAGACCATATGTTGGGCAATAAAAATAAATCTTAACTTCACAAGACTAAATATGTCAGAATTGTTCTCTGACCACAGTGAAATTAAGTTAGAAGTTATTAAGATATCTGGAAAAGCCCCCAAATGTTTAGAAATTAAATAATACAGTTCTAAATACCATGGCTCAGAGAAGTCATAAGGAATATGATAAGTCATTTTGAACTGAATGAAAATGAAAATGTTAAATTTTGTGTTATACATTCAACTAGTGCTTATACCTTTGAATGTCTGTATTGGAAAAGAAGAAAGTTTAAATTCAGTTATCTGAATTCTACACTATGAAACTAGAAAAAGAAAAAGCAAAGGAAACCAAAGTAAATAGAAAGAAGGAAAAAATAAAGATAAGAGCAAAAATCAAGGAAATAGAAAATAGCATGGAAAATTCAAAAAGTCAACCATGGTTTGTCAGAGAATTAATAAAATTGATCAGCCCCCTAGCAAGACTGACCCAAGGAAGAAGGAAGACATGTGAACTAACATTTTTGGAATGAAAGAGGGGAAGAGGGTTCTAAGGGCATCTGAAAAGATAATAAGAATATTTTGAATAAGTTTATACTAATAAATTTGATAACTTAGATATAATAGATAAATTCCTTTAAAAATACAGTTTATTAAAACTGGCTCAAAATCAGGAATATAAAATTGACCAGCCTATATCTATTAAAGATACTGAATTTATAATCAAAAACATTTCCACAAAGGAAACTCCAGGCCCACATGGCTTCACTGGTGAATTTTACTAAACACTGAAGTAAGAAATAATAACAATCTTGCAGACACTCTTTCAGGAAATACTTAATTCATCTTAATGAGGCCAGAATTAGCCCCACACCTAAATCTGGCAAAGACATACAAAAGGAGAACTTTACAGGTCAATCTACCTCATGAACATTGGCATAAAAGTCCCCAGCAGAGAGGGAGGAGTCAAGATGGCGGAGAAGTAGCAGGCTGAGACGACATCGGGTAGCAGGAGATCAGCTAGATAGCTTATCTAACCATTGTGAACACCTATAAATCCAACGGGAAATCGAAGAGAAGAAGAGCAACAATCCCAGAAACAGAAAATCGATCACTTTCTGAAAGGTAGGACCTGCGGAGAAGTGAATCCAAAGCGACGGGAAGATAGACCCCGGGGGGAGGGGCCGGCACCCGGCAAGCGGCGGAGCGACGGAGCACAAAATCGGGACTTTTAAAAGTCGGCTCCACTGGGAGACATCGCTCCAGAGGCTAAACTGGGGGGAAACCCAGGCGGGGTCAGCATAACCCCAGGACCCGCGGGGTCACAGAAGGACTGGGGGTGTCTGAGTGCCGCAGAGCTCGCAGGTATTAGAGCGGGGAAGCCGGCTATAGCGACAAAGCCGAGGAGTGAGCTCTAAGCCCGGGGTTACCTTGTGCCGGTCGCAGGCTGGGTGGGCTCGGAGCGCGGCCGGAGGCCACGGAGACAAAAGCGACCCGGCGCTTTTCTCCAGCTCCAACAATTGACTGCTTTCCTCGAGGCGCGACCGCAAGCCAGGGAGGCGGGGCTATTGGGCGCTTTGCTCTGAGAGCGCACTGAGGAGCGGAACCCCAAGCTCTCGGCTCCTCTGGGCCGAGAGATTGGGAGGCCGCCATCTTCATTCCCGTCCTCCGGAACTCTACGGAAAGCGCTCAGGGAACAAAAGCTCCCGAAAGCGAACCCGAGCGGATTACTTAGCCCGGCCCCTGGCAAGGGCGGTGCAATTCCGCCTGCGGCAAAGACACTTGAGAATCACTACAACAGGCCCCTCCCCCAGAAGATCAACAAGAAACCATCCAAAACCAACTTCAGTCACCAAGAACAGCGGAATTCCACAGCAGGAGAAAGCAAATCCTACCTGGACAAAATGACAAGGCGGAAAAACTCACCTCAAAAAAAAGAACAAGAGGCCGTACCGAAGGCTGGAGACCTAATCAATACAGACATAGGTAGCATGACAGATCTAGAGTTCAGAATGACAATTCTCAAGGTTCTAGCCGGGCTCGAAAAAGGCATAGAAGATATTAGAGAAACCCTCTCCGGAGAGATAAAAGCCCTTTCTGGAGAAATAAAAGAACTAAAATCTAACCAAGTTGAAATCAAAAAAGCTATTCATGAGGTGCAATCAAAAATGGAAGCTCTCACTGCCAGGATAAATGAGGCAGAAGAAAGAATTAGTGACATAGAAGACCAAATGACAGAGAATAAAGAAGCTGAGCAAAAGAGAGACAAACAACTACTGGAACACGAGGAGAGGATTCGAGAGATAAGTGACACCATAAGACGACACAACATTAGAATAATTGGGATTCCAGAAGAAGAAGAAAGAGAGAGGGGAGCAGAAGGTATATTGGAGACAATTATTGGAGAGAATTTCCCTAATATGGCAAAGGGAACAAACATCAAAATCCAGGAGATGCTAAGAACGCCCCTCAAAATCAATAAAAATAGGTCCACACCTCGTCACCTGATAGTAAAATTTACAAGTCTTAGCGACAAAGAGAAAATCCTGAAAGCAGCCCGGGAAAAGAAGTCTGTAACATACAAGGGTAAAAACATTAGATTGGCAGCGGACCTATCCACAGAGACCTGGCAGGCCAGAAAGAACTGGCATGATATATTCAGAGCACTAAACGAGAAAAACATGCAGCCAAGAATACTATATCCGGCTAGGCTATCATTGAAAATAGAAGGAGAGATAAAGAGCTTCCAGGACAAACAAAAGCTGAAAGAATTTGCAAACACCAAACCAGCTCTACAGGAAATATTGAAAGGGGTCCTCTAAGCAAAGAGAGACCCTAAAAGTAGTAGATCAGAAAGAAACAGAAACAATATACAGTAACAATCATCTTACAGGCAATACAATGGCACTAAATTCATATCTCTCAATAGTTACCCTGAATGTTAATGGGCTAAATGCCCCAATCAAAAGACACAGGGTATCAGAATGGATAAAAAAACAAAACCCATCCATATGCTGCCTCCAAGAAACTCATTTTAGACCCGAAGACACCTCCAGATTTAAAGTGAGGGGGTGGAAAACAATGTACCATGCTAATGGACATCAGAAGAAAGCTGGGGTGGCAATCCTTATATCAGATCAATTAGATTTTAAGCCAAAGACTATAATAAGAGATGAGGAAGGACACTATATCATACTCAAAGGGTCTGTCCAACAAGAAGATCTAACAATCTTAAATATCTATGCCCCTAAAATGGGAGCAGCCAACTATATAAACCAATTAATAACAAAATCAAAGAAATACATCGACAGTAATACAATAATAGCAGGGGACTTTAACACTCCCCTCACTGAAATGGACAGATCATCTAAGCAAAAGATCAACAAGGAAATAAAGGCCTTAAATGACACACTGGACCAGATGGACATCACAGATATATTCAGAACATTCCATCCCAAAGCAACAGAATATACATTCTTCTCTAGTGCACATGGAACATTCTCCAGAATAGACCACATCCTGGGTCATAAATCAGGTCTCAATTGGTACCAAAAGATCGAGATCATTCCCTGCATATTTTCAGACCACAATGCTCTGAAGCTCGAACTCAATCACAAGAGGAAATTTGGAAAGAACGCAAATACATGGAGACTAAACAGCATCCTTCTAAAAAATGAATGGGTCAACCAGGAAATTAAAGAAGAATTGAAAAAATTCATGGAAACAAATGATAATGAAAACACAACAGTTCAAAATCTGTGGGACACAACAAAGGCAGTCCTGAGAGGAAAATATATAGCAGTGCAAGCCTTTCTCAAGAAACAAGAAAGGTCTCAAATACACATCCTAACCCTACACCTAAAGGAGCTGGAGAGAGAACAACAAAGAAAGCCTAAACCCAGCAGGAGAAGAGAAATCATAAAGATCAGAGCAGAAATCAATGAAATAGAAACTAAAAAAACAATAGAACAAATCAACAAAACTAGGAGCTGGTTCTTTGAAAGAATTAATAAGATTGATAAGCCCCTGGCCAGACTTATCAAAAAGAAAAGAGAAAGGACGCAAATAAATAAAATCATGAATGAAAGAGGAGAGATCACAACCAACACCAAAGAAATACAAACAATTATAAGAACATACTACGAGCAACTCTATGGCAACAAATTTGACAACCTGGAAGAAATGGATACATTTCTAGAGATGTATAAACTACCACAACTGAACCAGGAAGAAATAGATAACCTGAACAGACCCATAACCAGTAAGGAGATTGAAACAGTCATCAAAAATCTCCAAACAAACAAAAGTCCAGGACCAGACGGCTTCCCAGGGGAATTCTACCAAACATTTAAAGAAGAATTAATTCCTATTCTCCTGAAACTGTTCCAAAAAATAGAAATGGAAGGAAAACTTCCAAACTCATTCTATGAGGCCAGCATCACCTTAATCCCAAAACCAGACAAGGATCCCACCAAAAAAGAGAATTACAGACCAATATCCTTGATGAACACAGATGCGAAAATTCTCACCAAAATACTGGCCAATAGGATCCAACAGTACATTAAAAGGATTATTCACCACGACCAAGTGGGATTTATTCCAGGGCTGCAAGGTTGGTTCAACATCCGCAAATCCATCAATGTGATACAATACATTAATAAAAGAAAGAGTAAGAACCATATGATACTCTCAATAGATGCTGAAAAAGCATTTGACAAAGTGCAGCATCCCTTCCTGATTAAAACTCTTCAAAGTGTAGGGATAGAAGGCACATACCTCAACATTATCAAAGCCATCTATGAAAAACCCACCGCAAATATCATTCTCAATGGAGAAAAACTGAAAGCTTTTCCGCTAAGGTCAGGAACACGGCAGGGATGTCCGTTATCACCACTGCTGTTCAATATAGTACTAGAAGTCCTAGCCTCAGCAATCAGACAACAAAAAGAAATTAAAGGCATCCAAATCGGCAAAGAAGAAGTCAAACTATCACTCTTTGCAGATGATATGATACTATATGTGGAAAACCCAAAAGACTCCACTCCAAAACTGCTAGAACTTATACAGGAATTCAGTAAAGTGTCAGGATATAAAGTCAATGCACAGAAATCAGTCGCATTTCTTTACACTAACAACAAGACAGAAGAAAGAGAAATTGAGGAGTCAGTCCCATTTACAATCGTACCCAAAACCATAAGATACCTAGGAATAAATCTAACCAAAGAGGCAAAGAATCTATACTCAGAAAACTATAAAGTACTCATGAAAGAAATTGAGGAAGACACAAAGAAATGGAAAAATATTCCATGCTCATGGATTGGAAGAACAAATATTGTGAAAATGTCTATTTTACCTAAAGCAATCTACACATTTAATGCAATCCCTATCAAAATCCCATCCATTTTTTTAAAAGAAATAGAACAAATAATCCTAAAATTTATATGGAACCAGAAAAGACCTCGAATAGCCAAAGGAATATTGAAAAAGAAAGCCAAAGTCGGTGGTATCACAATTCCAGACTTCAAGCTCTATTACAAAGCTGTCATCATCAAGACAGTATGGTACTGGCACAAAAACAGACATATAGACCAATGGAACAGAATAGAGAGCCCAGAAATAGACCCTCAACTCTATGGTCAACTAATCTTCGACAAAGCAGGAAAGAATATCCAATGGAAAAAAGACAGCCTCTTCAACAAATGGTGCTGGGAAAATTGGACAGCCACATGCAGAAAAATGAAATTGGACTATTTCCTTACACCACACACGAAAATAGACTCAAAGTGGATGAAGGACCTCAATGTGCGAAAGGAATCTATCAAAATCCTTGAGGACAATGCAGGCAGCAACCTCTTTGACCTCCACCGCAGCAACTTCTTCCTAGGAACATCGCCAAAGGCAACAGAAGCAAGGGCAAAAATGAACTATTGGGATTTCATCAAGATCAAAAGCTTTTGCACAGCAAAGGAAACAGTTAACAAAACCAAAAGACAACTGACAGAATGGGAGAAGATATTTGCAAACGACATATCAGATAAAGGGCTCGTATCCAAAATCTATAAAGAGCTTATCAAACTCAATACCCAAAGAACAAATAATCCAGTCAAGAAATGGGCAGAGGACATGAACAGACATTTCTGCAAGGAAGACATCCAGATGGCCAACAGACACATGAAAAAATGCTCCACATCACTCGGCATCAGGGAAATACAAATCAAAACCACAATGAGATACCACCTCACACCAGTCAGAATGGCTAAAATTAACAAGTCAAGAAATGACAGATGCTGGCGAGGATGCGGAGAGAGGGGAACCCTCCTACACTGTTGGTGGGAATGCAAGCTGGTGCAACCACTCTGGAAAACAGTGTGGAGGTTCCTCAAAAAACTGAAAATAGAGCTACCCTACGACCCAGCAATTGCACTCCTGGGTATATATCCTAAAGATACAAACGTGGTGCTCCGAAGGGGCACGTGCACCCGAATGTTTATAGCAGCAATGTCCACAATAGCCAAACTGTGGAAAGCGCCTAGATGTCCATCAACAGATGAATGGATAAAGAAGATGTGGTATATATACACAATGGAATACTATGCAGCCATCAAAAGACATGAAATCTTGCCATTTGCGACGACGTGGATGGAACTAGAGGGTATCATGCTTAGCGAAATAAGTCAATCGGAGAAAGACAACTATCATATGATCTCTTTGATATGAGGAAGTGGAGATGCAAGGTGGGGGGGTTTGGGGGGAGGTAGGAAAAGAAAAAATGAAAAGATGGGATTGGGAGGGAGACAAACCATAAAAGACTCAATCTCAAGAAACAGACTGAGGGTTGCGGGGGGGAAGGGGGATGGGAGAGGGTGGTGGGGAAATGGACATTGGGGAGGGTATGTGCTATGATGAGTGCTGTGAAATGTGTAAACCAGACGATTCACAGACCTGTACCCCTGGGGATAAAAATACATTATATGTTTATTAAAATAAAAAAATTAAAAAAAAAAAAAAAAGTCCCCAGCAGAGTCTTAGCAAATTGAATCTAACATAAGGAGAAAGCTAATATATTAACAACCAAGTGAGGCTTATTTCTGGAATGTGAGGTTTGTTCAATATTTGTTCAATATAAATGAATTAATTAAGTTTACAACATTAAGAGAATAAAAAATGACACAACAATCAGTACGTTGAGGAAAACCTTTTGACAAAAGGTAACATCCATTCATGTTAAAAACTCTTAGCTTACTAGGAATAGAAAACAGTTTCCTCAGCTAAGTGAAGGGCACATGTGACAGACTGACAGCAGATGTCCCGCCTAATGATGCAAATTGAAGACTTGCCCTCTGAGATTGCAGAGGATATAGAGATGTCCACTCTTACCTCTCTGTTCTTAATTATATTGGAGATCCTAGTTATGTAGTATATCAAGAAAAGAATAAAATTCCAAAGGAAGTAGTACAGTTTTCTTTATATACAGACAACATGATTGTCTAAGCAGGGCAATATATAAAAATCAGTTGTATTTCCATACACTAGCAGCAAGCAAATGGAAACTGATATTTTAGTAAATATTATTTACAATTGCTGCTTCCTGACAGCGCACAGGAGAAGAATTAGGCACACACAAGTCAGCTGCCAGAGAAAGGGAGCGGGGGTCAACGATAGAAAAGACTTGCCCGCAACAACTCTTTAGTCTCATGTTTATTGGAAAGTAGGTAACTACCAACAAGGAAGCTGGAGTAGGTTACACATTGACCATGAGTCTTGTAGATAAGTAAGAAGAAGGGCAAAATCTATCTGGTCAAGCAGTATAAAGTTGATAGTTGAGCAAGCACATTTAAAGGGATCATCTAATTAGCCACAGGTGGTCTCTGGAGTAAGGGATAACAGAAAAAAGAAGCAGGTGGGTTCCCAGCTACTCGGCTTCAAGGATGTATACCGTCCTCTCCCCCAGAGGCCTGTTGCCAGTACCTGTTTTTCTTAAGGCTATATCTAAGCATGCTTGGTGGCTAGTATAATTTCTCATGGATTATATTTTAAGCAGTATGTTGTTCTGAGGGACAGTTACAACAATAGCATCAAAATGCATAAAGTGTTTAGGAATAAACAACAAAAAATATATAAGATCTCTACATGGAAAACTACAGAACATTACTGAGAAAATTTTAAAAATATCTAAATCGAGGTATATCTAGTTAATGGTTTGGATAAGGAAACTTTGAGATGCCATTTCCCCCAAACTGATTTATATTTGTACCTCAATCACAGCCAGAATCACAGGGAGCTTTTGGGATAGAAAACTGACAATTGGAATCTAAAGTTTATATGGGATTGCAATGGCTATAGGAGAGCTAAACCAGTTCTGAAAAGAACAGAGTTGGAAGACTTGCACTACCTAATTTTAACTCTTGCTATTAAACGACAGTAATAAAATATGGTATTGGTATGAAGACTGGCATATAAAATAATGGAACAGAATACAGAGTGTAAAAATAATATACATACATACATATGTATGGTCAGAGGCACCAATGGAGGAACCATTTACCTTTTCAGTAATTGATGGAGATACAGCTAGTTTTTTGTAGGGTCAAGATAAAGTAAAAACCTCAGACCATATGCAGAAATTAATTCAAAATGGATCATAAACCTTAACATAAAAGGTAACCATAATCTTTTGGAGGAAAACAGGAAACTTTGGAGTAGGTAAAGATTTCTTAGTATACAAAATATACTAACCATAAAAGAAAAAATTGATTAACTGGATTTGACCAAAATTAAAAACTATTCTTCAGAAGATACCATTAAGAAAATTAAAATAATTAAATGTTAAGGATAAAAGATATTTATGTGAAAAGCATTCTGCACAGAAATCTTTTTTTTTAAAGATTTTATTTACTTGAGAGAAAGCACGAGCCAGTGGGAGATACAGGGGGAGAGAGAGAAGTAGATTCCCCACTGAGCAGGAAGCTTGACGTGGGGCTTGATCCCAGGAACCTGAGATCGTGATCTGAGTCAAAGGCAGCCACTTAACTGACTGAGACACCCAGGTCCCCCTGTACAGAACTTTCAAATGGTAGTTAAAGGGTGTTTGGGTGGCTCAGTGGTTTAAAGCCTCTGCCTTCGGCTCAGGTCATGATCCCAGGGTCCTGGGATCGAGCCCCACATCGGGCTCTCTGCTCAGCAGGGAGCTTGTTTCCTCCTCTCTCTCTGCCTGCGTGTTCCTGACCTTAGCGGAAAAGCTTTCAGTTTTTCTCCATTGAGAATGATATTTGCAGTGAGTTTTTCATAGATGGCTTTGGTAATATTGAGGTATGTGCCTTCTATCCCTACACTTTGAAGAGTTTTAATCAGGAAGGGATGCTGCTGTTACAGTCATTTATTTGCAGGTTTTATTATCTTCCTCCTGACACCTGACGTTTAGAAGTGTTGCTCATCTTAAATCTGTCGGAATAAGCCTAGTACCCAACATATAATTGGCACTCAGTAAATATTTTGGAATTGTATTTTTGTCTTCAAAGTGAAATCAGTATCCTAAGAGAATATAAAGCCAAATAACTTTTTAAAATAGCCTTTGTATTTGTCTTTTCTACAAGTTAGACACATTAAATATTGTTTAGGCCCAGAGTTCATCTTTTCTCTCTGGTTTAATAATTAGGAAATTAAATAAAAGATGCTTATTTGGTTAGGAACTGTTGCTATGGAAAATATCTTTGATACACTCATCAATTTGATATATGTCATTTTCAGAGGGAAAACAGATGAACCTTTCATTTTAATAGAGGGTATCTTTGCTGTGCATGTGAAAGCAATTGTGGCTGGATTCATTCTTTTTCATCTTTGTCTTTTCTTCCATATAGTGACATTCTTATAACACCCTATCAACACTGGTATAATTTTCCACCCAGAATGAACTTATTTCTTCTCAGTGTATTTGTGGTCATGCATTTTATGGTTAGAGATACTGTTGCTTTTTAGAGCAAGGTGATTGGTTATTAGCTACTAGAGATAGCAAATACTTTTGGTCTTGAAATTGAGCTTG
Organism: Martes martes; assembly: GCF_963455335.1. Lineage (NCBI taxonomy): Eukaryota > Metazoa > Chordata > Mammalia > Carnivora > Mustelidae > Martes > Martes martes. The sequence continues at coordinate 105,884,657 of NC_137895.1, forward strand.
AGTTTCACAGGTGGTAGTGTACACATCTGGAGTGGACTTATTAGAATATGTCTCCTTATTCAGGACTCTGGCATCATGTTTGGTGTTATCTTTCAAGATCAAAGTACCCAAAACTATAACACTTTTTAGTATTCCTTTGTCTTTGGGTACATCTACCTCATACAACTTTCCTTTTCTTCGTTATTTCTTGGGTTTGGTTTTTTGAGGGAGGGGTGCTTTTTGTTTTTGGGGTTTTTGGAGTCTTTAGTTTTGCTTTCTTCCTTACTTCTTTTTCTTTGTGTTTGCATTTTCTTAGCTCATTTATAAAACATTTGCAGTACTTAGAATTATCAAATGGTTAAATATAGAGTTGGGGTTTAAAATCATAAAAAGAGCCAGACAGTGGAAATAAGATGATTCTCTTCTCATAAAAATCTGACCAATTCAAATATGTTTGTGGATATTGTTTATTATCTTTTAAAAATAATCAAGATTTTTAGTCACTGTTACCTTTTTTTTTGTTGTTGAAAGGCAGATGTTAGAAATATTAATTTCATATCATGGTTCCCTTTCCTGTAACATGAAATATAATGAAGTCTCATGTTACTGCTTTCATTTTCTTTTTTTCATTTTTGGGAGTGAGCGGTGTGATCCATATCACTGAATTAAATATGGACTGGCTGAAAGTACTATCATGATCTTTCTAATATCCAGGCTTCTATTTGAAACATTTATTTGTAACAAATTCCTACTTTCATTGGTAACATAAACCTGATTATGTTGTACTCATGTTTGCAAACCTTTAGAAGGCTCAAATATCAATTAAACCTCTGTAATTTTGTCCCTAGATAAATTTCTGGCTTTTTATCCCTTTATACTTTTTATCTTCATTCTCCAGAAACATCTAACTTTTCAATTTACCTTATATTCTCCTTCCCAGTGCTTTTGCTAAAACCATTTTTCATAATTCTATCTTTTATGGTTCCACTTTTTTCTCATGGCTCACATCAAATCACATTGGCTATAGAGAAACCTGCCTAAATCTTGCTGGTTATCACTAACTACCCTAAACTTGGTTCTTTGTTTTGTTTCTTCTGCGCATTTTACAGTATTTATGCCTCATTTCTAGACTTATTACATTTCTGAAACTATGCAAAACATGGTGGGTGAAATATTCATTGAGATGATATGTGATTCTTCAGAGAGCGCATAGACTTAAGCACAATTTTTTGTAAAATGAAGCATAAGGTTCTGTGGGTGAATATAAAAATAAATGGGCAATATGAGTGCTGTACATCCTTTGATAAAACATCCTGGAAGAGATAATATATTTTAATAGAATTGGTTTCATATGTTTTTTACACATAAGTCTTTAATACATCTGAGTTGTTTAGTGTGAGGAAAGTTGTTTTAGTTTTTCCCCTATGGAAAGTCAGTTATGGAAAGTCACCCCATATAATATAGTAAGTTCCTATATGTGCTTGAGTCTGTTTCTGGGCTCTGTACAGTTTTCCATTCACCTATTTGTTATTGCTATGCTAGTTTTATTTACTATTTTATTTACTATTTTACTTTTGAATTCTGGTATATGGTGAAACAAATCTCTATTCAGTGTTCTTTGAATCATCTGGAACCCTTACTCTTTTCAGATGGGTGATATTTTTTTCTGTTAAGTGCTCTGGTTTTTATTGCTGTGTGCAGAAAGGCTATTTTTTAAAGAAAATATTGCTATTGTATACCATATTTCCACTTTAATAGTTTTATTAGTTAGAGTAGCACGAGCTGTTGTAAAAAACTTACCCCAAACTTTCTGTGGCTTAACACAATAAAAGTTTAATATTCACTTGCCTAAAAGTCTGGTGCTATTATTTCTGATTGGTGGGTCCTTTCAAAATCTGTATTGTATTTGTGCCCTGTTTTCATTCATATACTTTGTGACTTTTTTTTTTTAACACGTTCATTGTCACTAGAAGTTTGTCTACTTTATATTTCTTTTTAAGGAGCCAGATTTGAATGTTGTTTAATCTCTGTTCTTAGGCACTAGTTTCTTTTCTATTAATGACTTCCTTCTCTTTTCCTTATATTTTCAATGTTTAGTTTTTTCCAAGTTACTTGAATTGAACATTTTTAGTTATTATTGAATGCTATAAATTTTTTTCTAAGACTCCGATTAGCTATATCCAAATTTTGGTATATAAACATTTCTCCTTTATATATTATAAAGTCTTTTGGTTTCCTAAGCTTTTCTCCTTTATATGTTATCCAGAGTGCAGTGGTTTCGTTTCATGAAATTGGCAGGAAGAGTACTCAGTGTTGATTTCACAGTATTGCATTGTAGTGAGAAAACAGTCTGTAATAGGTAAGCCAAAGAGATATAAATATAACTACAATTTAAGGTAGAAATGTTTAAAATTATCCGTTGACTGAGTATACTGACCTTAGACTGTGTGTTGATTGTATCCTGTTATCATGATGATGACAGCATTTACAGGTGTTCCTGAGACTCTTCCTAAAATACAAGAACAACTTTCTCAGAAGTCTTCTTCCTTCTCCCATAGTAGCGTTCCCTTCAACATCCATGTGGCCGGCCTGAGTCACATGACAAGTGATTGGGAAAGGAAAATGGGATTGCCATTTTTGTCTTATTTTAATTACTGTCTACTTCTGAGGTCTTGAGATACGGTCTTTATCTTCAAGTCACAATGTGGAAGAGATGGATACATGAAAAATGTTAGAAGGAAGAAGGTAGAAGGTAAGAATATGGATGTTGGTTAGACAGCCCAGTACAGTCTTCTGCAGTTGCCTCCTGGTTGCCATATTTCAGTATGCCTTGAGCCTCAGTGAATTCATCAGAAGGGAGAAAGAGGATGTTGATTCATCTGGAGAAGTCTGATACATGGCATTCTGTTAGGAGAACTTCTGTTATTTCTGTTAATTGCCCTTTAACACAGTTCAGTTATTTCAGTTTTGACAATGTGAATTCTCGTCTACGGCCATACCACCCTGAACGTGCCTGACGTCTTCTGATCTCGGAAGCTAAGCAGGGTTGGGCCTGGTTGGTACTTGGATGGGAGACAATGTGAATTCTCTGGTTTGCTGTAACTTTTTAACTTTTTCTCATGAGGATTTTTCTTACATGGTTTGTAATTTTTGATAATGAGCTCATCTTTTGTGGGACTACTTTTCTTGGGAGTCTTATTCAAATCAGCTTTGAGTTTGTGTAAGGACCAAATACATTCTTGAGAAGTTTCTGGATCAATTTTTGTATGGATCTCTGTGCTTGGAATTCTGTGTGTTTCATGAACCTAATGATTTCTTATGGATGATTGTTTTCTCACCCTTAACTATAGACTCTTTGCTGCTCCACTGGCCTGGTAGGCAAAGTTTTTCTGGTCCTCATTTTACAAAAGGAGCCAACCTTTGTGACTTTCTTTAGCTTTATACACATAATCATTTCCATCTCTTCCTAAGCCTGAATCCTGGAATCTTCTCCCTAATCCTTAGCTGTTAAGACCTATAACCCAGTTTTTTACCTCTCATAAGCCATTTCCACTTAAGCTCTCATCAGTGCTCTTTAAGTTCGGTCTTCATTACTCACATTTCTGGTTTAGCTCATGCTTGATACCTAATTGTTATTTTCTGTTTCATGCAGTATTTGCATGAGTTTCAAGCAGGAGAGGAGGGTCTTTTTATATTGGCATAGTTGGTAATATGTATCAGAATTATAAGTTCCATTTAAACCAGATTTATTTTTAGTATGTTAGGTTTTTTTTTCTTCTTCTCTTTTCTCCTAATTTTTGGTGGCCTTTATTTTTGTTTATATACTTTTCATTCCTGAAATCTTCAAAACCCATAACGAGGGTTTTGATTACTACTTTATAGACAGAGTATGTGTATCAAAAATTTTGCTGTTTCTTAAGGGATGGGGTAAATTACAACTCTCTTAAACCAAAATTTTATGTGGAAAGGTAGCAAGAAGCAGTGATGAAATATGTCCTTGCCCCTCTTCATCTGTATTTCTGAAATGTTATTTTGTTCTCTTTAAGTTTTTGTAAGTTAGAGATTTACTTCTGCATAAAAACTTTCATCTTTACCCAAACTTTGTGTGTCTTAGGGAATAGTTTATTTTTCCAGTATACTTTAGAGAAAAAAACCCTTTCTGTTCCCAGCCTGCTCATGCTATCCAGCTCCTGTTCTTTGGCTCAGAGTTCCATTCTACCTCATGATAAACACCTTCGTATCTCATTATATCTTAAACTCTGTGAGCTCTAGGAGCAGACTTATAGAGGAAACTTACTATACTATCTAAATGAGCCATGACAAGCCTGGGAGTGGAATTTACTGCTGGGAAGTAGACCAGGTGGTATTACAGAGACTTGTTCCATGTAGTAATATTGAAGCAGAAACCGAAGGAGTGAACCTTTTTTGGCTGCTAATTTCCTGAAGAGATAAGATGGTCACACTATGCTTGTGTATTTCCATCTCTCCATGTAAAATTGTTTTTAAGGACTCTTCCTGTTATTTCTAGGTCTGATTTTTTATTCATTTTATTTTTATTTTTTTGACTGGCTAAATGTAATTAAGACCCTCAGTACTAGAGTTCTAAGACACCAGGCGGTAGATTAAATTATTGTATTATTAAATAGACTCTACAGCTCTTCTTGCTACGGATAAAGGCTTATATGAAGAAGTAATATTGTTCAAAGATGTCAATAATTTCCAGATGTGGAAGAGAGCCCAAGCAGAGTGTTTCTTCACCAAAACAAATACACATTTTCTAGTTGAGTCTGTGTGCTAATTAAAAAAGTGTTTTGTCCGCATTTTGTCATTATTCCATTTGTTAGAAAATATCCATGTAATTGCACTAAACACACAAACTTTTATGCATTTATCACATGCAAACAATAGAAATATTTTGACATAGTTGTTTCGGGGAGATTTCATATGGGGGTGGTATGGGTAAATACCCTCTTCTTCCCAGTCACCATCCTAGAAAGTACTGTTACACTCTAGAGCAAGAACAGCCCTAGAGACCGTTTATAACCCATCTCTTTTGTCACTAAGTTGAGAGCTATTTTAGCAAATGGCAGCTGTTGTCAGTTTCTTTAGATTGAAAGTAAATAAATTCTGTTTTTGTTCTGCAGATAATTAATCAGGTCACTTAATTTTGAGCCAATAAATACAGAAGGAATAGTCAAGTTTAAAAAGGGTTACATAAAATAAATTCTTTGTTATTTGACTCTGAGTTGAGGTATTTTCTTCCTTTTTTTCAACCCCCCCAAATCCTTTCATCCTGCATCCCCTGCTTTGTGGTTTGAACAGAATGCTTTAGTGAGTCCACAGGCCCAGGAATCATGTTTGTCACATTTTAGTACTTGAGATTGAGTAGAACTTCTTCCCCTTGAAGTTCTCTCTGGGTGTCATCAGTTTGAAGGAGTTCCTTCTCATCCAGCTGCTTTTTAGTTTTGGTGCTTACCTGTTGAATCTTTCTAATAGTTGCATCTTTGTTTTCAGTTTTAAAGTAAAAGATAGTTCCAGAGCTGTGTTTTGTCTTTATTTGAAACTAATACCAAAGTACATCTATAGTCATCCATCACTGTTTTGGTAAGTTGGTGACTCCTTGACGCTACCCAAGATTTTTTATTTAAAATTGAGCTTTTTTTAACTTGCTTTTTAGGTCAGGGGAATCATATCCGCTGTGGTATTCTTTTTTCATCTCAGCTTCTTAAAGAAGTGCTATAAATAGAGGCATTCAGCTTAGAAAGCACTGTTTATTTCATTGACTAGAACTAAACTGAACTGTAAGCTAATAAAAAGTACCAAATGAAAATATTATGGTATCTGATTGCATTCTATTGTAGGTGTAATGTAGTGTGAACAGTAGTAGCTTTGATTCATTGTAAATCCCATCTGAATACTGACAACATGGTTAAAAATATCAGGAGATAAATCCCCTAGGTCACATTTGTGGGAATGCTCATTGTACATACGTAAGACCTTATTTCATTATTTAAAAAACAGCTGTATTGCTTGTAAGGGAGGGTAATATCGTATAGGCTATGACAGGGATAGAGGTAACGTGAGAGGTGTGAGTGGCTGCTGAATTACAATACTCGTGCAGTTGAGATTCTTTTTCTGTTTTAGCTATAAGCTTTTTTGCATGAATAGTAGTGATCACTTCATAGGCAATTTTCCCTTAGATCCCAGAGTGTTGCAGCAGATCAGAAGCAGGTAAAGACCTGAGATTTAAAAAAAAACCTCAGTTTCAATTATATTCAAATGAGGTATTTTTAATGAAAAACAATCATTTATGTTGTTGCACATGGACAAAATGAAGGAGTATGTGAAATTTCTTCAAACTTATGTGCTAGAAATTATCTTACAACTTCCTTAAGATTCCCAAACTTCCTTGGTTCCAGTGTAGTCAGTAAATTTTTCATGACCTCTAGGCCAGAATGAATACCCCAAAATTCCTGATAGTGATTAAGTTCATACAATTTAAATATTTGTTTTCTGACAATTTACTAATTACTCAAAAAAACCTAGTAATCTGAATGAAAAAGAAATTTTAGTGTGCCTCAATGGCTCAGTTGGTTAAGTGACTACCTTCGGCTCAGGTCATGATCCTGGAGTCCTGGGATCGAGTCCCGCATCCGGCTCCCTGCTCAGTGGGTTCACCTCTCCCTCTGACCTTCCCCCTTTTGTGCTCTCTCTCTGTTCTCTCTCTCTCTCAAATGAATAAATAAAGTCTTTCAAGAATTTTTAAAATTTCATCCTTAAGTCATCACTACAGCTTACTGCTGGGATGTGTGCCTATTGGACACTGCAGTTTTTCAAATCTTAGAATCAGATTGAACACTACCACCTGATTTCTTCTTCTACATTTCTGTGCATTACTGTGCTGTGCTTATAATCACAAGTATTGAAAATTCAGTTTCACGGAAAGAGATTGTCATGAAGTGGAACATAGCATGATCCCAGTGGTGAAGCTGTAAACTACTTTGAGCAAGTAATTTTCACATCTGACAGATGTCACTAAGTTTCCCCCATGAATTTAAAATGTTCTGCAGCTCCCCTGTGAGTTCGCTGGGTGATTTGGGAACTGAGGTAATATTGTAGAGATTAAAATTAGCTAATAATAAGTATTGGTGGCATCTTAGTTCAAGAATAATTATTGCCCTGCCAAACCATAGGGGAAGTGGGTAAATTGTAGAGTAAGCAATTAACTGACTCTTCATCTACCTATGGGGAGACTGCATGACATATTAATTAAGAATAATGACTTTTAAACTCCTTTGACTTTGACCACAATAAGAAAAACATTTTACATCTTCTCCCCTTCCCCTTCTCTCTCTCTTCTTTCCCTCTCCTCTTCTCCTCTCTCTCTCTCTTACTCTCATACATGTACACATAAGTGAAACGTGTGTAATGAAGATTTTCCTCATTTGGAAAATGGGAATTAATAATATATGGTGTTGAGGGAATTAAATAAACTAACACATGTGAAACACTTAAAGCAGAATTTGGCTGTTAACTACTGCTGTATTATTTATTACTAGAATCTTAATTCAATAATCTCAATGAATAATTCCCAAGTATCTTGATGAGGTTAGGACTTTTGAGAATTGGGAAAAAAATAATAGTTCCAACCTCTAAAAATGGTAATATATGTAGTAAAGGGCCCAGTTTTTTTCTGGATTTTTACTCCGGGGCAGATGAATTTTGTATCCCTTGCCAAAGATTTTCTGCATTTTTGCTTCTGAATTTGGATCGAGTTGAGAGATAGAGAAATCAGAACAAGCGAGAAGAAAATGTTACCTTTATACTGATGAAGCTGATGAGAATACATGACTTCATATTTACAGCCAAGTGGCCTTTCTAATATTTTATTCCTGAATTAGATCTACCAACTAGCACAACTGAATAAGTGCAGACATTTTATTACATGGCAGAGAGCAGAACACGATCTTTTTTCTAAATAGACAAATCAGAGGAAAGGAGAGCACAGGAGGCTGAAGCAAGCAAGTGTATCTTTCTTCAGGACTTGCCAGTGAGCTGTCAAGGGAGTGAGGCTGGGAACAGAGGCAAAGGAAAGTGGAGAATGAGTAATGTTACCCTAACAATGGGAACATCTTACAGGAATACAGGGGGCCCATAATCAAGTTTATGTTTCATAACTTTTAGTGTTAGGTATCCTTTCTGGTATGAACTTTAAAGATAGACACGTTGAAATTTGAATCTTGCCTGTCTCATTTCATTGTACTGGTTTGGGCAACCTAGAATGTCTAGGAGCCCTAAAACAGACCCAACTGCTTTGTCAGAAAAATTGACCACTCATTTCTCTTCCCCACTCCATTCATATACTGTTAAGCTTATTAATGTTTGCTTTTTAAAAAATATTTTTGTTTATTTATTTGACAGAAAGAGAGCAAGCATAAGCAGAGGGAGCAGCAGGGAGAGGGAGAGGGAGATGTAGGCTCCCCACTGAGCAGGGAGCTAGATGCAGGACTCCATCCCAGGATCCTGGGATCATGACCTGAACCAAAGGCAGCCGATAAACCAACTGAGCCACCCAGGCGTCCCAGTGTTTACTTCGGATTGATCTACAGTACTGTTAGAGTCATGAGACCAGCCTTAGTTGATCAGTAGTTACTTCTAATAGAATAGTTCTATCACTTTGCCCCTGTATTAATTGTAGTTGATATTTCCATGAGGTTGTAGCTGGTAGAGTAGTACATAATGCCTAGTCCAGGTTATTAGGTTGTACTATGTTAAGAGTATATAGAACTTACCCTTTTCCTTATAAGAAGTGGTAGAGTTATCTTGGCTTGTTTTATAGACATACTTACAGTGAAAAAGTTTTCCTGGTGAGAGTTTTGATTGCCCCCTACTTCTTTTCCTTTACTCTTCATCTTCTTCCTCCTGCTTCTTTGTCCCACCCCCCCCCCATCCTTTAATAAACATCTAGAGTAGCACCTGTGTCTCGGAAACGATACCGGATAATAATGATATAATTTTGAACAAGATGTATTCAGTCCCTTTCTCTGAAACCCTAGTAAAGCAAGGACACATTACACAAATAATTATGATTGTGATGTCTGGCTAACAAGAAGTATAGTATTAAATGAAAATTTATAACTGAGAGTTTGAACTAATCTGCTGTGATTTTCCTTGTGAAGTGGCATTTAAAATCTAAGGAATGAGAGTGATATCCAAAATGGGGGTGTAGGAATTTCTAGCACTCTTGCACCTTCCAGAAACATCAATTTGAACAACTATCTCTGTGCAGAATACTTCAGAGGAACCAGGGATTTGTGTGAGCGATTATAGCATCTGCATGAAGTACAGAAATAAGAAAAGATATATTGAGGAGGGTAAGAAAGATAGATTCACACTGCTCCCATCACCCCTTCTCCAAGCACAGGCAACGTAGTGCAGAGAATTACCATCCCTATGGAAAAAGGAGATTGAAAAGTGAGCACCCAACTTTGCCAGGGTTCCTGAAGTTGGTTCACCCCAGCACTAGGCAAATTCCTGAAGCCATAGGTGGCTCTTTCTGGGGTGGCTCCTGTAGCCACAGGCAACTCCTGTGGCCTCAGCCTCCTGATGGGTTCCTGTGAACCCAGGGTCCCAGCACATCCTAGCACTGGGTTACTCCTGTGGCCCAGGATTTCTATTAGCTTCTCTGAATCCAGTTCCAGGTGGATACTGGTGAACCCAGGTTCCCATCTGGGCCCAGCACCATGCCAGCTATCACAGACCCATGCTTTGACCCATCCTGGGACTGAGCCAACTCCCATGGTACCAAACTTCCAGTTACTCCAGCATGACGCTAATCCCTACCAACCTAGACTCCAGACCAGCTCCTGTATACTCAGGAATGAAACTCACTCTAGCACCATGACATCCCCCCGCAGCCCCACCTGCCCATCTCCAAACTCCCAGGTTGGCTTCTGCAAAACAAGTCTTCTGGCCTTTCCCAGGACTAGACCAGCAGCCACAGATCCAGACACTGAGCCCAACCCAGTGGTTCTTGGTGCCTAACTGGCCCCAGTGGATCCAGGATTGAGGTCTTCCCATGCACACCCAGGTCCCAAGCTCATCACCACAGACTCAAGTACTAGGCCTACCTTCACAGACCCAAGCACAAGACCTGCTAAGCCAAGAACTCCAGCAGCCAACTCACTCTTAGACACCACCTGGCAGTACACCTGGAATCTCTGGATAGACTGTCTGGTGAAAGGTTTTCCCTGTCAAAGTCAGCAAAGACTGGAAGAGATGCCTGCTTCCTCAAATGCACAGACACCATGCAAGGACCAAAAGAGTCATGAATAATCAGGGAAACATGACACCACCAAAGAAAACTAATAAAATTCTAACAACTGACCCTAAAGAAATGTATTGTCTGAGAAAGAATTAAAAACAATCAATTCCCTCAAAGAAAAATAGTGAAATAAAAGAAAACACAGACAACTAAATAAAATTCATAAAACAGTGCTTGAACAAATGAAAAGTTCAATGAAGAAATAGAAACCATTTCCAAAAATCAAACAGAAATCCTGGAGTTCAAGAATATATTGGCTGGACTAAAGAACTCAGTAGAGAACTTTGATAGCAGACTAGACCCAGTAGAGGAAAGAATTATTTAACTGGAATACAGGTAATTAGAAATCATCTAATTGAGAAGTGAAAAGAAAACAAAGAATTTTTAAAAATAGGAAGAGGAAATTTCTCAGATATATAGGAACCCCCATAAGATTATCAATGGATTTCTTAGCAGATACTTTCAGGCCAGGCAAGAGTAGGATGACACATTCAAACTGCCCTGGGACAGGATAAAGGATAAAAGATAAAGGAGAAAACTGCCAAGGATACCTTACTTTATCTGGCAAAGTAATCTTTCAGGAATGAAGGAGATATAGACTTTCCCAAACAAAAGCCGAGGGAGTTCATCACCAGCACACCTGAGCATTTCGTTTAAACGAAATGCTCATAGTTCTTCAAGCTGAAACAAAAGGATACGAATTAGTAACATTAAAAACATACGAAGCTACAAAGCCTATTGGTAAGTGCTAAGTATATAATCAACCTCAGAATATACAAATCCTGTAATATGGTGGTGTGTTAATCACTTAACTCAAGATTAAAGGTTTAAAGAACAAAAGTATTAAACTATATTATATATATATAATTGTATAACTATAATGTGTTATACAATACTATATTATATGTGTAATATAGCTATAATAATTTTTCAATGAATGCATAATATAAAAAGATAAATTTTGACATCAAAAACATAAAATAAGGGGAAAGGAGAAAAGGATAGGGCTTTTATATATAATTGATGCTAACTTGTTATCAGATTGAAATAGACCATTATATATCTATAAGATGTTTTATGTAATCTGTGATAACCACAAAGTAAAAACCTACACAGATACACAGAAGATAAAGAGAAGGGAATCAAAGCATAGCCCTATAGGATGTCATCAATTCATGAAGACAGATAACAAAATAGTAAGAAAGAAAAAGAGGAGCCAGAAAACAATTTATAAGATGGCATTAGTAAGTCTTTACTTGTCAATCATTACTTTAAATGTAAACAGATTAAATACTCTAATCCAAAGACCTAGAGTGGCCCTATGGATTGAAAAAGAAGACCCAGCTGTGCTAACTGCAAGAGACTCACTTCAGCTTTAAGGGCACACATAGGCTCAAAATGAAGGGAAGGAAAAAGATATTCCATGCAAGTGGAAAACAAAAGAGAGTAGGCATAGTTATATCAAACAAAATAGATTTTAAGTCATAAACTGTAACTCAAGAGAAAGAAGGTGATTATATAATGTTAAATGAGTCACTTAATCAAGAGGACAGAACATTAATATACATTTGTATACCCAACATAGGGACACCTAAATTATAAGGTAGTTAATAACATATCTGAAGGGAAAAATAGACAGCAATACAGTAATGGTAGGAAACTTCAGTACCTCAAAATGGATAGATCATCCAGACTGAAAATCAATAAGAAAACATTAGACTTAAATGACACATTAGTTCATATGGACCTAAAAGACATTTGTAGATAGTTACATCCAGCAGTCACAGAAAACACATTTTTCTCATGTGCAAATGGAACACTACCCAGGATAGTTCATACTTTTAGGGCACCAAAAAATTCTTAATAAATCTGAGAAGGCTGAAATCATATCACACATCTTTCCCAACCACATTGGTGTGGAACTAAAAATAAACAAAAGGAGAAAAATTGCAAAATCCACACATGTGGAAATTAAATGTATACTCCTGAACAACCAATAGGTCAAAAAAAGAAAGAAAACACCATCTTGAAGCAAACTGAAATGGAAACAATATACCACAACTTATGGGACAGCAGAAGCAGTTTTAAGAGGGAAATTTATAGTAATTAATGTCTACATTAAAAAAAAAAAAAAGATTACGAATAAGTAACCTAACTTCATACCTTAAGGAATTAGAAAAAGAAAAGCAAACTAAGCCCAAATTTAGCAGGACTAAGGAAACTACAAAGATCAGAGCAGAAATATACAAAATAGAGATGAGAAAAATTATAGAAAAAAATAAACTTAAGAGTTCGGTATTTTTTGAAACGATAAAATTTAAAAATCCTGACTAGCTAGAAAAAAGACTCAAAATCAGAAGTGAAAGCAGAGAGATTACAACTGACAATACAGAAATACAAAGGATCATAAGAAACTACTATGAACAATTATTTGCCACAAATTTGATAACCTAGGATGGATAAATTCCTACAGACAGGCTTCCAAACTAAACCATGAAGAAAGAGAACATTTGAACAGACCAGTAACAACTAAGGGGATTGAATCAGCAATCACAAACCTTTCAATGAAGCAAAGCTGGAGACCAGATCATTTCACTTATCTGAATTCTACCATACATTTAAAGAATTAACACCAGTCTTTCTGAAATACTTTAAAAAAAAAAGTGAAAAGGAAAAACACTCACAAATTCATTTTACAAAGCCAGTATTTCCTGGTACCAACGTCAGATTAGAACACCACAGGAAAAGAAAATTACCGTCCAAAAAAGAAAGAAAAAAATTACAGTCCAGTATCTCTGATGTGAACATAGATATAAAAATCTTCAACAAAAATCGAGTTTAACAACATATGCAAATCAATGTCATACACATTTGTAATAAAAATCATATTATCATCTCAATAGATGCAGAAAAAGCTTTTGACAAACTTCAGAATCCTTTCATGATAAAACTTCTCAACATATTGGGTATAGAAAGAATCTACCACAACATAATAAAGACTATATGTGCCAAACCCACAGTCAGCATCATACTGAATGGTGAAAAGTTGAAAGATTTCCCAGTTGAATTGGGAAAAAGACAGGTATCCCCACTCACACCACTCATAGTCAACATAGTTCTGGAAGTCCCAGCCAAAATAATTAGACAAGAATAAAAAATTAAAGGTATCTGAATCAGAAAGTGAGAAGTTACCTTGTCTCTGTTTGCAGATGATATGATTTTATATATAGAAAACCCTAAAGAGGGGCACCTGGGTGGCTCAGTGGGTTAAGCCTCTGCCTTCGGCTCAGGTCATGATCTCAGGGTCCTGGGATTGAGCCCTGCATCAGGCTCTCTGCTCAGTGGGGAGCCTGCCACCCCCCCCCCCACTGCCTCTCTGCCTACTTGTGATTTCAGTCTGTCAAATAACTAAATAAAATCTTTAAAAAAAGAAAAAAGAAAACCCTAAATATTACACTAAAACTCTGTTAGAACTCTAAAATAGAGCCTGGATGGCTCAGTTGGTTAAAAAACTGTCTTTGGCTCAGGTCATGATCCTGGAGTTCCAGTATTGAGTCCCACATTGGGCTCCCTACTCAGTGGGGAGTCTGCTTCCCGCTCTGATCCTACCCCCTCACATGCCCCCCCCCATCTCTCTCACTCTCTCAAATAAATAAATCTTTAAAAAATTTTTTTAAAAGATTTTATTTACTTATTTATTTATTTAAAAAATTTTTTAAGATTTTATTTATTTATTTAACAGTGACAGAGATCACAAGTAGGCAGAGAGAGAGGAGGAAGCAGGCTCCCTGCTGAGCAGTGAGCCAATGCAGGGCTCGATCCCAGGACACTGAGATCATGACCTGAGCTGAAGACAGAGGCTTTAACCCACTGAGCCACCCAGGTGCCCCTAAAAATTTTTTTAATAAATCTTAAAAAAAAGGAACTATAAAACAAATTCCTTAAAATTTCAGGATAAAAATCGATACAACAAGTCAGTTGTGTTTCCATATGCTAACAGTATGCTCTCTGAAAAAAAACACAATCCCATTAATAAGAGCATCAAAAGGTATGAAATACCTGGAAATAAATTTAACCAAGGAGGTGAAAGATCTCTATAATAAAAATTATGTCATTAATGAAAGAATTTGAAGAAAACAAATAACTGGAAAGATACCCCATTTTCATGGATTAGAAGAAATTAGTATTGTTAAAATGTCCATATTACCCAAAACCATCTATAGGTTCATTGCAATCCGTGTTAAGATTAGAATAGCATTTTTCACAGAAATAGCAAAAACAATCCTGAAATTCCAATGAAACTGCAAAAGTTCCCAGATAGCCAGAGCTCCCAAGAAAGAAAAACAACACTGTATGCCTCGCCACTCCTGGCTTCAGACATCATTGTCAAGCTATAGTAATCAAAACACTATGGTACTTGCATAAAAGTGGACATAGAGAACAGTGGAACAGAATTGAGATCCCAGAAATAAACCCCTGCACATACAATCAGCTAGTATTTGACAAGGGATCCAGGAATATCTAGTGGGAAAGGGTAGTTACTTCAGTAAATGTGATTGGGAAAACTGGATATTCTCATGCAAAAGAATGAAATTGGACATCTATCCTATGCCAGACACAAAAATTAATTCAAAATGAATTAAAGACTTTGAAGCTGCAAAGTGTAAAACTACTAGTAGGAAATGAGGTGGGGTTGGGAGGGAATCCTTGGCTTTAGCCTTGGCAATGATTTTTTTTTTAATTTGACAGCAAAGTTTCAGGCAACAAAAGCAAAAATAAACAATTGAGACTACGTCAACCTAAAAAGCTTTTTCATGGCTAAGGAGACAATCAGCAAAATGAAAACTCAGCCTACAAAATAGGAGACAATATTGCAAACCATCTATCTCGTAAGGTCTTAATACCCAAAATATACAGGAATTCATATAAGTGTACAGCAAACAACAACAAAGAATCTGATTTTTTAAATGGCAAAGGAGTTGAAGTAAACATTTTCCGAAGATGTACAGATGGCCAACAGGTACATGAAAAGATGTTCAACCTTACTAATCATCAGGAAGGTACAAATAAAAACCACAATGAGATACCACCTCACATTTGCTAAAGTGGTTGTTAACAAAAAGAGAAGCCATAACGAGTGTTCACAAGTCTGGAGAAAAGTGAACCCTTTTGTACTATGGCTAGGAATGTAAATTGGTACAGCCACTAGAGAAAGCACTATGGAGATTCCCCAAAATATTAAAGATAGAACTGCTATATCATCATCAGTCTCACTTATTTGTATATATCTGAAGGAAAAGAGATATATGTACCCTCATATTCATTGCAGTGTTATTTAAGACATGGAAAACAACTAATATGTCAATGGATGAATAGATATAGAAAAAGTATTGTAAGTACATACAGTAAAATATTCAGCCATAGAAAAGGAAATTCTTTTATGACCATGTGGATGGACCTTGAGGAAATAAGACAGAGAAAGGCAAGTGCTGTATATTCTAACTTTTAAGTGGGATCTAAAAAAGCTGAACTCATAGAAATGAGAATAGAATTGTGTTTGCCAGGGGCTTGGGCTTTGTTTTGGTACAGGGGTATAACCTTCCAGCTATAGAATGAGTAAGTTTCAAGCATCTAAGACACAGCATGGTGACTGTAATTTACAATGCTGTGCTATGTACTTGAAAGTTGTTAAAGAGAGTATGTCTTAAATGTTTCCGCCAAAAATAAAAATCATCATTATGATGGAATGAAGATATTAGCTAACCTTACTGTGGTAATCATTTTATAGTGTGTGTGTATACACACACACACACACACACACACACATATCAAATCATCATGTAGTACACCTTAAACTTACATACGTTGTATACCAGTATCTCAGTAAACTGAAGAAAATAATTACATTTCTAAAGATTTAGATAAAAACGACCTGGGGGAGATGAATAGGAGTGCCATATGACTAGGGAGGCCAGTAAGGGATTAGAAGAGAAAAATATTCCAAGCAGAGGAATCAACATCAGCAGAGGTCCAGTGGTAGTAAAAAGCTTAGTTTATTCAAAGATCTGAAAGAAACTAGTATTGTTAAGTATAGAAAATGGGGTAAAAGTATCCAAGATGTGTGAAGATGGCAGGACTTACATCATGCAATATCTTTTAGTGTAGGTCAAGGATTTTACACATAAATCCAAAGATAATTTGCTTAATTTTAATTTTCTGCTCTACCCTTAATATTAAATTTTATAATTTTGATTTAATGTGGTATCTTACACAGATATACTGGTTTTTTTAAAAGATTTATTTATTTATTTGACAGACGGAGATCACAAGGAGGCAGAGAGGCAGGCAGAGAGAGAGGGGGAAGCAGGCTCCCCGCTGAGCAGACAGCCTGATGCGGGGTTCAATCCCAGGACCCTGGGACCATGACCTGAGCTCAAGGCAGAGAGGCTTTAACCCACTGAGCTACCCAGGCGCCTCAGATATACTGTTTTTTAATAGTTTCTTATTATTTCCTTTCCCATTTTCCCATTGAGACTTTGTTCTTTAAGAAACACAGTGAGGGGCGCCTGGTTGGCTCAGTCATTAAGCATCTGCCTTCCACTCAGGTCATGATCCCAGGGTCCTGGGATCGAGCCCTGCATCTAGCTCCCTGCTCTGTGGGAAGCCTGCTTCTTTCTCTCCCACTCCCCTTGTTTGTGTTCCCTCTCTCTCTTTCTCTCTGTCAAATAAATAAAATCTTTCAAAAAGAAAGAAAGAAACACAATGAAAAGTCTTTGGTTTTATTTGGAATGAATTAGATCCTTAAAGTTACTGCTTTCAGCTACATACTGGGTAGCAGATTATTGTTCTAAGTCTAATGTGACAATGGTTATTGATTTATAGATGATCTTATTTTATTTTATTTTTTTTTAAAGATTTTATTTCTTTATTTGACAGACATAGATCACAAGTAGGCAGAGAGGCAGGCAGAGAGAGAGAGGGGAGGGAGCAGGCTCCCCGCTGAGCAGAGAGCCCGATGCGGGGCTCGATCCCAGGACCCTGGGATCATGACCTGAGCCGAAGGCAGAGGCTTTAACCCACTGAGCCACCCAGGCGCCCCAAGATGATCTTATTTTAGACCAGAAATTCTTAGAAATGGTTGTTATCCATGGCAGAAAATTCACAAGCACTATTGTTGTTGTTGTTTTTTTTTTTTAACTCAAAAAAGAGCAATTGCTTTCTTGTACAGAGTTACCAATTATCCTTCTGCCTATTTCACTTGAACTAGCCATGCTTTCCTTTTTACTGTGGAGATATATAGCAAAAACTAAGTGTTTTCAGCGGTTGAATGGAATGGTGTTTGATTAAGTCCGAGTAATTTAAACTTTTCCATTGGCTTTATGTGATTGAATTTGTACTATGGAAAATTAAGCCAAGTATTATTTATGTTTCCCAAAATATATAATTGCATTGTTTGAAAACTATGTACCCTTTTTCCCCCCAAGAACTTAATTTTGTTTTTTGCATCTCAGTTCAGGAGTTGGATAGCATATTTTCTTCTCTTAGCAGTGTATTTTCTCCTGTCTGTGGCTACAGTTTGTATTATTTAATCAATAACAGGAATAAGTGGGGCTGTTTATTTGTAATCAGGAGTATAACCACATACCCCATATAGAGTTTTTATTAAAATTTTAGTGTACTGCTGAATATACTTTCAGTACCTTGAACTTGACCCCTGGCCTTAAACATGAAAGGTGATAAGGAAAAAAACAGTTGAGGGTGGGGGGAGGATGTTTGCTTGTAACCCACAAACATTTATATATTGACTTTGGTTGATTCTTTCCTCACTCCTAAAATAATTCTCTTTCTTAAATTATATTTATTTTTAGGCTTGGATCATCTACCATATTTGTGAATTGTTCCATTCTTTCACATGAATTGGATTTGTTTTGAGATATTTTCTTGCAAAGTCTCTTAGATTTCATACCCTTTCTGTTTCTGCAGCCACTTGCATTTTAGCATTTAGTGTGTTATCCTTGAATAACTGCAACCCGTCTTCCTAACTCTTTTCTCAACTTTAAACTGACATGTAAATTTATCTGACATGTAAATGCTAGAATGACTTTTCTCAGTAATCACCTTTGACAGGATACTCTCATATAATTTAGTATTATTTTCATTTTTAACTAAAATCCAAATGATGCCTCTATTCCAAAAAAGTATAAGAAAATATTAATAGGATAGGGTTTTATTTTTCTCACCTAACAAGAAATACAGAGGAAGGCAGTCTAGTACAACTTGCATGGTTCTGATACCAGAGGGTCTGGGCTCATTGTTTTTTGTTTTTTTTTTTTTTCACTATTCTTTAGTACATGGCTTTTCTCCTTATGCCTGCAAAATGGCTTGGTACTACAGCTTTGCATGGGTATTACGGACAAAGACACATACAAGGGGCAAAAGGTGTTTATCCAAATAGTCTAACTCTTTCATTAAAGACTGACCCACTAGATTTCCTTTTATTTCTTACTGACAAAGGAGCTTAGAAAATCATGTTTTAGTTGGTGAGGGACACTATGATTCAAAATCTAGATTACGTTAGAAAACAAGGAAAATGGAGGGGCACCTGGGTGACTGTTGGTTAAGCGTCTGACTCGGTTTGGGCTCAGGTCATGATGTCTAGGTTGTGGGGTCGAACCCCACACCAGGCTCACCACTTGGTGTGGAGTCTGCTTCAGATTCTTTATTCTTTCCCACCTGCCCCTCCCTGCTCGCTCTCTCCTTCTGTCTCTCAAATAAATAAATAAAATCTTTTTTAAAAAAGAAAAAGTAAGAGAAAACAAGGATAATGGAATAGGTATTGAATAGGTAAGTAACTAATAGTGTCTGCCAAAGTCTCTTGTTCAGAAAAATAACTCCAGAGACCAGAGTCAGGCATTTGGAGGCACTAAGCCACTCAGGGAAAAAAAAACCAAACTAGTTGCCTCCTATATGTAATTCAAACTTTATTATCACTTGAACAAAATATGTGTAAAGAAGACCAAAAAAGTTCTGATGTATCCCATTACTGTTCCAGTTTTTTTTCAATAATAACAAATGTGATTTTTAAAACATTCTTGTTTCCTTGTTTGTGGTGGTGGTCGTGGGCTAGAGCGTGTCCTGAGCCTGCACGCTAAGCTTACTGCCAATCAGTATTTCCGCAGTTCTTCCTATACATACACCTATTGTGTTAGAAAGACACCCAGATTTTAACTTTAGGGATATGATTAATTCGCTATAGAGCCTTGAGGAGGTTAACCTGTCAGGGCCTCTGTTTTCTTCATCTATGAGATGGCAACTTTGGTCCTAATAGAAAAGGAGGCAAAAAATATAAATAATCAGCTCACAAAAGTGGAAATGCATTTGGCCAGCAGAACTACTTAAAAAAAATATTAAGCCTCACTTATGAAAAAAGAAAATCTAATTTAAGAGATGCCTTTCTCAAACATGCAGCATATATAATACCCCATTACAGTAAGAATATATATATATATATATATATATATATATATATATATATATATAAAATAAGTTAGGATTTTTCCTTTTCTAGTGCTGTTCTACCTTCACAATATTCTATACATTTACATTCTAGACTTGGTACATTGAGAGACAGACAAAGATAAGAGACAGACGGTGTAATGGAATTTACAGAAAGGCAAGTGAGTCATGGCTCCTACCTCTCATCACTTGATAAAATTGATAATTATATTATCTCTAGAAGCACAGATACACAGTTTAAATGGTAAACACATTTTTTATTTTGATGGGCACTTTGAGGCCATATAAGAAGCCCTTCTGATCAATTTCTCCTTAACATACTTGTTAGATTAATCGAGGCTTTATTTTTACTGTGTTAAAGATCCTAATAGAATGCTAGAACATCTAGGGGCACCAGGGCAGCTCAGTGGGTGAAAGCCTCTGCCTTTGGCTCAGGTTGTGATCCCAGGGTCCTGGGATTGAGCCCCGCATTGGACTCTCTGCTCCGGGGGGAGCCTGCTTCCCCCTCTCTCTCTGCCTGCCTCTCTGCCTACTTGTGATCTCTCTCAAATAAATAAATAAAATCTTCAAAAACAAAAAAAAAAAGAATGCTAGAACATCTAGTATACCACTCTCAAATATACCCTGCCCATCTCAGTTAACCTTTTGAGTTGTGTGATTGCTATAAGTTATGTTTGTTTTCAATATATATATATCAAAAATATATTGTTAATTATGAATAAGTGAAATAAGTATTTTTATGATTGATGAAACTAATGACATTTGTAAGACCAAATATTTTTATGAAAATGAAGCTGAAAGTTGATGTTATGGGAAAAGGATATAAGGAAGTCATTTAAAAATCATTGTTGAATGAGGTGAAAAGATAGTTATTAAATATTGGGGGAATTTTTTTTTATTTTATTTATTTACTTGAGAGAGAGAATGAGAGAGGGAGAGAGAGAGCATGAAAGGGGGGAGGGTCAGAGGGAGAAGCAGACTCCTTGCTGAACAGGGAGCCCGTCGTGGGACTCAATCCTGGAACTCCAGGATCATGACCTGAGCTGAAAACAGTTGCTTAAACAACTGAGCCACCCGGGTGCCCCTAAATATTGGAGGAATTTTTTAAATCTAAAGATGTTTTAGGCTGAAATTGCTTTCAAAAATCTTCAAATTCTAGCCCTACTTTAACAAAACTACCTAGACAGGATCCAAGAAAGACAATGCACAGTTTTAAGTCAGTGGGTCATATGGTGAGCTTTAGACCTCGCCTGCAACAAGAATTGGTAAAACGGTGTACATTTATATGTGTAATTTTTCCATGCTATAGTCAGCTTTTTAAAAGTTAATCAACTAGCAGAATTGGGTGTCATAAAAAGGACATCTTCTATAATTTCTTACAAATGATCTGTTGTTTCTGGGAACCTCAAAAGAGAAAGTTTTTATACAGAGTGCTGTGTAGTATAAATTATTTATTTAAATGTTATAAATACTGGATTCTCAAGTGATAAATAACGAAAACCTACAGCACCTTTTCTATGTTGTAATATCGTCAAGATTTAATACAAACTGGGTTAAATTTTTTCATATAGATTTGTTTTGAATTCCAAGGACAGCTTAACAGATACTTTAATTTTTTATTTTATTAATTTTTTATTTTAATTTTTTAATTACTAAAAAGTAATTTTTTTTCAACCCTCACAAAAACTAATTCTAATCCTTGGGAAGTCAGGACAGCCACATCATGATATGACTTGCCTAGGTTTGATATTTTACTGAGATACCTGCCAATTGGAATTGAGACCCTATGGGTATAATCAGGATAGACTTAATTATTGGCTTACTATATTTAAATCAGAATGAAAAGCTTACAGAATTTTGTACCTGTACCCTGAAAAAATGTGAAGCTGTTTTGGACTAAAATTTCATAGCTTTTGTGGCTAATGAGGCATGAAATAAATTGGCAAGCTCAAACTACTTAGAGTACAGTGGTACAGTGTGCATTTTCTAATTCCCAGCCCTTGGGATTCCAGCAAAGGTCACAAATTAAACAAAGTCAGGATTAATCAAAACTACAATCAAATAAAACCCAATCATTAATCCTCTCCCGAGTTACAATGGAGTGATTGTGTAATTGTGTGAGAAGCACTGGAGAGGGCTCTTTTGTAGTATATAGGAAAATCAACATTAAGGTGTCAAACAGAAAAATGAAACCCTGCAGGTGAAGCTGTCTCTGGAGCCAAGAGAAACTGGCAATTTATGCAGAGTTGCCAGTGAACCTTTGGAGTATTGAAAAGGGTGTTGGCACTAGCCGTAGAACATGTGGGTCTCTCAGTGGGGCCCTCCACAGAGATCAGTTTATGGGCCGCAGCAGGCCCTGTTTGCTGAGAAGCTTAGTGTTTGGGTGTAACAGCTCTAAGCAACAGTCTCTCCAAGGTTAACTGCCAAAAATTTACTGCGTAATTCTCAGCTCTTTGTAATTTTAAAAAAAGAATTTATAGAAAAGCATTTCCTCTGTGGGAATAATTAAGTGTCAGACTATGTCCTTCCCAATCAAAAGGAGGAAAATTCCCAAAGAAGAGAAATTTAAGCCCACATTTCTTCTATGTTTCTGGCTTTTGAACTTACTGATGCTGGCTTTATGATTGCTCTCTTATTGTTTCTGCTATTTTCTATTCCACAGTGATTATTTTCTTCATTTTTCATCCCTTAGTGTCAGGTCAGTGTCTGTTTTGCCTATTTTTGAAAGTCAGCAGTGATATTAGCCAGTTATACTAAGATTATAACTTAAGAAACAATTTTGATGTTAATTTATCCCGTATTGTTTATATTATATATGTGGGTAGTTCGACATGTGTGCTTTAAGGATAGTATTGAGTCTTTATTGGTTAGCTCCCTGCTTTGCTTCACATCCAGAAAAGAAAAAATTCAAATCATTTATTCCATCTCTGATCTGGTTACTGGTTCAAAAGCCCCAAAACAGATGATTGCCTGTTATTACATGACTCAGACTGGGTTTTTGTATTACGGAATTTCTATTTCTTAACTTTTTTTTTTTTTTTTGTGCCGTTTATGTTCTAAGCCCTTTGTGTATGCAGGACAGTCTTAGATGCTGTATGGGATACCTGTTCTCTCCTCTCAAGTAATTTACCAACGAGCATCCATGCATACTTACAGCTAGTTAGTCCCATAAACTTATGTTACTAAAAGTATCACTTGGATTTTATCCCAAGCTTTATTGTAACGAGGTATTATTTCAGGTTTTTGTCTTCATTTATTTTCTACATATAACATTTTCATATCACCACAGAAACTTCACAAATTGAGTTTTATCATTGGAAAATAAAGGACTTGAAATTTTAATAATTTGATTCTTGCGTTTAAACTTTTGGCCACTACAAAGATGTTCTTGGTGTGTTTAAATTCTGTATGTCTTTACTTAACTACAGTAAGTTTTCATTTTCAAAATAGCAAATCTTTATTCAGTAGAAAAGGGAAAACATATAGGATACTTGTGTGTCTGTTTATGTGTTTGTGGTGGGGGTAGAGTTCTTGTTTCATTTCATTTTACATTTGTTTTTCTGATTTTATGTACATAAATGAAATGTTAATTACATTGTTCTGCAATATATTTTAAAATGTATTTTAACTGAAGAATATGTCATGGTTATTTTTTAATGTCAACGTAAAGATCTGCTCTATTCTGTTTAACAACTGGTTAGTGTTCCATTACATACATGTTATACTATTTTTTAAAATTATTTCTCTGCTGAAGGCCATTTGGATTATTTCCAGTTTTTCAGTATTGCACGCAAACTGCAGAGAATGTTATGCATCTTTTCACATGTAAGCATCTCTCTGTAGAGTAGATTTTTCTAATGGAATTGTTGAGTCAAAGCATAATGCATATTTTATTTTGGTATCTATTGTTAAATTGTTCTCAACAAAAAAGGCTCTCCCACATATGCTTTCATCAGCTGTGTATGAGAGTGTGTATTTCCTCACGCTGTTGGGCGTACTCTACATTATCTTTTATTTTTGCTGACCTGTTTTTATATTTGGAATATCTTTCCATATCATTAGTCTTTCTCCTCCAGTAGGATGGTATTCCATGGCACTATATTCAAGTAGTTCTCCATTTTTGGGAATTGAAGTCACTTCTAATACTTAGCTATTTTACATACAATGCTACAAAATAGTAATAGGGTTATAATAATACAGAATTTGTATAAAGATATAAATAACCCTGAAGAATGGTATTTTGCATGTATGCAGGTATATCTGTAGGATAAAGCCCCAGAAGTGGAGTTGTAGGGTTAGATGGCACATGCAACTGAAATTCTAGTTACTATTAAATGGAAAATGGAAAACAGTGTGCATAATATGCTGCCACTGGTTGAAAAGAGGGAGGCAAAGGAATGTACATATGTTCACACACATACACTTTATAATTTTTTGGATCAGTGGAAGACAAAAGGATGGACAAGTGTTAGAGGGATATTTTTCACTCTATGTACGTACACATAATTTTAAATAATTTTTAAAAATTTTAACAATGAGAGCATATTACCTATATGATATTTTAAGTGTTTCCTTAATGTTGTGATAAAATCCTGAGCTTTCAAGTTAAAACTAAATTTAACATTCACTGCGTGACCTTCGGGATTTATTTCACTCTGAATCTCAGTTTCCTCATGTATGTGTATGAACCTGGTAAATGCTGTCTTGTAGAGTTAGGAGACTGAAATAAATTGTATGGGAAAGCATATACACAGTGGCCAGCGTTTGACACATTCTTTCTGCCAGTTATTCCTGTAAAATGAAATCCTGAGAGGTAATGTTTAAAGGGATGAAACTTAATCACAAGAATGTCTGTTATCTGTTCCATTTTATGTAAATGTGACTGTAGAGGCAGAGGTAGACCATTTGGTTTATCAGAAAGGAGTCCTTTACCCTGGCCTGATTTTTGTGACAGTGACTTCTCTTATGTTACCAGACAGTGAGAAAATGATCATGAGTTCGAAACTAATACTTATCAGTATACACACACACACATAGAAGAGCTATTACAGAGCTTCACTGAGTAAAACATTTACTCAGAAGCTATGACTGATGCAAGCGGTCCTTAAGCCAGGTTCATATGTTATCAGGTGTATATGTTGCAGTTTTGCATTGGGGGGTGTGTGTGTATAAATGGGATGTATTTAAAAGGCACTAAAATTTAGCTAGTGATAGCTTCTTGGAAATTCTGTGAAGAAATTTTGAATTAGTAATGTGTATATACACAAAAGATTATCAGCTTTTTAAAATAGCAAGTACAGGAGTTACCTAGCTGTCATAATTGGTAGAGCATGCGACTCTTGATCTCGGGGTTGTGAGTTAAAGACCAGTGTTGGATGTAGAGATCACTTAAAAAAATAAAAATTTTAGAAAATAAATAACAAGTACATCACTACAGTATATTTAAATGTCTCATGTTTCTTCCAAATTCACTTCACTAGATTTTACTTCTAAATCATTTGTACCTCAAAGACTTCATAAAACTTTTCTTATCAAAGATGTCAAGTTACAGGGGTGCCTGGGTGGCTCAGTCAGTTAAGTGTCTGCCTTCGGCTCAGGTTATAATCCCAGGGTCCTGAGATTGAGGGCTGCATTAGGCTCCTTGCTCAGCAGGGAGCCTGCTTCTCCCTCTGCCTGCCATTACCCCTGCTGTGCTCTCTCTGTTTCTTTCTCTCTGACAAATAAAATCTTAAAAAAAAATAATGTCAAATTAGAAAAGACTGCTGACAGGTTTTTCCCTAGAGGTTTCTATGCCTTGGGCAAAGGTCTTTTAACTCCAAAGAATTGAAGAGGTCTTAAATGCAATTCTTTTTTTTTTTTTTTCTCTCTCTCTCTCCCTAAAATTTTATATCCTGTACACTAATTTTCATCTTTTTCCTCTGTATCAGTTTGCTTTTCAGTGCTCCAGATTACCCAGCCCACTGTCTGCCACTTTGGATGGCCAGCAATTATAAAAGATAAATGACGTGTAGCAATGAAAGTCCCTCTTTTTATATCTACTGCTTAAGAGAATAGAACATGATTTTAGGTGATTTAAATTGACTCGGTAGGATATTAATCTAATTATTCTCTAGACTTTGAAATGTTATAAGAATTCATAGTCAAGCATACTCAAGCACTGTAACATACTCTAGAGTTAACTTGCTACCTATTTTTCCCATAAGTCTTTAGATCACCTTCGCTAAATCTAGTGAAATATCTAAACATGTAACATATACAGACCCACACACACATTGCATTCTGTCTTACTGAAAACAGTTTCATTTAATAATACTTTCATTTTCAAATGCAGAACATTCTGATATTTTATATTATTTCATTTGTTTTACTATAGATAGAGCAGCACTAAATTAATGGATATAGTACTGTGTTCTTCTTCTGGTGACCAGCATTTCTAAGCCTTTGAAGATATTGTAACACCTCAGTGATTTTCAGGTATTTTTCTTATAAAATCAGCCTGTCCATAAGCTGCCTTTTCTGTAAACATAGTATCTCCATGTAGACTACAACATATACAATTATACAGTAGGTCTGCAATGTTCTGTTTGTATCCCATTTTACTTATATGATATGGAAGAACTATCCACTTTATAGAATTCAAAAATATTTGGGGGTAACTTTTACAATTTCTAATTCAGAATTTTTTTTATGTAGCTGCAAGGTGTGGCTAACACTAAAGAGTTAGTTTGTTTTGTTGTTTTTGTTTTTTAAAGAGAGAAACAGGGGCGCCTGGGTGGCTCAGTGGTTTAGAGCCTCTCCTTTCAGCTCGGGTCATGATCCCAGGGTCCTGGGATCGAGCCCCGCATTGGGCTCTCTGCTCTGCGAGGAGCCTGCTTCCTCCTCTCTCTCTGCCTACTTATGATCTCTGTCTGTCAAATAAATAAATAAAATCTTAAAAAAAAAAAAAGATTCTCTTTAAAAAAAAGAGAGAGAGAAGACAGACTCCTTTTTTTTTTTTTTTTTTTAGAGATTTTTATTTATCACAAGTAGGCAGAGAGGCAGGCGGGGGGTGGGGGTGCAGGAGAGGGGTAAGCAGGCTCCCCGCTGAGCAGAGAGCCCAATGCAGGGCTTGATCCCAGGACCCTGAGATCATGACCTGAGCCGAAGGCAGAGGCTTAACTCACTGAGCCACCCAGGCATCCCTCTTGTCCTCTTCTTTTAAACACAACTGTCACTACTGTAATTTGTACCTTTGTGATGATTTTTGCTTGAATTTCCTTAATTACCTCCTAAGTGATCTTGTCTCATTGTAATACATGCTTCATATTGCCTGCCATAATGCTTGGCATAAGTTTGGGTATGGTGAATCTTCTACATAAAATTCTTCAGTGTCTCTGTTTCCTCTCTCCTCCTATTTCTCCCACACAAAAATACTTTTCTTAATATGGTATGTTTAGATCTTCATGATCACTTTCTTGCTTTCTGCTATACCTACATATAGTTTGAGTTCATTTATTCTCATTGCTATGTAGTATTCCAGACCATGACTATACAGCAATTTGTCAATTCAACCATAGATTAGAAATTTGGGTTTTTTCCAGTTTGGAGTTATTACAGATAAAATACATTATATTTTATTTGACTCTTTATCTATAGACTCTTCCGTATAGATCTTGAATTTATCAAGGCAATATATTGTTTTTATCTTTGTAATTTCTAGCACATTGCTAGCACATTCCATGGCATATAAATGTTCTTGAAAGAATGGAGAGAGGGAGCAGGGAGTTACTCTGCTGTTGTAACACAACAGACAATACCCATTGCCCTTCTTAGAATGGTATTTTAAAAAAAAAATTGCCCTTTATTTCTCAGGCTCCTTATTGTAGCTATGTTCACTCATAAGCTTTTGTAATGGGAAAGCAAACTCGTATCTCTTTTAAAAACTTTGGGGATTTATTAAGATGCCACTTCTCCATATCTCTACTTAGTAAATTCTTCTGCTTCTTCCCTGACTATTGAGCACAGTTTTGTTTCTCTTAGAGACAAAGTTGTCTACGTGAAATCAGTGGTAGAATGTTCATATATACAGTCAAGCTGTTAAAGTTGCTGGAAGAATACAGATGACAGGGAATCAAACCTATACCTTTCTGAACCTTTCCATCTCAAGAATCCACTAGGAATGAATCTACCTTACAATTGGCAAGAGAGAATTCTTATCATGGATTATAATTTGAGGATGTAAAGAGAGATTACAAATTCCAGTTTCTTCTCAAATCCATTCATAAACTTAGTCTTCATTGATCTTACCCACAGTTTTATTTACATATTCTTATTCAGGAATTTATGATGATGTGATCGAAGCATAGTAAATAGGTATTTTGCTGTCCATTTAGTTTCTTGATGTGTAGCTACCCTGCATATTTTCTAAACTAAAAGTGAAAACTTCACTAAAAGTGAAAAGGTTGCCTCTTTCAGATCATAGTCACTCTAAGAGGAATTAGGATTGACTAACGGGGTAGAAAATTAAGGTTTGTTTTCATTTAATAAATTTGAGAAACAAGTACAATCAACCCCCATTTTTCATGGATTCTGCAGATTCACCTACTTGCTGAAATTCCCTTGTAACTCTAAAATCAATACTCGTGACACTTTCAGAGTCATTTGTGGACATGGACAGAATGGCAAAACTTTTTGAATCACCCTACATGCCCGTCACTAGCTGAGGTTGAACAAGGTGATGTTTTACCTTCTTGTTTTAGCTCCCAAGCCAAACAGTGTCCTTTTCATGTTTGTTTGTTTGTTTTTTTTTTAAACCACTTTTCACGTTTTTGCATTAGTGTTCCTAAGACACAAAGGCTGTGATGGACCTTATGGAGAAAATATGTGTGTTAGTGAACCTCCATTCAGGCATGAGATACATGGCTGTTAGTGATGAGTTCAGTGTTAACGAATCAATAACATATATTTAATAAGATACCTTGAACAAGAACACACATAAAATACAGTTATGTATTAATTGGTTGATGAAAATGTTGTATCAGAGGCTTACCCAAACTTAACACTGTATTGTCCTTAGGAACAGAAGTTTGGTATTTGCTAATTCAGTTACTATAGCTACTTTATACATTGTAACTACCACAAATAAGAATTATTGACTGTATTTGATTGCCTTTTACTCCTGCTGTTATCAAGCTAAATTTATTACTATTTTCTCAGTCTTTTTTCCTCCAGCACTTAATACGAAACAATTGACCTTCACTTTGCTGTAAATATGTGTAACTTTATCTCAAGCTTAAATTTCTTTTGCTACATATTCTCATATGAGACAGGTTTCTGTTGTAAAAGTAGCAGTTGTCTGGTCAAATAAACGCAGTGGAACCCGATTGTCAATTATGGTTTTTATTTAATCAATTATACATTTAATTCTCAGTGTAGAAAATGCTGCTTCTGCTTTGAATTATCATTTTCACTTCAGAGTATAATTTAAAGGGGAAGCAGCTTCATTCCTAGAAACTTGAGACCTCTAAAGTGTATTCTCTTCCTCCTGAATATTCTCTGTGGGCACTTCAAATAGAGTATCTTTTACCTGCGGTTTTAGGTGATACACTGGGAAAGCATGCAGTTGCTTTAGAAGCCTTTATAAATAACACTTGGCTATTTGTATAATAAATATTTATCTTCCTTTAACATTTCCTACTTCTATTCCATAAGTTTATTGAATTCACTGCCTCCAATTATATGTATTAAACACTTCTCTCCTTTTTTGCTAATAAAATAAAAGACTAAGAATCACTCCCACATTAATAGCATATTCCTACAAATAAGGGATTATTTCTTTCCATATCATGTTCAGCAGTGCTAATCCTTTTAGAACCAGTGATCGAAGCAGTTTCTGTTTTAATGCTTTGAGAATTAGTCAGTCCTCCCCTTTCAAGTTTGTTACAGGAGAGAATAAATACAGGAGAGAATAAATTGCTCATATAGATTTATATACTTGAATTGATATCTTCCTACTTGATGTAGTGGGGGGACTCAGGTCCCACACTGAATTTGTCATATGCAGTGTTTGGAATTATGAGAATTTATAATCTACATTTGGGTGAAAATGCCTAACTGGAGAAACACCTTTTTTAATATGAAGTTGGAGAATTTGTTTACTTAACAAAAGTTAAGGAACAAACTGTGGGTTCTCGTTCTGTGTAGATGTTCTATAGTATTTGCTATACCCTACTAATTCCCACCACCCCATTCTTTTCCTTAAAGCTGTCTCCTCCGTTTTACTGTATGATCCCTCACTCTCATACTTGTTGTCTTCTACTAGTCCTTTTAACCTTTGGATAATGAACAGTAACGAGTAGCGTGTTATGAGTGGAATGATTAGGTTAGGAGGAAAAGTTGGAAACAATGCTGTGAAAACATTCATATGTATTTCCAAAGATCTTGGCATTTTACCTATATTTTGAACCTTTATGCAAGAATATAAAAATAAGTTTGTATCTCTTTGGCAGATCACTCTGGTCACAAAATGAGAAGTAGATGAGGGAGAATAGAGATTGGGACGGGAAGAACCTGTCAGGGAGCTAGGACAGTATGCCAGGCACACATAATGGTCCTGTTGTCTATTCTGTAGGTGTGACTTCGGGAAAATTAGTCTCCTTGAATCGACTTTCATCACTTTAGAAGTGAGAATACTAATTCACAAAGATGTTGTAAGCATAACATGGTATTATTGACATGTGAAAATAACTAAGAATGCATGGTGTACATAGTGGGCTCTTAGTGCTTGTTGGCTTCCTCTCTTCGTTTCCATTCTCTTAGTTTACATTTAAAGAAAGAAGCATTCAGAATGGCTAAGTAGTTTGCACACAGTCAGAAGACCAATTTAGTGACAGAACTAGGACTAGATCTGCAACTTGGATTGCCCATGGATTCGTTCCACCATATCAAGCAACATCCATATTCATTTATTTCTCAAGTATACAGTTTTCAGTGAGAAAAAAACAAAAAGTACTGGTTTATCTTTTTTCCACTTGGTATAAGATCTAGTACTTAAAGAAATTGCTAAGAATTAAGCACTCATTATACTGACCCCATTCCAGAAAGATGGGTGTTGAGTTCCAGTATAATCGTCTTCACTAATGATATTTCCACAATTATCAGCAGTTGTTTTTAAGTTTGTCTCTTAAGTGATAAAATTTTTCATATTTGAATTTTTATCCTTAGTGAAAGCTGTTTTAGCTTGTCTCAGTAGCATTTTTCCATTCGGGATAGGTTTATATTTTCTAAATTTTCATTTCTAACTCAGTTTTCCAGTTTGCCAAACTCATTTAACCTATTTTATTAAGTTTTATTTACTTATTTTAGAGGTAAGGGGCAGAGCGAGAGGGGAGAGAAAGAATCCTCAAGCAGACTCCCTGCTGAGCATGGAACCCAATGTGGGGCTTGATCCCATCACCCTGAGATCATGACCTGAGCCGAAACCTAAGAGTCAGACACTTAACCAACTGAACCACCCAGGCTCACCCCAGTTTGCCCATTTTAGAACAGCCAAACTATCCCTGAGTTTGCTAGATCAATTCTGTTATCTCTGATTTCATTTTTCACATCTGGATTTCCTTAATCTTGCTGATTAAAAATTAATAAGAATTTATATGCTTTAATAGTAGATTGATAAAAAGAAAACTCTAAGAATTGAGAAACCTGCTCTCGTTTGCATCTCTCTTCCTATTGCTAGGCTTCTTCAGCATCACAAGTGGAAAAATTACATTTGTAAAGTAATTTTGTATCATAAAAAAGAGGGCCCAAATTGATATATAGTATATGTTTAATGAGGGATATGAGTAGTTAACTTTGACAAATAATTTTGGACATAAGTATGTAGGGTAGAATAATTCTGATTTTAATGTCAACACGCTTGATGACTTAAAATATGATGCTGGTAATAGAAAAATGAAAGCTTACATCCTAAGATACCACATTTATAGTTACTTACAATGTGTTCTGCCTTCACTTTGAGTATTAGCTTTCCTTCCTGCCAAGGTAAGCTATTAACTTTGAAGATAAAAACTACTTACATTTACATGTTGTAACTTTTAAAAGCACTTTTATATTCTAACGGTGTATATGTAAATAAAATTATATTTCAGCATAAAAAATACTTAACGTTTATGTTTCTTTTATTATCACACCATTTGGAAAAGACTTTCAGAGCTTACCTTTCCATGCATACTGTAAACTGTAAGTCAGGAATCAAATGCTGTATTTGTCTAAGGAAGATACAGTCATATCTAGAATACAGTTTCTTATGTTTATGTCTAAAATCTGTTTTCTCAGTATTCTTAAGTAAGTTTTCTCTCTGAGTATGGGCAGAAAATGTAGCGAATTAGTTAGCGATTAGAATAGAGACTTAACTATGGCTACGTTTTACCCAGAGAAAAACTGAAGACTTGAACCCACGTTCCAAAATAGGAAAGGCACTGGGAAAATATTTTGTGTAGGAGGATTGATTGCTTTTGTTGTCTTCTCTGAAAACAAACCAAAACACCACACGTATTCCCCATTTTAAATGTGCAGCCTGTATCTTGAGGCTTATATTGTTAGCTTTTCTACTTCCTGGGGCATTTCATTGCTTTTATCAGGATTTCACTTCTGCTGTTTTGCCTTCTGAATCTCTGCCAGACTTGAACCCAAGTATTTGCATTAAATCAAAGGTAGGTTAGTGCTTTTATGTCCCCCAGTTTACATCTTGATTTACCTGCTCTTAATTCTGACAATTGAGTATTTGAATGATGCCCATTTAGTCACATATCTAGTGTTAGTTGTTTCCTATTCTTGGTTGAGTTAATTGATCTAATAAATTAAAATGAATAAATGGGCATTGTAGGCTTAAAAAGTATCTGTTATGGATTTGCTTTTGCTTTAGAGAAGTCAGAAAGTCTGGTTGTTAGTGAGTGGTTTAGTCTTCTCTCACCATTGGAACTGACAGACATACTGATGAGGTGATAATGAACTCATATGTCTGACCAGTGCCTGCGTGGGAAGGGAACCCAGATAGTAGGCATTGCTTCACTCTGGAGCCTGCCAGGATTTTTACTTTTTAATAGAATACATTTCCACCTTAACAGGTAGACATTCCTGGATACTTGTCAGAAGTGTAACATGTCATTCATGGGTACCAAAGAGGAATGTATGTAATCTTACTTTGGATGTAGCAAGTCAGAGGTCTTAGTCACAGTCACTGGGGATAGTCCAGTAATAGAGAAAGCATTGCAAGTAGGATTTGAATGCAAAGTCCGTGTGTGTGCACTTGCATGCGCACGTGCGTGTGTGTATATTTGTGTGTGAGAGAGAATTCGTTGCAGAGAATTAACAAAGGCCATATTTTGCAAGGTGGTTGGGATAAATATATATGTCATCTTCTCAGTGGTCTCCCCCTCTTCAAATTTCTAATGAGCTGACTCTTCCTTTGAGCTTCCATACGATATCTCATGCATATCTTTTAAAAGATATATATAAATCTCTATATATGTCTTTTCCTTCCATTAAAAAATTATCTAATACATATTGTATATTACATTAGCCGTCAGAATTATTAGCTAATCTTATATGATTTCTTTTTTTTTCTTTTTTTTAAAGATTATTTATTTGAGAGAGAGAGAGAGCTGGTGTATGCAGGTTGGAGGGGCAGAGGGAAGAGAAAATCTTCAGACAGTGCTGAGCTGGAGCCCAATGTGGAGTTTGATCTTGTGACTCTGAGATCATGACCCAGGCACCCCCAGCTACTCATATTTGATTTCTGAAAATGTTTTATTTTTTTCTTTAAGTTTTTAAAAAAGATTTTACTTATTTATTTGAGAGAGAGAGAGATCATAAGTAGGTAGAGCAGCAGGCAGAGAGTGAGGGGAAACAGGCTCCCCAGCGAGCAGAGAGCCCGTCTCGGGGCTCAATCCCAAGACCCTGGGATCATGACCTGAGCTGAAGGCAGACACTTAACCAACTGAGCCACTCAGGTGTCCCGGAAATGTTACCTTCTACTAGACAAGAGTTGAATGTTTCTTCCTTTGCTTTGGCAACTAACTTTTTGTTTTCTGTAACTTTTTTTTAATTAACCACTCAAATGAAAGTGTAAGATAGTTTTTAAATTTCTGATACTCAGTCTGTAATTCAAATAATAATATATTATGTGATTCCAATGTTTAAGACATGGGCTATTTTTTTTTACTGTGGAAAATTTTAAACATATTCCAAAGTTGACCAAATAGAATAGTGAATCTCTCTACTTACCTGTCATTCATCTGCAGTAGTTAGCAACTTGTGGCTAGTTTTATCTATATCCTTACTTCTCCCATTCTTTTTTATTTTGAAGCAAATTATAGACATCATATGATATTATCCTAAATCTTTCAGTATATATTTCTAAAAAAATGAGAATTCTCTTTAAAAAACATAGCAACAGTACCATTATTACAACTAAAAAATATTACTCTTATCAAAATTAATATTTATATTTCCCAGGTTCTTTTTCTTTTTTAAAGATTTTATTTATTTGTTTGACAGAGAAAGACAATGAGAGAGGGAACACAGTAGGGGGAGTGGGCGAGGGAGAAGCAGGCTTCTGGCGGAACAGGGAGCTTGATATGGGGCTGGATTCCAGGACCCTGGGATCATGACCTAAGGCTGAAACCAGACGCTTAACAACTGAGCCACCCAGGTGCCCCACCCCAAAATGATTTGTCATTTTGATTATTTATAGCTTATGGAGCTTGGCATCCAATTCAGTGTATATATTGCTGTTAGTTTACAGGTCTCTCACCTCTCTTTCAAGTTACCTCTCCATTTTTTCTACCTCTTTCAGTGTATTTATTGAAAAACTTAGCTCTGCATATTAGATTTTGCTAATTGTATCGCTGTGAAGATATTTAACAGATTCCTCCATTAATAGTATTTCTGTACATTGATTATTAGATTTATAGGCCTGTCACATTAAATTGTCATTTCTAGTAATCGTATTTTCACTGGTAGTGTGGGTATTTAAAGACATAGGTCAAAATTAGAGACAAAATCTCTGTTACTTGTTTGGCTATGTAAATTTGAACAAGTTACTTAACTTATCTGTGTCTTTCCTATCTCTAAAATGAAGATAACCATTAATTATTAGTTATATTAATATATTATGTATATTATATATTATATACATATATGTATAATATATATCATACATATTATATACATATACATATATTATACATATATGTATATACTATATAATATATAATATATTAATATATATACATATATAATATAATTTATATAGTAATATAATTAAATACATAATATATACATATATATTAATTATAACTAATTAAATATAATTAATTAAATATAACTAATATATATTATAACCATTGATTAAACCAATAATTATCATTATTGGTTGTGGTTTGGGCATTCAGGATCATACTAATGAAAAGATTGATCAATGGCTTGAAAGTAGTCCACTGATTGCAAGAAATATTTGATAGAATATATTTGATAGAACGGTGTCCTGGGCGCCTGGGTGGCTCAGTGGGTTAAACCTCTGCCTTCAGCTCAGGTCATGATCTCAGGGTCCTGGGATCGAGCCCCACGTCAGGCTCTCTGCTCAGCAGAGAGCCTGTTTCCCCCTCTCTCTCTGCCTGCCTCTCTGCCTACTTGTGATCTCTCTCTCTCTGTCAAATAAATAAATAAATCTTTAAAAAAAAAAAAAGAACAGTGTCCTACTATGTAATGAAAAACTTGTTATTTTGTTATTGACAAAGAAGCTCTTTGGCTTTCCCTTTTCAGTTTTAAGGAGATCATGAAATTTAGAAAGTTTTAACAAATTATCTTATTAATACCCATCCAGGTTTCCCTTTTTTCTTTATCTACAGTAGTGGCCCAGTAGTTTATGAGATTGATAAGAAACAGAAAACCACATTTTTAAAAAGAAAATAGTATGAATAAAAGCAGTTTATATCAGTGTTTTAGAGACTGTATCGATGCACATTTCCAAAATGTCAGGGACTTTTCTTGTGTAACTTCCATTGATAAATATCAAGGAACCTATAGTGTACTTTTTAAACTAGATTAGAGGATGAAAAAAATGCCAGCTGATTATGTCTGGAGGTTTGGTCAATGTTCCTGATCTTGTCCAGTAACCCCTGAGTTTGGCTTTGTTACTTGTTCTTTTTAACTAGCATTTTCTGCCATAGGAGAACAACGCTCAGAAGCCAAGACAACTGATTTTACTGTTAAGCATATAAATGAGGGCATGTTTCACAGAAGCCTGTAAATTTAACATCAGAAGGAGAAAGCAATTCAGTAAAAAGAGTATTACAATTTAAACTTTACATTTGCTTTTCAGATTTGATTTTTAAAGATTGCAATTCTTATCATTGTTCTTACCAATGACTTATTCCTTTTTCTTGAGGAAAAAAAATGAAAAAGCAAAAATGTGGAAACATTAGGGAATAATATAAAGATAATAGTTCTGAGTCAATTTCTTTCATCAGTATAGCTTATCTCTTACCTCTTCCATAACACAACATATGGAGTAATTTGTCTGCCGGTTTCTTCACTTCCCCATGCCTGCTTGCTTCTCTGTGTCTTCTTTTTATTTTATTATTAATTGTTACCATAGGACACAGTTATTTCAATTTGATATTTGCTTTAATTTGGTAGTATACAAACACATACTGAAGTTAGATAAACCTGATCAGTTTCAGGGACCTGCTTGTGATATGAAACCATCACTCTTCTACTTGAATATTCATAATTGAAAAAGTTCTCATTTTTTTGGAGAAAACAAGCCAAGTTAGTTTGGTGTTAGTAGTCCTTAAATTACATTTTGATTTCTTTTCCTTTAAAGAATATCAGAATTTTTTACATATATGGTGTGAATCCTTAACAAAGCCAAGGTAGAAAAAGTCTCACTATGCTGATCATAACCTGTGGCAAAGTGGAACAAGGTTAGAAGCAAGACATTTTACTCAAAGTCTCTTGGTTAAAAAGGGATAAGTCAGAGTCTGGCCTAATAGTCCTTGACCTGACAAATTAGATTGAAGACCTAACTGCACTAAATCCCATTATTCCACCTAAATTGCCTAATCATAGATGATAACTTCTGGAGAGCCTTAGGATAATACTGAATCTATAAAACTGAAAGTATTCATAACAAAAGGCCACTTTAGTATACTGCCTTTGAAGCAGAAGAGCAATTAATCTGTATCCAGAAATGATGCAAACTAAGTTTTGATCCTGCTTGATAGTGCTGTTTCCAAATTGAACTTTGTTAAAACATTTTTTTATCAAAGCCAGAAAGATTATATGCAAGAAGAATTTGGGACAGACTAGGAGCCATAATTCTTTGTGTTTGAAATGTGAGGTTTTAGATACAGAGCAAAAACTCTCCCATGAGTTTTAATAGAATCTGCTTATAAGGACAAATGTTTTAAGTTAAAAATCCAAGTATTTTTTGGTTTGTTTGTTTCCTATTTATGAATAATTCATAGAGTAATAATATCTCCAGTCATTTACAATTATTTCTCCCTCTTGGAAAGGTTAGGGATTGCCAACAGAAAGTACTTCCTGTTTGTACATGTCTTTTTTCAAAATGAAGAATACAGCACAGTCATATTATTCCAGGCTCAATTTTAGATAATCTCCCACTACACTATTTTTTTAAAAAGATTTTATTTATTTATTTGACAGACAGAGATCACGAGTAGGCACAGAGGCAGACAGAGAGGGAGAGGGGAAAGCAGGCTCCCTGCTGAGCAGAGAGTCCGATGCGGGGCTCAATCCAGGATCCTGGCATCATAACCTGAGCCAAAGGGAGAGGCTTAACCTACTGAGCCACCCAGCGCCCGCACTGCACTATTTTTTAAAATAATTTCAGAAACCTATGGATGACATGTAATAAGTTTGCCCACATTCCACTAAAACGAAAATATTTCTATTGGTAATCAAATGTACAGTACATGTCATGTTAACTCATTTATAGTGGTCCATAAATTCTGAGGTTTTTATTTATTCTTTTTATATCTAACATTGAAAATCAACACAATTTAAAATTATTTTATGGTCTGGTTTTAGTGCTAAATCTTGGGTCCTAAGTTTTCCAGTTGCCATATCACTTCAGATTATAACACGCCACCTCCCCCACCTCCCACTTTTTTTAAGGGCCGGAAACTGTAAGATGTTCCTGTTAAAATAACAAGAATGAATTTTATATGTCTTTGTGGACCCATCCCTTTAGAATCCCTTTAGAGTCATATCTCATATCTTTATGTTCTAACAATGAGCTTCTTATAAACATCATTGTTGTATATATTATATAATTATATATAACTATTATATATATTATATAATTATAATTTTTTAGCAGAATAAATGTATACTCAAGTATTTTAGTTACTTAGAGCAACGTTTAGAGGCTTGATGAGTATATAGCATTAAATGAATCTAGCTGAAATAATTCTTCTATAGAAAGTTCTTCACATTGTTTGGAGATTGATCTTTGGTTCTTTTAATTACTTATCCTGATTTTCCTCCTACCTCTTTGGCCATTTTTTAAAGGGTTCATTTTTCTTTCCCTTAAAGTTTATGCTCCCCATGAGTCCATTTTTTAGTTCCCTTCTCCTCTCCTCTACTTCCGCCCTGATATTTTCTCCCCAGGTAATTTTAACTATTTAATGGCTTCTACCATCTATATGTGCTGATGACTTCCAAGTAGAAATAGATACACAGACGTTGTTTATTCCAGCCCATGTCTCTCTTCCAAGCTTTGAACATTTGTATCAGCAGCTAACTTTAAATGACCTCCTTGATATTTCAATAATCTTAACATGGCTAAAATTATGCTCATCGTTTTCTTTTATAAAAACACTCATGGGGGAGCCTGGCTGGCTCAGTGGACCCATGTGACTCTTGATCTTGGGGTTGTGAGTTTGAGCCCTATGTTGGGTAAAGAGATTACTTAAAAACAAACAAATAAAACCACTCTTACTCTAGTATATCCAATAATAATAAATGTGATCCATTCACTCAGTTGTTCAAGGCAGAAACCAGTAAACAATTACTAATGGCTGACTTTCTTTTGCCCTCCCCCACAGCTTTTTCAGTTATGTCTTACTGATCTTCAGAGTTATATCTCCATATCATATTGTTTCTCTCCCTATAGCAGTTGTTCTCATGTTTTATTGCTTTTGTTTTTGTAACACCATCTTAAATAAACAAAACTGAATAGTTTTGTCCTTTGGTAGTGCTTTTCTTCTGTTTCTGGCAGATTACTACTTTTTAAAACATGTATATGGGCATGTCATTTCCCCTTAAATTTTTCCAAAGACTATTCATTGCTTTCATGATAAAATTCAGGCCCCTTAGCATGTTATTCGTAGTTCTTTCTCTTGTCCTTTCCTTCTGCTCACCATTTCCCGGGCCTTAGTACATCACTTCCATCTTATTTCTTCCTCCCTAACTCCTCCCTTTGTTTTTCTTTTTTCTTCTTCTTCTTCTTCTTCTCCTTCTAATATTCATTTATTTAGGAGAAAGACAGAGAGAGTACAAACAGGGGGAGAGGCAGAGGCAGAGGGCAGAGGGAGAAGCAGACTCCCCGCTGAGCTGGGAGCCTGACATGGGGCTTGACCTAAGGACCTAGAGATCATGACCTAAGCCAAAGGCAGACACTTAACCATCTGAGCCACCCAGGCACTGCTGTTTTTCTTTTTTCTCTCTCTCTCCCTGCACCCTTTTTTGTCAGTTTGGTAACACAGCAGGGAGTAGTCACTACTTGCTCCGAGTTTGATCTGAACCTCTCTTACTGCTTCTCATTTTCTGCCACCAATTGAAATTATCTGTGTTTATGTTTTCTTTTCTATTAGATTATAAGCGTCTTGAAGCTGTGTTAGGAGCTCTTTTACATTCTGGCAGTGTAACTGTAAATAAGGCAGTCTGTTCTCAAGGAGAAAGGGAGGGTTCTCACCTTTTTCATTCTTGGAACTCCTAAAGACTTAATGATAGCCTTCTATGAATGAAATCCTATTTGGTATGCAAAAAGATGCAACAAATACACCACCACTAATAACAATAATAGTATTATTAGATTGTTTCACATTTTCTGAGTACATACTGTATTAAGTTAATTTATGGAAGCCTCATTAGCCTGTGAGAAAACTGTCTTCATTGTGCTCATAATAATTGAGGCGACTGAGACTCTAATAAAGTGAGGGTAATTTTGCAAGTTATACTAATAAATGGAAAGCAACAGATACAAAATCTTGGCTTCTTTTTGCCGCCTCATGCTACTCTTATAAATCTTACCTGATTGAGGAATGGGGAAAATGTGAATAATTAAGATACTGAAAAAGGAGATGTTAAAGTAATCCAAGGAAGAAATAATGAATTAGGGTTATGTTAGAGGTAGACAATGAAGAAAATTTGAGGAGGTAGAATGAAAGAAGATTTAATGACCAAGGGATATGTGGACTCTGAAGAAAGGGAGGAGTCAATGATGATTTAAGCTAAAAGCCCAAGACTTTTGACCTCAATTTTCTGGTATGCTTGTTTTCTCCTTTAAAGAGACTGGAGAATAGTTTAACAATTCCCACTGGAAGCAAATTATAAAAGCTGAGACGGAACTACTTATTTATGTTTTATTTTTTCCTGTCTCAGTGAATGTTTATTCATTTACTTTCTCAAGCCAGAAACCTGTATTCTTCTCAATCTCACCTCAAAATCTTGAAGCTATGTCTCCATTTAATCATTATTTCCACTTAATTGTATTATATCACTCAAAGCCATTCTCTTAGGTCAGCTTCTGCGTAAACTTATGTCCTTGTTCTTTTTCTGCTATATTTCTGCAAGTTTTCTACCATGTCTTTATTCTTTTCCCATTTAGTTCTATACGCCATTTGCTGCTTGAGTGCTGTCTTCTCAGCGTAAAGCTAATCCTGTCTGTTGACTACTTAAAGGCCTCACATTGCTCATTCTGACTTTCAAGATAAAAACTAACTACGTGGCAACACGTGCTGGGCCCTTCAGTATCTGTCTTGAGTTCATCTCTCCAGCTTTTCACCTTGTCCATCCTTCACATCACAGTCCTTATTTTTGCCACACTTTTCAGTTCCTTGACATAGGTTTTTTTTTTAATTATTTATTTTTAAATATCTTTACATTTTATTTATCTACTTATTTATCTTTTTTACTTATTTATTTTTAAGTAAACTCTATGCCTAACATGGGGCTTGAACTCACAGCCAAGACTTTCATGCTCTACTGACTGAGCCAGCCAGGTGCCTCTAAACTTGGCTGTTTAAATTCAAATTAATTAAAACTAGGGTCACTGGAGTGGCTGAGTCAGTTAAGTGTCTGACTTGATTTCTTTTTTTTTTAATTTATTTTTTATTTATTTATTTTTTTTTTTATTTTCAGCGTAACAGTATTCATTGTTTTTTCACCACACCCAGTGCTCCATGCAATCTGTGCCCTCCCTAATACCTACCACCTGGTTCCCCCAACATCCCACCCCCCCCCCGCCCCTTCAAAACCCTCAGGTTGTTTTTCAGAGTTCATAGTCTCTCATGGTTCACCTCCCCTTCCAATTTCCCTCAACTCCCTTCTCCTCTCCATCTCCCCATGTCCTCCATGTTATTTGTTATGCTCCACAAATAAGTGAAACCATATGATAATTGGCTCCCTCTGCTTGACTTATTTCACTCAGCATAATCTCTTCCAGTTCCGTCCATGTTGCTACAAAAGTTGGGTATTCGTCCTTTCTGATGGAGGCATAATACTCCATAGTATATATGGACCACATCTTCCTTATCCATTCGTCCGTTGAAGGGCATCTTGGTTCTTTCCACAGTCTGACTTGATTTCTGCTCAGGTGATGATCTCAGCATTTTGGGATTGAGCCCCAGTCTCACTGGGTGTGGAGCCTGTTTGGGATTCTCTCTTCCCCTCTCTTGCTGCCCTTCCCCCCCCCCCAAAATTGAATTAATTAAAACTAAATAAAATTTTAGGATCTGTTCCTCGACTCCTATATTGGACAGCCCAGATAAAAAATATTTCTAACATTATGTAAAAGTTGTAGTGGATAGTGCTGTTCTTGGATATGTATTAAGCTCTCTTTTTCCTATGTCTTTATGTATGTTTCTCTCCTTTTCGGAATGTGTGATGTGTCCTTCCTTGTTTTGCCTAGCTATTTGTTTTGTTTCTTAAATTCCACATGTAAGTGAAATCACATGATATTTGTCATTTTCTGACTGACTTGTTTCACTTAGCATTGTACTGTCTAGCTCTATCCACGTCATTGAAATAGCAAGATTTCATTCTTTTTTTGTGGCTGAATAATAGAAAGTATGTGTGTGTGTGTGTGTGTGTGTGTGTGTGTGTGTGTGTGTGTGTGTATCACATCTTTATCCATTCATCTATCAGTAAACACTTAGGCTGTTTCCATAT
The DNA here is from genome assembly GCF_963455335.1 of Martes martes. Classification (NCBI taxonomy): domain Eukaryota; kingdom Metazoa; phylum Chordata; class Mammalia; order Carnivora; family Mustelidae; genus Martes; species Martes martes. Next base: position 105,926,931 of record NC_137895.1, read on the forward strand.
TTGGTTGTTGTAAATAATGCTGTTATAAACATAGGGGTGCATGTATGTGACATGGGAATATTTGAATCCTAGAGCCAGCAGCAGTGGACTCAATGCTGATTCTAAGTAGTAGTTTTGTTTTATGACTGAGAATCAGTATTCTCTGTTACGTAGCTAGGAACAGCAACTTCACTTTTTAGAGGACCAACATTTTCTATTATCTTCTTTGTGAGATATATAATTAACATATTATATGACCACGTTGCAAAATCAAATAGTACAAAAGGGCTTAAAAGGAAAAACAACAATACTACCTTTCCTGCCAATGTTCGACCTCCTAGGGTACATTATTTTTTCTTTTTGAAGTTCCTTCATTACTCTACCTTTAATACTGTTATTTCTTACTGACTCCTTGCTACAGATGTTAAGATTTAGCTCACTTAAACCGCTGCTTGCCTTCCCTCACTGTCCCAGTATTCCTATCTGTTACCTGTGTGACTTTGAATCATATCCTTAAAACCAATTGCTGTTCTCTCAATGCCTCATAGGCTCTCTGATGAGCAACTATGCAAAATCTGTTTGTCAGTATCTCTTCTCTTCTCTCTACTTCTTTTCCCCTCTAGCCTTCAGCTCCTAAATGTTGACATGATTTTTATTTTTATTCATTTTATACAAGACACACAGCGGTGCTTTAAAATGGAAAACTCTTTTTTTTTTCCTATTTTGGGCAAAAGCAACGATTACCTATTCAAATATTCTTACTCCAGTCTCTCTAGAGTTCTTTTCTTCTTCAACTACTAGTGGACTTATAGTAGAGTCTCTCAATCTTTCTTCTGTGTCTCTTAATTTCTCTTGTCTATTTTTATCTCCTTATCTCTCTTTTCTCTGTTCTGAGTGAATTCCTAATAGTCTTCCAATTCATTCATTCTGTCTTCGACTATGTTCGGTGATAAGTCTCACACTTAATTTAGTTTTTGTTTTTAATTTCAGTAACTTATTTGTTAAATTCTTTGTTGAAGTATTTTGTTCAGTTCACTACATTTTCACAAATTGAAAAGCATAAGTAAATTGGTCCCAGTTCAGGAAACATAGTATTACCATCTTCAGAGGCCATCTTTGTGTTCCCCTCCCCTCAGTAACCAGCATTCTGACTTCTGAAAGCATATATTGGTTTTACCTGTTTTTGTATTACATAAAATGGAATTATGGAGTAAATACTGTGTCTAGGTTCTTTCACTTCATATTTTTATTCCACTTGTTACATGTAGTTCTTTCAGTCTCGTGCTATTGTATCACTCACTTATCTACCACTTATCCATCTAATAATTTCTGTAGTGTTGATGGAGACATAGATTGTCTAGTTAAGGGCACTTAAAAATAGTGGTACCTTGAACATTTTCAGTATAATGGTTCCTGACCCACTATGATATTGAAGCTTTTACAAAGATCAACTCACAGAGCCAATAAATGCACTGTTTCTCTTTCTGTTCTTGAGGCTGTCTTCCTGATTCTCTTTGTCCTAATCCTAGAGAGCAATTAATGATTGGGAAGGATGAGGGGTAGGGAATTTTGGCTTCTAGTTTTAAGTAATTAGCTTATATCCCCTATAAATTGTTTTTAGTCCCATCATCCTATGGGAGTCAAATTCCAACCACTCCAGCCTACTTAACTGATCCAGATTACAGGCAGGCTGCATATCCAGCCTTACAGAGCACTTTATACTTCTGCTCCATTTCTGATCCACAGACATGTTTAGATTATATTTAAACCCAGCTATAGCTTTTTAGAGTGCTCTCTCTTTTATCTCTCACTGCTATATATTTTATGCCTGAAAGCATGAATTTCCTAAAACATCTTCACCAGAAGTCTTTCTTTGAAGACTCCTGGGTTTAGGAACATACCCATGTCTGTTTTTCCCCATTTGCGTAAGCTCAGAAAAGTTCTAGTGTTAGTTCTTTGACCATTTTCTTTTCTCTATTTTTACTATTCTTCTAAAATCTCTAATAGTTGGATTTGAGATCTCACTAGATTACTTCTCACTTTCTCTTACATTTTTGACTGTTTCCTTCTTCCTTCAGTTCTAGGAGTATTTTCTTGACTTTATCTTCACTCCTTTTGAATTTTTTTGTTTTGGTAATGAGATTCCAACTTTCTCATAATCTGAATGTTCTTTTTCATGCCCTCCTAAATCTTGTTTTATACCTTTAATATCTTCATGAAGTTCTCTGAGAAAAGGAATTAAGTCTTTTTAAAAAAAAATTATTTTGTTTCCTGAATTGTTTTTCCTGCTACCTCAATTATTAAGATTTAAAAATTTCTCTCTTGTTTTATTATTTTTTTAATTCATTTATTTGAGCGGTAGAGAGCATCCACGTGCCAGTGGGGGTGGGGGCAGAGGGAGAGGATCTCAAGCAGACTCCCCACTGAGGGTGGAGCCTCACACAGGGCTTGATCCCGTGATCTGTGAGATCCAAGATTGAGAGTTGGATTGCTTAATCGACTGAGCCACCTAGATGCCCCTCTCTTATTTTAGAGGTTTATCACATATATCTGCTGATCCTTAATTGTCATTTATATTTAAGAACAGGGTTGATTATAGTATGTGGCTGAATTGAGATTCCTTTGTTGGTGTTTGTAGGTTTACTTCTCTGCTAGCCCTCTCCTCTGAATGGTGTAGCTAACAAGTAGTTTTTATATACATAAGAAGAACTTGTCAACTAGCAGGAATCTCTAGGGTAGATGGGCATAGATCCAGCTGTTAGGTTGGAGGCTGCCCCCAAATGCCAGAATTAAAAATTTACTCATGGCCACCAACCCTGACATAAACAGCCTTGTATCTCCCCAATTATTTAGTTAGTGTCGTAGAGAAGATCCCTTCAGATTTCTTTACTTGCCTGTTTAGTTTGGGGAAAATAAAAAACTGCTTGTCCTATATAAAAGGACAGGAAAGTGAGAAGGAGCATTAAACTATTCAAAAGATAGAACTTTAATGTGACATCCCTTATTTTTGGCTTCTCATTTCTATTCCTTACACATGCTGATTTTGAGTCCTGAATTTCTTCAGAGTTTTGCAGATCTGCTCCCATTTCAACATTAGTCCTCTACTGCATGAATCCTGGATGTAGTTCGCCTCTATTTCTGTTTCTCTGTCAGTCTTCTTGCTTTTGTGTTATTTCTTCCAGAAATGTGTTGAATTCCCCCATCTGATATTAATACTAAAGAAATACAAACAGGAAATAAACCCCTAAAAGGGAAATTACATCCTCTTGTATTTCTTTAGTATCATTTCCATAGGATCTCCATTGGACTAGAAGAGCTTTCAGACACCAAGCTGAAAGGTATAATTGGAAAGTTTATACAGCTACTGACAAATAATACAGGTATTTAACAGCAATTAATTCATTCACCACTTACTAAATATCCCTTGTGTGCTAGAAGGTGTTCTAATATCAAGAGATACACAAGTGATTAAGACAGACAAGGTCTGTCTTATTTTAGTGGGGACTAAAATAAGTCCCCACTTATTTAGTGACTTATTTTAGTGACTTATTTTAGTGGGGAAAATGGAAGTAAAATGAGTAAGTAAAATAGTTTTAGACAATGATTAAGTAACAGGAAGAAACTGTGAGGGTTCTTTTCATAAAGGTAGACAACTAGAGGAGTTTGATGGTGTCCTGGGAAAAATTTTAGATAAAGAAGTTAAGAAATGCTTTTAGGTCATTTTTTTAAAATTTAAATTCCAATTACTTAACATAGTGTGTAATATTCATTTCAGATGTACAATATAGTGATTCAGAATTTCCATACATTACCCGGTGCTCATCACAAGTGCCCTCCTTAATCCCCGTCACCTATTTATCCCATCCCCCCACCAACCTCCCCTCTGGTGATCATCAGTTCTCTATAGTTAAGAGTCTGTTGGCTTTCCTCTCTATCTCTCTCTCTCTCTCTCTCTCTTTCTCTTTTTCATGCCTTTACTCATTTCTGCTTCTTAAACTCCACATGAGTAAAGTCATGTGACATTTGTCTTTCTCTGACATTTTGCTTAGCATAGTACTCTCTAGACCTTTCCACAAAATTGCAAATGGCAAGATTTCATTCTTTCTGTATGATTGAATAGTATTCCTCTGTGTGTGTGTGTGTACACACATATTCTTTATTCATTCATCAGATAATGGACATTCAGGCTATTTCTATAATTTTACTATTGCAGACAGTGCTGGTATAAACATCAGGCTGTATGTATCTCTTTGAATTAATATTTTTGTATTCTTTGAAGATTTGAAGTGGTATCTCATTATAGTTTTGATTTGCATTTTTTAATGATAAGTGATGTTGAAGCATCTTTTCAGGTATCTGTTGGCTATCTGTATGTCTTCTTTGGAAAAATGTCTATCCCGTTCTTCTGCCCATATTTTAAATTAAATTATTATTTCTGTGTGTGTTGAGTTTTATAGGTTCTTTATATATTTTGGATACTTACCCTTTATCAGATATGTCATTAGCAAATATCTTTTCCCATTCCTTAGGTTGTCTTTTATTTTGTTGATTGTTTCCTTCACTGGGTAGAAACTTTTTATTTAGATGTAATTCCAGTAGTTAATTTTTTATTTTGTTTCCCTTGCCTCAGGAAACATATCTAGAAAGAAGTTGCTGTCTCCGCTCTCTTCAAGGATGTTTGTAGTTTCAGGTCTAACATTGAGGTCTTTAGTCCATTTTGGTTTTTGTTTGTTTATTTTTTTAAGGTTTCATTTATTTGTCAGACAGAGAGCGCAAGCAGGGGGACAGGCAGGCATAGGGAGAAGCAGGCTCCCAGCTGAGCAAGGAGCCCAGTGTGGGGCTGGATCCTAGGACTCTGGGATCATGACCTGAGCCGAAGGCAGATGCTTTTTTTTTTTTTTTTTTAAGATTTTAATTTATTTATTTGACAGAGAGAGTAAGCAAAAGCAGGGAGAGCAACAGGCAGAGGGAGAGGGAGACACAGGTTCCCCGATAAGCAGGGAGCCCAATGTGGGGCTGGATCCCAGGACCCTGCGACCATGACCTAAGTCGAAGGCAGACACTTAACTGACTAAGCCACCCAGGTGTCCCTTTAATCCATTTTGAATTCATTTTTGTGTATAGTGTTAGAAAGCGGTCCTGTCCAGTTTTCCCAACACCATTTGTTGAAGAGATCGTCTTTTTCCCATTGCATATTCTTTTCCTGCTTTGTGGAAGATTAACTGACTGTACAGTCATGACATTATGTCTGGGTTTTCTATTCTGTTCCATTGATTTATGTGTCTGTTTTTGTGCCAGTACGATACTGTTTTGATTACTATGGCTTTGTAATATAACTTGAAGTCCAGAATTGTGATGCTTCCAGCTTTGCTTTGCTTTGCTTTGCTTCTTCTTTGATGTGCTTTGGCTATTGAGGGTCTTTTGTGGTTCCATACAAATTTTAGGATTGTTTCTTCTAGCTCTGTGAAAAACGCTTTTGGTGTTTTGATAGGGATTGTATTAAATGTATCAGTTGCTTTGGGTAGTATAGACATTTTAGTATTTGTTCCTCCAAGGCATGAGCGTGAGCTGTCTTTCCATTTCTTTGTGTCATCTACAGTTTCTTCTATCAGTGTTTTAGAGTTTTGCAGAGTATGGGTCTTTCACCCCTTTGGTTAGGTTTATTCCTAGGTATTTTACTGGTTTTTGTGCAGTTATAAATGGGATTGATCCCATAATTCCACTTTCTGCTGCTTCATTATTGGTATATAGAAATTCAGCAGATTTCTGTATGTTGATTTTGTACCTTGTGACTTTACTGCATTCATTGATCAGTTCTAGCAATTTTTTGGTGGTGTCTTTTGCATTTTCTATTTATAGTGTTATGTTATCTGCAAATAGTGAAAGTTCAGCTTCCTTGCTGATTTGGATGCATTTTATTTCTTTCTGTTGTCTGATTGCTGTGGCTAGGACTTCCAGTACCATGTTGGATAAAAGTGGTGAGAATGGACATCCCTGTCTTTTTCCTGACCATAGAGGAAAAGCTCTCAGTTTATCACCATTGAGGATGATATTAGCTGTGGGTTTTTCATATATGACCTTTATTATGTTGAGGTATGTTCCCTCTAAAGCTACTTTGTTGAAGGTTTTTATTATGAATGGATGTTGTACTTTGTAAAATGCTTTTTCTGCCTCTATTAAAATAATCATATGTTTCTTATCCTTCCTTTTATTAATGTGATGTATCACTTTGACTTGCAAATATTGAGCCATCTTTTAGGCTTTTCTTGAATTTATCTCCTTAATTCTGAAAAAAAATTTAACCAGGCAAATATCTAGGGTAAGAGCATTTCTGGCAGAAGATAGTACAAATACAAAGTCCCTGAGGCAGAACTGAGCTTAGAAAATAGAAAAAAAAAAAAGAGACCTTGAGTTTATAAAAGAGGGAATTCATAGGAAATGTGCCCAGAACAGTTGGAAAGACCCAGGTCATTTAAGACTTTAAAGGAGTTTGAGTTTTATTCTAAATGAAGTAAGAGACCATTGAAGTATTTTAAAGAGGGTGTTGACATGGTCCAGTTTATGTCTTTAAAGCTTATAGACCTAGAGTGTATTTTGTAGGTTGAGCCTTTGGCATTCTTATGGATTAAATATTGGGGGTTAAGGAAATGGAGGGATCAAGAATGGCTTATTTGTTTTTGGCCTGAATAATTGATCCTGCTTAGTTCTAGGGATACTCCTATTTTGCTGTGGTGCTGTGCCTTGTGTGGCTCAGATTTCTGCAGTGGCCACCGTGGTGACCCCTACGTAGGTTCCCAGATTTCTAATTTACACTCAAATGCTCAGTTATTTGGCATATCCAGGGTGGGTAAAATCAGAAAGACTTAGGAGCGGGGCGCCTGGGTGGCTTAGTGGGTTAAAGCCTCTGCTTTCAGCTCAGGTCATGATCCCAGAGTCCTGGGATTGAGCCCCACATTGGGTTCTCCACTCAGCAGGGAGCCTGCTTCCCCCGCCCCCCTCTGCTTGCCTCTTTGCCTACTTGTGATCTCTGTCAGATAAATAAATAAAATCTTTTAAGAAAAAAAAAAAAGAAAGACTTAGGAGCTTAGCAGGATGGTGTGCTGGAACTAGTCTTCTCCCACCAAGGTGTCATGTTTTTCAATTTATGAGACACCTGTATATTTTTAGGAAGTACATGAATGTGAGGAGTGCACTGTTAAGTCCACATAAGTGAGAAGATTCTGCCTTGGCTGTTTGCTCCAGTTTTTCAATCTTGTATGCCTATAGAAGCAAATCAGATATAGTCAGTGACCAAATAGGTAATATAAATTATTGAAATGGGACATAATACAATGATTAAAGTGGGATAGTCTGAGGCACTCAACTTCACTGAAAGTCAAAACAAATGCCATGCAGATAAATAAAAATATGGTAGACCATATTTATACCACAGGAAGCAATTTCTTTATTTTTTATTTTTTTTATTTTTTTATTTTTTACAGGAAGCAATTTCTGATAGCACTCTACAATTTTTTTTTCAATTCTTGAGGTGGGAGGTGGGGGTGGAGTGGAAAGACAGAGAAGTGATGTCAGCTTTGTGGCTATATAAGATCTTTATCATTTTAGTCCTTCCCATACACCACCAACAATAAATACTTGGCATCCATATACAAACAAGAGTGTCTTTGTGGGAGCTATGGGGTTTCCCACTGGACACCAACGGACCTGGAAAGAATCTTGCCCACCCATGCAACATGTAGTAGGCAGAGAGACCTTGTTCCTGTCTATGAACACTGAAGTGATCCATGTATCAGCTCTTGACCAAGGTCTGGAGCCCCTGGAAAACACTAACTCAGACAGTCATCAACAAAGAAGAAAAGAAAGCCTTTGTGAAAGTTTAGGTGCACAGAGGATGCAGCACACTTTTGGAGCAAACAAAAATGAATTTGGACATCCTGGAGTGGGTTGTGGCTCCTACTTCAAATGTGAAGACAACACAAAATTCAAAGTAACACCAGTAATCAAAGAAATATGACAACACCACAGAATCATGATAATCTTCCAGTGACCAAACCCCCAAACATGGAGATCTACAACTTCTACTAAACCATTCCAAACAGCTGTTGTAAGGAAATTCATTGAAGTACAAAAAAAACTTGAGAAAACACAGAAAGACAATTCAACAAAACCGTGAAAACAATGTATGAACAAAACAAGAAGTTTAACAATGAGATAGAAACTGTGAAATGGAATCAAATAGAAATTCTGGTACTGAAGAATTTAGGGAATTAAATGAAAAATGCCTCAGTAGCAGACTTGGTTAAGCAGAGAAGAAATCAGTGAGAACTAAGACAGGAATTTTAAAATTATCCATTCAGAGGAGCACACAGGAAAAAGAATGTAGATAGTCTACATGATTTAAATGATACCATCGAAAGGACCAATTTGTGAATTAATGTAGTTCCAGAAGGAAAAGAGAACGAGAAGGGGACAGAAAGCTTATGTAAAGAAATAAAAACAGAGCTTCCCAAATTTGGGGAAAGATTTTGGATATCCAAGTTCATGAAGCTTGTAAGTCACAAACAGAATCAACTTAAAGAAATCCTCTGCTGGGGTACTTGGTGGCTCAGCCAGTTAAGCGTTTGCTTTGGGCTCACGTCATGATCCCAGGGTCTTGGAATCAAGTCCCGCATTGGCCTTCTTGCTCGGCAGGACGTCTGCTTCTCCCTCTGCTGCTGCTCGCGCTCTCTCTCTCTCTCTCTCTGTCAAATAAATAAAAGCTTTTAAAAAAAGAAAAAGAAAGAAGAAATCCTCTCCTTTCTATTCGATGTAGTACTAAAAATCCTAGCCTGAACAATTAGGCAAGAAATAGAAATTAAAGGCATCAGAATTGGAAAGGATGAAGTAAAATTGTCTTTATTTAAGATAACATAGTTTTAAAATATAGAAAATCATAGGGATGCCTGGGTGGCTCAGTCGGTTTAAGCATCTGCCTTTGGCTCAGGTCGTGATCCCGGGATTCCGGGATCAAGTCCCACACCAGGCTCTGTGCTCATTGGGGAGCCTCCTTCTCTCTCTGGCTATTGTTCTCACTGCTTGTACTCTCTCTCTGACAAATAAATAAGTAAAATCTTCAAAAAAAGAAAATCATAAAGACACTACCAAAAAACTATTAGATCTAATTAGTGAATTCAGTAAAGTAGCAAGATACAAAATTAACATATAAAAATTAGTTGCATTTCTTTCACTAACTGAGCTATCTGCAAAAGAAACAATCACATTTGCAATAGCATCAAGACAATAAAATAGTTAATAAATTTAATCAAAGAGGTGAAAGATCTCTGCAGTATAAACTACCAGACATTGATTAAAGAAATTGAAGAAGATACAAATAAAAGATATCCTGTGCCATGGATTAGAAGAATTAATATTGTTAAATGTCCATGCTATCCAAAGCCATCTATACATGCAATGTAATCCCTACCAATGTTTTGATAGCGTCTTTTACAGAAGTAGAAAAAGCAATCCTAAAATTTGTATGGAGCCACAAAAGATCATGAATAGCCAAAGCAAACCTGAGAAAGAACAAAGCTGGAAGTATCACATTCCCTGATTTCACATGACATTACAAAACTATAGTAATCAAAACAGTATGGTATAGGCATACAAAAATATGTATATATCAGTGAAATGGAATCGAGAGTCCATATATAAACTTACACATATACAGTCAATTAATTTATGACAAAAGAGCCAAAAATACTCAATGGGGAAAGCATAGTCTCTAAATAAAAGGTTTTGGGAAAACTGGTTACTATCATGTACCATACACAAAAGTCATCTCAAAATAGATTAAAGACATAAACGTAAGACTTGAAACCATAAAATTCCTAGAAGAAAAACAGGAGTAAGCTCCTTAACATTGGTCTTCACGATGATTTTTTGAATTTGACACCAAAGCAAAGGAAACAAAAATCAGTGAGTGGGACTATATCAAACTTAAACGCTTCTATACAGCAGCACAAACCATAAATAAAATGAATAGCAGCCTATGGAATGAGAGAAAGTATTTGCAAATCATATATCTGATAAAGGGTTAATTTCAAAAATATATAAAGAACTCATACAATTAAATTGCAAAAGAATCCCCTAGATAATCCAGTTAAAAATGAGCACCTGAGGTGCCTGGGTGGCTCAATGAGTTAAGCATCTGCCTTTGGCTCGGGTCATCATCCTAGATCCTGGAAATAAGCCCCATGTCTGGCTGCCTGCTCAGCAGGGAATCTGCTTCTTCCTCTCCCTCTGCCCCTCCCCAACCATCGCCCACTCCTGTGCTCGTTCCTGCCTGCTCACTCTCAAATAAAAATAAATAAAATCTTTAAAAAAAAAAATAGGCACAGGACCTGAATAGGCATGGTTCCAAAGAAGATAATCCAGACAGCCAACAGCTGTATGAGAAGGTGCTCAACAGGACTAATCATCAGAGAAATGCACATCAAGGCCATAAAATACGAATCACCTCATGCCTGAGAGAGTGGCTTTCATCAAAAGGACAATAAATAGTGAGTGGTGGGGAGGATGTGGAGCAAAGGAAAGTCTTGTACACTGTTAGTAGGAATGTAAATTGTCACAGTCACTATGGAAAACAGTTTGGAGTTCCTCAAAAAATTAAAAATAGAACCTACCATTATGATCTAGCAACTTAATGTCTGGGTATATATCCAGAAAAAAAAATCACTATCAAAAAGATATTTGCACCCCCATGTTTATTGTAGCATTACTTACTATAGCCAAGACATGGAAACAGTCAAAGTTTCTGACAGGTGAATAGATGAAGAAAATATGGTAGATTTATACAATGGAATATTAATCAGCCATAAAAAGTAAGGGAAGTCTGCTATTTGCAACAGCATAAATGGACACTGAGAGCATTATACTAAGTCAGAGCAAGACAAATACTCTGTGATCTCACTTACATGTAGATTCTAAAAATGTCCATGCTCATAGAAAAGAGAAAATATGTGGTTTCCAAAGATGGGGAATGGAGAAATTGGGTTGGATTAAGATGTTCAAAAGGTACAAACTTCCAGTTATAAGATTAATAAGTACTGGGGATGTAATGTGTACAACATGATGACTATAATGCTGTTAATTTTTTCTTTATTAAAGAATGCTGATATACTTAAATTCAATGATAAATATTTTAAGAGGAAATGAAAATTACTTGTAATCCTACCTAGAGCTAACTAATTCGTCATTATATAACTGTTCAGGCCTCATGCTCTGTATCTTCAAGGAGAGAATTTCCAATTTAACACTTAGTATGAAAATCTTTTAAAATCAACTAATGTTGATCTTTATCATTTTTTCTTTTTTTTAAAAAAAAGAGTTTATTTATTTATTTGACAGAGAGAGATCACAAGTATGCAGAGAGGCAGGCAGAGAAAGAGAGAGGGAAGCAGGTTCCCTGCTGAGCAGAGAGCCCAATATGGGACTCCATCCCAGGACCCTGAGATCATGACCTGAGCGGAAGGCAGCAGCTTAACCCACTGAGCCACCCAGGCGCCCCTTTATCATTATTTTCAATGCTAACATAATATTCTTATGAATAATATACCATAAATTATTTTTCTGGCCCCCTTTTGTTAAGGATATGGTGTTTTCCATTTCCTGTTATTTTAACCGTAAGTAGTATGTTGTCATTTTACTTTTGGGAAAGTGAAACATCTCAGTGTTTACTGTTCTTCTAGAGGAACAAATAAATACATAATAGTTTAAAGCATTAGGTACTAACATTCCTATTTTCCCTTGATATGCTATTCATTCTATACTATACAAAATATATGTGAGAGAATTTGGAGATTGGTAAAGAGTTGCAGAGACCTAAACTAGATCCAGAAATACACTTTATCTGCTAGAGAAATTTAGTTATTTAACATATTGAATCATTAAAACTATTGAGTGTCTGCTATATATCAAATATTGCTCTAAAGCAATGTTTTCATAGTCATTATATTTATGTTTTAGCTTACAGTTGTCTTTAATTCAGAACTTTCTTTACAGAGATAAAAAAAACACAAAACATTAAATTTGCCATTTCAACAGTTTTTAAATGTGCCGTTCCCCAAGTGTTATGTATTTTACAGTGCTGTAAAACTGACCTTCAGATCTTTTTTACCTTGCATTAAACACCTCTTCTTTACCCCCTTCCCCTCTGCTCCTGGTAACATGGTAGTACATTCTGTTTCTATGAATTTGACTACTTTAGGTAAGTGCAAGTGGAATCACTATTTGTCTTTTTGTGATTGGCTTATATCTCTTAGCATGATGTCCTCAAGATTTATCCATGTTGTAGCATATAACAACTTTTTTTTTTTTAATAGGCCAGGAATTTGAAACTTTGAGATTAGCTTGGCATACTTTAGGTAATTCTTTTAACAAGTTTGTTTCTGAATCACAGAATGGATATTCAGAACTTTGGAAAAATATTTGTAGGAACTTTTTGTATTTCACAAAATGTTAAGCAGTTTGTGCCAATTACTGGTCTTTTGGAGAATTCATAGATGAAAGCCATGGAAAACAGGAAATCATAATATATTGTGATGAAAGATATAATGGAGATATGAACAGGGTTCAGTGGAAGCTTGAAGAGTGGGAGGCACCCAAATCTACCCGGAATTAAGGTAGATTTCACAGACTACCTTACCTTTCTTCCAGAGAACTAAGAGAAGAAAGCATTGGAAGTATTCTTTTTTTTTTAATTAATTATCTTTATTAACATATAATGTATTATTTGCCCCAGGGGTACAGGTCTGTGAATCATCAGGCTTATACACTTCACAGCACTCACCATATCACATACCCTCTCCAATGTACATAACCCAACCACCCTCTCCACACTGCCCCCCAGCAACCCTCAGTTTGTTTTGTGAGATTAAGAGTCTCTTATGGTTTGTCTTCCTCCCAATCCCATCTTGTTTCACTTTTTCCTTCCCTACTCCCCAAACCCCCCACTCTGTGTCTCAAATTCCTTATATCAGGGAGATCATATGATAATTGTCTTCTCTGATTGACTTATTTCACTCAGCATAATACCCTCTAGTTCCATCCACATCGTTGCAAATGGCAAGTTTTCATTTCTTTTGATGGCTGCATAGTATTCCATGGTATATATATACCATATATTCTTTATCCATTCATCTGTCGATGGGCATCTAGGTTCTTTCCATAGTTTGGCTGTTGTGGACATTGCTGCCATAAACATTTGGGTGCAGTTGCCCCTTCGGATAACTACATTTGTATCTTTAGTTGTGCAATTGCTGGGTCATAGGGTAACTCTATTTTCAACTTTTTGAGGAACCTCCATGCTGTTTTCCAGAGTAGCTGCACCAGCTTACATTCCCACAAACAGTGTAGGAGGGTTCCCCTTTCTCCACATCCTCTCCAACATCTGTTGTTTCCTGACTGATTAATTTTAGCCATTCTGACTGGTGTGAGGTGGTATCTCATTGTGGTTTTGATTTGTATTTCCCTGATGCCGAGTGATGTGGAGCACTTTTTCATGTGTTGGCCATCTGGATGTCTTCTTTGCAGAAATGTCTGTTCATGTCCTCTGCCCATTTCTTGATTGCATTATTTGTTCTTTGGGTGTTGAGTTTGATAAGGTCTTTATAGATTTTGGATACTAGCCCTTTATCTGATATGTCATTTGCGTATATCTTTTCCCATTCTTTTGGTTGTCCTTTGGTTTTGTTGACTGTTTCCTTTGCTGTGCAAAAGGTTTTGATCTTGACGAAGTCCCAATAGTTCATCTTTGCCCTTGATTTCCTTGCCTTTGGCGATGTTTCTAGGAAGAAGTTGCTGTGGCTGAGGTTGAAGAGGTTGCTGCCTGTGTTCTCCTCAAGGATTTTGATGGATTCCTGTCTGACATTGGGGTCTTTCATCCATTTTGAGTCTATTTTTATATGTGGTATAAGAAGATGGTACAGTTTCATTCTTCTGCTGTGGCTGTCCGATATTCCCAACACCATTTGTTGAAGAGACTGTCTTTTTTCTTTTGGACATTCTTTTCTGCTTTGTCAAAGATTAGTTGATCATAGAGTTGAGGGTCTATTTCTGGGCTCTCTGTTTTGTTCCATTAATCTATGTGTCTGTTTTTGTGCCAGTACCATACTGTCTTGATGATGACAGCTTTGTAATAGAGCTTGAAGTCTGGAATTTTGATGCTACCAACTTTGGCTTTCTTTTTCAGCATTCCTCTGGCTATTAGGGGTCTTTTCTGGTTCCGTATAAAATTTAGGATTATTTGTTCCTTTTCTTTGAAAAAAAAATGATGGTATTTTGATAGGGATTGCATTAAATGTGTACATTGCTTTAGGTAGCTTAGATACTATCACAGTATTTGTTCTTCCAGTCCATGAGCATGGAACGTTTTTCCATTTCTTTGTGTCTTCCTCAATTTCTTTCATGAGTACTTAATAGTTTTCTGATTACAGATTCTTTGCCTCTTTGGTTAGGTTTATTCTTAGGTATCTTATGGCTTTGGGTGCTGGAAGTATTCTTAATAGAGAAAATAGAATGTGAGAAGTGATAAAGGTATAAAATATTAAGGTATATTTGAGAAACTACCAGAAATTTAGTATTGTTGGCACAAATAATATTCAAGGTGAATTCTGAAGGATAAAGCTGGTAGGGCCTTGGGTGCTATCCCACTAATTAAAATTTTTATTCTGTATGCATAGGGAGTAGGAAAGTGACATGAACCGATCCATATTTGAGGAAGATAATGCTGGCTCTGTTATCAATGAAGAGACTAGGGCAGAAGACCAGTAAGGAATCCATTAGATAGATTGAGAAGGGAATACTCTCGAAATTTAAGAATTAAGTGTATTCGTAGAACTTGAATGAAATAAATATCAATATATATGTAATCTGTCTTTTTTCCTGTCGCTCACATGGTCTACAACTCTTTCGAGCCCCTAAACTAGCCAGTACTGGCACTAGGCAGCTTTGAAATGTTTGTTTTAAAAAAAAAAAAAAGTCCCTGGGGGCGCCTGGGTGGCTCAGTGGATGAAGCCTCTGCCTTCAGCTCAGGTCATGATCTCAGGGTCCTGGGATCAAGCCCCCAGTTGGGCTCTCTATTCAGCAGGGAGCCTGCTTCCCCCTTTCGCTCTGCCTGCCTCTGCCTACTTGTGTTCTCTCTCTCTCTCTCTCTCTCTCTCTCTCTGTCAAATAAGTAAATAAAATCTTAAAAAAAAAAAAAAAAAAGGTCCCTGTTTTAACAGACAAGAGTAGGAGCACCTGGACTTAGAGCAGACTTTACAGCTCCTCTGGGGATTTCTCATGTAGGCAACATGAGATCAACAGAGTCCTGTGCAAATAAGCTTTATAAGCAAATGGCCATTTTTCCTTTTATAGATTCCATCACTCTAAAGAAGGTACCATTTGTTACAAGTCATTTGTATTTTTATCTTTATCTCTGATTTTAAAATACTTAATTGGACATTTAAAATATAGCAGCTTTGATATCAGTCTTTGTATTTTACAGTTTCAGAACTCTGCTTCTCATCATTTTGGCCTGAAAATATCCCATGCAGTCATCATACTGCTTCTAAATTAAAAGGTTGTTATAAGCTACATCAGGAATACTGTACCTAGCATAAAAACTGCACATCTCTTGAAGCAGATTGTAACTTTAAAGCTTAGTTCTGTTGATATTGATATTGAGTCATTTTCTGGGAAGTTATATGGTTACTGTCAACTCATCACTTCCATCAGCCAGTCACTTAACTACCCTTCCTACCCTCTCGGACATCTCCTTTACTTTCTCCCTTCTAACTCATTTCTCAGATGCCATTACTTCATTCTCTGCAGGACTTGGAAAGATCAGCACGTATATAATTCCTGGTTGTGCTGGGCTTCCCTTTAGTAAGTGCTTCTAAACTAATTTAAATAAACTGTACTCTGAGGCTTATATTTTAAATCATGAATTTCATGTATAAAAACATTTTCCTCCTTGTTCATAAACAAAACATGTGACTGTTGTGTCATAGAACTGAAGGCAGGAGAGTATCCACTTTGGGGGAGGGTCTTTTTTTCTTCTTTCTTTCTTTCTTTCTTTTTTTTTTTAACATCACCGATCCACTCTTGTGTTGTTTTCTTTGCTAATCATGATCTTACTTTCAGGATGCAATAAATCCTGTCACCATCTCAATGGGGAAAATAGACTTTTAATACACTTTAAATATAATATTTTCTTTGCATTGAGTCAAGAAGATACCAATTTCTCAGCAGGAGGAAAGATTCTGGAACCAAGTGATAGTTTATATTGTGAAACCCCTTTAGAGTACATTTTGGTCATCGTGTTGTAACAAAGCAAACAGTCCTTAGGCACACGAGTCTAGGGAGGTAAGACCTATGACTAAAGGATTCTTGACTAGATGTTAAAAGATATAATTGGAGAGAAATATAAAACCCAGGGTATAATTGGGTTTCTTCTTTGTATTTCTGTTCTCACAACCTGAACTCTAAGGAGAATTAGTATTTGTTAAGTGCCTTCCATGTGCCAGATTCACAGCTGTAATGAGGTATATTATTTCTAAGTGCCTCAATCTTAACAACTACTTTGGGAAGTTTAAGAATTTGTACAACCATTTTATAGATAAGAAAAATGAAGTTCAGGAAGTCATTTAAGTCACACAGGTAGTATATGGCAACATTGAAATCCAAAACACATGTTCTTATTTCTGATAGTACACCTCAAGTCAGAGGTTTTTATTTATCTGTTTGTTACTATATTCTTTTTAAAAATTTAAACAATAGCAGAGGTACCTGGGTGACTCAGTCAGTTAAGCATCCAACTCTTGGTTTCGGCTCAGGCCGTGATCTTAGAGGCCTGGGATCAAGCTCCAGGTCAGACTCCACACTCAGCAGGGGGTCTTCTCAAGATTTTCTCTCTCTCCTCTTGCCTCTTCCCGCCACTCATGTGCATGCTCTCTTTCTCTCTAAAATAAATAAATAAATCTTTAAAAAATTGAATCAATAGCAGAAGTAGAAAGAATAAAGGAAAAACAAAAAAGGCTCAAAAGTTAAGTGCTTAGGAAATAAATAATCATTATATGAAGTGAGTATTGATTCCTGTCATATTTCTATGCACATATACAAAAGGGAAAATGAGGAAATAATGGAATCATAACAACATGCCATTTTGGTTTTTTTTTTTTTTAAGATTTTTAAAATTTATTTGACAGAGAGAGAGCATGAGTAGGCAGAGGCAGACAGAGAGGGAGAGGCAAAAGCAGGCTCCCCGCTGAACAGAGAGCCCAATGGGGGCTTGACCCCAGGACCCTGAGATCATGACCTGAGCCGAAGGCAGAAGCTCAACCCACTGAACCACCCAGGTGCCCCACAACATGCCATTTTGATTAAAAACTGAATTTCATTTTACTTGATTGTAACAGAATGAACAAATGGAATTTCAAATATTTCTTTACTACACATGAGAATTTCTAAAACTTCCTCTCAAGGATAAAAAAAAAAGATTGAGGGACGCCTGGGTGGCTCAAGGGGTTAAAGCCTCTGCCTTCGGCTCAGGTCATGATCTCAGGGTCCTGGGATCGAGCCCCACATCGGGCTCTCTGCTCAGCAGGGAGCCTGTTTCCCCTTCTCTCTGCCTGCCTCTCTGTCTACTTGTGATCTCTCTCCCTCTGTTAAATAAATAAAATCTTTAAAAAAAAAAAAAAGATTGAGATTAGGGTCATGTTTTTCAGTAATAATCAGTATAAATTCATCCCATGCTCCAAAAAATTAGGAAATTTACACTCACCAATATTTAAATGTATTTGCCTCATTCAGCTTCACCAAGGCTTGTATCATTTACATTTTATTATAACTGTAATTCCCAAATTTACTTTATCTAGGTTCTGCATTTAAAGTCAGTGGTAATTACTCTCTTTCCTGAATTCTTTGCTTTTGTTTGTTTGTTTGTTTGTTTATTGAATGTCATCTTTTTAAATAATTTTTAAATTTTTTAAAAGATTTTACTTGAGAGAGAGAGCACCCTTGAGGTTGAGTTGGGGGGAGGGGCAGAGGGAGAGGGAGAAGCAGACTCCCTGCTGAGCAGGGAGCCCAACACGGGGCTCCATCCCAGAACCCTGTGATCATGACCTAATCCAAAGGCAGCTGCCTAACCAACTGAGCCACCCAGGTGCCCCATGAATTTTATCTTTAATTGGCTTTTTCAGGAAAGATTTATGGGTATTGAATTCTTTTCTTTTGTTTGTTTGTTTTTGCATGCCTGATGTTTATTTTGCCATTATACTTAAAGAACTATTTACCTGGTTATAAAATTTTTGGATATATTTCTTCTAATGTGGAGTGGGTAAATATTCTCTGATACCTTTCCTTACCCCACCTTATCTGAAATCTGGTTGCTTCCTCCTTCTAGACAATACTGTCACATTGAAATGACTTTGCTCTGCTTTTCCATAGCCTGAGTAGGTGAGGAGAAGGGACTGTATTCAGCTAGGGCTATGTACAGTCTTTGTTGTACCACCTCCTGGGCTCAGTTTTTCTGTGCTCTGTAATTTGATAAAATATCACATGTTCATCCTGCTAGGAGTGAGTAGGATTCAGATCATTTGTGAAATTCTTTAGTGATTCCTAGATAATGACCTATCCTGGTGATTTTCTTTGCCTATACTGAGGCTTCTGTAGGTAAGTATTTCTCCTGATTGTCATTTTGTAAGCTGTCAATTCAGCTTTCAGTCTTATTTTCTCCAAGTTTGGGATTATTACTTGGAATCCTCACATTTTGTCACCTCATTTCTGACTTTGATACTGTTTCTGGCCTTAGAACACAGTTAAGAAGTTTTCCCTTCCCCACCAGCATTTTTCTTTTGTTTCCTTACATGTGGCTCAAAATAAGGTTGTGTCTTCTGTCTTGTTTGGTTCCTGCAAGTGAATGTTTTCAGGCTTTTACAGTGTTTTATTTATTTCTTCTAGCTAATAGAGAAGACATTCTGAAATCTGTCACCCTTAGGCAAACTTATTATATTTAATTTTAAAGGCAGTATATGTGATTTCATTTAATGTGGAATCTAAAGAAAAATGAATAAACAAATAGAAACAGACTCTTAAATACAGAGAACAAACTGATGATTGCCAGAGGGGTGGGTCGGTGGGGAGAAGGGCAAATTAAGTAAAGAAGATTAAGAGGTACAAACTTTCCATTATAAAATAAATCATGGAGGTGAAAAGTCCAGCATAGGAAATCCAGTCGACAGTATTGCAATTACATTGTATGGTGACAGGTGGTAACTACACTTATCTTATTGAGCATTGAGTAATGTATAGAATTGGCAAAATCAATATGTTGTACACCTGAAGCTAATATAACATAGTATGTCAAATATACTTTAATAATAAAAAAATTTTTTAAGATTTTATTTATTTATTTGACAGAGGGAGAGAGATCACAAGTAGGCAGAAAGGCAGGCAGAGAGAGAGGGGGAAGCAGGCTCCCTGCTGAGCAGAGAGCCTGATGTGGGGCTCGATCCCAGCACCCTGAGATCATGACCTGAGCCGAAGGCAGAGGCTTTAACCTGCTGAGCCACCCAGGCGCCCCAATAAAAATATTTTTAAAAAGAGAATTTAAGGGGCGCCTGGGTGGCTCAGTGATTTAAAAGCCTCCACCTTTGGCTCAGGTCATGATCCCAGGGTCCTGGAATCGATCCCCGCATTGGGCTCCCTGCTCGGCAGGGAGCCTGCTTCCCCCTCTCTCTCTCTCTGCCTGCCTCTCTGCCTACTCGTGATCTCTGTCTGTCAAATAAATAAATAAAATCTTTAAAAAATAATAATAATAAATAAATAAATAGAGAATTTAAGCAGGGTATTGCAACAGATGTGGGCCAAGAGCAACATCATCTTGTTATCTGAGTTTTCTGAACAAATATCACTTCCTTGTGTTCCATGATCGGAAGGGATTGGGAAACAATGATCTAAACTACAGGACCTGAAATCCTCATGGTTTGTTCTTTTAACAACAAAATTTTTTTTGTTTTGGGTATGGATTACCTAGGATACATTCTCTGTATCTCTATAGACTATTGCTTTCCTAGGCATAAAAAGTTTTGATTTGTAACTAGAGTAATTAAAAATAGCAGATTAAAATTATAATTACAATTCTTGTTTTTTAAAGTTGTGTATTTTTTTTAAAGATTTTTTATTTATTTATTTGACAGACAGAGATCACAGGTAGGCAGAGAGGCAGCCAGAGAGAGAGGAAGGGAAGCAGGCTCCCTGCTGAGCGAGCAGAGAGCCTGATGCGGGGCTCGATCCCAGGACCCTGAGATCATGACCTGAGCGGAAGGCAGAGGCTTTAACCCGCTGAGCCACCCAGGTGCCCCTAAAGTTGTGTATTTTTATTGAAGAATAATTGATATGCAATATTATATTGGCTTCAGATGTACAATATAGTGATTGAATAGTTGTATACATTATCAAATGGTCACCACACTAAGTCCTTACCGTATATTACTACACATAGCTGTTACAGTATTGTTTACTGTATGTTGTACATTGCATCTCTGTATCTTATTCATTTTAAAACTAGGATATTGTACATCTTAATTTCCTCTTCCTAGTTCATCTACAACCCACCTACCTCTGCAGCCATCAATTGTTCTCTGTATTTATGAGTCTGTTTCTGTTTGGTTTGTTAATTTGCTTTTCAGATTCCACGTGTAAGTAAAGTCAATACAGTATTTGTTCTCTGTCTGATTTATTCCACTTATCATAGTACCCAATAGTCCATCTATGTTGTTACAAATGGCAAGATTTCTTTTCTTTTTTTGTTTAATGGCTGAGTAATATCACATTGTGTACATTTCCTTTAGCCATTCATTTATTCGTTGATACTTGTGTTGCTTCCATATCATAGCTATTGTAAATAATTCTGTGAGGAATATAGGAGTACATGTGTCTTTTTGAATTAGTTTTTCATTTTCTTTGGATAAATACCTAGGAGTGGAATTGCTGGATCATATGATACAGTTCTATTTTTAATTTTGGGGGGGAATCTCCATTGATGTTATCTTTTTTTAAAGATTTTATGTTTTTCTTTTGAGAGAGAGAGAGCATGAGTGGAGAGAGTGGCAAAGAGGCAAAGGGAATCTTAAGCAGACTCTGTGCTGAGCATGGAGCCCAGTATGAGCCTGAGATCATGACATGAGCTGAAACCATGAGTCGGACACTTAACCAACTGGGCCACCAGGTACGCCCCATTACTATTTTCCATAATGGCTGCACCAAATTTGCATTTCCATTAACAATCCATGGGGGCTCCCTTTTCTCTACATCCTCAACAACACTTGTTATTTCTAGTTTTTCTGATAATAGCCATTCAGACAGGTGTGAGGTGATACCTTACTGTTGTTTTGATTTGCATTTTCCTGATGGTTAGTGATGTTGAGCATCTTTTCTTTGCCCATTTTTTTTTTGCTCCTGTCCATTTTTCATCAGATTTTTTAAAATTTAGTTTCATAAATTCTCTATATATTTTGGATGCTAATTCTTTATCAGTAAAATTACATATTTTAAGTATCCATGTACTCTGGTTATATTAAAATTTTAATACAAGTGTTCATTCAATAAGTGTTTATTGAATACCAATTTTAGATACTAAGGAGGGATCTATGAACAAATATATTAAAGTGTGATCAAAATTAAAAATGGAAGTATATACATAAAGCCATTATGTTGCCACACTATCGTTCACATATTGACTACAACTCAAGTTGTGCTAGGCAGTTGGCCATATATAAAAGTAGCACAGAATTCTGGCAGTGGTCAAGTTATCTGAGACATAAGGGAATTGGTGAGCAGGGATGGCTTTGGGGAGGTTGTGATATCAGAGAAGCAGGACAGCAGATAATAAGATATGGTGAATTTTAAGTAATTGATAATATTAAAGCATAAATTAAAATAGTGGGAGAGAGAACGCCATAATCATAGCTCATATACCATGCTAAGGATTTTAGTCTTTACCCTATTTACTTATATATTTCCACATAACAAGTTATCCCAGATTTAGTGGCCTAAAACAAAAATTATTGTCTCAGCTTCCGATGATCAGAAATTTGGGAACCCTTTGTGTGCTTCTGACCCAGACCTCTTATGAGATTGCAGTTAAGATGTCAGCTCAGGCTGCAGCCATCTGAAGCTTGACTGTGTGTTCAAGAGCTATGACCTGGATGACTAACTCACATAGCTATCAAAAAGAGTCCTCAATTTTTCATTGGCTATTGGCAGGAGCCTTTACTTCCTCACAGAATGGGCCTCTCTGTAGGCTGCTCGTAGCATGGCAGCTGGCTTCCCATAGAGTGATCCCAGGGTGAGAGGACACTGAGGACAGAAGCCACAGTATTTTTTATCACATGATCTTGGAAGTGATTTACATCACTTCAACCATCTTATCTTATATTGGTCACAAAGATCACCACTGGTATGATATAAAAAGAATTTTTAAATCGTATGAATACCAGGTAATGGGGAACCAGTGGGGTCCATGTTGGAGGCTGACTATCCTATCCTGGAAGCAATAAAGAGCTATTAAATATTTTAAATGTAGAAGTGACATTTATATTTGCATTTCAGATATATGATTCTCCTGTGGAAAGTCAAGTGTAGAGACAAAATTAAATCATGAAAGCACTAGTAATCGCAAGTTTTTGAGGCCCTGAAGTAAAGTAGCACTTACGAGGTTTAAGAATTTTTGAGAAACACTTTAAAAGGGCATAATTTATTTGTTGCTGATTGGATATGGTGAATTAGGAGTTAAGGATGACTGTTAGGTATCTGGGTTGAGAAACTCAGTGGATATTGATGTGGTCCACTGAGATGCAGGACAGGAAAGTAGATCTATCCAATAGACATTTGGATATCTTAAGTTTGAAGTTCAAACAGAAGGGAATGAATAATAGTATAAAATGAGAAGAGGGCCTACAGTAGTATATCTCTAGGGAATTCAACACATGGATGAGGGGGAAATGATCTTGCAAAGGAGATGAAGAAGAATTGTTAGGAGCTAGATAGTAAACCAGCAAAGTGTGATTTTATGGAAGCCAGGAGAGAGTATAACGTTGAGAAAATAAGGAAGGATAGCTAACCTATAAGCATTGAAATGTAAAGCTCAGTGAAGCTCTGAAGTACAGTTTGAAAAGCCTAAACTAAATGGTTTAATTTAGTTGGTATGGTGACCCTAACCTCAGTGTGAAAACAAAATACAATTTTTTCCAAGATAGTAGTGTTAGGATCTAATGATCCCCTTTGCATTACCCCCTCCATAATACACACACATACACGCGTGCACATATGAATCCACCCTCCCCCACACACAGAGCCCACACGACTTTGTAAGACAGAATTAGTTTCTTCTCCACCCCTCCCACATCTTACTATGGTGGCCAATAAAAGGAGTCAGCAAACTTTTTTCCATAAAGGGCCAGATAGAAAAGATGTTAGGCTTTGTGGGTCATATGGTCTCTTTTACAACTACTCAGCTTATGAACTACTCAGCTGTGTCATTGTAGTGGAAAAGCAGTCCTAGACAGTATGTAAATAAATACATATGGCTGTGTAACAATGCAGCTTTATTTACAGAAACAAGTGGGACAATAGTTTTACTCCTAGGTACGTAGGCAAAAATAATTGAAAGCGGGAACTCAGATACTTGTACACCATTGTTCATAGCCAAAAGGTGGAAGCAACCTAAGTATTCATCAACACATAAGTGGATAAACAAAAACAATGGAATATTATTCAACCTTGAAAAGAAATGAAATTCTGGTTTGTGCTACCACATGGATAAACCCTGAAATCATTATGATGAGTGAAAGAAGCTGGACACAGAAGGACAAATATTACATGGATCCACTTATCTGAGGTAGATAGAATAGGCCAAATTCCTATAGACAGAAAGTAGACTACAGGTTACACGGGCTGGGCAAATGGGGAATGGGGAGTTATTGTTTCATGGGTACAAAGTTTCTATTTAAAAGTATGAACAAGTTCTAAAAATGGATTGCGTTTTTAGTTGTACAACACTGAGATGTGCTTACTGCCACTGAATCCTGCACTTAATGGTTAAAATGGTAAATTTTATGTATATTTTACTACAATTAACAACAGCAACAACAATAATGATAAAATAGACAGCAGGGTGAATTTGGCTCCTGGTTTATAGTTTACCAGTGCCTGGACTAGAAACTCTTGAGTACAGAGACTGTGTTTCTTTCAACTTAAATCCATAGCATCTAACACAGCTGTTTTATTACAGATGTGCAGAAGCTCAACATAGCCAAATGAAATTAAGAATTTGGATCGTTCTTTATTTACTTGTATATTTATTTTCATAGTCTGTTTAATGTTTATTTAGTACTTGCTTGATTTTTTATTGTAAATTGAACACATTTATGATGTCTAAAGATCATAGGAGGAAAAAGAAAATACATTTTTGTCATTACCCATTAATGACTTTTATCTTCTTCATACAGTTTCGAAAAATCTCAGTTCTAATGAGCTCATCTTATACACAAAATGTTTGTTTTCTCTTTGCACATGTAAATAACAGCCTTAGATTTTGCACAGTAACTGGCTTATCTTCATGGTAGAATCTGGGAAAACAAGGCTTCATGTCGGTCTATAGAAATCACTAATATTGGAAAAAACATCAAAGGGTTTTTTGTAGAAGAAACTTGTACTTTTTTCACACTACATCATTTACATTTCTTCAGGGCTATTTACAAATATTTATTAATGTTCATTTTTTTTAATATAGGTCCCTCTTTACAAGGGAGGAAATTAAGAGGGTAGAGCTTGGTAAACTTCAAAGGGAATCATAGTTCTTTTTTTTTTTTTTTTTTTTTTTTTTTTTTTTTTATTTTAATAAACATATAATGTATTTTTATCCCCAGGGGTACAGGTCTGTGAATCGTCTGGTTTACACATTTCACAGCACTCATCATAGCACATACCCTCCCCAATGTCCATTTCCCCACCACCCTCTCCCATCCCCCTTCCCCCCCGCAACCCTCAGTCTGTTTCTTGAGATTGAGTCTTTTATGGTTTGTCTCCCTCCCAATCCCATCTTTTCATTTTTTCTTTTCCTACCTCCCCCCAAACCCCCCCACCTTGCATCTCCACTTCCTCATATCAAAGAGATCATATGATAGTTATATTTCTCCGATTGACTTATTTCGCTAAGCATGATACCCTCTAGTTCCATCCACGTCGTCGCAAATGGCAAGATTTCATGTCTTTTGATGGCTGCATAGTATTCCATTGTGTATATATACCACATCTTCTTTATCCATTCATCTGTTGATGGACATCTAGGCGCTTTCCACAGTTTGGCTATTGTGGACATTGCTGCTATAAACATTCGGGTGCACGTGCCCCTTCGGAGCACCACGTTTGTATCTTTAGGATATATACCCAGGAGTGCAATTGCTGGGTCGTAGGGTAGCTCTATTTTCAGTTTTTTGAGGAACCTCCACACTGTTTTCCAGAGTGATTGCACCAGCTTGCATTCCCACCAACAGTGTAGGAGGGTTCCCCTCTCTCCGCATCCTCGCCAGCATCTGTCATTTCTTGACTTGTTAATTTTAGCCATTCTGACTGGTGTGAGGTGGTATCTCATTGTGGTTTTGATTTGTATTTCCCTGATGCCGAGTGATGTGGAGCATTTTTTCATGTGTCTGTTGGCCATCTGGATGTCTTCCTTGCAGAAATGTCTGTTCATGTCCTCTGCCCATTTCTTGACTGGATTATTTGTTCTTTGGGTATTGAGTTTGATAAGCTCTTTATAGATTCTGGATACGAGCCCTTTATCTGATATGTCGTTTGCAAATATCTTCTCCCATTCTGTCAGTTGTCTTTTGGTTTTGTTAACTGTTTCCTTTGCTGTGCAAAAGCTTTTGATCTTGATGAAATCCCAATAGTTCATTTTTGCCCTTGCTTCTGTCGCCTTTGGCGATGTTCCTAGGAAGAAGTTGCTGCGGTGGAGGTCAAAGAGGTTGCTGCCTGCATTCTCCTCAAGGATTGTGATAGATTCCTTTCGCACATTGAGGTCCTTCATCCACTTTGAGTCTATTTTCGTGTGTGGTGTAAGGAAATAGTCCAATTTCATTTTTCTGCATGTGGCTGTCCAATTTTCCCAGCACCATTTGTTGAAGAGGCTGTCTTTTTTCCATTGGATATTCTTTCCTGCTTTGTCGAAGATTAGTTGACCATAGAGTTGAGGGTCTATTTCTGGGCTCTCTATTCTGTTCCATTGGTCTATATGTCTGTTTTTGTGCCAGTACCATACTGTCTTGATGATGACAGCTTTGTAATAGAGCTTGAAGTCTGGAATTGTGATACCACCGACTTTGGCTTTCTTTTTCAATATTCCTTTGGCTATTCGAGGTCTTTTCTGGTTCCATATAAATTTTAGGATTATTTGTTCTATTTCTTTAAAAAAAATAGATGGGATTTTGATAGGGATTGCATTAAATGTGTAGATTGCTTTAGGTAAAATAGACATTTTCACAATATTTGTTCTTCCAATCCATGAGCATGGAATATTTTTCCATTTCTTTGTGTCTTCCTCAATTTCTTTCATGAGTACTTTATAGTTTTCTGAGTATAGATTCTTTGCCTCTTTGGTTAGATTTATTCCTAGGTATCTTATGGTTTTGGGTACGATGGTAAATGGGACTGACTCCTCAATTTCTCTTTCTTCTGTCTTGTTGTTAGTGTAAAGAAATGCGACTGATTTCTGTGCATTGACTTTATATCCTGACACTTTACTGAATTCCTGTATAAGTTCTAGCAGTTTTGGAGTGGAGCCTTTTGGGTTTTCCACATATAGTATCATATCATCTGCAAAGAGTGATAGTTTGACTTCTTCTTTGCCGATTTGGATGCCTTTAATTTCTTTTTGTTGTCTGATTGCTGAGGCTAGGACTTCTAGTACTATGTTGAACAGCAGTGGTGATAACGGACATCCCTGCCGTGTTCCTGACCTTAGCGGAAAAGCTTTCAGTTTTTCTCCATTGAGAATGATATTTGCGGTGGGTTTTTCATAGATGGCTTTGATAATGTTGAGGTATGTGCCTTCTATCCCTACACTTTGAAGAGTTTTAATCAGGAAGGGATGCTGCACTTTGTCAAACGCTTTTTCAGCATCTATTGAGAGTATCATATGGTTCTTATTCTTTCTTTTATTAATGTATTGTATCACATTGATGGATTTGCGGATGTTGAACCAACCTTGCAGCCCTGGAATAAATCCCACTTGGTCGTGGTGAATAATCCTTTTAATGTACTGTTGGATCCTATTGGCCAGTATTTTGGTGAGAATTTTCGCATCTGTGTTCATCAAGGATATTGGTCTGTAATTCTCTTTTTTGGTGGGATCCTTGTCTGGTTTTGGGATCAAGGTGATGCTGGCCTCATAGAATGAGTTTGGAAGTTTTCCTTCCATTTCTATTTTTTGGAACAGTTTCAGGAGAATAGGAATTAATTCTTCTTTAAATGTTTGGTAGAATTCCCCTGGGAAGCCGTCTGGTCCTGGGCTTTTGTTTGTTTGGAGATTTTTGATGACTGTTTCAATCTCCTTACTGGTTATGGGTCTGTTCAGGTTATCTATTTCTTCCTGGTTCAGTTGTGGTAGTTTATACATCTCTAGAAATGTATCCATTTCTTCCAGGTTGTCAAATTTGTTGCCATAGAGTTGCTCGTAGTATGTTCTTATAATTGTTTGTATTTCTTTGGTGTTGGTTGTGATCTCTCCTCTTTCATTCATGATTTTATTTATTTGCGTCCTTTCTCTTTTCTTTTTGATAAGTCTGGCCAGGGGCTTATCAATCTTATTAATTCTTTCAAAGAACCAGCTCCTAGTTTTGTTGATTTGTTCTATTGTTTTTTTAGTTTCTATTTCATTGATTTCTGCTCTGATCTTTATGATTTCTCTTCTCCTGCTGGGTTTGGGCTTTCTTTGTTGTTCTCTCTCCAGCTCCTTTAGGTGTAGGGTTAGGTTGTGTATTTGAGACCTTTCTTGTTTCTTGAGAAAGGCTTGCACTGCTATATATTTTCCTCTCAGGACTGCCTTTGTTGTGTCCCACAGATTTTGAACTGTTGTGTTTTCATTATCATTTGTTTCCATGAATTTTTTCAATTCTTCTTTAATTTCCTGGTTGACCCATTCATTTTTTAGAAGGATGCTGTTTAGTCTCCATGTATTTGCGTTCTTTCCAAATTTCCTCTTGTGATTGAGTTCGAGCTTCAGAGCATTGTGGTCTGAAAATATGCAGGGAATGATCTCGATCTTTTGGTACTGATTGAGACCTGATTTATGACCCAGGATGTGGTCTATTCTGGAGAATGTTCCATGTGCACTAGAGAAGAATGTATATTCTGTTGCTTTGGGATGGAATGTTCTGAATATATCTGTGATGTCCATTTGGTCCAGTGTGTCATTTAAGGCCTTTATTTCCTTGTTGATCTTTTGCTTAGATGATCTGTCCATTTCAGTGAGGGGAGTGTTAAAGTCCCCTGCTATTATTGTATTACTGTCGATGTATTTCTTTGATTTTGTTATTAATTGGTTTATATAGTTGGCTGCTCCCATGTTAGGGGCATAGATATTTAAGATTGTTAGATCTTCTTGTTGGACAGACCCTTTGAGTATGATATAGTGTCCTTCCTCATCTCTTATTATAGTCTTTGGCTTAAAATCTAATTGATCTGATATAAGGATTGCCACCCCAGCTTTCTTCTGATGTCCATTAGCATGGTAGATTGTTTTCCACCCCCTCACTTTAAATCTGGAGGTGTCTTCGGGTCTAAAATGAGTTTCTTGTAGGCAGCATATGGATGGGTTTTGTTTTTTTATCCATTCTGATACCCTGTGTCTTTTGATTGGGGCATTTAGCCCATTAACATTCAGGGTAACTATTGAGAGATATGAATTGAGTGCCATTGTATTGCCTGTAAGATGATTGTTACTGTATATTGTTTCTGTTTCTTTCTGATCTACTACTTTTAGGGTCTCTCTTTGCTTAGAGGACCCCTTTCAATATTTCCTGTAGAGCTGGTTTGGTGTTTGCAAATTCTTTCAGCTTTTGTTTGTCCTGGAAGCTCTTTATCTCTCCTTCTATTTTCAATGATAGCCTAGCCGGATATAGTATTCTTGGCTGCATGTTTTTCTCGTTTAGTGCTCTGAATATATCATGCCAGTTCTTTCTGGCCTGCCAGGTCTCTGTGGATAGGTCCGCTGCCAATCTAATGTTTTTACCCTTGTATGTTACAGACTTCTTTTCCCGGGCTGCTTTCAGGATTTTCTCTTTGTCGCTAAGACTTGTAAATTTTACTATCAGGTGACGAGGTGTGGACCTATTTTTATTGATTTTGAGGGGCGTTCTTAGCATCTCCTGGATTTTGATGTTTGTTCCCTTTGCCATATTAGGGAAATTCTCTCCAATAATTGTCTCCAATATACCTTCTGCTCCCCTCTCTCTTTCTTCTTCTTCTGGAATCCCAATTATTCTAATGTTGTGTCGTCTTATGGTGTCACTTATCTCTCGAATCCTCTCCTCGTGTTCCAGTAGTTGTTTGTCTCTCTTTTGCTCAGCTTCTTTATTCTCTGTCATTTGGTCTTCTATGTCACTAATTCTTTCTTCTGCCTCATTTATCCTGGCAGTGAGAGCTTCCATTTTTGATTGCACCTCATGAATAGCTTTTTTGATTTCAACTTGGTTAGATTTTAGTTCTTTTATTTCTCCAGAAAGGGCTTTTATCTCTCCGGAGAGGGTTTCTCTAATATCTTCTATGCCTTTTTCGAGCCCGGCTAGAACCTTGAGAATTGTCATTCTGAACTCTAGATCTGTCATGCTACCTATGTCTGTATTGATTAGGTCTCCAGCCTTCGGTACGGCCTCTTGTTCTTTTTTTTGAGGTGAGTTTTTCCGCCTTGTCATTTTGTCCAGGTAGGATTTGCTTTCTCCTGCTGTGGAATTCCGCTGTTCTTGGTGACTGAAGTTGGTTTTGGATGGTTTCTTGTTGATCTTCTGGGGGAGGGGCCTGTTGTAGTGATTCTCAAGTGTCTTTGCCGCAGGCGGAATTGCACCGCCCTTGCCAGGGGCCGGGCTAAGTAATCCGCTCGGGTTCGCTTTCGGGAGCTTTTGTTCCCTGAGCGCTTTCCGTAGAGTTCCGGAGGACGAGAATGAAGATGGCGGCCTCCCAATCTCTCGGCCCGGAGGAGCCGAGAGCTTGGGGTTCCGCTCCTCAGTGCGCTCTCAGAGCAAAGCGCCCAATAGCCCCGCCTCCCTGGCTTGCGGTCGCGCCTCGAGGAAAGCAGTCAATTGTTGGAGCTGGAGAAAAGCGCCGGGTCGCTTTTGTCTCCACGGCCTGCGGCCGCGCTCCGAGCCCACCCAGCCTGCGACCGGCACAAGGTAACCCCGGGCTTAGAGCTCACTCCTCGGCTTTGTCGCTATAGCCGGCTTCCCCGCTCTAATACCTGCGAGCTCTGCGGCACTCAGACACCCCCAGTCCTTCTGTGACCCCGCGGGTCCTGGGGTTATGCTGACCCCGCCTGGGTTTCCCCCCAGTTTAGCCTCTGGAGCGATGTCTCCCAGTGGAGCCGACTTTTAAAAGTCCCGGTTTTTTGCTCCGTCGCTCCGCCGCTTGCCTGGTGCCGGCCCCTCCCCCCGGGGTCTATCTTCCCGTCGCTTTGGATTCACTTCTCCGCAGGTCCTACCTTTCAGAAAGTGATCGATTTTCTGTTTCTGGGATTGTTGCTCTTCTTCTCTTCGATTTCCCGTTGGATTTATAGGTGTTCACAATGGTTAGATAAGCTATCTAGCTGATCTCCTGCTACCCGATGTCGTCTCAGCCTGCTACTTCTCCGCCATCTTGACTCCTCGCCCGGGAATCATAGTTCTTAATGACAGGAAGAATCTTCATCTTTCAGTTAAGAACCTTAGTCAGCTATGGCCCAACTCAAAAAATTGACAACCTTCCTTTCATTTCTAGGAGAATCACTGATTGATTGACCCTAACAGAGTAAGTAGATATTATCAGTTAGCCACTGTAGTATGTAAGAAACAGAGTATGTTGTGATATTTGTTTACTATAGATAGATGGTTTTGGAGTTTTTTCCTTTTTGGGTTTTTTGTTGTATGGGTTTTTTTTTGCTTGTTTGTTTATTTGTTTGTTTGTTTTTTAGACTGGGGGTCAGAATCAAGTGAGGATGATATTTTTTAGTTCATTGTATAAGTAGAATTGAGTCAAGACTCTTGGCTGTTTTCAAGTGTATCCTCTTGAATTAGGTCACTGAAATACTAGGATATATTTTAGTGCCCAGTACTAGTGTCACATTTTAGT
The DNA here is from genome assembly GCF_963455335.1 of Martes martes. Classification (NCBI taxonomy): domain Eukaryota; kingdom Metazoa; phylum Chordata; class Mammalia; order Carnivora; family Mustelidae; genus Martes; species Martes martes. Next base: position 105,958,311 of record NC_137895.1, read on the forward strand.
TTTTCAAACTGTGCTTAACTTATTAGTCAATTTAAAATGCACCCAAAACAAAATTAACTGCCTTGAAGGGGAAAGTTGAAATAATATAGTAGTTTCTTTGTAGAGAAATTCTGTAAAACTGAAACATGTCTATTTTGATGGTCCTTAAGCTTTATTTCCTATAAAATACTAAATAAATTTTGTGATTGGTATCAATTTTCACATTAGCCCAGGAAGCATTCTTTTATTATCAGGTTTAGAATTGAAGGCTTCTTTAGAAAAGAGCATTTTTTTTCTTAATGCCAGTTTTTCATATGTCTCTCCAATTTGTTGATTCTCTAGAGCGTGATCCATTTTAAAGCTTACCTGCAGTGTTTCAGGCTGTGAAGGCTTGTGGCATTTCCTAGTAAAAAACAACTCCACGACCAGTGTAAATGATTTTCCAACCGCTTCTTCATGATTTGGGTGTCTTTTCTAGTAAGATGCAGACTCAAGAAGGGAGCCAGAGGTCATTAAGAAGAAACATACCTGCCCCTCTTGTTTACAGAAGCTTTAATATTTATTAATTCAAGAACTTGTGTTACTGAATTCTTTTTAGGAAACTTGTTGGATTGTATAGTCAATGATTAAGTATCAGCTCTTAAGAAAAAAATGTATAATGTCTTAAAACATAATATGATAAAATTTACAAAAAGCTATGTCCCTTGAGATTTATGAGCAATCAATCCCATTGTCCTCAATATGTAGTTTGTTTATAGTTGCTGAGAAGTCCCATAGTCATTTTTTTTCTTTTTGATTCGCTGGAAAGCTTTCCCCTTAATAGGTCTATGATTCAATTATTATAGTTTGCCTTGATCTCCAGTCACCATGCTCAAATTTTTGAACACCTCATGCATATGTACAGTCCAGTCACTTTAATGACTTGGGAAGTTGTGAAGAGGATAAGGAGTTAGACTCCATATTTTCTCTTGGCCTGTTTCTTATTGCAAAGGAACGTAGTAAAGCACTGCAGCTTCTTTTGTCTGTTGGCTACATGTGCCCAAAACCTATTCAGTCAAGTAGGTCTTTATTGATAAAAGTAAATTTGCCTCCATTATATCCCAAAAGATCAGGACATTGGAGTCAGTTTTGTGGTCATCATAATAGAGAGTCCCAACACTTTTTCTCCAGGCTTTCTTCAAGAAGTATAAAATAATATTAGTATGTGATGGGCCTTTGGCTTGGAGACTTCAGTAAATGCATAAAGTGATATTGATCGTCTAGCTAAAAACTGGTGTCTTGGCTTAAAAGTAGTTCTTTTTGATAACCAGGAATGTGGTTTTGTTTGTTTTAGTGGCATTAAGCATTTTATTCAAAAAGTTGAGGACATAAAAAGATAACTTAATGATTATACTTAGATCCTAATGTAAAAAGCCTATAAAAATTCAACAAACATAATTTTTACAACTGGTTAGATTTCCCAGTAGATACCTACAAAAATCGCACTGATTGCAGTATTAGGTCTCCAAGCCCAAAGAACACCCTGATGACTGTCTCCAGGATTACTCTAACTGGTACTCCTTATTGAGTTATCAAGAGGGAAGCCCAGGGGGCACCTGGGTAGCTCAGTGGGTTAAAGCCCCTGCCTTTGGCTCGGGTCATGATCCCAGGGTCCTGGGATCAAGCCCCGCATCAGGCTCTCTGCTCAGCGGGGAGCCTGTTTCCTCCTCTCTCTCTCTCTCTCTCTCTCTCTGCCTGCCTCTCTGCCTACTTGTGATCTCTGTCTGTCAAATAAATAAAATTAAATCTTTAAAAAAAAAAAAAGAGGGAAGCCCAGGTTCATAGTCATTTGCTTTTTTAATTTTAAGTACCAAAAGGTGCTCTTCTTGGTTTATGTGTTTTAAAGACTGGGAAATTTGACACAGGGAATATTATTTTTTGAGTGGGTAAATAAAGTTCAGGAAAAGCACCGAACAAAGGAGGTTTAAAAAAAGGATGGAATGCATTTAAATTTATTCTGTAGTTCTGTTACCATAATAATTCACTCAAAAGGGATTCGTTTTGAATTTAGTATTTAGTGTTAAAAGGAACAGAGCTAGGGCAAGTGCAGGCCAGCACTAAGTAACAATGGTGGATTGAGACCTATTGTATTTTTTAAGTGATTCCAGGGCTGTCCAGGTGTCCTGATTTAAAGGCTGCTTCTTGAGTCAGGAAATTGTATCTTGTTCTGAGGTTTACTGTAATAAAGTGCATAGTCCTAGGGGATGGTACTGCTGGCCTCATGAATCACTTTATAGGCTGGCTGTACTGACCTAAGACCCATGATTTATTTGTGTCATACCATAGTAGGAATGGCAAATATGTAAGGCACACATGGTTTCTGGGATGGTTCCTTAACAGGAAAACTGCCATAAATCCATAAAGTGAGATAGGGCAGAGCCAGCCACAGCTCATGTCATGTCCAAGAGATCTCTTCCTATTTTATAGGATGTATAGTTTTAGCACTGAGTAAGTTTAACATTCTTCTTGGAATGAGTCCATGGGCTTTTTGTGTACTATGTTTTAGGCTACCCAGACTTAGTTTCATTACTTACATCATCTTTTGTATCTAAGCTTGTGATTGACAGCATTGCAATAAGATCAGAATTTTACCTTGTGTTTGAACTTCATTTGATTCCCAGCATTAATAAAGAGATTCTCTTAAAATTGCACTAAGGATGTAAGCTAGTCTTAGGCTAGTCAAATATTGAGCCAAAATGGTCAAGATAATAATTAATCTTTCATTTTAATCTGAATGAAATAATCTGTTATTTTAATTAAACTTTTTATTTTGAGATAATTTTAGATTTTGTAGATTCACATGTAGTTGTGAGAAATAATACAGAGAAGATCCCATTGTACTCTTTAGGCAGTTTTCCCAGTGGTAACATCTGGCAAAACCAAGATGTGATATTGTATACAGTAGCACAACCATGATATTAATATTAATATGGACATTAATATGGTCACGATATAGAACATTTCTGTCACCACAGAGATCGCTTTCTATAGTCACACCCACTCCCCTCTCATCCCACCTTCTTTATCTCTCTTGGCAGCCACTAATCTGTTCTCCATTTTTAAATTTTGTCATTTTAAGAATGTTCTATAAATGGAATCATACAGTATATATCTTTTCAGATTGTTTTTCACTCTACACAATTATCTGGAGATTAATCCAGATTGTTGCATTTATCAGTAGTTTGTTCCTTTTTATTACTGAGTGATGTTCCATGGTGTGCATATACTACAGCTTGTTTAACCAGTCCCCTGTAGAAGGACATCGGAATTGTTTCCAGTTTTTGTCTATTATGGAAAAACCCTGCTATAAGCATTGGTGTATAGGTTTTTTTGTAACTTAAGTTTCTACTTTTCTGGAATTAGTGTCCAGGTGTACAGTTGTTAGATCATATTGTAGTTGCATATTTAATATGTTAAGAAACTAACTGGGGGCCCAGTCAGTTAAGGGTCCAGCTCTCGGTTTCCTCTCAGGTCATGGTCTCATGGGTCATGAGATTTAGCCCTGCCTCGGCTCTGCACTCAACAGGGAATCTGCTTGAAGATTCTCTCCCTCTGTTCCTCCTCCAACTCACACTCTCTCGTAACCTCTCTCTCTCTCTGGAATAAATACATAAATCTTAAAAAGAAAAAAGAAACTGCCAAACTGCTTTCCAGATTGGTGGCACCATATTACATTCTGACAGTGTGTAAGTGATCCTATCTTTCTGTACCCTTGCTAGCATTTGGTATTGTCTCTGTTTTTATTCTAGCAGTTCTGACAGTTGTGTAATGGTATCTCATTGTGGGTTTTTTTTTTTTTTAAAGATTTTATTTATTTATTTGACAGACAGGTAGGCAGAGAGGCAGACAGAGAGAGAGGAAGGGAAACAGGCTCCCTGCTGAGCAGAGAGCCCAATGCAGGGTTTGATCTCAGGCCGCTGGGATCATGACCTGAGCCAAAGGCAGAGGCTTTAACCCACTGAGCCACCCGGGTGCCCCTCTCATTGTGGTTTTTATTTTGCATTTCTCTGAGGGAGAATGATATTGACTATCTTTTCATGTGCTTATTTGTCACCTATATATTCTTTTCAGTGAAATGTCTCTTCATGTTCTCTTTCCATTTTCTAATTAGAGTGTTTATTGTTGAGTTTTGAGAATTCTTTATTCTGAATACGAGTCTTTTGTCAGACATATGGTTTGCAGGTATTTTCCTTCAGTCTGTGTCTTACCTTTTCATCCTTTAAACAGACTCATAACTGTGACTTTAGTAATTCAGTATATCTTTTAAATTAATTTTATTTTTTAGGGCAGTTTTAGGTTAATAGCAGAATCAGGTGGAAATTACAGAGTCCCCAGGCTCTGCAATCCCCATATATACACAATCTCCCCCATATATACACAGTTTCTCCCACTATCAACTATGGGTACCAGGGTTGTATATTTATTACAATCAATGAACCTACATTATGTCATTGTTACCCAAAGTCCATAGTTTATATCAGAGTTCACTCATAGTTTTGTACATTCTTTGGATTTTGAAAAATGTATAATGTCATGTACCAGCCACTGTAGTATCATATAGAAGTTTCACTGCCCTAAAAATCCTTTGTGCTCATTTGTCTCTTCCTCTCCCTAACCCCTGGAAACCGCCTATCTTTTTACTGTCTCCATAATTTTGCCTTTTCCAAAATGTTATGTAGCTGGAATTTTATTCAGTATAGCCTCTTCAAAATGACTCTTTCACTTAGTAATATGTATTTGAGTTTCTTTTACATCTTTTTATGACTTCTGTAGCTCATTTCCTTTTAGTGCCAAACAGTATTCCATTGTCCTGATGTAACACAGTTTATCCACTCACCTACTAAAGGACCTCTTGGTTGTTTCTAAATTTTGGCAGTTATGAGTAAGGCTGCTATAAACTTCCCTGTCCAGGTCTTTTGATGTAAGTTTTGCGTGAACATAAGTATTCGGTTCATTTGGGTAAATACTGAGGAGCCTGATTGCTGGATTATATGGTAAGAGGAAGAGTTAGTTTTTTGAGCAGAAACTGCCGAACTATCTCACAAAATGGCTATATACTTTTGCATTCCCACCAGTGGTGATGAGAGTCGTTTATTCTCACCAGCATTTAATATTGTCTGTGTTTGGATTTTGGCCATTCTATTAAGTGTGTACTGATACCTCATTGTTGTTTTAATTTGCAGTTCTCTAATGACATCCGATGTTCAACTTTTCTTTGTATGTGTATCTTCTTTGTGAGATGTCCAGGTCTTTTGCCCATCTTTAAAATCAGGTTATTCATTTTATTAGTGGTGAGTTTTGAGTTTTTTTAATATTCTGGATAACAGTCCTTTATCATTTGTATCTTTTACATATATTTTCTCCCATTTTAAGGCCTCTCTTCTCAGTCTCTTGATACCTGAAATTTTTAAGCACATGCTTTATGAAATAATGGCATATGTTTATTTTACAACAGACATATCCAGAGTACAAAGACTTGTATGCTTAAATTAAATAATTTAAGATTTGTTTTTTTTAATAGTGAGATATTATTAATGAAATGTAGGGAAAATAATTTTTATCTTTTTTTCTTTTTTTAAAGATTTTATTTATTTATCTGACAGACAGAGATCACAACTAGGCAAAGAGACAGGCAGAGAGAGAGGAGGAAGCAGGCTCCCTGCCAGGCAGAGAGCCCGATGCGGGGCTCAATCCCAGGACCCCGGGATCATGACCCGAGCCGAAGGCAGAGGCTTTAACCCACTGAGCCACCCAGGCGCCCCGGGAAAATAATCTTTAGATATATATGTTAACGAAATAGGAGAGGGATCATTTTCCAGGTTTATAAATGTCATTTACAAATAACTTTTTTTAGAAGGTAACAACCAATTCCTTTTTTAAAAAATAAGATTAAACAATTGATAAATAAATTACTACTTAGATACTGCTTCAAAAAGCCCCCAAATCCATTAGACCACCAATTGCAACCCAGCACAACATACTCCTCTCCCCAGAGCTTCAAAAGGCCTAAGTCTTCACCTGCCTTATTGCCTCGCAGGGTTCTTAGGGCACTCCAAGCTCAGTCTACCACCAGACTTCATAATGCTCCCATGTTCTAGTTACCTAGATTTCTCAGGATAACATTTTAAGATTGAGGCCTTACCTTGGCTCAATGCTTAGTTTGATCTTTATCACATACAAGACATTTAATGAGTGTGTAGTGAAGTGAGCTGAACCAGCAGGAGCAAGAGGGATTAGAAGACTGAATTTTAAGTTAAAAGGATTTAAGAGGCACTAAGAAAGTATAGACTTGGGAAACGTGAAAATTTTCAAATGACTAAAGCATCAGTCTGGAAAATTTGGGTTGGAGCCAAACTGAACGGTTGGAATGTCGTGTAGAGTTTGTAAATTGATACAACTACCTTTTACATAGAATGGTGAATTTTTGTAGCTAAAAGTATTTAGAATTTATATTCTTAATCCAAAAAACATCAACTTGAGATCTGTCAGTAGATGCTCAAATAATTTCTCTTTCTCCTGTACCTTCAGTGTTAAAGCAGATATCCTCAAATACTGGCACATGCAAACAGAATTCAGAGAAATTGCAAAACCTGAAATAACACATGAAATTAGAAATTATTTGGGGTGTGTTTTTAGATGATAACACTTGCTTTTATTCTTTCTGTTGCTTTCTCTCTTTTTATTTCTTTCAAAGTACATCCAAATACAACCTCTTATATTCATGATCTCCTCTGTAAGACAATGTATATTTACAATAGGACTGTTTTAAATTTGAGATACCTTTTTTCTTTTTCAAAGTAATAGTAAATGTCAGTTCAGTATGTGTACTCAAATCAGTCTCTTAGTTTTCAGTGTGATAAAATTCTCAGGTATGAGAAGCAATCAAGTCTTCTTACCCAGACATGTGTTCGGACAAATGAGATAATCAACTTTCTAATTAATATATAATGTTATGTTGTGCTGTTTTTACCTTTACAAAAAGCTTTTAATTTCTTAACCTGCTAGACTAGTAGCAGAGATAAGGTGCCTTAAGAATTGCTACTCTGCAGAGAGTGTCATAGAAACTACCACAGGGAAGTTAACAGAACTCCCAGCCAGTTAGTAGATAATAAGACCCTTTGTTGGGGACCTACGTGGCTCACTTGGTTAAGTATCTGCCTTTAGCTCAGGTCACGATCCTGGGTTCCTGGGATTGAACCCCACCTCAGGCTCCCAGCTCAGTAGGGAGTCTGCTTCTCCCTCTCTCTCTGCACCGCCCCCCGACTTGTGCACTCCCTCTCAAATAAGTAAAAATCGTTTTTAAAAAAAAGCCCTTTGTTGGCTGTGATATTCACAGAAAGTCATTTCATTTTGCTTCATTTGACTCAAGAGCATTCTGTGATAATGTTATATTTTAATCCCTATGAAATTTAATAGTATTCTAATCTTGAACAAACCATGGAAGATGCACATTTGTTGTTTTTACTCTTAATGGTAATTTCTTAAGCTTTACTTTGTTCTCAAATAATCAAGGTGGGAGTTCCAACATCAGTTAACTGAGATTATAAGAATATACTTTACTCATTTACAGCTTATAGATTTCTTTAAATGAAATATTGGGATTTGGGTTGAAGATGGTGGCTTATGCAGTTCATAAATTCACTCCCTCCCCTGGATACAAATGAATATACAACTATATATGGAACAATTTCTTTTGAAAAAGACCAGGAAACTGGATGAACAGAGTCTCCACCAAAAAAAAAAAAAAAAAAAAAAGCATCAAGATGGGTGGAGACCTACCCCCTTTGTAGCAGTTCCCCATTATGGGAGATCTCAAAAATGCTGAACTATTCCCTAATGAATGAGCAGTTTCTCCTCCACATCAGGTATGCCAGCCCTTGGATTCTGCAAAAGAAATAAGACCCCTAAAAGCCAGGTTTTGAAATACAACAAGGACTGTGTCCAGGAAAGCTACAGATCTGTAGGGAACAGAGAACCACCCACCCTCCCACCCTTAAAGGGCTCACTCACAGATTTATTCCCCTTGGGACCTAATGCAAAAACACCAATTTGAAAAGCATGTAGATCAGATGTGAAAGACTCCCACTTACTAAACTTAAAGTGCCTATTTAGAGAGGTAGGAAACTGTTGGGACTTTCTCCATGGATGGAGACATTGACAGATACCATATTTGTGATTTCATCCTACCTTGCCATTGTCAGTGCCCCACATCCTCAGTGCAAGTATGTGTCACAGCCAGGTTGGGTGACAGCCTAGCCCACAGGTACTCTCCAGTGTCAATCACATGTTGCAGCTGGGCTGGGCAATAGCCCTGCCAACCCCCTCACAGCAAATATGGCCCCATCATAACATATGGGAACACAAAGTCCACACAGGGGACACCGCTTGAGTGCCTAACTCTGGCAGTCAGAGGGGATCGCACTTCTGGGATCCATGTACCATCTCCTTAAAAAGGGGACTAACTCTTTTAAGAGTGGGAGAGGTAGTTTTTTTGCCTAATACATAGAAACAGAGTTAAGCAAAATGAGGAGACAGAGAATCATGTCCCAAATGAAAGAACAAGACAAAACATCAAAGAAAGACATTAATGAAATGGAGATAAGCACCCTACCTCATAAAGTATTCAAAGCAATGGTTATAAAGTTGCCCACCAAACTCAACAGAAGAATGAATGAACACAGTGTGATCCTTAACAAAGAAATAGGAACATAAGAAAGTTAAGAGCTAAAGAGCTGAAGAATGTAATAACTGGAAAATTACACAAGAAGATTTTAATAGCAGACTGAATGAACCCGAAGATCAGATCAACAAACTAGAAGACATAACAACAGAACTTACCTAGACAAAGTAGCAAAACAAAAAAATAATTTTTTAAAATGAAGATAAATTCACTCTGGGGACAATGTCAAGTAGAATAATATTTACGTAATAGAGCTCCCAGAAGAGAGAATAAACGCCAGAAACTTATTTGAAGAAATAATGGCTGAAAACTTCCCTAATCTGAGAAAGGAAACAGACATACAGATCCAGGAAACCCAGAGAGTTCCAAAAAAGATGAACACAAAGAGATCCACACTAGACACATTATAATTAAAATAGTAAAAGTTAAAGAGTGAATCTTAAAAGCAGCAAAATAAAAACAATGCATACAAGGGAAACTCCATAAAGCCATCAGCAAATTTTTTAGCAGAGACTTTGCAAACCAGGAGAGAGTGGCACAACATATTCACAATGCCAACAGGAAGGAAAAAACAAAAACCAAAAACTTAAACAGTTCCCAAATTGGCAAGACTATCATTCAGACTTGGAGAGATTAAAAATTTTCCAGACAGATCTAAAGATGGTGGCTTTGGCAGTGAGGGACTCTGTGGTGCTGTACATGAGTACTAGCCAGCCTGTGACTTTTGTCAGAAAAATTCCCTGGACCGCAGCCTCAAGTGAGCTGATGTGCAAAAGTACACTGTATGGGTTAAATCCTCTGCCTTCGGCTCAGGTCATGATCCCGGGTCCTGGGATCGAGCCCCACATCGGGCTCCCTGCTCAGCAGGGAGCCTGCTCCTCCTCTCTCTCTGCCTGCCTCTCTGCCTACTTGTGATCTCTGTCTGTCAAATAAAATAAAATCTTTAAAAAAAAAAAAAGTACAGTGTACCTTCTGACAAAGATACTGGATTTCACAGGAATATGAATTGGATTCAGTTTTCTTCAGAAGAACTTAAGGATTCGCTACCACAGGAATATCATATTATTAATGGAGTAAAGCTCCATGTCCAAGCTCAAAGACCAAAAGTTTTGCAAGGGGATCAAACATCTGATGAAGAAAAAGATTTTTGAGACTATTAATACCTATTAAATAGACAAAATTGACAAAAAAAAAAAAAAAAGGTTTTCCAGACAAGCAAACATTAGAGTTCATCACTACTAAACTGACCTTAGTGAGAAATAATAAAAGGACCTCTCTAAACTAGAGGAGGAAGTACTAATTAATTATAAGAAAACATACAGAAGTAAAAACCTCACTGGAAAAGGCAAATATGTGCTAAAAGTAGTGAACCAGTTACTTATAAATCAAACATGAAGGTTAAAAGACAAAAGTAGAAAAATTAACTTAAATTACAGTAATTAGTTTAGACATTAAAGGATGCTTACTTTAGACATTAAAGAGTGCTTACAATGAAAAGATATAAAATGTGACATCAAAAATAGATTACTTGGTGTTCCCTTTTCCCATTGATTGACTTATTTCTCTTAGCATAATCCCCTCTAGTTCCATCTGTGTTGATGAAAATGGTGGGTATTCATCTTTTCTGAGGACTGAGTAATATTCCACTGTATATATGAACCGCATCTTCTTTTTCTGTTCATATGTTGAACGGCATCTCAGCTCCTTCCATAGTTTGGCTATTGTGGACAGGGCTGCTATGAACACTACATCAAAAACTAATGATGTACTATATGCTGGCTAACTGAACATACTAAAAAAAATAGATTACTTGGGTAGGAGGGCAGGAATGTAAAATTTTGAAGTGTATTCAAGTTTAAGTTGCTGTTGACTCAAAATAGCTCATTCTATACATAAGAAGCTGTATGTGAACCTCTTGGTAACCATAAAACAAAAACTTACAAATAAATACTGGAAAGTGCATGAGAAAGGACAGACAGAAAGCAATTAACGAAATGGCAGTAAATACATTCCTATCTATAATTACTTTCTAAAAAAAAAAAAAGATTTTATTTATTTGTCAGAGAAAGAGAGCATTAGCAGGCAGAGGCAGAGGGAGAAGCAGGCTCCCTGCCGAACAAGGAGCCCAATGCGGGACTCGATCCCAGGACACTGGGATCATGACCTGAGCCGAAGGCAGCCACTTAACTGGCTGAGCCACCCACGTGTCCCTCAGTAATTACTTTAAATGTAAAGAGACTAAACTCCAGTGAAGAAATTAAGTGCTCATGGATAAATTAAAGCAAGACCCATCTATGTGCCGCCTATAAGAGGCTCAGTTCAGAAGTAAGGATACATAGAGACAAAGTGAAGGGATATAGAAACCATGCAAATGGAAATGAAAAGAAAGTTGGTGTAGCTATACTTCTAGCTTACTAAATAAGTTTTAAAACAAGACTGTAATAATAGAAAGGAGGTACATTATATAATGATAAAGAGGTCAATCCAACAAGAGAACATAATATTTATAAATATATACACACCCAACATAGGAGCACCAAGATATATAAAGCAAATATTAAGGGACCTAAAGGAAGAAACTGACAGCAATACAATAGTAGAGGACTTTAACACTCCCTTACATCAATGGGTAGATCATTCAAACAGAATTTTAATTAAAAGGAATCTTTGGCTTTAAATGACACATTAGACCAAGTGGACTCAATAGGTGTATACAGCACATTCTATCCAAAAACAACAGAATGCACATTCTTCTCAAGTACACATGGAACATTCTCTAGGATAGATCACATGTTAGGCCACAAAACAAGTCTCAATAAATTCCAAAAGATTGAAATTATATCAGGCATCTTCTCTGAACACAATGGTATGAATCTAGGAATCAAATACAAGAAGAAAAATGGAAAAAAACACAAATGTGGAGATTAAACATTCTACTAAACAACCGATGGGTCATCAGAGAAATCAAAAATACCTAGAGACAAATCAAAGTATAAATACAACATATAAAAATCTTTGAAATGCAGCAAAAATGGTTCTTAGAAAGAAGATCATAGCAATACAGGTCTGACAAGAAACAGGAAAATTCTCAGTCTAACTTTACACCGAGGATAAAAAAGAACAAATGAAGTCCAATTTCAGTCGAAGGAAGGAAATAATAAAGAACAGAGGAGAAATGCATGAAATAGAGACTAAAGTAAACAAACAAAGAAATCTATGAAACTATGATATGGTTCTTTGAAAAGATAAATATAACTGATATACCTTTGGCTAGACTAATTAAGAAAAAAACAGAACAAGCTTTAATAAAATCAGAAATGAAAGAGGAAAAGTTAAACTGACACCACAGCAATGCAAAGAATCATAGGAGACTATTATTGTACAGCTATATGGCAAAAAAATTGGACAACCTTAAAGAAATTGATAAATTCCTACAAACATGCAGTCTTCTAAGCCTGAATCACAAAGAAATAGAAAATCTGTATAAGAGTAAGGAAATTGAATCAGTAATCAAAAAACCCAACAAATAAATCTAGGATCAGACAGGTTTACTGGTGAATTCTACCAAACATTCAAAGATTTAATGCTTATTTTTCTCAAACTGTTCCATAAAGTTGAAAAGGAGGGAACACTTTCCAACTCATTTTATGAGGCCAGCATTACCATTATATCAAAACCAGGCAAGGATACCACACAGCAAGCATACATATACACAGAATTACAGGCCAATATCATTGATGAACATTGATGGAAGAATTCTCAACAACATCTTAGCAACCAAATTCAGTAATATGTTAAGAGGACCAAACACCATAATCAAGTGGGATTTATTCCAGGGATGTAAGGATGGTTCAGCAGCCACAAGACAATCATCTTGATAAACCATAGCAACAAAGTGTAGGGGAAATATCATGTGATCATCTCGTAGATGCAGAAAAAGGATTTGACAAAACTCAACATCCATTTATGGTAAAAACTCAACAAACTGTGTAGAGAGTGAACATACATCAACATAATAAAGGCCACATGTGACCCAGAGCTAACATCATACTCTGGTGAATAGCTAAAAGCTTTTCTTCTCAGATCTGGAACAAGACAACAATGTCCACTCTTACCACTTGTATTCAAAATAGTATTGGAAGTCCTAGCCATTATCAGTTAACCAAAAAAAGAAATAAAAGGTGGGGTGCCTGGGTGGCTCAGTTGGGTAAGCAACTGCCTTTGACCTGGCTTATGATTCCAGATTCCTAGAATCAGAGCCCTGGGGAGTCTGCTTCTGCCTCTGTCCCCACTCCTTCTCTCTCTTACTCACACTCCCTCTCTCAAACAAATAAATAAAATCTTCTAAAAAAGCAAAAAAAATAGAGGGGCGCCTGGGTGGCTCAGTGGGTTAAAGCCTCTGCCTTCAGCTCAGGTCATGATCCCAGGGTCCTTGGATTGAGCCCCGCACCAGGCTATCCACACAGCAGGGAGCCTGCTTCCTCCTCTCTCTCTGCCTGATTCTCTGCCTACTTGTGATCTCCATCTCTCAAATAAATAAAATCTTAAAAAAAAATAAAATAAAATAAACTTTAAAATAAATAAATAGAAAATAAATAAAAGGTATCTGAATCTTAAGAAGTAAAGCTGTAATTATTTGCAGATGACATGATATATTAAAAAGACTCCACCAAAAAACTTTTAAAACCAATAAATAAATTCAGCAAAATAGCAATATACAAAATCATCATACAGAAATCAGTGGCATTTCTATACAGTAATAAAGAATTATTAGAAAGAGAAATTAGGAAAACAACCCCATTTATAGTTACATCAAGAAGAATGTAATACCCAGGGAAAAATTAACCAAAGCGGTGAGAGACCTGTACAGTGAAAACTATAAAACACTCATGAAAGAAATTGAAGGAGACACAAATAGTGGAAAGATATTCCATGCTCATGGATTTCAGGAATTAATATTATTAAATGTCCATATAACCCAAAGGAATCTGTGGATTCAGTGCAATCCCTATCTAAATTCCAAATGTGTTTTTCACAATTCTAAAACTTTTATGAAAACAAAAAATCCTGAATAACCAAAGTAATATTGAGAAAGAGTAGCAAAGCTAAAGAAATCATACTCCCTGGCTTCAAACTCTACTACAGAGCTATGGTAAGCAAAACAATGTGGTATTGGGCATAAAAACAAATACACAAATCAGTGGAATAGAATTGAGGTCCCAGAACTAAACTCACACATACACAGACAACTAATTTACATGAAAGGAGCCAAGAACATGCAATGGAGAAAGGATAGTCTTTTCAATAAACAGCTTTGGTTAAACTGGACAGCCACATGCAAAAGAGTGAAACTAGACCACTGTCTTACACTGTACACAAAAATTAACTCAAAATGAATTAAAGGCTTGAATGTTAGACCTGAAAGCATAAAATGCCTGAAATAAAACATAGGTGATAAATGTTGATATTGGTCTCAGTGATATTTCTGTGGCTCTGACCGCAGAGGCAAGGGAAACAGAACCAAAAATAAATAAATGGGATTATATCAAACTTAAAAGCTGCACAGTGAAAGAAACCATCATTAAAACAAATGGGAAACCTACTGAATGGGAAAGGATTTTTGCAAACCATATATCCAACAAGGGATTAAAATCCAAAATACATAAAGAACTCCTACAACACATCACAACAGCAACAAAAAACAAACCAAATAAAAATGAACAGAGGTTCTGAAAAGGCATTTTTCCAAAAAAGACATAGAGATGACCAACAGGGACATGAAAAGTTGCTTAACATCACTAATGATTAGGGAAATGCAAATTAAAGCTGTAATGCAGTATTACCTCATACCAGTTAGAATGGCTATTATCACTGTTATCAAAAAGACTAGAAATAACAAGCATTGAAGAAGATGTGGAGAAAAGGGATCTCTCATATACTTTGTGGGAATGTAAAATTGGTACAGCCAGCAGAGAAAAGAGTATAGAGTTTAATAAAAAAATTGAAAATAAAACTTCCATATGAACCAGTTCTTCCTCCTCTGGGTACTTATTTAAAGAATTCATAAATGCTGATTTGAAAAGATATACCAAAAAAAGATGTGTTTATTGTACCATCATTTACAGTAACCAAGAAATGATAACAACCTAAATGTTACTTGATGTACTGGATGGATTAATGGATAAAGAAAATATTGTATGTGTGTGTGTATGTGTGTGTCTGTGTACACACATACACATGTATACATATATACATAAAATTGATCCCTTCACTCATTTTGCCCACCTATCAGCCTCCTTCCCTCTGTAACCACCAATCTGTTCTCTCTATATGAGTTTTTCTATATTTTGTTTTGTTTGTTCATTTGTTTTGATTTTTTAGATTCCACATATGGCTGAAAATCTTATATTTGTCTTTCTCTGTGCGACTTATTTCACTTAGCATAATATCTTCAAAGTACATCTGTGTTTGTGGCAGAATACAAAATTTCATTCTTTTTTTATGGCTGAGTATTATTTCTGTGTGTGTGTGTGTGTGTGTGTGTGTGTGTGTGTGTGTGTTTACTCCTCAGCTTTTTCAGTATGGCTTCTGCTACCAGCCCTGAAGCTCCTTTCCACAGTAACTAGAAACATTCTAAAAGCTAAATCAAATGGAAATTTTGTAGTCTTAGTTTTGACTTTGTCTATAAACACTTTAAAGTATTTGATCTTTGCTTGTTTCTTGAAACTTATTTCTTTGGCTTTCAGGATACCACTGCCTCCTTGTTTTCTTCTTTTGCTAAGACTGTTCCCCCTCAGTTCTTTACAGACTTTCATTCTGTGAGTACTATGTGCCTCCCTTCTGATCTTGGTGGTTTCTTGCACTCCTGTTATTTCAGCTACCTTCTCTGCTGATCATTTCCATATCCATCTTTAATTCAGGGTCTGGCTCCAGGCCCATCAGTACAACTGTCTATTAGATATGTCCTTTCTCAAATT
The DNA here is from genome assembly GCF_963455335.1 of Martes martes. Classification (NCBI taxonomy): domain Eukaryota; kingdom Metazoa; phylum Chordata; class Mammalia; order Carnivora; family Mustelidae; genus Martes; species Martes martes. The sequence goes on from NC_137895.1 coordinate 105,973,986, forward strand.
CATAGGGTTTTTGTAAGGATTAAATTACTTAACCCACATAAAATGCTTAATAGTAGCCGACTCTGCAGTAATCATGTTGGCAGTATTGATTGTGGTGAATTTTTTTCCCAGCACATTCATACTCTTATTCATTCTTTCAAGATCCGTTGGCTTCTGGTTAAGTCATCACTTTCCAAACTGTGTTCTTGGAATATTAGTATGCTTCCAGGTATTAATTGGTATTCTTCAGTAAACTGAGGAAGTAGGGTTCCAAGGTCAACTAAGTTTGGGAAATAATTTATAAAAGGGTTGCCAAACATTTTCTCTGAAGAGCCAGATAGTAAATATGTTGAGCTTTGGGGACAATTTGGTGTCTGTCATAACCACTCAGATTTTCTCTTGCCATGCTAAGGTAATCATAGAAAATACATTAACAAATGAGTATGTTTTACCTCATTCATATTTTGTTTATGAACATTGAAATTTGCATCTCAAATCATTTTCATAAAATACTATATTTTTATATATTAGAATATAAACTGTGTATCTTATATATATGTCATATTATGTCACAAAAAATTTTTTTTCAACCACTTAAAAATGTAAAAGCCATTCCTTGCCTACAGGCTCTATATCAGCAGGTGGTTAGTCAAGGTTTGTGGGCAGTGGTTTGGCTACCCCTGCTTTAAAATATAACATCCTATTAAAGATGTGTCATCTACACCATAGAAAGCTCTTGTGAGTTCTGTATCAGTTGGGCTATTAGATTAGCCCAGTGTTCCTGCTATTTATTTGACCATGGAAATCTTTTTTTCATGGGACGTATGTTAGTATCTGTCCATACTTCTGTGGAATACACTTTTGAGAAGTGTTGACCTAGCGAATAACTGTGTGTGCTAAAGGTGAAATTTTGAGCTGTGGAACAGACTGGAAGTAAGAGAAAGTATCTTGCCTTTATTACTCCTCTTATCAGGTGAGCTAACTAGTCAGAGAGAGAATGCACTTTGGAAAATTGAATTACCCCTGGAAGGAAGGCACTGGTTAGACACTATAGCTGAATCAGATTAGCTGACTCGAAGGTAGACTTGATAAGGTTCATGCCATCAGTTGGCTTTCAGAAATAGGGAAAACATGTACAGTGCTACAATGTAAGACAAACAGAGGTGCTCTAAGAGAGAGAAAATATTCAGTTGAGGAGGAAGAAATCCAGAGGCCATAAACAAAATGTAATCAGTAATAGTTATCATTTTCTCTAGTTTTAAAATATTTACTACTCTTTTTAAAGTAACAAGTAGGGGTGCCTGGGTGGCTCAGTGGGTTAAAGCCTCTGCCTTCGGCTCAGGTCATGATCCCAGGATCCTGGGATCGAGCCTCACATCGGGCTCTCTGCTCAGCAGGGAGCCTGCTTCCTCGTCTCTCTCTGCCTGCCTCTCTGCCTACTTGGGATCTCTGTCAAATAAATAAATAAAATCTAAAAAAAAAAAAAAATAAAGTATCAAGTAAAGTTTAAGAGTTTTTAAGTAATCTCTATACCCCATGTGGGGCTCAAACTTACAACCCCAAGAGCAAGAGTCACATGTTCCACTGACTGAGCCAGCCAGGCACCCCTAAAAGATATTTTTAAATTTTAATTTACATGCAGTAAAATTCTAAAACTTGTTTTGAAATGATATTTTCAATTGTCATTTTCCTGTATCTTTGAGAAGTAAACATGTGACTTAGTAGGCTGTGATAGTTATTGCTTTACTAGTTTTGAGCATACTTTCCCTATTAGAAATAATACCACTGCTATGCAGAGAAACTTCAGAAGAAAAAAAAACCCACTACAAGATTCTGCATTTCCCATTGTTTTATGCCTACTGTAACCATGTGCCCCTTATATATATATAAGAAAAAATAGGTGTAATAACCATGCTTCCCAAATTGTGTTTGGCATTTTGTAAGTAGCAGAATCTAGGAAAAGATGCAGAGAAGGTGGAATCATCCAAGCTGGCAACATTAATAATTCATCTGCCAAATACAAGCACAGCTTGTTACCCATTCCTATAGAATTTCCCCACCAGATGTTTCATTCCAAAGCTGTGTAGGAGAGGAGTTGTTCTTATAATTTTTGCCAACAAATTGACAGCAGATGGACAATAGAATTGTTGAATCATTAACAGAGGAAGGTAATAAGTGACTGAATTTGTTTTCATCTATTTTGGCCACCAAGTGCTTTTAGTGACCTTCAAGATCTCAGCAACCCCAGTATCTCTAGTTCCCTCTCATCACTCCCCACAGTTACTCATATATGTCCCTGTAGATTTTATATGTATCATATATAGCCTAAAAAATATTGTGGATATTTAGTCATTGGAACATTACCCACTTTTTTTCAGGCAGTGTACCAACCAATTCAAACATTACATGTTCTGTATAATATAGGATTTTTTTTTTTTTAATATCAGGACACACTTAGCTGTTGATTGTGCTGCAAGACAGAGAAATGAGTACCATGATACCAAGGCATTCTTCTAACAAGTATCATAGCAAACAGACTTGGAATGCAATGGAAGCTTTAAAAACGGGGAAGCCGGCCTCCACGGTAGCACAGTGTGGACAGCTGGTATGAACATGTTATCCATCTATGACTGGAAAAGGTTAACTAAACAGTGGGACAGTGACAAAGTGCAGGGATTAATTGCTTAACGCATTCAATAATTCTTAAAACAGACAACTAAATAGATGGGGGTATTCTTGAGTTTGAATTCTGAGAAACAACATAAGACTTTATTTTCCTTTGGAAATAGAGACTTCCTTAAGAAGACACAATAAATGGTATAGCCCAAAAGTTTGAGTAAAAGAACAACAGGTGTGCCTTATTTTGAAGGGACTATGTCTTCATAAGGGGAGTTTGTATCCTGAAATTTTCTGTTCATATTATGCCATTAAACTTGAGGCAGAACAGACATACTATTATGAAATAGTAAAGACAAAATGAAAGAAAAGACCAGTATAAATCATTTTGTACACATCATCCCCAGATGTTACTGTGAACCCACCACTTAGCTTCATCTCTTGAGGCTCAGCCTAAGCTGTCTGTCCACCCCCCACCTCCAACAGAAATCAGTGGGTTTAAAAACATAATTCACTAGGGATTTTGATAGGATTTGAATAATCCCCAACAAAACTCCCTTGGCTTCAGCTATTTTTAAAGGCAGAGATTTAGAAAGCAGAAGATCCTAAGTTCACCTATCTGTCTTGTGATGGCCCTTGCCATAAAGAAAGGAGGAAATTTACCTATGAATGCATTATGAGGTGTTCAACTAAACCTTTTCTCAGTCTGTTGGGTAGAACAGAAGAAGTCCTCTCTTCGTGTTAGATTTCTAAGTCCAGTAATGGTCAATATTGTTAGTTTCTACAGTATCAGAATTTAAGAGTTTAAAAAAACTGGTCATTTTCACTATAGAATTGGAAGATTTTCTATGTATTTTTGAATTACAAACAGTAAATGTAAATCCTAAATGAAAACTCAGTCTTGGCAAGGAGGGAGGGAATTGTAGATGCCTATAATATCTTACTGTTGGTCTTTTAAATTAGTTCCTCTGTAAAGTAATGGATCTCAAATTACCTGGATTGCTTCTTAAAAGTTATAGATGCCCATCCTCTGAAATTCAAATATAGTAGGTCAGCAGTAGAGCACAGACCTCCATTTTTAATAATTTATTTTATATTCGAGAACCACTGTAAGGTAAGTCTGATATGTTATTGTAAGTTATACTACTTTCTATAGCTATTGACCTAATCATTCTTGAGCTCTTCTTGGGTAGGTAAATCTACTTCCCTCTCATAGCTGTTTCCCTCAGCAGACACTTTGGATTGGTTTTCCTGTGCTAAGAATTTTCTTACCCATTTTCTCTTTATATTATCATTTGCCATAACATAAATCTTACTGTATCAACAAAAGTTGGGTTTGTTGCTGCGTTTTCTTCTCTTGATATTTGAGAATGATTTTCCTAAAGTAGAAGGGAGCTGAGGTTTTTGTTCTGTCATCTTGAAATAAGAAATCCAACATTTTAGTTAGAAGTCTATTGGAGTTTTTAAAATTTTTACCAGGTGTGTCCATCGACAGATGAATGGATAAAGAAGATAGGGTATGTGGATACAGTGGAATACTACTCAGCCATCAAAAGGAATGAAATCTTGCCAGTTGCAGTGATGTGGATGGAACTAGACGGTATTATGCTAAGTGAAATAAGCCAATCAGAGAAAGACAATTACATATGGTTTCACTCATATGTGGAATTTAAGAAACAAAACAGGATCATAGGAGAAGAGAGGAAAAAATAAAACACATTGAAACCAGAAAGGGAGACAAACCATAAGAGACTCTTAATCATAGGAAACAAACTGTGGGTTGCTGGAGGGAAGGGGAGTGAGGAGATGGGGTAGATGGGTGATGGACATTAAGGAGGGCACATGATGTAATGAGCACTGAATATTATGTAAGACTGGTGAATCACTGACCTCTACCTTTGCAACTAGTAATATATTACATGTTAATTAATCGAATTTAAATTTAAAAAAAAAATTTAAAAAATAAATAAAATAAAATAAATTTTGACCAGGAGGGCAAAAGAGAAGGCATAGCAGTTTAGGGAAAAGTAAGGCCAATGGAGGCTTTTTTTTCTTTTAAGAATAAAATAATTGTAGCATGGAGAGGGCCTGAACAATCAGTCATTTTAGATCAAATAAAACATGTTTTTGTTTTTTATGAGTTCTGTCTGGAAATAGCTAGGCATTAGGTAGAATCAGAAATCACTTCTACACTGAACCAGAGATAGAGACAACTTACTCTAATTAATTGTGACTATAGAAAACAGTCTGAGGCTCTTACCCAAATGGTATTATTTTCCTTTCTGATATGGTGTTTCATTATAAATTATAGTTCCCTGCATAATACATTGAAGGGACTTTTAGAGTCCATATATTTGGGTGTTACAAAAAATACTTGATCATTAGAATGATGAACACATCATCTAATTAGAACCCTCTAATTAGAATGCATAGATGCATTTTATATACAGTTTGGTAGTTGACTATAGTTCTAGATTTCTTTTAAAGGTAGGTATTGTATACCATTATTTTACAAATTAATATGGATCCTGTAAAATTTTAGTGGATCTTATTTTAATCAATAAGTAAAGTGATACATCAATAAGTAGATATTATCTTAACAAAGTAATCCTTTCTTTATAGCTTCTTTTATTTTTTTTTTTTAATGTATTCTGAGGATGCCCGGGTGACTCAGTCAGTTAAGCGTCCAACTTTTGATTTCAGCTGAGATCAAGATCCAAACCAGGGTTGTGAGATGGAGCCCCAGGTCATGCTCTCCATTGGGCATGGAGCCTGCTTAAGATTCTCTCTCACTCTCTTCTTCTGTACCTCCCCCTCCTTCTCTCTCTCCCTCTCTTAAAAAAAAAAAAAAATGTATTTGCAGCGCCTGGGTGGCTCAGTTGGTTAAGCATGTGCCTTAGGCTCAGGAGTCCTAGAGTCCCAGGATCGAGCCCCACATCATGCTTTGTACTCATCAGGGAGCCTGCTTCTCCCCTCTCTTTTTGCCCCTCCCCACTCATGCTCTCTCTCTCTCACCCTCACTCTCTCTCTCTTAAATAAGTGGGTAAAATCTTTTTAAGCAATGTATTCTGAGACAAATTCTGATCCTTAATTTCTCTTCTAATTTTTAGATTCCAGTTATATTGTCTATTTTACTGTCGACTTTTTACTATAGACTTTTCATGTATTTTATTTCATGTATGTAAAATGCTAAGGAGATTTAAAACATTCTATTAAAACTAATTCAGGATTTATATTTTCCTGCTTTGACAAAAATAGCAGGGTAACCTGCATATAGATTTGTATCTCTTTCATGTAATAGCCCAAACTGTGGTATTATAACTTCGCTCCAGGAAGTTTTCAGGAGTTCAGTCATGAGATCGAGCCCTGTGTCGAGTATGGAGATAACTAAAAAATATATTTTTTTAATTTTTTAAAAATAGAATATCTGTAATTAGTGTGTAGTAACTAAAACATGTTCTCCCCTATTCTTTTCATTTTACTGTATGCATTTTCTTAAAGATGCCTTTCCTGTTTGTTAGGCCAGTTAATGAATATGAGTTGGATAAATTTCTTATATGTTTGACAAACTAAAACTAATTTTTCCCCCTCTGAAGAATCATTAAGTTATTAAATTGCAGAGTAGCTTGAGTCAAAAGCCTCTCGTTAGAAATCTTAAGTGATTTGGCTTTATGCAAAAGTGTCTTACCATGCTTTCCCTCTACAATCCTATTCAGTTTTTATGTAGATGTTTCTTACTAGAGTCAGAAAGAGATGCTGTTTTCTGTAGGGCAGTATGCACCTTTAATGTACTAGGACTTCCTCAAGAAAGTTTCATCTTTAAAAGATCAGCATAAAGAAAAGTGAACATAGCAGTGACTCTGGATGAGCTCTTATGCAAAGAATTATTTGCTTTCTGTGATCCCATAATTGTGTAATTATTGAGGAAAATTTGTTTACTTGATTGTTGAAAGGTCTACCTTGTTGCACATAGGATAGATAATGCTATAATTAATCATTTATCATTTTCTTTTCTCTAATGTTTGGGTAAATGGGCTTTCCTACCTTTGGTTCAGAGACAGTCGACCAAAAAGTATTTTTAGTTCTGGACTAGTTTAGTTTTGAATAGTTGGCTCTAATTTATAGCGTATATAGTATATATACAAATAATGTATAGTGTATATAGAGGATATAGTGTATATGAGGATAGATAGGTAGAGATATATATATGGAGGATATAGTGTAATTAAGACATGGTTTCTATACTCAGGAAACTTACATCCTACTTGAATAGTCAGGATTTAAATATGTGCAAAATTTCCTTTTAAAAAAATATTTATTTATTTATTTTAGAGAGAGAGATCTCGATTGAGGAGAGGGACAGGGAGAGAATCCTCAAGTAGACCTCCTGCTGAGCAGGGAGCCCAACTCGGGGCTCAATCCCAGGACCCTGATCATGACTTAGCCAAAATCAAGAGTCAGATGCTTAACTGACTGAGCCACCCAGGTACCCCTCAGAATTCCCTTTTTAAAAAATCCTCCTCAGGGATGCCTGGGTGGCTCAGTCTGTTAAGCATCTGCCTTCAGCTTGGTTCATGATCCCAGGGTCCTGGGATGGAGTCTCGGCTCAGGCTCCTTGCTCAGCAGGGAGCCTGCTTCTCCCTCTGCCTGCCACACCCCTGCTGGTGTGTGCGCGGGCATGCGTGCTCGCGCATGCGTGCTCGCTCGGTCTGACAAATAAAATTGTTTATAAATAAATAAGTAAATAACCCTCCTCAGCTTACCAGTAATGTCTCTTCCAAAATAATATATATGGTATAGGTGATAAAGTTCTTTGTAATTAGACAAGTGAATGATGTCAGAAATAAAGAAGCTTGAAAAGGTTTTATTGAGAAGGTACATGTAGACTTTAAAAGATGGGCTCAGGGAAGTGGAAGGTATTCAAAGACAGACCCATTAAATTGAGGTGATGCTGCTTTAGTTTCTAGCCTAAAAAAAAAGTTGTCTGTTTGTATTAAACTAATCAAGAATTTATGGAAATCTGTGCTTCGGTGAGTTTTGCATTACAGCCTCACTTTCTCTTTAGAGAAGCTTGGTACTGTACTTAAATACCAGATCCCTGCTGCCTTCTTAATCTTTTTTTTTTTTTTTTAATAAACATATAATGTACTTTTATCCCCATGCCTTCTTAATCTTGAGCACTATAAGCAAGACCTAGATCTAAACATTCCACAGTCATGAATATGGAGTGAAAATCTCCCATGAAATTGGTTTTATAAAAGTGTCTTCAAACAAGCAAAACTCTGGAACATTGAACCACATAATGCATCATTTGTAAAACTATGATTATCCATAGGGTTGAAGTATAGTTTTTGAAAGCTTTTTGCTTATTGTCAGCTAGTCAGCCCAGTGAAGGATGAAACTGACAGCTGACTCTTTGTATGGGAGTAAAGAGTAGAAAGAATGTCCAGACTTTACTGAGACCTTATCTATAGTCAGGGAAGCTAATTTTACTTAAAATATTCATGGAAAAGGAGCTGGATTCCATTGTTTCTTAAAAGTAAACCATTCTATTTTTGCATGAGGTTCTTTATTTTAGACTTTCTATCTCCAGATTGCTTTATTCTGTTGCTAGTACTTAAGTGTTATTGTCTCATATAGCTCTAGAGAAAATTGGACAAGCTTTTTTATAATCAAATATTTACATCAAGTTTAACCAAATATTAGAACTCCAATAAATATCACCCTCACTTTCTTAAAGAGATACTCAGTATCACTGTAAATGGTATTTAATGTGGAAAGAAAACAAACTGCAGAAATTCTAAGTTATGTACAGTCTAGCAGCACTGAAGCCCTGAAGCCATGTTTCTATATTATACTCTTTTTTTTAAGATTTTATTTATTTATTTGACAGAGAGAGAGAGATCACAAGTAGGCCGAGAGTTAGGCAGAGAGGGGGAAAGGAGGCTCCCCGCTGAGCAGAGAGCCCGGTGTGGGGCTTGATCCCAGGTCCCTGAAATCATGACCTGAGCCGAAAGCAGAGGTTTAATCCACTGAGCCACCCAGGGGCCCCTCTGTATTATACTTTTGAACTAGACTTAATAAGGGAGAGCATCGGGACCCCAAGGAGGCCGGTGTCATTCCTGTCAGCACTGACAGGAAAAAGTCCTGTCAGTACTTCCACCTCAGACCTTTCCTCTTCTGCTCAGTTCATCTAATCTTGGCTCTTCCCACCACCACTTCCTTGTCCAACTATAACTAAATAAAAGGCATAGTTTTTAAAGATGTAATTTTCTGTTTTAGAAAACAGTAGTAAAGGAAAAGAGTTTGAAAGAAGGAAACTATTTAGGAAATATACTTACAGTGTATGTTTTATCTTAAAGGTCACTTAAATTTGGAAGAATAAAAATACATTGTATTTTAAGACATTATGCTAAGTGAAATAAGTCAGATACAAAAGGACAAATACTATATGGTTCTACTTATAAGGGAACTAGGGTAGTTAAAAATTCATAGAGATGGAAGGTAGAATAGTGGTTGTCCTGGACTGGGGGTGGAGGGAAAGGCGACTTAGTGTTTTATGGGTACAGAGTTTTAGTTGGAGAAAACAAACAAGTTCTAGAAAAGGATCATGATTTTGTTGGTTGCACGACATTGTCAGTATATAGTGCTACAGAATCATACGCTAAAAAGTGATTAAAATGGTAAATTTGATGTTACGTATATTTTACTGTAATAAAAAATGCATTGTACTTATTGTTATGTTTGCTGTGTAATATTCCTCATTCAGAAAATGCTTATGATTTTGAAAATTATTTGGTTATAGTATTGTTACAATAAAATATATACACGTTAAGGGTATAATGTGGTGAGTTTTGACAAGTGTAGACACTGTGTTACACCCACCATCGTCAAACTATAATACATTTCCAGAAAGTTCTCTTGCTTCTCTGCCCAGTCTTTCTGAAGCCCCTGCTCCAATCCCTGGCAACCACTGATTTGCTTTCTGTCTCTTTGTGGATTAGGTTGCAATTAATTTTTTTTAAACAGATGGAAAAGATACAAGTTTCTGTTTTTTCTAACAAATATAGATACAAACATCAACTTTGCCAGTCTGAGAAGTAGGCAGAAACTTTATAACAGAAGTATCAATATCATAGTAGACCTGTATCTTCCAAATGTGTCATAATCTCTGCTGGTTTGGGAATACCAAAACGCTCATAGTTCAGAAAAAATGAGGAGAAAAAATGAACACAGGTTTTCCATGCAAAATTTTGTTTAATCAGCTTCACTTACTGAGCTGTAACTACCAACAGTTACTGATTTTATTGTGTTAACTTTGATTCTTTTCAAGGACTTCTGAAAAATAAATCAGCCCATATTGGGATAACTTTTTTACCCATTCTTATGTTGGTATATTTCTTAATATAAATCACTTTTCTTCCCTGATTTCAGGAGATAGACATAAAACAAGAGAAGATTGAAAAGATTCCAAATTATTCTGGGCAAAGGCCTTGCTACAGGAAGGTTATATGAGGCAGGACCCCAGCATGCCTTATTGGATCAAATGCCCTGAGATAGTCTGTATTTGGTGACATTTGAAAGTTATTTTCCAAGGGTGCCTGGGTGGCTTAGTGGGTTTAGTATCTGACTCTTAGTTTCTGCTCACGTCATGATCTCAGGTACAGCGTCAGGCCTTGTTCCTTCCCCAGCTTGCATGCACAGGCTCGCGTGCTCTGTCTCATAAATAAATAAAATCTTAAAAAAAAAAAAGTTACTTTCCAGCATCAAAACATAAATGTGATGTATTTTATATTTCATATTCATTGAATTATATAGCAATTTATCGTAGTCCCACCTTTGACTCTTGAATCCGCAATACAGATAGCATCATTTTATTCTGCATTCCTTAAAGATAATTTTTGTAATGTAAGAGTTTTATTCATAATACATCTCCAGCAGTAACATCCTGACCTTCTGCTTTGAGAATCATTCAATCTTCCCTCTTTGCCTCTAAATCAGTCTTTTCTAAACCCTTGCTTTACTTTTCTACAACTTTTGATGCTACCATATTATCAAAATCAAATCGTTCTTAATTCAACATTTTGAGTAACCCCTACTTGTCAAGTTTGGGTCAGAATCCTCAAGGATTTCATAATCTTAAGTTTATTCCTTACTACTATTCCATACCATCCGTACTCTGATCCAAAGCCACTTTTTCAGTTTCTCTTTGCCCATGGAGACCCTTGAATCCAGCTATGCAGTGTGTCCTCACACATGCCTGTGCTTTTACACTTGCCACTTTCTCTTTCTCACTATCTCTGTCAAAATAGGTCCTTCTCAGGTTCCAAGTCTTCAGCCTAAGGTGATTTCTTTGTCCACTGTATGACTTGAGCATCTATTGTCCATGTGATTTATTGGCACTTATAATTTATTGTCTCATCTCATTCATTTTATTGAAATATTACAGTTAAAGAGGATAGACTAACTCAAAACAACACCATTTATACAGTATCTCTGATAACCTCTTTAAACACCCAGTCATGGAAAGCCCTACCACTTTTTAGGTTTCCTATTCTACTTATTAACACAAGTTAATACATTAGATGTTTCATTAGATGAAATTTCTTTGTGACTTTCCCCCCTTTAATGCCATTTGTGTCCTCTAGAGGACCACAGATTTAATGTCTTACTTCTGCTATTCTGACAGCAATCACGTTATATGGATAAATCTTTTTAGATTAACATGCCCTTTTATAATCCCATCCTGCCACCTTCCTTTGATACCCTCTACTTGGACACTGCCGCTTAAATTATAACATCTAGAATTGAACCTATGACTCCAGTTGTCATCTGTCTTCTTAGAGAAAAAACAAAACTTTTTTCTTTAAGTGAAAGATAAATTAGCCAAAGTTAGTGGTCTCTTTTCCAGTCTTGGTTTTCTTCATGTTTTCAAATTCTTCCCACCCTCTGCTCACTAGCCTGCCATGCTACTGGACAAAACAAAACAAAAACTTTAAAGTGAAATAAGGGAATAGCTTCAGTAAGGGAATACATTGGAACAGTTGGGAAACCAAGCCACCAAATTGGATAGAAAAGGAAACAGAATTGGAGGAGCTATTGGTTCAAGATAAATTTGTGAAGTGCCTACTCCATTCTAAGAACTATTCTTGCACTTGGGATACATTAGTGAACAAAACGGATGAAGATCCTGCTTTCTTGGAGCTTATATCCCAGCTATTTTGAAGCAAAGGCTTTAGGCACAAAGGAAAACTAACAAATAATATCAGAGTATATAGTACAGAGAGTAACTCATACCAAATAAAAGAAAAATTGTAAATGGTTTAGGGACATGCAATGCAGAAAATTAATATTTGTAAGCTTCTGGTGTGCAAAGCCATGAATTTAGACTCTAGAAGGAAAATAATATATTTTAAAAATTAAAGATGGGGTATTATTCACAATAGGCAAAGGTGGAAGCAACCCAAATGTCCATCAGCTGATGAATGGATAAACAGTGTGGTGTACGTATACAGTGGAAATTTTTCAGCCTTGAAAAGGAAGGAAATTCTGACACATGCTACCACACAGATGTACCTTGAAAACAATATGTTAAATGACGTAAGCCAGACATAATAAGACAAATACTGTGTGATTCCCTTTATATGAGGTTCCTAGAATAATCAGATTCATAGAGACAGAAAGTAAATGGTAGTTGCCAAGGGTTGGGGGTGGGGAATGGGGAGTTCCTTATTAGGTACAGTTTGAGTTTTGCGAGATAAAGAGATTGGTTATCTGGAGATTGGTTACATAACAGTATGAATGTACTTAACACTACTGAATGTACATTTAAAAATGGTTAAAATGGTAAACTTTATGTAATATGTATTTTATCACAATAAAAAATTTTAAAAATATTTTTTAAATAGTGAGCTAATAAATTGAAAGACCAATAAACTCATAGAAACCTTAAAAGAAAATTTAAAAAATGTAAACCATAAACATAATATAGTTGAGGAAGCAGACCTTCGCATGTGTAGAGCTAATAAATTGAAAGACCAATAAACTCATAGAAACCTTAAAAGAAAATTTAAAAAATGTAAACCATAAACATAATATAGTTGAGGAAGCAGACCTTCGCATGTAGAAGAATTGGAGGACATTTACAGAGCACATGTCTATTAATATTACTTAAACTGTGAACGTACTGAAAGGAAATACTGAATAGACAAAAATTAGTCAGGTGAGGAGTCAGTTGTTTTTTTTTTTTAAAGATTTTATTTATTTATTTGACAGAGAAATGACAAGTAGGCAGAGAGAGGAGGGGGAGCAAGCTCCCTGCTGAGCTGGGTGCCTGGTGCGGGGCTTGATCCAGGACCCTGAGATCATGACCTGAGCCGAAAGCAGAGGCTTAAACCACTGAGACACCCAGGCGCCCAAGGAGTCAGGTTTTAAAGGAGAGAAAGCTTCAGGCATTTCAGGTAGAGATAAACCTGAGCATAAACCTAAGTATAAACATGCATAAACCTAAGTGAAAACATGCAGTAACTCAGTGATACAGGGTCCTTGAAGGACAATGAAGAAGTAGGTTGAAAATTGTACCTGGTCAAATACTAAGCCAAAGCACTTGATCTGGTAAGAAAGCAGGTGAAAGTGAGTTGGGAGAGTAGGACATTATAGAAGAAGGTTGAAATCGGAATGGGCTTAAGAATGATATAGACCCAGGGTGTCTGGGTGGCTCAGTCGGTAAAGCACCTGCCTTGGACCCAGGTCATGATCCCAGGGTCATGGGATTGAGCCCTGCGTGGGGTCCTTGCTCAGCAAGGAGTCTGCTTCTCCCTTTCCTTCTGCCTGCCACGCCCCCTGCTTGTGCACTCTCACACACCCTCTCTCTCTCCTGTCTCTCTCTCTGTCAAATAAATAGATATTAAAAAAATGATATAGACCCATGATAAAAGGATGGTAGTGACTATGATAATTAACTTAGAGATACAAAGCCTCGGGCTCATTAAAAACTATTAGAAAAGTCAGATTACTTAGATGTTAGCCTATGGATCTAGGAATATAGTGACTTAATTAACATGGAAAAAGAAATTTATTATGGTAGATGAAAAGTTTTATTTAGTGTTGGCATTCTACATTAAAGATATTTTGGGGTACCTAGAACAGAGATAATAAGACCAAGGCTTGAAAGATCAGACATTTCAGTCAGGAATGCCACAGGCTGGTTTTCACTGAGCTTAATTAAGGTAATGTGTCTGCCATATTCTCTGAGACCTCTCTGTAAGTGAAGTTAGAGAAAATAATATTCAAAAGGATTTCTCCAGGAAATGAGGTGGAAGAGATCTCCCGATAGTTTAGTAGTCACTCTGGATAGTTAAATGGTTAAATAACAAGTAAAGGAGGCATCAGAATCAAGGAAGCATCAATAAGAGAATCTAGATTTCAGGTTTATTTTAAAATTGAAGTTCATTAAACTATGCTTACATGTCCATGACAATAATAAATCTAAAGCAACTGACCTTATTCTTACTCTCATCTGATCTCTCTCTTGATGTTTTCAGGATTATGTAATTTATGAAACATGATTGTGTAATCATTCAATTTGAAATACCCAGTTGGAGGAAGAGGGGAAAATAAATCTTGATGGTATCCCTTCATTCTTACCCCTTTTCTGTTTGTCATTTCTATGAAAAACACTCGCATAGGGATGCCTGGGTGGCTCAGTCGGTTAAGCGTCTGCCTTCAGCATAGGTCGTGATCCCAGGATCTTAGGATCAAGCCCTGCGTCGGGCTCCCTGCTCGGCAGAGAGATTGCTTCTCCCTCTGCCTCTGCCTGCTGCTCTCCCTGCTTGTGCTTTCTCTCCCTCTCAAGTAAATAAATAAATAAAATCTTTAAAACACACACACACACATATTTAGGACTCACTCTTAAATTGTTAACCACCATCGATCCAACACTGATTCTATTTCTTTTTTACTAGTGATAGCAGACTAATGTGTTGTCCTCAAAGACTCAGGCATTATGGAAAAGATTTTGAGCTCCATGTGCCTTGGATGTTTGCTTCCTATTTCTAAATGTTCTCAGAAGGGAGATGGGGACAGAGGAGGTGGTCTTAGTATTTCTTAAAGCTCAAATGACACAGTAGAATACTTTTAGAGACATCTTGATTCTATTAGAATTTTCAGGTCAAAGGGCAGATTCAACTGTTATGTAGTTTAAAGCACCAGGGATGGATTGAAAAGACCTCTTTAATGACTTAAAGTTGGATTTCTGCTACTACCTACTCATTATGCAAGTAATATGGCATGTTAGTCAAGCAGTAGGGGGCTACTAATCACTTTGAAAGGTTCTGTATATACATTTTCTTTTTCTTTTTAGCTGAGGAAAAGACATTAACAGAACAAGGAGAGCAGTTTAGCATTGCAGTTCTTATTTTGCTGTGGGCTTGTGGCATACATACATTACCTTTCATATTATACGTGCTTGTATTACTCCCTAGGGGCTCATGGGAAATGAAGTCAGAATGTGCTTCACTAGCAAATCTTACTTTTCTGTAGATAGACTTCAGTTAGTAAAGCTCTTAAAGTCAGTTATTAATCCATATCAAGGTTCATGTTCTTTAAAATAGCCATGTTAGACTTAGAATAGGTGACTTCCACATCTCAAGCAATTGACTCTGATTAAAAAGGAACTATTTCTGGTATTTTTATTTTCTTCTTTTTAGTTTTCTGGATCTTCCAGTTTTTATTCCATGAATGCATATTACTTTTATCAGAAAATACCTTTCTGTTTTCAAAGAACCAATTTTATTAAGAGTTAAGTGCCTACTAAAATAAGATTCTTTTTGTAATTTGCTTTTTTTTTTTTTCACTCTGAATTCCATTCCCTCTGAAAAGCAGGGCATTCTTTAAAATTTTTTAGTTTTGACACTTTTGAGTGCTCTCTATGAAACTTAACCACGTAAGTTCAACTATACCATACAGTCTTTTCTATCAAATAGTATTGAGGGAACAACAATTTTCTTATTCCCAAAAATTAAATGGCTGTTAACTATTTATTAGCTGTAATATTCTTGACGGTCTTTCAGATTTTTAAGAGATTTCTCTCCCTTATAATTGTCCATTTCAAATTTACCAAAATTGTAGACAAGAGAACAATACTCTCTCTCTTTCAAAAACAAAAGAAAAACATAAAAGCTAATATATCCATAAAAAATACTGACGTTACCCCCAAGTTTATATGTTTATATGTGCAGTGTGTAATGAAAAAATTTATTCTTTATAAAAATTTTATTCTCTATATATTGATCTTTTTAGGCATATACACATGTAGAAATCACTATCAAGAGTATACTTTAAAAATGGAAAAGACAGTGGTTTGTTAAGTTAGGATATTTTTAGAGGTTGAGAGCGATGGGTATGGGAGAGAAAGTTTGATTCTGAGCAGTTTGTAGTATTTATCAATGCTCAATAAAAAATAAATGACATAATAAAATTTCTATTTGGATTTTATATAAAAAGAACAAAAGACTTAAAATTATATATCTTAGTAAAAAAGACATTATTCCAGTGGCTCAGAGTCTAGTACTACATCCTTTATTTTAAAAATTTAGAATCTGAATTGTCACCTGTTATATCATATTGCAGTATGGGAATGTGACATTTTACCCCAGAGATTAACTGTACCACAGTAGCTGGCCAAGCATATCATTTATAAAAGAATTTGGAATTCAGTCAAGATTCTTCACCAACATAGAATAATTTTTACTATTTCACATTATGATACTTTCCTTAAGCACAGAACGGAACTCAGATCCCATCACCTTTGTATCTTCCATTTTGCAAAAGTGCTTCTTACTTCATCTGATTGGATAATTTATCTTTCATTCATCTTCTGTTATTTGTCTGCTGCTAAATGTGTAATTCTATTAGTGCACAGAAATACTGCAGCACCCTTATTGAGAAAACACATTTCTCATTCCAGCTTTGTCAGTCTTTGAGCTTCCCCAAAGGGAACAGATGACAGCAATCGGCAGGAAATTGCGCATAGTGAGACCAACTTGAACTCCTTCACCTTTAAGCTCATTTCACCACTTAACATATTTTTTTCAAGTGGTCAGTGGATATATTTAGACTATTGTTATCCCTTTGCTTTTGACTAAAGCTTCATGGGATAAGCCATCTGCCATTTTTTAGAATTATAGAGAGTTTAGGGACAGTGGAAAATTACACTGGGGTCAATGAGAATCTTCTTCCCTTCCAACAGCAGAGACTGGTTAAACAAATCTTCATTTCCATGATGTAAGCTGATCTATCTCCTCCATTTGTTGGTACTGCTTATTCAGAGTTCTCCAGACCTACCCATCCAGAAAACAGAAAATCCTTGTCGGAATATGCAAAAATAGTCTTCCAGTTTGTGGCTAAACTAAAACTCTTCCAGATGACTGCTATTGAGGCATAATTATCTTAACAAAAGACAGAAGCAAGGTTAAACTTGGGCAGTTGGTTCTTAGATTCAGCATTTCCTCAGGTCAAAAGCTCAGGCCACTTAAATAGTTCCTGTAAATCAAATCAGCGTTCTTACAGATGACTTAAATAATAGATGAGCTATTGAGGAATGCATTTTTGCCAAGGAGACTAATTGTTCACCAACTTCGTTCAGATCATTTTGTAAATTTCTCGTGTTCACCCCTCTTCTAAATCCCACCTTCTTTTCCTTCTGGATGTGAGCCAAAAAGTAGTTAGCTTAACCACAAGGAATCCGTAAGGTTCAAGTTATTGTTTCAAAGTCCACAAACGTTCGCCAAATAAAGCCAGGACTGGAAACTGATTTGCATTGATGAGAGAAAGAGAATTGTAGATGTTTAGAATGCCCCAAGAACAGATGGCTGATTTTCTAAATCCTATTTCCTAATGTTTACAATTTGTTACACACTCTATACGTAAGAGTGTTTTCAGTTTCAGTAATGCCTCAGTTTGCCTGGCAGGTACAGAATGCTTATGAAAAGAATGAATTAAATGGGTAAAATGTATGGGTGATAGTTTTAGTCTTAGTTTTAAGAATTCATTAATTTTGTTTACTTTCTGAGTCTAACTATAGGAACTCTTTATTAAGATGTCAGTATAACACAATGATAAAGACATTTAGAGTCAGAGAAATCTGAGTGGAATTCCTAGCTGCACCATTTACTTCCAAGTGTGAACTTGGGCAAGCTATATAAACTCTCCGAGCCTTGGTTTCATCACCCATAAAATGGGGGTGATTATAAATGTAAGGGCCTATTTAGCCAGAGTGGCCCCACCTCGGTTGAACAGCCATTTTGTTTATGCTGTAAAACTTAAATTGACCCTGCCCCCGCCCAGGGGAACTTATTTAAAAGCAAGTCCGGGAAACCAATCCCAGGTAACAAAGTCCAAATACAAGGGTGGGTCAGGCCAGGTGGAGGTGTTATGCCCCAATAATGGGTCCGTGATTAAAGGAGTGAGACTGATACAAAACGAAGGTCAAGCAGAGCTTTATTTTGCGCCAAGCATCAAGAATCTAACCGAACGTTCGGGCCGTACCTCTTACAAGAGAGGGCGACCCTTCTCTGTTTCACAGTCTAGCTTTTAAGGGCAAAGGCCATGCCGTCGGGCCTGTCCACGCACAGGTGACCAATGAGATTGTAACACACACAGGAAACTCCACAGTGATGCTAGGTGACCAATTGAATTACAGTTTACCCTAGTAGACATTTAAATTTGAACCAGCCTATTACACCTTGATTAGGATTGGCGCCAAAAAGGTTCCCAAAGGGCGGGGCCCTTACTCCTTGGTAGCTAGGGAGACAGTATGCAACACCCACTGATGGATGTCTCCACCTGGCCTGACCCACCCTTGTATCTGGGCTTTGTTACCTGGAGCTGGTTTCCGGGACTTGTTTTTAAGTAAATCCCCTGGGGGAAGGGGAGCAGGGACAGTTTTAAGGGTTAAACAAGGTTTTGTTTAACCTCAATGAAAGCCTCTTGCTAAAATATAAAAATATAAAATAGGTCCTTACAGAGGTATTCAATCAGTGGGGGCACATACTGTCTCCTAGCTACCAAGGAGTGTGGTCCCCGCCTTTTGGGCGCCAATTCTCACCAATGTGATAGACTAGTGCAGATGTCTACTATGGGGTGAATTGTAGTTGAGTTGGCCACCCGTGTGTGACCTAGCATGACTGTGCAGCTTTCTCTGTGTATTGCAGTCTCATTGGCCACCTGTGTGTGGCCAGGCTCAACCACATGGCCTTTGCTCTATAAAAGTTAATCTGTGAGGCAGAGAAGAGTCATCCTCTCTGTAAGGGGCAGCCCCAACCGGTTAGTTTGATTCTTGATGCTTGGAGCGAAATAAAGCTTTGGTTGACCTTTGCTTTGTATCAGCCTCGCTCCTTTGACCATGGACCCATTATTGGGGGACCCAACATTGGGGACCCAACAATAATAACTTCAAAGGATTGTTTTGAGGACAAATGAAAGTCTTGGAATTTTCTTTATTTTGTAGGCAAGAAGCTCTTCTGGCTGCCATTAGTGAAAAAGATGCCAACATAGCCCTTTTGGAGCTTTCATCCTCTAAGAAAAAGACCCAAGAGGAAGTGGCTGCACTGAAGCGGGAGAAGGATCGTCTGGTGCAGCAGCTCAAGCAGCAGGTAATAATGAAATGCCACGGAGGGCCCACGCTGGAGGGGCAGTAAGACCAGCTCTCACGCCATTCTCTACCTTTGTCTTTGCCAGCTTATATTTTAAGGTCTTGCCTCTCATATTAGACATCTGATCTTTGTATCTAGCTAGGTTTTGTTTTTCAGTTTTTGTTTTTTGAGGAAGAGAGAGGAGGAGAGGGACAGACAGGACAGACAGAATCCTAAGCACAGAGAATCCTAAGCACACCCACACAGAGGCTGTTGTGGGGCTTCTTGCTCTCAACCCTGAGATCATGACCTGAGCCAAAATCAAGGGTCAGTCGCTTAACTGAGCCACCCCAGGCCTGCCTCTAGTTAGTTTCCATAAGCAGAGACTTTAATCTTCTTCACAAATCTCTGGCTATATCTTGGAATTGGAGAGTGTTCTAGGTAAGAGCACTGGTTTGGAAGATGTTACAGGTCTTCTATGAGAGGGCTTTTTAACTTAGCTGGATGAAATTAGCAAAGTTCTGCCTACTTAAAATGAAAAAGGCTTATTATTTTTTTACATGCACCCAAAGTCCTACAATAGAAGGCACTAAGTATAGTTTTAATTTAAAAATTTCTAGCTACTCAGAGCCGAGTAAGCTTTGAAGATACGAGTAAAGTTTTCTTTTCCCATTTTTTTTTCCAGTCTAATCTTTCCCTGAATTTCATGCTTCATATTTATGTAAGACCCATGAAAATAAAAGCTAAACATTCTCCCTTTGTTAATGGTCTGACAACAGTGTAAATATACTTAATGGACACTTAAAAATGATTAAAATGATAAATTTTGTGTTATGTATACATTATGACAAATGTAAAACTTGGGGGAAAAAATCTTTGAGAATGAAGAGAAAGCAGAATTTTAAAATCTAAGCCCCCTTCTTTATCTTAATGCACTTTACTAGTCATTCCTTCACTATTTGCAGTATCCACAAGTCCTGCCTTCTAGTATCATCTCCTTCATTCTCGGTCACATTTTCTGTGCATTATGTCTGCCTAGATTTGCTTTTCTACCTGGGGTAATAAGACTGGGAAAGAATTTTTCAAGTGAAGGAATTTCTTCTTTCCTATGCTGGGGGATCAGTCATCAATTGATAGCATTTTTAACATAATAGTTAATGTTCAAATTAACAAGAATCAATATTTACACAATAAAGATATTTCTGTTTGTAGACCAGTACTTAAAACTGCTTAGAACTAGATTTTATATTTATTTATGGGACCAACTTTGCTGAGAAAATACCAAAAGATGTCCATTTTCTATAGGATAGATCGATAACCAGCAAAAAAAATAACCCATTGCTCATTTATAAGCAGAGAATCTTTTCCAGTGTCCTAAAATGCTTTGTCATAAGAAGAAGACATCATGCAGTATTTGGATACCTGTTAAGTAAAACAGGAAGAATGTGCTTAATATTAAAGACATCTGTCCAGTAGTTCAAAACTGAAATTTGGCTTATGAAAACTGATAATATGAGTGGAATAGTGGTTGCAGTGGCCTAGGAGGGTGGGGAAGATGGGGAGGTGTTGGTCAAAGAGTACGAAGTTTTAGTTATGCAAGATGAGTAAGTTCTAGGGATCTAATACACATCATGGTGACTGTAGTTAATAATATCCTATGGAATATTAGAAATTTGCTAAGAGTAGATTCTAAGTGTTCTTAAGAAAGGTAACTTGAAGTAATAGAAATGTCAATTAGCTTTATTGTGATGGTGATTTTATGATGTATACGTGTATTAAAACACATTGTACCTTAAATATATACAGTTTATATTTGTCAGTTATACTTCTAGGGGTGGGTGCTGATAAATGAAAAAGGGAGGGTATTGGGGCGCCTGGGTAGCTCAGTGGGTTAAAGCCTCTGCCTTCGGCTCAGGTCATGATCCTGGGGTCCTGGGATCGAGCCCCGCATCGGGCTTTCTGCTCCACGGGGAGCCTGCTTTCTCCTCTCTCTCTGTCTGCCTCTCTGCCTACTTGTGATCTGTCTGTCAAATGAATAAATAAAATCTTTAAAAAAAAAAAAAAAAGAAAAAGGGAGGGTATTGTTGAGAAAAGGCATTCACTAGTTTGTGAGTATGTATAGTTAACAGTATCAGTTCCCCTAAGTAATTAGGCCTAAATGTATAGACAGAAGATTTAAGTAGTTCTTGGTCCCTCTACTTTCAGACACTACAACAGAATAAAATGTCTAGCAGACTAGAGTACTGTATCTCATTCATAGTGGCTTTTTGATTACTTCATTCTTAAGGCTCCGTGTTTTCAGAAGGATATTCATTAATCCATGAACTTGCAGTCCTAAAAAAAGAGCATCTTAATGTCTTTCCATCTCACTGTATGCCCTGAATACTCTGTAGTGATGTGATCTATGTAAGGAGAAAGATAAATGTAGTTTTGGGGAGTCCTTCCTAACTGTTTTTCTGTCTGCTTTCCATGTAAAGTTTCACATTCCTGCCCTCTCAGAGAGTGTCTAGGATTCTGTGAGCAAGAAGGAACTGGTCTTGCCAAAGATATTTGATTCTTTAATTTTTCTAAGTGTGTGTACTAACTTTTAGACAAGGGAGAAGCCTTTTGGAAAGAGGATATGGCATCAATATTGTTTTAATTTAAAGCTTCTAGTCCTTGAATTGCTGGAATGTGCCTCAATCTAAAGGCCGTTTCCTAACAAAGTGGTCAGCATTGACCAGGCTTTCCAGTAAGTGGAGCTGCCACTGCCTGATGGGCTCTTGACATTTGTGTGCAGTTCCTATTGTCAGAAAGGGATTTACATATTTGGGGGTCACCCTCTAAGATGGGCCCACTTTGCATACCCACCCCAGGGTAACTTCTCTCCTTGATTCATTCATGGCAAAGCAGCACTTGGAGAGGCTGCATCAGAGGAAGGGGCCAGAGCCAATGAAAGAAAGTAAAAAATAAAGGTTGTCTAACAAACTCCAGATGTGCTGTGGTGGGTGCCAACCAGTGTGTTCGGATTGTAAGTCATGAAGAAGCCCCTGCTGTGATTGTCAAGCACCCACGCTGGATTTAATGTAAACTCACATGGAACCCTGGAAAGCATTAACACAATCTGTTTAGCCACAGCAGCTGTCACAAGATGGCCTTTCTCTCAGCAGTATTTTCTTCTTTTCACCTCAAGAATTTTACAACCTCCATATTATATTTGCTGTTAGTGTGAAGTCTGGCTCTGCCCCGTGTGCTCTATACAGAATGCGTCATGGGCAGATTGGGCTTCTCAAGACAAGCTGCATGGTTTGGTTTGATTTGGTTCTTTCCCTGTTTTTTTAAAGGTCAAGGATAACATTAGAAGAGGAAAGGCTACAAACTTACACTGATTTGGTTGGAATCTAGACAATCTCATTTACATCTATAATTGTAGAATCTTCTGGATTAGGACGAAATGTCAGACAGTATATTCCTTTATTTCAGCATTGTCTAGGCATGAGGGATATAAACAGACAGTACTTGCTTTGAAGAAGCTCACAGTATAGTGCTTAAAATACTAGCTGTTCTAAACATTTGGCAAAACCATTCTGCAGAAGGTAGCCTTACCATCTTTACCTGCTGACAGCCTCAGCAAATCATCCCTGCATTACATGATTTATTTGCCCATTCATTTCAGATTCTTTGAGTATCTCCTATGTGTCAAATACTGTATTCATGGAAAATGAATGTCTCTCTTTCTAGTTAACAGCCTGGCAGCTAATCAGACCTAGGTTATACCTTTAACTCTCTCTTTTACCAGTTAGACAGATTTTTTCTCTGAGGTTCATGTTCCTTGTCTATAACATTTGGATGATGTTATCTACCTCACAGGGTTGGTGTAGAGTTAAATAGTATAGAAATCCAAAGCACTTAGGTTCCCACTTCTGTTCCCTCTCAGGGATCTCTGTTTCACAGTAAGCGTTATTCTGTGGGTGATACAGGCTACACTGAGAAAAGGGGAGACGTCAGTAACTATGGCTCTCATTCGGTCATCTGTAATAACTATTGAATTTTCAATATGACTGTAGTATTTTTCTTAAGATTTTATTTTTAAGTGATATCTACACCCAGTGTGGGGCTTGAACTCAAAGCCCTAAGATCAAGAGTCCCATGCTACCAACTGAGCCAGCCAGGAACCCCTCATTATGACTGTAGTATTTAGAATTATCCAACCAGCACATTGTGTGGAAGAACATATTTCTCAGAGCACTTAGGAGAATAAGTGGTACATTTTATCCTTCCTTTGTTCTATCTGTTTTTTTAAATGATACAATTATAGTATAGCCTTTTTCAAAAATAATTCTAATATGTCTTTCTTTAGTCTTGCATTTTCATCATCGAAGAGCATTGTTTAAATGCCTACCTACCTGAAGTTGTCAGCACTAGGAACCTTATAACTCCGACAATGCGTTCTATCTCACTTACTCTCTAGTTCTGTGACTTTCCACTTGCCTACATGCCTCTTCTATCCCTGACTCATACGACTTTACAGAAATATGTGAAGATAGAATAACTACAAAATTGGCTACCACTTATCAGTTGACTATACTATGCTGGGCACAGTTGCTTTGTATATATCATATCTAATCCTTACCACAATTCCATGTATTATTATCTTTATTATGTAGATGAAGCACCTGAGACCCCAAAAGATTAAGTTTCTTGGGTAGATTTCCACAAGGACTAAGTTGTGGGACAAGAGGTGGTTCTCTTCTTACTCCTACCATCTTATGTGGAAATTCCAGACAATTGGTAATTAGAAATGTTGTATTGGAATTAGAATAATACAAACAATGCAGGGGTACCTGGGTGGCCTGATCAGTTAAGTGTCTGCCTTAGGCTCAGGTCATGATTCCTGGGTCCTGGGATCGAGCCCCGAGTCTGGCTACCTGCTCTCTGGGGAGCCTGCTGCTTCTCCCTCTGCTTATACTCGCTCGTACTCTGTCTCTCTGTCAAATAAATAAAATCTTTTTTTTTTATTAAAAAAAAATACAAACAGTGTTATTTCAAGTCTTACGGCACTCCTTTGTTGCCCGGAGAGATAGGAAAGGGTATTTGTTTATATTTCAAACCCTCCCCTCTCTGTCTCTGAAGAACCTGAAACAAAAAAGAAATGATGGATTTGTCCCTGTTCTTCAAATTACTAAAAGAAGTGATATGAACTTGAAGCTACAAAATTACAGTGAAGTATATTAGCTTCTTTTATGTCTTTGGTGATGGCAGTCCCATATCAGAACTACACATGCTATTGTTTCTAACAGTGCGCCTTCACATTCTGCCTTCTTTGAACCATCTGCAGACAATTCCTAAAAGCACCAGCTGGGAGCCAGCCTCCCAGAGACTTTGACCATCCCGAGTATATGGAGACTTTTCAACTTCAGAGTGATTATAGAGGAGTTTTTGGTCCCCTGGCCCCCCAACCTGTATACAGATAGTGAAGGGGTATTCTAACCCTGTAGCTATCTAGCAGGTAGCCTGTTCTCCCCGTCTGGCCTTTACATGGGGTTAAAAAGTTGCCCACCTAAGCTCTGGTCCTCCTGAACCTTTATCACCTATGAACGTGATGTGCATGGATTAAAGAGCAATTACAATCTCCTGAGAGCAGGCAGTCACAGTCCTACAGGTTTTAAACTACTGTTCTAAAGAATATGTAGTTGACCACCCATTTGAGATTTAGACTGAATTGATTTAGTTGCTTTTCAGAATGAGTTTCTTTTTAAAAAAACAAAAATCAGGGCACCTGGGGTGGCTCACTCAGTTAAGCGCCTGCCTTCAGCTCAGGTCACAATCCCAGGGTCCTGGCATCGAGCCCTGCGTCAGGCTCCTGCTCAACAGGGAGCTTGCTTCTCCTTCTCCCTCTGCCTACTGCTCTGCCTACTTGTACGCTCTCTCTCTCTCTCTGTCAAATAAATAAATAAAATCTTTTTAAAAATTAGAAAATCATTATGCTTTTAAAAAATCTGAAATAAGCACCTCTAAAATATTAATTTTTCATAATCACAGGTTACCCTGCAAACTTAGTTCTTGATGTTATTCACTGTGAACTTTTCAACTCTTGAGTTCCATAGGCAAATGCTCTTACTTTCTGTAATAGGATAATGCTAAATTAGGTTTAAGTAAAATAAGTAGATAAGTCAATTCACTCATAATGAGAAGCCCCAAATTTTGATTGGTTGCTTTTTTTTTTAAATCACTGCTTTTGAGTTATATCACAGAAAATGTTTTAGACTTTAATGTTTTCTTTTCAAATATTAATTTCTTACAGTCATAATTTTTTATGAAGATTATTGTCAGCATTAAACCTGTGATTCTTTATACCTCTGTATCCCCTTCTCCTCCAGGACCTGAACTACTTCTCATTGATGATATGTTAAGAAAACTATCAGGAACTCTCCTCTGTGGTGATGCTGACATCAAAAATCAGTTGAGTTTTAAAAAGATCTTTAGAAAGTCAGGATGGCCTCACATTTTTTATATACCCACACCCCTTGGCTATCTGTAATATATATATTTTTTAAGATTTTATTTATTTATTTGTCAGAGAGAGTGAACACAGGCAGACTGAGTGGCAGGCAGAGGCAGAGGGAGAAGCAGGCTCCCTGGTGAGCAAGGAGCCCGATGCGGGACTCGATCCCAGGATGCTGGGATCATGACCTGAGCCGAAGGCAGCCGCTTAACCAATTGAGCCACCCAGGCGTCCCTGGCTATCTGTAATATTGAGCATTTGTCTTGCTTCTTGTTGGTGTGTTTGGAAAATTCACTCATCATTTTCTAACAACATCTCCTATAAGGAAAACAGGTTATTAATAATAGAGTTCCATTTCACAGAAGGTAAAATCGAGGCCACTGATCAGCTAACAGTACAATCAGCTATAGGTATCAAAGAGCAGGGTCATACTTCAGCACAGTTAGCATACACCATCCTGTCAGTGTTCCTCATTGGAACTCTGGGGCTCTAATTCAAGACAGCTGTAGCATTTACCCTGCTGTCCAGGAATCTTCCTTGACCCACACCCTCTACTGTTAACAGACCCTTCCAGACTCTCATCTAAATTAATTTAGCAATAAATTAATTAATTTAGCACTGTCCACAAATTATTATTTAGTGCTTACTATATGCGAAGCCCTCTCCTAGGTGTTGGTGATAGAAGGGTAAGCAAATAAGCATGGCTCTGGGAGACTTATTTTTATTGCACATTCAATCACTTTACCTAACATTCCTAGTTATTTTTGTTACATAAGAATTTCCAGGTCATCTAGTTTGACATAGAAGTTGTACTTCTTTTATACTATACAAAAAATTGACCAAAATATTAATTCGTGTTTTGTCAAAAATTTTTCATTGTGAGAACTTTTAATTTTTTTAATTTTAATTTGTCCTTATTTTATATATTCTGAATAAATTGGCAGTTTCTAAAATGCTCAAATAGAAGAATTATAAGTAGATTAAAGATAGTCAGGTTTACTAGCTGAGTGGGCCTAAAGAATCATAAAAATGCATACATACAGTGAGGTGGATACAGAAAAACTTTGGATAAGTTGCTGTGTATCTGTGCTTCATTTCTCCCAAACAGGATAAGTATTACCTGTTTCCTGTTTCTGTTCAGGAAGTTTGAAGATCACTTAGAACCAAGATCTTCTTGGGGCATCTGGGTGCCTCAGTCAGTTGAGCATCCAACTCCTGATTTTGGCTTGGGTCATGATCTTGGGGTTGTAGGACCTGAGCCCTGTGTCAGGCTCCACACTCAGGAAGGAGTCTGCTTGAGATTCTCTCTCCCTCTGCCCCTCCCTCCACTCGCTTCCTCTCTCTAAATAAATAAATAAATTATTTAAAAAGAAAAGAAAAAGACCCAAGAACCAAGATCTCCCAGAGAAGAAGATCTATATATAGTGTATAAGGACTGTATAAGTACAGAGCTGTGTGATGCATCAGGATCTCCTGGTGTATGTTCTGCAGAAAGCTGTCTGTCACATGGGAAGCCCACTGACTGTCAGATACTAATGCCAAGGTTCATCTGCACCTTTCTCAGATAACCAGAGCCTGCTCCTGGTGTCCTTTTACTGTTCAGTCAGAATGTCACCTTTCTGTTCACACAGTCTTTCCCAGTTGCCCCACTTCTGTTTCCTTGCAGTTTCGCTCCAGTGACCCTGACTGGTGCTGGAGGTGACCCTGTACTCTTAAGTGTTACCATTTTCTCTCTTAGTTTTCTATTGTGTGTGTTTTATTTGTTTAACCCTCATAAGACTACTTTATTTCCCTAATCTCTAAGTTCTTGATGGAAATGGGTTGCTTCAGTGTTGCTCCAGGTATTTTTAGTAAGTACAGTATGAAAAATATCTGAAGTGAATTATACTTTGTCTTTTATTAAGTTCTGCCTACTCTCTAAGTTTTTTAGTCTCTTGCAAGGAGCTATGTATGGCATATATGATACCTTGTATGATACTTTTATTTATTGCTTTATCAGGTAGAGCTAAGGACTTTGACAGCCTCTGATAAGGTCCAGGAAACTGGCCTGTGCTTTGATTGGCACCTACTGCAGTCCAGCTTAGCATACCTTCACTCATCCGTAAACCCAAACGTATATATTCTCTTGGGTTTCCTCAACCCTGTTAGGGTGCTGGTGACTGAGAATGACAGTATACAATGTGCCATCCACATATCTCATTCAGAAACAACCGGTTCTGTAATATGGACTTGTTCTCTTTTACTTCCTTTATTTTGGGTTATTTTACACCATTGTTTGTGAGCAGAATGCGTGTATAGGTTATTTTGACTTTAGACCCTTTGCTCGCATGTTATAGGGCTGACCACTGGCCCACCTTTAAAGAGAAATCCATCATCTGTCTTTTCCTCATAGCCACGAAGGCTACTATTATAATAGCGTGATGTGCTAACTCTGAAGTTAGAGTTAAAAAGTCACTTATCATAACCACTTCAGGCACTTAGAACTTTCCAAATAAATTATCCTTTGGACTAAAATTTCTCATGCTTATTCATGGTCCAAAGGAATAAATTTTTGAAAGTTCAGTAAATTCCTTTTGTTTAGTACTGACAGTTAGGGCGCAATAACATATCATTTGTTCCAACCCCAACTTTGGTGCACATGTTTTTTTATCACAGTTTCGATGAAAGTGCTGTTTTAGTATTGATTCTAAGTAAGCCAAGCTCAAATCATTTTATTTTGTTTGAAGTGTCTTTCTCTACCTATCTCATAGTTTTGAGTAAACAATGTAAATCTTTTGTTTTGTATGTAAAAATGAGAGTGGTTCTTAGATTTACTAAGTTTGGGGAAGAACTGGCTCGACTTTGTTCTGAAAATTCAAAGTATAGGATAGTTACATTAGAACAAACACAACAACTCACATTTGGTTTTCATATTCATTGCCCCAGGCCCTGACCCACTTACTGGAATAACATTTATTCTTTCTTTTTTTTTTTAAAGATTTTATTTATTTGACAGACAGAGATCACAAGTAGGCAGAGAGGCAGGCAGAGAGAGAGAGGGGGAAGCAGGCTCCCCGCTGAGCAGAGAGCCCGATGCGGGGCTTGATCCCAGGACCCTGGGATCATGACCTGAGCAGAAGGCAGAGGCTTTAACCCACTGAGCCACCCAGGAGCCCCTGGAATAACATTTAGAACTACCAAGTTGGAGCATGATAAATAATTGGATTTTTACTTGCCAGACTTACTGTTGATTCTCTGTAGTATGCATAGGTTTTTTTCTGAACAGAGCTAAAATAGTGTGAGGGCATATGTAATGTAATGTAATAATATAACAGTATGAATCCAGTTTAGTGAAGGTCATGACTTTGGATTGTCCTTTATTTTCATAAATGAAAAAAAATTACAAAAAATCCTTTTAACTAGCCAAGAAAATAGACATTTCAGAGGCTGCTTACTCATTTAAAGCCTTTTCCTTATGAATGAAATTCTTCATGGAAGTGTGTTTGCCAATAAGTTTATTACTTGTTAAGTTCCCCTAAACATGTAAAAGGACCAAGGTAAGCTGTCCTTGGGGTGGACACATTAGTGCTTTTCTTTCCTCTCATATAAGAAGCAAGAAGGTACCAGGAACACACCTTCAGGCCTTTAGCTGGAGGTCTCTTTAACTAAATCACTCAGTTCATCAAGTGCAGTTTTTGACCTTCCACATTACAGCTGGTAATGTTGTGGCTGAACTTTCTGCTGCTACTTAACAAGGATTCCCTTGGGCGCCTGAGTTGCTCAGTCATTAAACATCTGTCTTTGGCTCAGGTCATGATCCCAGAGTCCTGGGATGGAGGCCCGCATCAGGCTCCATGCTTGGCGAGAAACCTGCTTCTCCCTCTCCTACTCCTCCTGCTTGTGATTCCTCTCTCTCTCTCTCTCTCTCTCTCTGTCAAATAAATAAATAAATAAATAATCTTCTCTTAAGGGCCCCATTCATCTCCTCCTCAAAACCTGTCTCTACTGTCTAGTCAAGGCATATTACATTTTCACTAACACCGTCCTCAAAATACTTCCAGCTCTTCCAGCTTCCACCCCACTGCCCAATTCCAAAGCCCCTCCCACATTTTAAGTTTTTGTCATGGCAGTTACTAAAATTACCTATTACTGCATAAAAATTACCTTAAATTTAGTATCTTAAAACAACAAACATTGGGGGCTCCTGGCTGACTCAGTCGATGGAGCATGTGACTTTTGATCTCAGAGTTGTAGGTTCAACCCCCACAATGGGTATAGAGATTACTTAAAAATAAAATCTTTTAAAAAGCACACACACAGACATTTATTATCTCACATAGTTTCTGAGTGTCAGGAATCTAGGAACAGCTTAGCTGGTTGTTCCAACTCAGGGTCCCTTGAATGCTTGACCGGAGCTACAGGATTCACTTCCAAATTCACTCATATGATGTTTGGCTTTACACCATGAAGGCTTCTTTATAAGGTTACTTAGTACATGACAGCTCACTCCCCCCAAGCATGTGATCCAAGGGAGAAGAGAGCAAGGAAGATGGAAGCCACAGTCTTTATAGTGTAATCTCAGAAGAGACATACCGTCACTTCAACCTCATTCTACTGCGCACATACACCAAACCCCTATGATGCGGGAGGGAACAACCCAGTGGTGTGAATAACTATGGACAGGGGTCAGTGAAGGCTGGCTACCACACATGAGTGAATAAACAACTTGTGGTATATACATGCAATGAAATACTGCTTGGCATTAAATAGGAAAGAACTGCAAACACACACATGACAGTGTGGATGAATCTCAAAAACACAGCAAGCAAAAGAATCCAGACAGAAGAATATTCAGTATTTATATTAAACTCTAGAAAAGACTGTTTTAATTTATGACCTCAGAAAGCAGATCAGACAAGAAGGCAGAACGGGTTTCATCTTCTTTTCCCTACTTCAGCTCACAAGCAGGGCTCACAGTAGGAAAGGGACAGGTTCTATTCTCATTCCTGGTTTGTTTTTTTCCCTCCCTTGGTGTCAGGGCCTTTGAATGCTATAGCGGTCCTCTCACACAGTTCTCTGACCAACACTGACTCCCCTAACCCCCAGTTCCTTGGGGAAGAGCAGTAACCGAAAGACACAAACCTGGCTGCTTTCTGTAATGTCACTTGCCTCGTAGGAAACTTAAGCTTCTTTACTATGCCTATCAAATAGTGAGAATCTATAAGCCTACAGACTGAGTACTTCTCTGTCCAGCCTATACCTGTCTCCAGTGGTCTTTTTTCCTTCCCAGATAAGCACAAGGCAAATCAACAAGTCTGATGCCTAAGTAGGTACAGAACACAGGAATGAGATGGCCATTTCCTTTCCTTTTACTCTCACCCAGTGTTTAGGATTGAATATACTAGAATTTAGGATTGACTTCTGTTTCCGCCCTCTCACTCAGCTCAGACACAGGGACCCTCACGTGCATGAATATATAATCCCTGTGTCATCAAGTTTCCTGTCCCGGTCCTAGCATCACCCCCACAGCAGTCTCAAGAGAAAAAGGCATGTGCTGACATGTTGGACTGGTGGAGAGTCATCCCTTTTCTACCACCTCTTAGTAAGCTCTCTTTATAATATGGCTTGGGGGTGCCTGAGTGGCTCAGTCGATTAAGCATCTGCCTTCTGCTCAGGTCATGATCCCAGGGTCCTGGGATCGAGCCCCACATCGGGCTCCCTGCTCGGCGGAGAGTCTGCCTCTCCCTCTCCCTCTGCCCCTGCTTGTGTTCCCTTGCTCACTGTGTGTCTCTCTGTCAAATAAAGAAAGTTTAAAAAAAAATGTGTATATATATATGTGTGTATATATATATATACACATGTATATGTATATGTATATATTATGGCTTGTTTAGCTCTTTGTCCCCAGCTTTGGTCCCAAATCGCTAATTCTGGAACCACTGGAAAAACCCATTCATCATAGTATTAACACTAGTTTAAAAGTGACCTCTAAAATTGAAGAGAGAACAATAAAACTATGTTACATTCTTTAGAAAGAGAACATTAATAAGGTAAAGCTACAAAGAGCTCCTGAGTTGTTAATGAACAAAGGGGCAAATAAATAGCAAGTGTTGAAGTAGATTGAGCCCTACAGAAGCTCTTGGTGCAAAGTAAAATTTAGCAGTCTTCTGTTCATCTCACTAGGCAGTGTAAATTCTTAATAATGGAGAGCATTCCATTTGTCCATCACATACATAGTGTCACGTATCTTTTGCTTGATGGGGCAGACATTCTTCGAGAAGACATGTGCAGGCAGTGCTGGACAACTCCTTGATGATCGCACTTGACTGTGCCTGCTTTTTCCTTTATTTGCCATATAACATGTCCACCTCTCAGCTCTCTGGTCGCACATTATCTCCTGAGTGACTATTATTTTGTGATCACAGAAAGTAAAAACCATCTGTCTAGGTAAAACACATAATATTCAAAAGTGGCCAGAATAGAAGATTGCAATTCAATCAGTATTTTAATGATTCAGCAGCCTTATTGACTTGGTCAGATAAAAATGTTAATCTCAGTGACTCAGTCTGTTAAGCAGCTTAGGTCATGATCCCAGAGACCTGGGATCAGGCCCTGTGCCCCACTCCCTACCATCCACGCCGGGGATCCATGCTCAGGGAGGAGCCTGCTTCTCCCTTTCCTTCTGCCCCTCTCCCCACTCAGGTGCTTTTTCTCTCTCATTCTGCTCTCTCTCTCAGATAAATAAATAAAATCTTTTTAAAGAAATTAATCTCTTTTTTAATTCTCTTCAATTCTAGATTTTTATGTATTAAGTATTCAGTATACATATTTCTTTCTCTAAACCACTACAAACGTTAAGATCAACTAGATTTTTCCTGCTGATGGTATCCAGATTTATTTGAAAGGAACTGGATGCAAAGCATTTCCCATTCACTGTCCTCACCTCTGGAATTGCCTCCTACTTCCTCATCTAATCTCTACTTTAATCTTTACTTCAAGACTTATCTTTGTAGTTTGGAATTTCCTAGCCATGAAATCTAGTTTGGGTATTTTCTTTCTTTCTTTCTTTCTTTTTTTTTTCATTAGCAAAGTCATTCTGTGCCTTTTTTCAATCACGCATTCATCCTCCTTTCGGTAGAAGTTGAAACGTGAGAGTGGAGGAAGAAAGAAAAAGAGAAATTATTCACTTGATTGTACTACAGTTGTTAATTTTATTTATTCCAAGCCAAATTATTCTCATTGGCATGGCTGTTTCTTCAGATATAGGAATTCCCATTCTGTAATGGTATGGAGAAATAGCACAAAAGTGAGTGTCAAGAGACCTGAGCTCTAGCTCTAACTCTCTTGATAACTAAATGTATAATCTTAAGCAGTAATAACACCATCAACTAACATGCACAGTTCATAGTTTACAAAGTACTGTTCAGATACCTTATAGCACCTAACCCTGTGCCTGAATGAGCCAGGCAGATAGCGTAGGTTAAAGAAGTGAGTGAAGTGTGGAAAACGGTAAGACAGACTATTTCTATAGTCTAAGACAGACTTTTTCTATAAAAGCAGCCAGTTTTAGGGGTGCCTGGGTGGCTCAGTCTGTTGGGCAACTGCCTTCGGGTCAGGTCATGATCCCAGGGTCCTGGGATCGAGCCCCACATCAGGCTCCCTGCTCAGCAGAGAGCCTGCTTTGTTTACTCTCTCTCCCTCTGCCTGCCGCTATGCCTATTTGTGCTATCTCTCTGTCAAATAAATAAATCTTTAAAAAAAAAAAAAAGCCAGTTTTAATTCCAACTTGGGGCCATGCATGATGTGAGCCTCATGTTATGCACGGATCCACTTTTTCCTCATAGAATCCACAATTTTATATAAATCTCTTGAGATATAATCAACATATAACATTGTATTAGTTTTAGGTATGCAGTATAATTTGATATATGTATGTACTGCGAAATGATTACCATAATCAGTACTGTTAACATCCATCACACACATGGTTACACATCTTTTTCTTACGGTGAGAATACTAAGATCTACTATCTGTAACTTCCAAATATACAGTATGTTTTTGTTAACTATGGCCACTGTGCTGTACATTACATCCCCAGAACTTATTTATCCTGTAACTGGAAGTTTGTCTTTTTTGACCCTCTTCACCTTTAAATCTCTTGATATCTAAATGTTGGCATCTGGGGCGCCTGGGTGGCTCAGTGGGTTAAAGCCTCTGCCTTTGGCTCAGGTCATGATCCCAGGGTCCTGGGATCGAGCCCCGCATCGGGCTCACTGCTCAGCAGGGAACCTGCTTCCTCCTCTCTGCCTGCCTCTCTGCCTCCTTGTGATCTCTATCTGTCAAGTAAATAAATAAAATCTTAAAAAAAAAAAAAACTCTTTAAATGTTGGCATCTAATTTACTTTTTGTTTGGTTTTCATATAAAGCCAGGCCACAAGTTGCCTAACTTACCTCCCTGGGTTTTATCTTCCTTATCTATAATATTGGAAGAATAGATAAAAGGAATTTTAAAGTCTAAAGTTCTTTATTTTTCCATGTTTTAACAACTTAATGTATTTTCTTATAGCTATATTATCTGCTAATTGCTAGCATTAGGAATATTTTTAGAAAAACAATTATAAAGCATAAGGAAACACATATGTATGTAAAGATTGTTTAAATACCTGTCTATAGAAATTTGCTTATTTTATTAAAGTATTGCATTTTGAAGTAAAAAAAAATTCTGGTTACTTAGTATCCCTTGAAAACCTTTTTTATATTTTGCAAAAAAATAGATCATCTTTTGATGAGTTTTGCTTGTTTGGAGTTAAGTGAAGTCCAGAGGCTGGAAGATGTGGGGAAATCTGGATTCCTCCCAGTCTCCTTTCATCCATCTGTTCCATCTTTTTTGTCATCAATTCCAGATGTAGGGAAATTCTTCACAAATTTTGATAAGACTTTCTTCCCTTCTTTTCTAGCATCAAATCTAACTTGCCCTTCCTATTGTCAGGCTGCTGCCTTTTATGATGCAACAGGGAATTTATAAATCTTCTGAGTTTCCTGATCCCTCTTGAATTGTCTCAATGCAGATAAATCAGCCTAGGTTTCCTGCCCCCATGCTTGTATCCCTCCTATTCCTGCTTCTTCTGTGTCTTGTCAGGTGGCATGATCTATAACTGTGTTTCTTGTGCTTATTGACCTTGGTCTGAGGAACTCATTAAGCATAAGTAAAACTAGAAAGATTGGTTTGAGGGTGTTTCTCTTCTCCCCCACTAAACTTTTCTTGATAGGAATCAGTCAGACCACTATATTCCACAGAGTATATTCCTACTGCCTTTTTGTCTCTTTTGAACTAATGTGGATACTTATTAAAAGTCAAGAACAGGAAGAATGATATTAGATAAACTACAACATTTGCTATCACAGAGTGCCCTTTACACGGGCAGTTTACATAACCAAATTAAATCATGTGTACTACTACATGGCTCTCTAGAAAACAATACTCATGCCATCTCACAGATAATAATATCTAACATTTATTGAGCTAAGCCTTGTTTTGAGTGCTTCACGTGAATTAACTAATCTTTACAACAGCCCTGTGAAGTAATCCTCATTTTACTGAGGAGATGCTGGGAGAGGGAAGTTAAATAATTTGCCCCAGGTCACATGGCTAGTCAGTGACTGGGCTAGGAATCCTAACAGCTCCTGTCATTCCAGTGCCGACACTACTAATCACTACACCAAAAGGTGTTGCCATCACTCTGCTTTTGGTTAGAGATTACAGTGGCCTTCAACCATTATTAATGATCCCATAATTCCATCTTGTGATAAATAGTACTTTAATAATCTCTTATTTGTTCAGTTGTTTATTTTCTAATATAATTACCATGCAGTGTTAACCTTAGTTTCAGGTATACAGTATAGTGATGCAACAATTCTATACATTTCTCAGAGCTCATCATGATAAGTATACTCTTAATTCATTTCACTTATTTCATCTGTCCCTCCCCATCCCCTTCGTCCTGGCAGCCACTAGTTTGTTTTCTATATCTAAGAGTCTGTTATATCTTTGTTCATTTTTTTGGTTTCCTAAATTTCAAATATGAGTGAAATCATAAGATGTCTGTCTTATCATTCTGGAAAACAGCATGGAGGTTCCTCAAAAAGTTGAAAATAGAGCTACCTTATGACCCAGCAATTGCACTACTGGGTATATATCCTAAAGATACAAACATAGTGATCCGAAGGGGCACGTGCGCCCGAATGTTTATAGCAACAATGTCCACAATAGCCAAACTATGGAAAGAACCTAGATGTCCATCAACAGATGAATGGATAAAGAAGATGTGGTATATATACACAATGGAATACTATGTAGCCATCAAAAGAAATGAAATCTTGCCATTTGCGACGATGTGGATGGAATTAGAGGGTATTATGCTTAGCAAAATAAGTCAGTCGGAGAAAGACAACTATCATATGATCTCCCTGATATGAGGAAGTGGAGATGCAATGTGGGGTGTTTGGGGGTAGGAAAAGAATAAATGAAACAAGATGGGATTGGGAGGGAGACAAACCATAAGTGACTCTTAATCTCACAAAACAAACTGAGGGTTGCTGGGGGGAGGGGGGCCGGGAGAGGGTGGTGGGGTTATGGACATTGGGAAGGGTATGTGCTATGGTGAGTGCTGTGAAGTGTGTAAACCTGGCAATTCACAGACCTGTACCCCTGGGGATAAAAATACATTATATGTTTATAAAAAATATTTAAAAATTTAATTTAAAAAATGATTTAAAAAAAAAGATGTCTGTCTTTCTCTGATTGACTTATTTCACTTAGCATTATACCCGCTGGATCCATCCATATTGTCGCAAATGGCAACATTTCATTCTTCTTTGATGGCTGAGTTGTATTCCATTATATATAAATGCATATACACCACAACTTCTTTATCCATTCATCAGTCAATGGACACTTGGGCTCTTTCCAGAATTTGACTATTGTAAATAATGCTGCAGTAAACCTAGGAGAGCATATATCCCTTCGATTTAGTATTTTTGTATTTCTTGGGTAAATACCCCATAGTGTGATTTACTGGATGATACAGTAATTCTATTTTTACTTTTTGAGGAACCTTTGTACTATTTTCCACGGTAGGTGTACCAGTTTGCATTCCCACCAACAGTGCACAAATGTTCCTTTTTCTCCATATCCTCACCAACATCTGTTGTTTCTTGTGTTGTTGATTTTAGTCATTCTGACAAGTGTGAGGTGATATCTCATTGTGGTTTTGATTTGCATTTTCCTGATGATGAGTGACGATGCACATCTTTTCATATATCTATTGGCCATCTGTATGTATTCCCTGAAGAAATATCCATTCATGCCTTTTGCCCATTTTTAATAGGATTCTTTGGTTTTTTGGTGTTGGCTTGTGTAAGTTCTTTATATATTTTGGGTACTAACCTTTTATTGGATATGTCACTTGCAAATATCTTTGCCAATTCCACAGGTTGTCTTTTAGTTTTGTTTCCTTGGCTATACAGAAGCTTTTAATTTTTATGTGTCCCAAATATTTTTGCTTTTGTTTCTGTTGTCTTAGGAAACATCTAGAAAAATGTTGCTAAGGCTGATATCAGAAGTACTGCCTATGCTCTTTTCTAGGATTTTTATGGTTTCAGAGCTTATATCTAGCTCTTAAATCTATTTTGAATTTATTTTATGCGTGGTATAAGAAAGTGGTCCTGTTTCATTCTTTTGCACGTAACTCTCCAGTTTTCCCAACATCATTTGTTGAAGAGATTTTTTCCCATTGTGTATTCTTTCCTGTTCTGTCAAAGACTAATTGACCATATAAGGTTTATGTCTGGACTCTCTATTCTATTCTATTGATCTGTGCATCTGTTTTTGTGCCAGTACTATACTGTTTTGTTTACTGTAGCTTTGTAGTATATCTTGATCTCCGGGTTTGTGATATCTCCACATTTGTGGGTTTTGATTTGTTTTTTTCCCAAGATTGTTGTGGCTTTTCAGGGTCTTAGATGATTCCGTACCAATTTTAGGATTATTTGTTCCAGTTCTGTGAAAAATATGTTGGCATTTTGATAGGGATTACATTCAATCTGTAGATTGCTTTGGATAATACAGACATTTTAACAACATTTGTTCTTCCAGTCCATGATCATGGAATAGCTTTCCATTTGTTTGTGTCATCTTTAGTTTCTTTCATCAGTGTTTTATAGTTTTCGGAGTATATGTCTTTCACCCTTGGTTAAGTTTATTCCTAGGTATTTTATTATTTTTGGTGTAATTGAAATAGGATCGTTTTCTTAATTTCTGTTTCTGCTACTTCATTATTAGTGTATAGAAATGCAACAGATTTCTGTCCATTGATTTTGTATCTTGTGACTTTACTGAATTCGTTTATCAGTTCTAGTAGTTTTTTGTTGGAATCTTTAGGGTTTTCTATACGTAGTATCATATCATCTGCAAATAATGAGTTTTACTTCTTTCTTAGCTATTTGGATGCCTTTTATTTTTTTCTTGTCTGATTGCTGTGGCTAGGATTTCCAATACTATGTTGAATAAAAACAGTTAAGAATAGACATCCTTGCCTTGTTTCTGACCATAGAGAGAAGCTCTGTTTTTCACCATTGACTGTTAGCTGTGGGTTTTTCCTATATGGCCTTTATGATGTTGAACTTTGTTCCCCTCTGAAGCTACTTTGTTGAGGGTTTTTGTCATGAATGGGTGTTGTACTTTGTCAAATGCTTTTTCTGCCTCTATTGAAATGATCATACGGTTTTTATCCTTTCTCTTATTGATGTGATGTATCGTATTGATTGATTTGCAAATATCAAACCACCCTTGCATCCCAGGAATAAATCTCACTGATTTATTTATAATGTATCATTGGATTTGTTTTGCTAATATTTTGTTGAGAATTTTTACATCTATATTCATCAGAGATATTGGCCTATAGTTCTCTCTCTCTTTTTTTTTTTTTTTTTTTTTTTGTTTTTTGGTAGTGTCTTTATCTGGCTTGGGGATCAGGGTAGTGCTGGCCTCATAGAATAAATACAAAAGTTTCCTTCCCCTTGAATTTTTTTTTTAATTTTTTATTTATTTTCAGCGTAACAGTATTCATTGTTTTTTCACCACACCCAGTGCTCCATGCAATCTGTGCCCTCCCTAATACCCACCACCTGGTTCCCCCAACCTCCCACCCCACGCCCCTTCAAAACCCTCAGGTTGTTTTTCAGAGTCCATAGTCTCTCATGGTTCACCTCCCCTTCCAATTTCCCTCAACTCCCTTCTCCTCTCCATCTACCCTTGTCCTCCATATTATTTGTTATGCTCCACCAATAAGTGAAACCATATGATACTTGACTCTCTCTGTTTGACTTATTTCACTCAGCATAATCTCTTCCAGTCCTGTCCATGTTGCTACAAAAGTTGGGTATTCGTCCTTTCTGATGGAGGCATAATACTCCATAGTGTATATGGACCACATCTTCCTTATCCATTCATCCGTTGAAGGGCATCTTGGTTCTTTCCACAGTTTGGCGACCGTGGCCATTGCTGCTATAAACATTGGGGTAGAGATGGCCCTTCTTTTCACTACATCTGTATCTTTGGGGTAAATACCCAGTAGTGCAATTGCAGGGTCATAGGGAAGCTCTATTTTTAATTTCCTGAGGAATCTCCACACTGTTCTCCAAAGTGGCTGCACCAGTTTGCATTCCCACCAACAGTGTAAGAGGGTTCCCCTTTCTCCACATCCTCTCCAACACACGTTGTTTCCTGTCTTGCTAATTTTGGCCATTCTACCTGGTGTAAGGTGGTATCTCAATGTGGTTTTGATTTGAATCTCCCTGATGGCTAGTGATGATGAACATTTTTTCATGTGTCTGGTAGCCATTTGTATGTCTTCATTGGAGAAGTGTCTGTTCATATCTTCTGCCCATTTTTTAATATGATTGTCTGTTTTGTGTGTGTTGAGTTTGAGGAGTTCTTTATAGATCCTGGATATCAACCTTTTGTCTGTACTGTCATTTGCAAATATCTTCTCCCACTCCGTGGGTTGCCTCTTTGTTTTGTTTCCCCTTGTATTTTTTGAATAGTGCGGGGAGAATAGGCAGTAACTCTTCATTAAATGTTTAATAGAATTCACCTGTGGAGCCGTCTGATCCTGGACTTTTGTTTGTTTGAGTAACCATCTCTTACTTTAAATTATACTGAAAATACATAAATTATCATAAAAGACTGCTCTCAATCTTGAAAAATAATTTAGAATCTCTTTTTAAAGATTTATTTACTGATTTTAGAGGGAATGAGAGATTGCAGTGGATGGGGAGGTTGGCAGTCCCAAGCAGGCTCCATGTTTAGCACAGAGTCTCACTTGGGGCTCAATCCCATGAACCTGAGATCACAACCTGAGCTGAAATCAAGAGTACATTGCTCAACTGACTATGACACCCAGGTACCGTTTATTCAGAATCTTGACAGGTCAAGACTCTTCCACATCTTATATCAAAAGATGTCTTCTCATTTCAGGGTAATCTTAGAAATTGTTGGCTGGATTAATGAGAGTTAGAGGTCAGAGAGTTCTGATTCAAAGAATATCTGAAATCAGATAGGGTGATTTATAAGCAGCCAAGTTTGAAAACCTATGTGCTAGTAACCCTAAATTACCATCACAAATAATTCTGGTATGAAAATGCTATTACTATTATATATATATATTATATTATATATTATATATATATATTATATTACTATTATATATATATGTATATATATATATATATATATATATATATATATATATATATATATATAAATCTGACGCCAAGATATGACATGGCATTTATTAAGATAGCTTTTGGACACCAAAATTTTTTAGTTTTAAGAATCAGTAAATTTGCAGGTCACCTGGGTAGCTCAGTCGGTTAAGCTTTGGTTCAGGCCATGATCTCTCAGGGTCCTGAGATTGAGTCCCCCATCGAGCTCCTTGCTCAGTGGGAAGTCTGCTTCTCCTACTCCCTTGGCCTGTCTCCCACCACCACCCCCGATTGTGTGCTCACTTGCTTGCTCTCTCTCTCTCTCTCTCTCTCTCTGAAATAAATAAGTAAATCTTTAAGAAAAAAAAAATCAGGGGCACCTGGGTGGCTCAGTGGGTTAAGCCTCTGCCTTCGGCTCAGGTCATGATCCCAGGGTCCTGGGATCGAGCCCCGCATCGGGCTCTCTGCTCAGCAGGGAGCCTGCTTTCTCCTCTCTCTCTCTGCCTGCTTCTCTGCCTACTTGTAGTCTCTGTCTGTCAAATAAATAAATCTTAAAAAAAAAAAAAATCAGTAGATTTGCATTCTCAGGAAAAGTTCATAGAGATGAGAGATTGAAACTCTGTTATTAGAAGGCTTCCCCAAATTAATGACTCTTAAAGAATGAGCATTGATTATACCTGAGCTCATGGTTTTTTTCCCTCATATTCCAGATGTTTTATAAAACGTAACAATTTAATTAACTAAATTGTTGAGATTTAGTACAGGAACAGTATTGTGATCATTGGTTTTCAGGGTGGACAGTGCTTAAAATAAAGTTGATGGTCTTACCCATCATGTTCCTGAATAAGGCATTCTGAAGTGGATATGATGTTTCCCCTGGACTTGTGTAAAATTGCAGCCTACTAATGGCCAATTCTAAAATTACGGCTTCTCCGAAAACAATTTAGGACATGCACTTTCTAGGCCTCCCTAGCTTTTAACAAGCTGATTCATCAGAAATACACAAAGAGCTTGAATTGCTGTTTAAATATCTATATGTTCTCTTTAAAAGTATTCCCAAATTGCATACCTGAAAGGAATACCAAACTGTCTAAGTGAACATACTTAGGAGCCTTGCTGACTCTTCATTGGCTCTTAGTCACTGGCCTGAATCCAGTGAAAGAATATAGTTGTATCATATCCCTGTAGTCTCTGTTCAACATTTGTTAATATCAGTCATTGTTAAATGGAAAATTCTTAAAATCAAATTGTCTTTTGTAATGGTTTTCCCATGACTGCCTTATTATTTAGGAAAAAAAAAATAGCCAAGCAGAATTTTTATGGCACAGGAAACCAGTTGTCAGTGGTGGTTCTACTTCAGCTGATTGCCATCATTGACTCTATTTGTATTTATATGTGGTAACAGTGGTCACAGTAATATTTCCTAATCCTGATTATTGTCTTGAATGGTAATGATATTACTACCACATTGCAGCAGTTCCTGTGGCTGCAAAGTGAAATAAATATTTCTCTTAATGTATAGTAGGAAAGATAGTTAAATTATATCTTTTAACTTAACATCTTTTCATTACCATAATATTGTAATTATAGAAAAGACAAAACGAGCTATAATTGAAGGAAATGACTTTCCATCAAAGATCATTTCCTCTGTTGCTTAAAGCTTCTTGTAATACAACCTTTTGAAAAAATCTTTTTTATTGAAATACAACTTACACATAGAAAAGTCACATCATAAGTATACATAATCAGTTAATTGTCACCCGAGAACTTATTAGTATAACCAACATGCACATTATTTATTACCAACACCCCAAAAGGTAGCCCTCATGCTCCCTTTCAGGCACTATACTACCCAGGCTTGCGAGAGTAACTGTTCTCCTGACTTCTAACAATATTGGTTAGTTTTATCTTAAAATCAGGACTTTACATTTAAGATACTATGTTAGAGAAGCTGCTGGGGATAGGGAGGCCCAGAGGCAGAGGCCAATAGAGCGAGCGCATGCCCAGAGGGCAGAGCTATGAGCCACAGAGGCTTAGTCACGGGTCTTAAAATATAATGGAATTTGTTCTGCTCGATTTCAAATTTACTTGAGACTGATGATCCCTTTATTACTTCCAGTTTTTCTCTTTTGGAATGGAAATGTCTATCCTGTCTATACCTGTCCCAGAATTATAGTTTAGAAACTGATAATTTGTTTCCTAGTTTCTCGTGTCAACAAATGAGAGACTTTTCCCAGGATGGATCATACCCAGAATATTCTTGACCCGATTTTGATGTTGAGATTTGAGACTTTTGAGCTGACAGTATTTAAATGAGATTTTAAATTTAGAGTTGATGCTTTCGTAGGTTAAGATATTGGGGGATGTTGGGTTAGAGTGAATGTATTTTGCATATGAAAAAGATACAAATTTCGGGAGCTAGAGAACATGCTACAGTGGGCTGAATGGTGCTCTCTAGAAGTGAATGTCCATGTCCAAATCTCTAGAATCTGTAAATGACCATAAGTTCCAAATAATTTCCAAATAATTGGAAAAGCAGTCTTGGCAGATGGAATTAAGTTAAAGATCTCAAGATGAGATCTTTCTGGATTATCTGGGTTGATCCCAAATTCAATAACAAGCCCTTATGAGACTGAGAAGAGAAGACAACTCAGAAGAGAAGGCAGTATGAAGGCAGAGGCAGAGACTGGAATGATGTGGCTATGAGCCACGGAATGCCAGTAGCCACCAGAAGCTGAAAGAGGTGAGGAAGAATTCTCCCCTAGAGCCTTCTGAGGGAGTATTCCCTACGAATTTTTGGATTTCTTGCCTCTAGAACCATGTATAAATATATTCATGTTGTTTTAAGACACTAAGTTTGTCATAATTTGTTCCAATATCTTTAGGAAACTGATAACATGGGTGTAGATGATACAGCTTCTTGAGTCCTTCATACTAACCATTTCATTCTCCTATATCTTCAGGGTTCCATAATATATAAATAAAAGTGGTTATAAAAATATATAACTTCTTATACTTTTATTCTGAATTTTATTTGTCTCAAGTTTACCCTGGGATGTGGGGTAAGAATTCGGTTTAACCGTTTATTTTGTGCCAAGTATTTCTAAGTGTAGGAATACGAAGACAAATGGGACAAATTTGTTGTCTTTGAATGTGTTAGGTTTGCTCTTTATTTGAAAGAGAAATATAAATCATTTCTATGTAATGATTAGCATTCTTAGATATAGATGTATGCGTTCTCTCAACAGGCAATGTTTCCTGGAGGCAGCTGAGGTCAAATAATATTTTCTGAGAAAGGAGAATCCTAAAAGAGTAATAAGAGGTAGCTTCATGGGGCACCTGGGTGGCTCAGTCGTTAAGCATCTGCCTTCGGCTCAGGTCATGATCCCAGGGTCCTGAGGTCGAGCCCCACATCAGGCTACCTGCTCAGAGGGAAGCCTGCTTCTCCCTCTCTCACTTCCCCTGCTTGTGTTCCCTCTACTGCTGTGTTTCTCTCTGTCAAATAAATAAATAAAATCTTTAAAAAAAAAAAGAAAAGGTAGTTTCATGAAAAATACTGGTAAAGAATCCTTTTTAGGTGGAGGCATCAACATGAACATGAAGAAAAAAAAAGCATGAAGAAAGCATCATGAGATCAGAGGAGTATAAGACATTCATTATTAGCGAGTATATACTGCTCATAGGAATGACATAAGATGAGACTCTAGAGCTAGAAAAGAATGATATCCTAGAAACCCTTGCTGACATTAATTTGGAATTGATTGTATAGGTAATGCCAAGCTGTGGAGAGGTTTTTAATCTCACTGATATTTTCAGAGTGTTATTTTAGGTAAATCACTCTGGCAGTTAATAGGAGTTTCAGGGGGCCTGGAGTGATAAAAGGATGGTAAGGTGAAAGACGGGAAGATGAAGAGTCTCTTCGAATTATCTAGATATGAAAATGACGAAGCTGAGAATGCAGGGCAGAATCAAGAAGATTCTGGTAAGATGGCATGGTAGGAAGTACCAGAATCCCCACCAAAACAGTTGTCCTGGCAGAATCTGTCCAATGTAACATTTTTGGAACTCTGGAATCTGTTGAAGTCTTGCAGTTTCCAGGGGGAAGACTTGGTTGGTAAATTATGGTTAATAACAGTCAATTTCAGCTCTTAGCAAACTAACAGCTACCCATCCTCCACTACCAGCCATGTGGCAGGCAGCTGTGCATGTGTTCCTGCAGCAGCTTGCACACAGCTT
The DNA here is from genome assembly GCF_963455335.1 of Martes martes. Taxonomy (NCBI): domain Eukaryota; kingdom Metazoa; phylum Chordata; class Mammalia; order Carnivora; family Mustelidae; genus Martes; species Martes martes. Next base: position 106,018,675 of record NC_137895.1, read on the forward strand.
CCAAGAGGCAGAATTGGCAGAAAGGGCCCATCCTGCAAATTCTGGAGATCTGTGCTCTGATCACTGATTGCTGCTTCTGATCACAGAGGTGCAAAGAGGCAGGTAGCCCTTGTTGTTGTTCCTCCCTTCCCTCCCCCACCCCATTATTGTAAGGCCCTCCTCCTCTGGCTGAAATGACTTCCAGGGGACTTAAAAGGCTAGCACCATCTCCTGCCTTTCATTCTTTGCATTTTCCACTATTGGGAACCAAACTTTAAAGACCAGGACATTCAAAACCAATTGAATATAGAGGGAAAATTAGAAAATGACCATGCATGCTCAGGGAAAGGCTCTGAAAAGACCTTAAGTTTATACCTCAGGCTGAGCCTCAGCAGACAGAGAACCTAAAACAATCAGTTTAATTAAATCAATTAAATTAAAAAATTTTTTAAAAATTTCAAAATCCTAGGGAAGAAGAATTTTATTTCTGGAGTTACCACATTAGCAAATTCAGATGTCCAGTATTGAACAACAACAGCAAAAAAATCACAAGACATACTAGGAAATAGGTAAAAGTTTGTTCTATTCAAAGGAAAAAATAAATCAACAGAAACTGTCCCTGAAAAAGATTTAATGGCAAATATATTAAACAACAACATTAAAACAACAGTCTTAAAGATGCTCAAAGAACTAATGGAAGATGTGGGAAAAGTCAAGGGAAAAAAATGTGCGAATAAAAGAGAAATATCAATCAATAAATAGAAAATGTAATAAACCAAACAAATTCTGGAGGTGGAAAGTACAATAACTTTTATAATGTAGTAAGTAATGTAAAGCAGAAGAATCACTGCATTTGAGGATAGGACAATGGAAATTGTCAAGGCTGAAGAGCAGAAAGAAAAAAGATTGCAGAAAAGTGAGCATAGACTAAGAGAAATAAACAAGTAGATGAACATACATGCATCATAAGAGTCCCTGAAGGAGAAGAAAAAGGGTTAAAATAATTGAATAAGTAATGGCTCAAAACTGCCCAAATTTAATGAAAGACACGAGCATAAACATACAAGAATCTCAACAAACTCCAAATAGGATAAATTCAAAGAGATCCACACCTAGACATATAATAATTTCAAAAGATAAGGAGTGAACTTGAAAGGCAGCAAAAGAGAAGTGAATCGTCACATACAGTGGGGTTTTCAATGTTTTTCAGCAGATTTCTCATCAGAAACTTTGAAGTCAGAAAACAGTGGGCCGATATATTCAGATCACCAAAAGAAAAAACAAACAAAAGGAATCCTCTGTCTGGTAAAACTGGCCTTCAAAAATGAGGGCGAAATTAAGACATCCCAATTAAAGGGAGTCCTGCAGTGAAATGGGAGGACACTAGACAGTAACTTGAAAACCTGTGAGAAATAAGATTTGATATAGGTAAAAAAAAATAGGGACTTTTAAAATCTAGTGTTATTGTAACAATTGTTTGTGACTTTACTTTTTGTTTTCTGTATGATTTAAGAAGCTAATGTACTTTAAAAAGCAGTTATTAACATAAAACCTCATATTACTCTAACTTTGGTTTGTAACTGCATATCTCATTTTCTATGTAATTTGGAGATGAGTTATTTAAAGGAATTACTAGTTTATGTTTTCAGGTACAAAATCTGTAAAGATGTAATTTTGTACATTAAAAACTGAAAAGATTGACACAGCTGAAATGGAGCAGAGTTTTCATATGTTATTGCAGTTAAGCTGGTATAAATTCAAATTAGAGTGTTAAAACTTTAGGTTGTTAAATGTAATCCCTATGGTAACCATGAACAAAATAGCTATAGAATATACACAACAGGAAATGAGGAAGGAATTTAAACATTTCACTACATAATAAAAAAATAAACACAAAATAAGATAGTAATGCAAGAAATGAAGGATAAGAAAGCTATAAAGCATATAAAAAACAAATAGCACAATGACAGAAGTAAGTCCCTCCTTATCAGTAATTACTTTAAATGTAAATGGATTAAACTCTCCAAAAGACAGATTGGCAGAGTAGATGCAAAACAGGATCCAACTATATGGTGTCCACAAGAGACTCACTTGAGATCTAAAGACAAAAACAGTTTAAAATGAAAGGATGGAAAATGATGTTACATGCAAATAGTAATCAAAAAGAGCAGGGGTGGCTGTACTAATATCAGACAAATAGACTTTAAATCAGAAATTTACAAAAGACAATGAAGACAATCTTATTAAAGATCCAATACAGCAAGAAAATGTATAACAAATATAAACATTTACATGCCTGTTGACTTCAAAATCCATGAAGCAAAACCTGGCAGAACTGATAGGAGAAATATTTTAGAGTAATAGTTGGAGACTTCAATACCCCCCTCTCAATAATGGATATAACCACCAGACGGAACATAAGCAAAGAAATAGAGGATTTAAACAACACGGTAAACCAACTAGACCACACAAACATAAAGAGCACTCTACTCAACAACAGCATACACCTTCTTCTCATGTGAACATGGGACATTTTCCCAGATGTTAGATCACAAATTCAGTCTCTATAGATTTTAAAAGATATCATATAGAGTATCTTCTCTGACTACAACACAATGAAAATAGAAATCAGTAACAAAGTAAAACTGAAAAATTTTAAATAATTGTGAAAATTAAACAATATACCTTTAAATAGTAGATCAAACAGGAAGTGACAGGTAAAATTAGAAAATACTTAGAGATGAATGGAAATGTAGCTACAACATACCAAAAATGGGATAAAGTGAAAGCAGTTCTAAGAGGGAACTTCATAGCTGTAAATGCTTATGTTAAAAAACAAGAAAGATCTCAAGTCAACCACCTGCCTTCACAACTTACAGAAGGAGAAGAACAGACTAACCAAAGTGAGCAGAAGAAAGGAAATAATAAAATTAGAATAGAGATGAATGAAATAGAGAATAGAAAAACAAAAAAAATCAATGAAACAAAGTTGGTTCTTGGAGACATACAAATGGCTAACAGACACATGAAAAAATGCTCAACATCACTAGTCATCGGGGAAATACAAATCAAAACCACAATGAGATACCACCTTATGCCAATTAGAATGGCAAAAATTAACAAAACAACATGTTGGAAACAACAAATGTTGGTGAGAATGTGGAGAAAGGGGAACTGTTGGTGGGAATGCAAGCTGGTACAGCCACTCTGGAAAACAGTGTGGAGGTCCCTCAAGATGTTAAATATAGACCTACCCTTTGACCCAGCAATTGCACTATAGGTATTTACCCCAAAGATACAGATGTAGTGAAAAGAAGGGGCACATGCACCCCAATATTCATAGCAGAAATGTCCACAAAAGTCAAACTGTGGGAGGAGTCGAGATGCCCTTCAATAGATGAATGGAGAAAGAAGATGTGGTCATATATACAGTGGAATATTATCCAGCCATCAGAAAGGATGAATATCCACCATTTTCATCAACATGGATGGAACTGGAGAAGATTATGCTAAGTGAAGTAGGTCAAGCAGTGAAAGATAATTATCATATGGTTTCACACATATATGGAACATAACCAATAGCACGGACTATAGGGGAAGGGAGGGAAATCTGAAGGGGGAGAAATCAGAGAGGTAGATGACCCATGAGAGACTGTGGACCCAGGGAACCAAACTGAGGGTTTCTGAGGGGAGGGGTAACAGGGTAATGGGTATTAAGGAGGGCACATGTTTATGATGAGCACTGGTGTTATATGTAACTAATGAATCACTGAACACTACACCAAAAACTAATGATACAGTGGCTAACTGAATGTAATAAAAAAATAGACTTGAATTTAAAAATGAAAAAAAAAAGTACAATCCTGAATAAATGCTGCACTTAAACACACACACAAAGTTGGTTCTTTGAAAAGGTTGGCAAAATTGGTAAACCTTTAGCTAGAAGACTAAGAATAAAGAGAGAAACCTCAGATTACTAAAATCAGAAATGTAAGTGCAGGCATTAATACTGATTCTACAGAAATAAAAAGGATTATAAGAGAGTACTGTGAAAACTTGTATGCCAAAAATTTGGATAACATGCATGAAATGGACAAATTCCTAAAAACACAAAACCTACAAAGACTAAATCACAAAGAAATAGAAAATCTGAGTAGATCTATAACTAGTAATAAGATTGAATCAATAATCAAAAATCTCCCAACAAAGGAAAGCCATGGTCCTGATGGCTTCTCTCTTGAATTCTAACAGACATTTAAAGAACTAATGGCTATCTTTCTCAAACTTTTCCAAAAATGTGAAGTCCAGGAAATACTCCCTAACTCACTCTGTAGGGCCAGCATTACTCTGATACCAAAGCGAGAGACTACAGGAAAACTACAGACCAGTATCATGAACACTGATGGAAAAATCCTCAGCAAAATACTAGCATAAAAAATTCAACAGTATATTAAAAGGATTATACACCATGTCCAACAGAGATTTATTCCTGGCATGCAAGAATGATTCAGTACAAGAATCTATCAAAGTAAAACACCACATCAACAGAAAGGGGGGAAAGAATGAGGGGAGACCCACATGATCGTCTCAATTGATGAAGAACAAAGACCTGGCAAAATTTAACACATCTTCAATATAAAAACACTCAACAAAATAGGAATAGAAGGAAGCTACTATCTTCACATAATAAAAGCCATATATGAAAAAACCCACAACAAACATCATACTCAGTGAAAGAGTGAAATGAAATCTTCTCAGATGAGGAACAAGGAAAGAATGCTCACTTTCACCTTTTCTCTTCAGTATAGTACTGGGAGATCTAGCTAGAGCAATTAGACCAAAAAAAAAAAAAAAAAGTAAAAATATCCAAATTGGAAAGAAGAAAATTATGTCATTGTGCAGGTAATATGATCTTCTGTGTAGAAAACCCTAAAGACTCCACACAAAAGAAACCTGTAAGGACTAATAAATGAATTCAGCAAAGTAACAGGATGGAAAAAGTCAACAGAAGGATCATTATGGAAATAGAGAGAGAAATATAACTATATGAACAATCTTAAAAGGAAATTGCAAAAACAGTTCCATGTAGAGTAACATCAAAAAGAATATTTACCCAAACAAAACAAACACTAATTAGAAAAGATACATGCACCCCTGTGTTTATTGCAACATTATTTACAGTAGCCCAATTATGGAAGCAAGCAAGTGTCTATCAGTAGATGAATGGATGCAGAAAAGGTGGTATATAAAAATAATGGAATATTACTCAGCTATAAAAAAAGAATTAGATCTTGCCATTTACAACAACATGGATGGGAGAGGATATTATACTAAGTGAAATAAGTCAGAGAAGACAAATACCATATGATTTCACTTACATGGAATCTAAAAACCAAATAAGTGTATTCTTAAATACAGAGAACAAACCAATGGTTGCCAGAGCTGAGGTAAGTGGGAGTATTGGTATAATAAAGGAAATTCAGAGGTACAAATTTTCAGTTATGAAACAAATAACTCATGGAGATGAAAAGTACAACATCGGGAATATAGTTAATAATATCATAATAATGTTGTTTGGTGACAGATGGTGACTATACTTATGTGTACTGAGTAATGTATAGAATTGTTGAATGAATATGTTGTACACCTGAAAATAATAGTGTATATTAATTACACTTCACTTTTAAATGAGAAAAATAAATACAATTTTAAGAAGACTAAAATATTAGGAATTAACCAGGGAGACTTATAAAATGAAAACTATAAACAATGTTGCTGAAAGAAAATAAAGAAGGCATAAATAAATGGAAACATCCCATATTCATGAATTTGAAGACTTACTATTTAGAGTACCTGGGTGGCTTAGTCGGTTGAGCATCCAGCCTCCAATTCCAGCTCACGTCATGATATCAGGGTCCTGGGATCAAGCCCCACATCTGGCTCCCTGCTCAGCAGGGAATTTGCTTGTCTCCCTCTCCCTTTGCTCCTCCCTCCTCCTCTTGCGCACTTGCTCTCTCTCTGTACAAGTTTTTTTTTTTTAAAAAAGACCTAATATTGTTAAAATGTCAGCAATATCCAAAGCAACCTACAGATTCAATGCAGTGTCATATAAATTCCAGTGATGCCTTTGCAGAAATAGAAAAATCCATTCTAAAATTCATCTCTCAAGGGACCTCAGATAATCAAAACAATCTTGAAAAAGACAAACAAAACTGGAACTCACACTTTGTAATTTCAAAACTTATTACAAATCGATAGTCATCAAAACAGTATTCTAATTGGCATAAAGACAGACATACAGGCCAATGGGTTATGGAGCACAGTAATAAATCTTATATAATAAAATGATTTTTAACAAGGGTGGCAGGATCATTCAATGAGAAAAGAACCATCTTTTCAACAAATGATACTGGGAAGACTGGATATCCACATGCAAAAGAATGAAGATGGGGGGCACTGGGGTGGCTCAGTCAGTTAGGCATCTGCCTTCAGTTCAGGTCATGCTCCCAGGGTTCTGGTATCGAGCCCCATATCAGGCTCCTTGCTCAGCAGGAGCCTGCTTCTCCCTCTCCCTCTGCCTGCTGCTCCCCCTGCTTGTATTCTCTCTCTCTCTCTCTCTTTCTGTCAAATAAATAAATACATCTTAAAAAAAAAAAAAAGATTAAAGTTGGACACTTACCTAGCATTATATACTTAAAATTTAATTTAAAATAGATCAAGGATAAGTTTAAGACCTGAAACAATACAACTCTTATAAAAGCTTTATGAAATTGGATTTGACAATGATTTCTTGGATATGATACACATAACAAAAGGAAAAAATAGACAAATTAGACTTAATGGGAATGTTTAAATTTGTACATCAAAAGATACTATCCAAAAAGTAAAATGGCAACTAACAGAATGGAAGGAACCATTTGCAAATCACATGTCTGATAAAGAGTTAATATCCAGAATATTTAGAGAACTCCTTCAACAACAATAAACAAATAACCCAATTTAAAAATGGGCAAAAGAGTTATATAGGAATTTCTCCAAAGATATATAAATGGCCAATAAAAACATGAAAAGATGTCAATATCACTAAATGTTAGGGAAATACAAATTAAAAGTGCGGTGAGGTATCATGTCACAGCAATCAGGACAACCACTGTCAAAAAAACAGAAAGCAAGTGTTCCCAAGGATGTGGATAAATTGGAACCCTTGTGACATATTGGTGGGAATGTGAAATGGTATAGCTGCCGTGAGAAACAATATGGGTGTCCCTCCCAAAGTTAAAAATAGAATTATCATATGAGCCAGAAGTTCTGTCTTTGGGTATATACCCAAAAGAATTGAAAGCAGGGTCTCAAAGACCCATGTTCATAGCAGCATTATTCATAATAGCTAAAATGTGGAAGTAACCCTAATGTCTATCAAGGGATGAATGGGTAAGTAAAATGTGATATATACTGATGACTCTTCAACAACATAGGTTTGAGCTGCATGGGTCTACTTATCCATGGGTTTTTTTTTTTCCCCCAATAAATATAGAACTATGAAAGCATTTTCCTTATGATTTTCTTAACATTTTTTTAGCTTCCTTTATTGTAAGGCTACAGTATGTGATACATATAAGATATGGGTTAATTGACTATGTTATCAGTGTGGCTTTAATTTTTTTTTAGATTTTACTTATTTATTTATTTATTTGACAGTGAGAGACACAGCGAGAGAGGAAACACGAATGAGAGGGAGAAGCAGGCTTCCTCCTGAGCAGGGAGCCAGATGCAGGGCTTGATCCCAGGACCCCAGGATCATGACCTGAGCTGAAGGCAGACCAGGTGCCCCACCAGTGTGGCTTTAAGTCAACACTAGGTTACTAGTAGTCAAGTTTGGGGGGAGTCAAAAGTTACATGCAGATTTTCAACTGCATGGTAGGTTAGTGCCTGTAACCTCCATGTAGTTCAAGGGTCCACTGTACATACAATGAAATATTATTTGGCCTTATAATGGAAGGAAATTCTGCAATATGCTGCAACATGGATGAAACTTGAAGACATTATGCCAAAATAGCCAGTCACAAAAAATCAAATACCCTATGATTGCACTTAAACAGGGTGCTTAGAGTAATCAAAATAATAAAGACAGAAAATATAATGGTGGTTGCCAGACACTAAGGAGAAGGGAGACTGGGGACTTCCTGTATAATAGGTATAGAGTTTCAAAGTCACAAGATAAAGGGAGTCACGAAATTAGATGGTAGCAGTGGTTGCACAACTGTGTATTTAGTACCACTGAACTGTACATGTTAAGAGGGTTAAAATGGCAAATTTTATGTATGTTTTACCACAATAAAAAGGTAGTTTTTTAAAAGATTTTATTTATTTATTTAGCATAGAGAGAGAGACAGTGAGAGAGGGAAAACAAGCAGGGGGAGTGGGAGAGGGAGAAACAGGCTTCTTGGTGAGCAGGGAGCCCTATGAGGGGCTCAATCCCAGGACCCTGGGATCACAACCTTGAGCCAAAGGCAGACGCTTGACCAACTGAGCCACCCAGGTGCCCCAAGAAAAAGGTTTTAAGTTAAATTTTTAAAAAAATAACAGGGCAGTTGAGATGAATAGATAGTATATATCATAGACTATAATGTGATAGTAAACACCACATAATCTCAGTAGTTTAACACTGTAAAAGTTAATTTCTCCGTTATGCAGAATCTGCTGCTTATCTTGCTGCCTTGTGAGGTATTGTTCCCCGTGCACCAGTGCAATAATCTCGACCTGTTTACATTTTTATAGCTTAACTCTGTCACTCTGAAGTCTCCTCAGTGATTGCAGAAGGAAGACAGCTGGAGGGTTCAGTGTAGTTTCTTCTATGCTTGGGCCCAAGGTCACTTGTACCCACAGACCACTGGCCAGTCAGATATCTGTTTTGGGTGAGTGGAGGTAGTTTCAGTAGTTGAGACAGTTATTCCAGAAGAAACACCATATGTGGAGGAGAAGAGAAAACATTCGTTTTTACTAAAGTTGAATCTAAGGTATCTGCAGGATATACCCAGGTAGAGATATCAAGAAGGCTATTAGACGGATTAGTATGATGTTTCAGATAAAAGTGAGAGCTAAAAATACTGATTTTGGAGTCATCAAAACAGAAGTGCCTATAGTTAAAGCCACAGGAATAGATTATCTTAAGAGAAAATATAGGTAGGTTTTGTTTACTTTTTACTGTTTTCTGAGACTCATATTAAAATATTAATTAGGGGCATCTGCCTTTGGCTCAGATCATGATCCCAGGGTCCTGGGATCAAGCCCCACATTGGGCTCCCTGCTCAGTGGGGACCCGGCTTCTCCTCCCTCTGCCTGCCACTACCTCTGCTTATGTGCACTCCCTGTGTGTGTGTGTGTGTGTGTGTGTGTGTGTGTGTGTGTGTGTGTGTAATAAATAACATCTTTAAAAAAAAATTAACTCATGCCATTCTTTTCATCCTTACGTAATATAATGAGCATATGCCCCCTATACAACTTACTATTTACTAATTTCAGAATTTGCTTTAGTGTATATGAACTGAACAAGTTTTTAAAATGAGGTTTCAGGGCTTTTAACATCTTTTTTATAGGTCTTAAAAATGCTTTAAGCATTTATGGCACAATGTATCACAGGCAGTTATATATTATGTACCCCTTAGCCATTTTACTGTTTTGACATTATAAATTTAAATGTGTTTCTGGAAACAAGGAGGTTGGGGGGTATAAACGCTACACTAATATTTCAAAGAGGTAAAATAGAGGAAAGCCAAAAAAAAAATTCCTTAAAGGAAATAATTCAGTCCAAATCCTATCAGTTGCAGGTTATTTTTTTCTGTTTCCTGTAAAGCATCTGAAGTTTTCAATCTTTACATTTTTGATTCCTTAGGAAAACTATGTAGTATCCTTTTGTTTGTTTGTTTATACTCTGGGTAGGTTAACCTATTCATTTAAAGTGCCATTTAGTTCGTTCATCTATTTGGGTAGTCAGTTCAACTTCAAAATACAAGTAGAAGTTTGATTTTTTAAAAAAAAATTTGGTTAATTGTTTCCTTCTAATCACAATAACAAAATTCTCTATTATGGTTAGTAATTAGCTTATAAAAAGCATTTTAACAGAAATAAATCAGCCTGTTTGGTGATGAATCTCTCTCTTGATAACATTAGAACTGATCCTTGGCCAGTAAATTTCTATGTATTTGTAGAACAGTATAGTCCCCTGTAACATAAATTACAAATTTTAAAAAAATCAATTACACAGTAAATACCAGATGTCCATTAATGTTGATTAATAAGTCAACTTTAAAAATCGGTAATTCTTCAAGTTGGTAAAAGTAAATAATATATTGATAAATTACTGAGTTAATCAGTAATTGTTGTCACTAATCTAATTGGGAAGGAGCTGCATGTGTGACAAAGAAGGAATTTTTTTTAACCTAAAACAGGAATGAAATCTGGAAGTCCCTACCTGAATATGCATAGGAAGTCCAGAGGTATTGTCACTTCTGGAAGGGTGTGGAGGGCATTTAATTACTTCCAAAATGAATCTGATGTCAAACACAAGTTCTGGGTGATTAGATGAACTCAGCTGCAGCACTAGGGCTACAGTTTTTTTCTGTGGCCTTTGGAGTCTAGTAATTCTGTCTCGCTTCACTGGCCCTTTCCTTTCTAGACTTCTGTGACTAGAGAACAGAAGCTTTTGAGGTTTGTGACTGTAGGCATTTCCAGGTGGCTGGGTTCTGCAGCTCCAAGTCTGGATATATGAGGAAATCCAGGGAATTTACCATTTGTATCATTCTTTCGGCCCCAGTTTCCCTAATCCCATCTTTTCACCACCCTTTTTATATTTGTGTGGGTTTGGGTTTGTGGGGATGTAATTTGGGGGTGGGGGCGGATGGGGAAGATTTATTTCAGTGAGAGAAAGAGAGCAAAGAGGGGAAGGGCAGAGGAAGTGGGAGAGAGAAACTTAAGGAGACTCCCCACTGAGTGTGGAGAGACATGGGACTCAATCTCACAACCCTGAAATCAGACCTGAGTCAAAACCAAGAGTCAGTCCCTTAACAGACTGAGCCACCCAGGCACCCCGGATATAGTTTTATATGAATATATACCTAGCTTATAGACAGATGTATGTTTTACTTTTTTTAATTTTTTTTAGTTGTACTTTTGTACTTATTGGATGGGTTAGGGAAAGGTATGTCTACTCTGTCTTCTAGAAGTGGAAGTCAAAGCTAACATTTAGGAACACCTGGGTGGCTCAGTCGGTTAAGTGTCTGCCTTCAGCTCAGGTCATGATTCCAGAGTCCTGGAATAGAGCCCCAAGTTGGGCTCCCTGCTCAGCATGGGAGTCTGCTTCTCCCTCTCCCACTCTCTCAAATAAAAAAAATAAGATCTAAAAATAAATAAGTAAAGCTAATATTTATTCTTGGAGGAAGACAGGCAAAAGTGTTTTTCTAGCTGGGAAATTTTCTACTTAGGAAAACAAGAAGTGTCTTAGGTTCAGATATCTAAGTAATCAATAGGCTAAATTTTACTGCTTGTATTTTTAGATAACCCAATTTTTTTGAATCACTGTTTTCAATCACTACCATTCCTCCAGCTCCAGTTACATATTAATGTGTTTTAGAAAATGTTACCCCTAGTAGTGGACAAATTTTGCTGTCTAGTATCATTAATTTATTCAGTCTCTAATCTTGTTTATTTTATTTTTTTTTATTTTTTTATTTTTTTTAGAGAGAGTGTGTACATGAGCAGGGAGTGGGGTAGGGGGAGAGAATTTTAAGCGGGCTCCACACCCAACTCATAGCCTAATCCCACAACCCTGAGATCATGACCTATTAATGGCCCTTAATAGGTATCCATTCCTAATTAGAATCTGTCTATACCTACTGTGTCTTGTTTATTTCTAAAATTCAAAGTGTCTTTTTTTAAAGATTTTACTTTTAAGGAATCTCTACACCTACCATGAAGCTCGAGCTTACGAGACTCTCATGCTTTAGTGACCAAGCCACTCCTCGAAATCAAAGTTTTTTAAATACTTGAGTTTATCAAATGATAAGTCAATTATTTCAATAGCCATGAATCTTTTAAAGTACTTCTCTATATTTTAAGAAGTAGCTTTGGGGAATGGAGAAAACACCAAGAATGCACTGGTTGTGGTATGCCAGTTCTAACAGTTTATCCACATATAAAAGTTTGTAAAATCACATAGGTACAGAGAAATCCTTTTATATGGAATTCTCACAGAGTAGGGAGAAGAGGTGGGACTGCAGAGTTTGGCCCTGTGTCCATTGCTTCAGTATAAATGGTTTTCAATAAAAATTTGAATGCTTTCATAGCACCTAGGTTTATTTAAAGATACTGCAGTGCACATGCACTTGAGTGTACCCCTTGTAGCTAACCTATATTCTGAGTCAGTTTCATTCTTTCCTTTCCCACACATGCACCATGATTTTGTGAAAAAGAAAGATTAAATTTCCTGAAAACTTCTTACTATAAGGATTTTTGATTCATGTCATCTAAAGTGCTTTTTTAAAAATGTATGAGTATATTTAAAATGCTCAGAATTCTTTTTTTTATTTTTTTAAAAGATTTTATTTATTTGAGAGAGATCACAAGTAGGCAGAGAGGCAGGCAGAGAGAGAGGAGGAAGCAGGCTCCCTGCTGAGCAGAGAACCCGATGTGGGGCTCTATCCCTGGACCCTGAGATCATGACCTGAGCCGAAGTCAGAGGCTTTAACCCACTGAGCCACCCAGGTGCCCCAAAATGCTCAGAATTCTTGATGGCCACTCCTCTGCCTGCCTAGTTATTCTCAAACAGGATAAAAAATTTTTTATCAAAAGCATTAAATAATTTTAAGTTGATTTCTATATATTTAGTAAGGGAAAGGCTTTTTATTTAAAGGGAGAATACTAAAATTTTCCACTTTGCAGCACTACGTTGTTGGGCGGAGGGTGTAACTGACTGTTACTGATTTTAACTGATACCTATGGTCTTACAGTCCTAGAGAAAATTATTTCTTTAACTTCTGTTAAAAAAAATTTTTTTAAGTATCTTTTCCATTAGATGTGAAGAAATTTAGCATCACCTCTTTTCTCTTGGCTTTCTATATTGGTAAAATTATATAACTGTATACTCAGCCACCCAGATAATCTTAGCCATAGATAAAACTCTGGTAAATGTTTTCAAATCCTGGCCTTTGTTGATTTCTACAATAACAGAAAACACCTGCGTACATTTTCTTCTTTCCTTAGGTATGATGGTGATTCTCACTGGATCCAGCTAATAGTTCCCTCAAACATTCTGGTTGCTTTCCAGAATGTAGGGTGTCCGTTTCTTTGAGAATGGATACAGCTGGCAGAAATGATCCTAATGATATTAAAACCAGAATAGGGTTACTTTAGGCTTCTTGCAAGGTTGAGGAAGTATGTGCTAGAGTGTAAGGTGGCACTTTCTAGCACATAAAGAAAATTTCGATTGTACTTTGTTTTTGAACAGTCTCATTTCAGGCATTAGTTTGGGTCAGTAGAGGCAAGTGGAGCCTATAAAATATTTCATTTCCTGCAACTTAAGTTTGTGACCTAATTTTAGAAATGACTATGGATCTGATCTGACTTTAGCACTCCAGTGTACAGCAGTTACACACTAGACCTTGCCAGAAAACATCACAGCTGTCAAAATGAAGAGTAGAGTAGAAATTTTTATTTAATAATTTTTAATTTGAGGCTCCTGGGTGACTCAGTCGGTTAAGAGTCTGGGATCCAGTCTTTCATCAGGCACTATTCTCCATGGGGAGCCTGCTTCTCCCTCTGCCTGCCCCTCCCCCTGCTTGTGCTCTCTCTTTCTCTCTTTGTCAAATAAATAAAATCTTTAAAAAATTTTTAATTAAAAAATGCTGAATATATCTTTATCTTGTTAATTTTTTAGACAAAGAAAATACAGGTAAAAAAATATATAGGTTGCTCTCATCCACAGTTAATGTCTGCATGGCATATAGGAAACTGTTAGATATACACAGTAATCAGGATTAACCATTAATATATTCTTTCTGACAGCAAAGATGGATTATCTTCAGTTTAGTGAAATCTATTAACTATGTTTAAAAATTCTAGCTGTATTATGTGTCTCTGTTACAGAAGCAAGAGTCGCATACAAGCCTCTCCAAGAATTAAGAAATTATCATAATGAGATGGAAGAGGTTAGGCCTCTACAAACAAGCAGATGGACAGTTTTGTGGGCATTTGTTATTGATTTGGGTTTTTTTGTGTTTTGTTTTTCCTTCTACTGAGAAAAAAGAAAGTAGGATTTTGGTAGGAAATACAGAACACTGAAAGAATAGATATCCTATGAACTTAATGCTATAAATGGTGTTGTACCGAAAAGTACTCTTTTTTTTTTCTTTTAACTAGGAACTGAGTTGATACTAAGGTGAGTGAGTGTTTGTCCCCACTCTCAAACTTACAATCTATTGGAAGAAAATATATGTAAACAGATTATTGCAATCTGAGAGAGGTTCCAGATAACATTGAAATGCTTTTGTTCCAAACATAAAGATGCAAGCTTTAACTACCTCTCAAAATTTGTGATGCATGATTGAGCTCATTGAGAGAAAAAAGCAAAGTCTTCAGGTGTCAGAAGCAAAGAGGGGATCAGAACGCAGAGATGGAGGTATATGAATGAACACAACAGCAGCCCTGGGAATTATGATTGGTTATGACCCAGTTATAACTAGGAGCTTGGATTTCATAAGGAAAGGGGGAGAGACATTAGGATTACATGAGGTGGGGAATTGGGACTGAACTTCTGCTATAGGATAGAACAGCCAGAGGAATGTAATAAAAGGGAAAGAAAGACTAATTCAGTCAAACTTTTACAACCGGTAGGTGACAAACAAGTTTTTTCTCTGCCATGCCTCTGGAAAGAAACCCAAAGTCCCTTATAAGATGTCAGAATCCTGAAGCCTGTACCTCCTGCAGATTCAGAGTGCAAATTTACACTTGGTGTAGAAGTTCCTACCTGAAATACTAGTTTAAAAATTTATCCCAGACTTACATGCTCCTTTAAAGCAATTACAGTATCACTTTTAGATCCTTCGACAACCCAAACGTCACAGCATTGCCACAGAATGAAAAGGTGCCCCTTAAGATGAGTTCATAATCGGTCTACCATGAAGGAGATGTAAGAAACAGGAAGATCACCTCTTATGAAGACTTGAGATTATAGAGGAGCAATATTTTTATTTTGTTAAAGATTTATTTATTTGAGAGTGTGTACCGGTGCACAGGGGTGGTGCAGAGGGAGGAGAAAAGTCTCAAGCAGACTCCATGCTGAGCATGGAGCCTGACTCGGAGCTCAATCCCACAACTCATGAGATCATGACCTGAGCTGAAACCAAGAGTCAGGTGCTTAACCAACTGCAACCCCCAGGTGCCCCAGGAGCAATATTTTTGAATTATTTTAAAATAAGAGGTAAAGTACAAGGAAAGAACAAGGGATGCAGTATAGTGTGGTAAAGAGTATGGGCTCTTAAAATTAAAACAAATGTGAAACTACAGAAAAGATACTATGTCACAAACACCTACTATCCCTAATAAAAAGCATTGCTAAAAATTCAGAAAATAATTTAATGGGGGGAAAATGGTTAAAAGATCATAGGGAAGAAAGGTAGATAATTTGCCTATTCTATGCATTTCATATAAATGGAATCCTATAACAAGATCATGAATATTTACTCCTTTTTTTTTATAAGAGTTTCATAGTCTTCGCTCCTACATTTAGGTCTGTGATCCATTTTAAGTTCATTCTTTCATGTTGTGAGGTAGAGGGCCAGTCTTTTTTTTTTTTTTTTTTTGCATATAGGTATTGATTTGTTCCAGCACCATTTGTTGAAAAGACTCTTCTTTTCCACTGAATTGTCTTGGTACCCTTGTCAAAAATTGACCATAATCAAGTTAAAAGTTTATTTCTGTATTCTAAGTTCTGTTTTTTTGGTCTGTGTTTCTGTCCCTATGCTGATATCGCCTGGGCTTCGGTAAGCACTGTAGTAACTTTGAGATCAGGAAGTATGAATCCTCCAACTTTGTTCTCCTATTTCAAGGTTGTTTGGGCTGTTTTTGTATTATTTTTTTACAACTGCATTGAATCTATAGTTATTTCAAAATTAAGTTAAAAGAAATATGGTAGCAAATAAAGAGAAGGGGGGATAAAAGAAACAATTAGAACAATATAATGATTTCTTTTTTCTCCTTTTGTGTAAGTTCGAAGTTCACAATATAAAATGTATTTTTTTTCAGTTATAAAAAAGAGTAGAGTTTCTTCTTGTCTAGAAGCTAGACTGTTGGTATTAGATTCTAGCCCTGTGAATTATTCATCATATGAACTTTATCACATTACCTAGGCTCTGTGTACCTGCTTCTTCATATATAAAGTTGGGATAATAATTTTACCTACTTCCGGTTGTTGCTATGAGGATTAAGTTAATTAAGTTACCTAAAGCTCTTAGAATAGTGCTTGGCACATAGTAAGCATTGGGTTGGGGAAGAGGAACTATTTAAAAAGTATATATAGATTTGCCAAATAATCAATATGAAATGAAACAAAAAATCTAATCATTTAATTAAAAACTTGGTGAGCAAATTAACACATCTAAAAAGAGAATTAATGTTTTGAATGGTAACATTGCAAAAATTACCCAAAATATAAAACAGAGAGATAAAATGGGATAGAAAATTAGAAAGAGATTAAAAGACACAAGAGGTAGCCTGAAAAGGTACAACATTCATCCAATAGGAGTTTTGAGAAAGACGATAGAAAAAAATTCAAAAGAGGCAATATTAGAATGGATAAAAACATTTTTATTATTGATGAAAATCATGAATGCTCAGACTGAAGAAGCACTGCGAGTCGTGAGATAGACTGGTAACCACACATACAAATCTTTTAATGAAACTGCAGAACGTCAAAGAGAAAAACCTGTTACAAATAATCAGGAAGAACAGATAGATTACCCACAAAGATACAAGAATTTGTCAGTAGATCCAATAGAATCAATAAAAGGCATGAGAGTGAGGTGATAAATATCTTTAAAGTGTTGAGGAAAAGTAACTGCAAATCTAAAATTCTGCATCCAAAAGTATGGATGAAATAATATTTTCAGACAAAGGCTGAGAAAGTTTATTACTCATGCTCCCTCATTTAAAAAATATACTACTTCAGTAAAGAAGAAATTAGGAGAGATCCCAGAAGCAGTGCTTGGGGGTGGGAAGAGTGACTGTGTAGGGAGATCTACATAAGCATTGAGCATAAAACATTAATTTAGTTAACAATGATAGATTTCCCCAAGTCGTCATATTATTAAGGAAGGAGGATAAAGATGCAATAACTTTGTGATACTTGTCAAGCATACATGCTAGTATTATAGGTAAGCAGTAAAATAAAAGGAAATAGAGTGTAAAACTTCAAAATAATGAAAGAAAGCACTAAATAAAAATTTTCTTCATCCACTCACCTGAAGTCAAGAAAGAGGTAGTAAGAAAAATACCTATATGTTATCAAAAATAATGTTAAAAATGAATCTAAATGTATCAGTAATACATTAAAGGAAAATAGGTTAAATTTTATTGAAGATGAAAAAATTCAAAATCTAGTTCTAGGCTGTTTTTAACTTCAGCTGATATTCTTTAAAATGTAAGCTCCATGAGGGAAGGGGCTTTTGTTCATTTATCACAGCACCTGGAACAATGTCATACACATAGTATTTGTTGAATGATTGAATGAATGAATGAATATGCTATTTTTGAGAAACAGATCTAAAACAAAATGATACAGAATGAAGAGAGTTAAATGATTTTATTAAAATCATTTATACTGATGATGATATACTCTATGATACTGATCATAGAGTAGAGCTCTGTGATTATTGGACAAAACAGGTTTTAAAGCAGAAAAGCAAAATTAAGTATAAAAATTTTTATTATAGTTACAAATGGAAAAATTCACCTGAAAGATAATAACAGACCTGAAGCTCTATGGACCTAAGAACAATGTCACCTAAAAAGAGAAATTCCCAAGGTTATAATCATGTTGAGAAATTTAACAGATCAAATATGAAAAAACTAAGAAGAACATAAAAGACACAGTTAACAGTCTTTACCTGTGTTTGCCTATAAAACCCTGGCCCCAACAATTAGAAAATACACATTCTTTAGAAGCACACATGAAATATTTATAAAAGTGATCTCATACTAAATCTTAGAACAAGATCAACAAATGCCTATGAGTTTTTACTATTCTGATCAAGTTCTCTGAATATAATGCTGTAAAGTTAGAAATCAGTAATAGTAAATGCCACACATTTGGAACTTTTAAAAGTTCGTTTTAATCATGAGTCAAAGTATAAATTCTAAGGGAACTGGCAAAATATTTAGAGCAACAGTGAAAATGCTTCATATCAGAATTTGTGGGGTGTTGTTAAAGTAGTTCTTGGGGGGAAATATATACCCTTAAATGCATATGTTAGGAGATTAAAAATTAATGAGCTAGCATTACTCAAAAAGATGTCAAAGTAAATCTCCCCCGCCCCCCACATACACACAAACCTAAGAAAGGAAATAAAAGCAGAAATTAATGAAACAGAAAACCATAGAGAAGGTTAATGAAAACAAAAACTGGTTCTTGGAGAAGACTTGCAAAATAGAATTTAATGACTTTATTGAAAATGAAAGATAGGAGGACAGATTAAGAAAAAGACCAGATGTAAATAAACAATATTTGGGAGAGGCAAAGGAGACACATCTACAGCTACAAAAGAAACTTTTAAAATCATAGGAAAATAGGATGAATGGTATGACAATATGTAACTTATCAAACCTGAGCAGTTTGGGTTTTTTTCAAGCTTTTTGTTTTAATTCCAGTATAGTTAAAACAGTGTTATTATCATTTTCAGGTGTACAATATAGTGACTCAGCACTTCCATACCACAATGATGCTTATCATGATAAGTGTGCTCTTTAAACCCCATCCCTTATTTCACCCATCCCCCCACCACCTCCACTGTAGCAATTTGTTCTCTTATAGTAAGAATCTGTTTCTTGGTTTCTCTCTCTCACTCTCCCTCCCTCCCCCTCTTCACCACCCTCCCCCCCCCCCTCTTTTTCCTTTGCTCTGAGTAGTTCTTGAAACTAACAAATTCAAATCAGCTTAAAATCTTCCTAGTAGTAGATACAGAGCCTGGTTGTTTTTAGAGGTTAGTTCCACCAGACAGCAAACAGCAAATAATTCTTACCTTAAAATAACTGTTCCAAAGAATACCAAAAAAAGGAAAGTTCCCTGATTCATTTCATAAGGTTAGCATAATTTTAATTCTGAAAATGCAAATAGAAAAAAATCATGGGCCAATATTACCTATGAATGTAGATACAAAAATTCTAAATAAAATATGAGCAAATTCAACAATGTGTAAAAATATTACACAGTTACACAGTACAGTTTATCTTAGGAATTTGGGGATGTTTTAATATTTAGATTCAGAGCAAATGGGAAAAAAGGATAATCTCAATATAGTCTGAAAAAGCCTTAGGAAAATGAGGCTAGAGTGGTAGGATCTGATCAGACAGTGAAGGCCTTTGGTATATAGTTCATGGTGAGAGTTGTACTTGTGGCTGCTGCTTGCCAGTGGATAGATTTTTTTTTTTTTTTTAAAGCAGGATAGTATTAGGATCAAATGGTCTTTTGGAAGATAACTGCAACAGCAATTTAGAAGAAGCAATAAAATAGTATACCAGTGATAATACAGATGAAACTGTACACTTAATTACAGGGGAAATATTTGGAAACAGGATCACTAGGGCTTTGTGGTGTAATGAGATTAGTGAAAAAGGAGGAATCTAGAGTGATTCTGAGATTTTTTAGATTGAGCAACTCAGTAAATAATGACTACATTTATGGAGATAAGAAACAGCAAGCAGAGAGTTACATGTGGAGTGGTGGGGAAGGAGTGGAGAGCTCAAGCGCTTCTGCATGGTGATATGTTTGACATATGCTGTCCTTTATGTGTCTTCATCTTTAAGTTGCCACACTGATGTGAAGAAACAGCATAAAGGAAATAATACAACAGTTTGGAAGAACAATTTGTGATTCATAAGGAGTCTCACAAACTACCTCTAACCTACTCCTATTTGTCAGAAGTATAATAGCTTTAACAGTGATTTAATCTGATGTCCCTTTATATCTCTGTTGAAGGATTTAGAAACTTTTTAGGCTGCAACAGAGCCTGCAACTATAACTTCTAGATGATTTATCAATAATGAAAACATAGGGTGCCTGGTGGCTCAGTTGGTTAAGCAGCTGCCTTCAGCTCAGGTCATGATCCTGGAGTCCCGAGATCAAGTTCTGCATTAGGGGGTCCCAGCTCCATGGGGAGTGTGCTTCTCCCTCTGACCTTCTTCCCCTCATACTCTCTCTCACTCTCAAATAAATAAATAAAACCTTTAAAAAAAATAATGAGAACATAATATACACCTATGTCATTATTTCCATAAACCTCAGAAATAGTAAAATGGATACAAATAAGATACTTGAATATATTAACCTTTCCATGTCAGATAGGAATACATTTTTCTTTTTCTTTTTTTTTTTTAAGATTTTATTTATTTATTTGACAGAGAGAGATCACAAGTAGGCAGAGAGAGAGAAGGAAGCAGGCTCCCTGCTGAGCAGAGAGACCCAATGTGGGGCTTGATCCCAGGACCCTGAGATCATGACCTGAGCCAAAGGCAGAGGCTTTAACCCACTGAGCCACCCAGGCACCCCGGAATACATTTTTCTAACAGGCGTATATATTTTTTGATGCCATCATTGTTTACTGGTCTTTGTTTAAATTAGGTAAAAGTCTACTGGATATATGGGTGTTTTTAATCCATTCTCACCCCTCCTTACCTTTGGGTGAAACCAGGTATATATCTGAGGAACCTGGACTTTCTAACATTCCAGCCATATGACCAGATTTAGGCTCTTCTTTCACCTTAGAGGGAAAGCTGTTATTTGGAGGAAGAGCAGTGTGAAAACTAATGATACTTAGTTTTAACAGTTGAGATTTATCGGTTTTCATATACACAAGATTATTATTTATAACATTGTTTATAACAGCAAAATATTAGAAATAATCTAAATCTGCATCAACAAGTCAACAAAGAGAATGAGACAGTTCTTTATTTGCTGATACAGAAGGCTCTTCAAGATAGAGTTAGATGGAAAAAAATAGTTCAGGACAGTGATTAGAATATGCTCCCATTTGTTGGAGGGAAATGTGTGTGTGTCTCCACAGGGCTATGTAGGTATATAGCCGTGGAATGTCAGGAAATCTTTGGTGGTACACACAAGAAACTGCTAACTGTGGGTAGCCCCTTGAAAAGGAACTGGGATAGGAGATAGACTGACTTCTACTGTTAAAAAATCTTGTACCATGTAAATATACAAAAATATTCAAAAGAATCAAAATTAAATTTTTTAAAATAGCTTGGCAGTGATGGGGAGAATTGGTCAGTTCGGGTCACTGCAGCTGATTTTCTTCCTGGCTTCATTTTTCTTGATGTATAATAGTGTTTGCAGGATAACAAGCTTCAAGATTTCATCAGTAAACTGAAAATACTAACCAAGACCACCAAAATTAAACTACCAGACTGATTTATTTAAGAATCAAAACAAAATCAGTGGAAGATACACTCTACTGTTTTAGAACTTGAACACCAGTTGAGAAAATAAAATAGGATGTGAAGGTAATCTGACTGGGACAGCTGTTGGGCTAATTTCAGTACAGATACTCCTTCTAATCTTGTTGCCTTCCCCTCATACTGCACTGCCTCACATTGTTCTTCCGAAAGCTGTTCAACCAGTGGGAAACAAACGTTCCTGGCTACAAAGATAGTCCTCAGTCATTTGTGTATACAGAGACAAATATATAGCACAACTCAAGAATAATTAATGACTGAGGCCCCTGGCTGGCTCAGTCAGAGCATGCAACTCTTGATCTCGGGGTTATAGGTTTGAGCCCCACACTGGATAGAGAGATTACTAAAAAAAAATAAAATAAAATCTTTTTAAAAAGAATTAATGACTAATTTATATTTTTTTATGATACGAAGTTGTTTAAAACAAAGCTTAAAGGTAACTTGTTGAGATTTTGTTAAATGTATAAGGAACACCGAATCTGACACACCTAACTGAAATTGTTAGGGATTATGCTTTATTCATTTTGTATATCGAATACCAATATAAGTAATTAAAGTTTAATTATAATTCACTATGATAAAATTATTTCCAAGGTTTAACAAATGTATACAAAAGTAATTTTAATATTTTCTTAAAGATAATTATAATTTGAAATAATCCAAATTAATAAAGGTAAAATTTATTTACAATGTTTTCTAAAATATCTCAGAATATTTCCTTCCAACTATGATTATGTCTGAAACTATTTAAGTGGTTTAGTAACAATAGCACAAACTGAAAAGCAAATATTAGTGAACTAGAGAAAATCTTAAAGATTGGAATTCAGACCTTTTCTTTAAATACCTAGGTTTGGATAACTTACATACACCATCTTTTACCTTAACTAAGTATTTTTCTGTGAAATATAGTTTCTCTAACACCTTGTTTGAGCACTGACATCTTAGAGAAAGGATTACAGAATGAACTCCTTTTCCTTTGAGAGGGTATGTATACCTGTATACATAGATAAGCATTTACAACTAAAGAAGCTTATTATTTTAGTAAGTTTCTTCCTTTTTCTTTCCCTTCCTTTTCTTCAGTCTTATTCTTTATGTCGTTGGGATCAGGGGAATTCAGCTATCTGCACATGCACATGGCATGGCATAAGAGGGAAAATATCTGGATATAAACTACCTTTCATATCAGTAAAATATGAAGGACTTACTCTTTTTGCTTGTTGGTCTTATCTTCAGAAGAGCAGAGTACTAGAGCTCCTTAAGAGCAGAGAGTCATTGATACAATCTGTAATTTCTAATGCTCTGTGAGCGTTCAGTATTTTAGAGCTCAATCTCATGACTATGCAGGGAACAAACTTTGAAGTTCTGAACACTAGATATAGAAACACCAAACTTTGATCATTTTCATGTCTTCTGGAAATGGAGAACTAAGTTCTTATGACTATTTTTTCATTCACTTATATGTATCAAATAAGTAGTCTTTGGTCTTATCTGTCTGCTGTGATCAGTTCCTTTGGGAGGATTTCATACTCCTAAGAAATATTTGAAATACCTTCTACCTTCAAAGTGGATTTGTGTGTGCCTTATTAGAACCTCTTTTTAACTTTCTATTTTTATTTATTTTTTACATGAATGGCTCCTATTGGAGGTCGCTACTTTTTTTTTTTTTTTAAAGATTTTGTTTATTTGAGAGAGAGAGAGCACAGGCAGGGGGAGCAGCAGAGGGAGAGAGAGAAGCCAATTCACAGCTGAGCAGGGAGCTCGATCCCAGGACCCTGTGATCATGACTCAAGCCAAAGGCAGACGCTTGACCGACTGAGCCACCCAGGCACCTCATAGTACTTCTTTTTAAGTTTTTAAACTTAAACTAGGTATCACATATTAAAGATTAAGTATGACATGTTCTAGGAAAATAACTAGCCAAGAATATTTTCACTGTGCATTATTACTAAAGTCAACATGGAAAAGTTTCTCAACCATATGAATTATGTGCAAATGTTTTGCTTACTTTCTAGGTACACCTTTTTGTCCTTTCCTCTCTCCTGTCCCCTTCCCCAAGACCCACTTTGCAAAGAAACTTTCCATTTGTCACGCAATACTACATGACATAAGAAAAATTACCCTACATGTTTTCAGGGTCACCCTAAGTCATATCTGAAAGGAGAAATTTGGTTATCCCAGACAATTTTTGGTATTTTCTTTGCTGTCATTTTTTGGAGGGAGGAAACAACTAAGTAATGTGCATGTATTACCAGATAAAAATGTGGAGAACCTAAATGACCAACAATGAGACTCATTAAGTGTCCATTCAATTGAATACTATGCAGCCAGTTAAAATTAGATTTAAGAATTTTTTTTTTGCTTTCAATTTTTTTTTTAAAGATTTTACTTATTTATTTGACAGACAGAGATCACAAGTAGGCAGAGAGGCAGGCAAAGAGAGAGAGGGGGAAGCAGGCTCCCTACCAAGCAGAGAGTCTGATGCAGGGCTCGATCCCAGGACCCTGGAATCATGACCCAAGGTGAAGGCAGAGCCACCTAGGTGCCCCTCAAATTTTTTTATCATGATAAATGTACTCTTTAATCCTTATCACCTGTTTCACCTATCCCTCCACACACCTCCCCTCTGGTAAGCATCAGTTTGTCCTCTGTAGTTAAGAGTCTGTTTCTTACTTGTCTCTCTCTCTCTCTTTTTTTCCCCTTCATTCCGAGAGTAAGTTTAATATAATTAGCATGTCAGCCTACTGACTTTTAAAAATTTCATAACTCACATTTTTTGCTTGTAATTTTTTTTAAAAAAACCTGTAGAAGGAACACACAGTTCCCATGAATATATTTAAATTATAAAATATGTAAAATAATAACAGCTTAGAGAACAATAAGGTACATAAAATAGGAATATGACAGTACAAAGAATCTGTCTCTGTAACTTGGTGAGAAATCTCTATCCATATACCGTGTCACCTACTCCAGATAATGTACAATCCTTTCCCCTTTCCCACCTTCCACACCACTAAGTTCTACTTTTATGGACACTTGTACTGTGTATGTATGTATTCCAAAACAACCAGTACAATTGATTCATATGCTTTTAAGCGTTATGTGAATGGCATCATGAATTTTAAGAATATGTTCTAGCTCTCTGTTTGAAGTTATTCTTCGGTGCTCTCAGGGACTGTTTGTGATTTCTCTCACAGATAATTTACGTATAGGAGAATATGTACCTTTCTAAGTTCATATATTACTAGCTATTGTTATGTTTTTCTCATTAAAGTTTTAATTGGTTAATATTTATATTTAACAGTCATCTGTCTCATAGTTTATAGATTTCACAGATATTTTAGGCTAATGCAAATAATGAAAGTTCTGTCTTTTCCTTTTCAATTTCTGTATCTTTGATTTTATTTGATTTCCGTATTGCCCAGGCTGGGACTTTCATTATAATATTGAATAAGAGCAGTGGTTAAAGATAGCCTTTTGGGGGACGCCTGGGTGACTCAGTCAGTTAAGCATCTGCCTTTGGCTCAGGTCAGGATCGCAGGGTCCTGGGATAGAGCCCTGCATCAGGCTCTCTGCTCTGCAGAGAACCTGCTTCTCTCTCTCCCTCTGCTGCTCCCCCTGCTTGAGTGCTTATGCATTCTCTTCTCTCTCTCTCTCTCTCAAATAAATTAGATCTTAAAAACAAACAAACAAAAAGAACCCATTCTACTATTGAAACCATGAAAGTTTTCCTTATTTTTCCCTGCATTGTAAAGAGAATTAACAATTTAAAGAAAACAAAACAAGAAAAACTTAAAAAAAAAAAAAAGATAAGCCTTTTTGTCCCTCAGTTTAATGTTTTCACTTCAGAACTTTCACCATTTCACAGGATGTTTGCTCTGTAATGAAATGAGGAGAGAGTTCTTCATTAACTGTTGATTTATTAATATTTAACATTTCTTTTGTATCATTTTTGATGTTTTTTAAGAAAAGTATCCCCTTTACCTAAGTATTAAATGTATTGGCATATATATAGTATTTGATGATTTTTAACATCTCTGTCTATAGTTATGCCCTCCTATTTTGGTTCCTTCTAATATGTGCTTATATCTTTTCTTCTTGACCTGTTTTGCTGGACATTTATTATTTTTTTTAATTTTTTAATGTTTTTATAAACATATAATGTATTATTAGCCCCAGGGGTACTGGTCTGTGAATCGCCAGGTTTACACACTTCACAGTACTCACCATAGCACATACCCTCCCCAGTGTCCATAACCCCACCACCCTCTCCCTGCCCCCCTTCCCCCGGCCCCCCTCAGTTTGTTTTGTGAGATTAAGAGTCTCTTAGGTTTTGTCTCCCTCCCAATCCCATCTTGTTTCATTTATTCTTTTCCTAACCCCCATACCCTCCACGTTGCATCTCCACTTCCTCATCAGGGAGATCATATGATAGTTGTCTTTCTCCGATTAACTTTATTTCACTAAGCATAATACCCTCTAATTCTATCCACATCGTCACAAATGGCAAGATTTCATTTCTTTTGATGGCTGCATAGTATTCCATTGTATATATATACACCACATCTTCTTTATCCATTCATCTGTTGATGGACATCTAGGTTCTTTCCACAGTTGGCTGTTGTGGGCATTGCTGCTATAAACATTCGGGCGCACGTGCCCCTTCGGATCACTACGTTTGTATCTTTAAGGTAAATACCCAGTAGTGCAGTTGCTGGGTGGTAAGGTAGCTCTATTTTCAACTTTTTGAGGAACCTCCATGTTGTTTTCCAGAGTGGTTGCACCAGCTTACATTCCCACCAACAGTGTAGGATGGTTCCCCTTTCTACTGGACATTTATTATTAATTTTCAAAGAACCTGATTTTTATGTTGTTAATTATATCTTTTTTAAAATTCACTAATATTTGCTTTTGTCTTTGTTTCCTCAATTTACTTTAGGCTTAACTTACTTATTTTCAATCTTGACATTTTTCATTTTTTATTTTCTGCCCCTTCCCCCAGCTCTCTTGCACACATACATGCTCTCTCTCTCGCCAAAACAAATGTTTTTTAAAAATAATAATTCCATACATTACTCAGTGCTCATCACAATAATGTACTCCTTTTGGGGGGAGTGTGCAGCAGAAGTAGATGTTAGAGTGAAATTTATGCTGTAAATGCTTGTATAATAAATAACTAACATTGCATCACAAGGGACTGGAAAAAGAAGAAACTAGGCTGAAATTTAGTAGAGGAAGGAAATAACAAAGAGAAATCAGAAATAAATGAAATAGAAACCAGAATAACAATAACAACATTAAAACTAATGGCCATTAAAAAAAATAATAAAATTGGTAACGCTTTAACTACATTTGCTAAGACAAAAAAAGAAGACTCAAAAACCAAAATGAGAAATGGAAGAGAAAATAAGACCATAGATAACCACAGAAATACATAGTGTGATAATAGATTACTGTAAATAATTATGTATTAACAAATCAAATGGCTTAGGGGAAATAAAAACAAATAATTCCTAAAACCTCACAAGTGACCAAGATTTAATCATGGAACTTGAATCCAAAAAATAGGAAATCTTCTTAGACCAATGAAAGAAATGGAAGAATGAAAGTAGAATTAAAAATTTTTAAAATCTCCTAGCACAGAAAAGCCCAAGACTATAATGGCTTCATTGGTGAATTCTACCAAACTAACTAACTAACTAACTATCTATCTATCTATCTATCTAATTTTTTTTTCCAGACAATGGATTTTTTTTTTAAGATTTTATTTATTTATTTAGCAGACAGAGATCACAAATAGGCAGAGAGGCAGACAGAGAGAGAGGAAGGGGAAGCAGGCTCCCTGCGTCACAGAGAGCCCGATGTAGGGCTCTATCCCAGGACCCTGGGATCATGACCTGAGCCGAAGGCAGAGGCTTTAACCCACTGAGCCACCCAGGCGCCCCTCTATCTATCTATTTTAAAGATTTTTATCTATTTATTTGACAGAGACACACAGCAAGAGAAGGAGCAGAAACAGGAGGAGTGGGAGAGGGAGAAGCAAGCTTCCTGTCGAGCAGGGAGCCCAATGGCAGGGCTCAATCCCAGGACCTTGGGATCATGACCTGAGAGGAAGGCAGACACTTAACCACTGAGCCACCCAGGCACCCCTCTACCAAACGTTTTAAATAATGACCATCTTTTTCAAAATCTTACAAATAATAGGATAGAGGAAATGCATTCAAAATCATTCTGTGAGGCCACCATCACCCTGATACCAAAGCAGAAAAGAAACAAGAACAAAAAAGTCTGATATAAGTATTGTGACACCAGCTTTTTTTTCTACATCATTTGAATGACATCTGTTTCTCCATCCCCTCACTTTCAATCTTCAGGTGTCTTTAAATCTAAAATGAGTCTCTTATAGGCAACATATATAGATGGATTTTGCTTTTTATCTTTTCTGACACCCTGTGTCTTTCGATTAGAGTGTTTAGTCCATTTACATTCAAAGTAACTATTGATAAATACGTGTTTATTCCCATTTTATCACTTCTTTTGTTGTTTCTGGTGATTTTCTCTGATTCTTTCTTTGTCATTTTTGGTCTCTCCTTTGCACTCAAGAGTCTGGTTAAATGCAGGGCTGCAGGGCTGGTTAAATGGTCACTAACTCCTTTAGTTTTTGTTTGTTTGGGATACTCTTTATCTCTCCTTCTATTCTAAATTACAGCTTTGGGGATAGAATATTCTCAGCTGCAGATTTACCTCATTCAGCTCTTTGAATATATCATGTTAAGCCCTTCTGCTTGCCAAGTTTCTGTTGAGAAATCTTCAGCTAGCCTTATGGATTTTCCCCTGTAAGTTAAGGGCTTCTTTTGTCTTGCTGCTTTTAAGATTTTCTTCTTTGCCACTATATTTTGCAAATGTAATTACAGTGTGTCTTGGTGTTGGCCTACTTTTATTGATTTTGTTGGAAGATCTCTGTGCCTTCTGGATCTGGATATCTTTTTCCTTCCCCAAATTAGGTAAGTTTTCTCCTATTCTTTCTTTTTTTCCCTCCGGTTCTTGAAATAAATTTTCTCACTCTTCTTCTGGGACTCCTTTAATACAAACATTACTGCATTTGATGGAGTCACTGAGTTTCCTGTGTCTTTTCTCATGTGGCATAATTCTTTCTCTCTTTTGTTCCACTTTATTATTTTCCATTACTTTGTCTTCTAGGTCATTAATTCATTACTCTGCTTCTTCAGCTTGCTGTTGATTGCATCAGCCTGTTCCCAATCTTGTTTATTGCATTCTTCATCTCTGATTGATTCTTTTTTAACTCTTTTATCTCTGTGGTAAGGGTCTCACTGATGTCTTCTATTGTTTTCTCAAACCCAGTGAGTAACCTTACGATTGTTGCTTTAAGTTCTCCATCAGACCAGTTACTTATATTTGTGTCATCGAGATCTCTGGCCCTGGCCTTATTACATTGTTCTTTCATTTGGGATAAATTTCTCTTACCATGGGATTTTGTCTAAGTCTCTGACTTCTTTGTGTTAGAAAAGCTGGTTATGTTTCCTGCTCCTGAGAGTAATGGCCTTATGAAGAGGAGGCCATGTCGTGCCCAGGCCTCATGCTTCACGGAATGTCTCTGATGTGTGCTCTGCTCTTGTGTTTTGGCCACTCGGTCCTTCAGACCAGTGGTCTGCAAAGGCTCTCCTGGCCTGAATGTGGCAAGTTTTAACCAGGTATACTCTAGTCTGCTTGTGAAATAAGACCTGACACCAACTCCACCAGAACTGAAGCCCTGGAGAACTCTGGTCAGGAGATGTGGTGTGGGTAGGGGTTTGTGCTGGATTTTTGGGGAGAGGCCCACTGCACTGGGACTGAGACAAGCTTGACTGAGAAGGGCAGTCCCGCCTAAGCACAGGGGGTGGAGCTTTATGTAAGCAAGTTGGGCAACCAGTGTAAACCTTGTGCTGCTTGCCACAGTTGGTTCAGTTATGCTAAGGGGTTCTGCTGCCGTCTTCAACAGACTCTAGAATAATATTTAATGGCATGATAAAGTATGTTCATAGTGATGGTGATAACTAAAATATATGGTGTATATTTTATGCCAAGCACCTTTCTAAGTGTTTGTATTAACTCGGTTGATCCTCATAACAGTCTTATAAGGAAAAAATATTGTTATCCTCATTTTAAAGGTGAATAAACTGAGGCTCAGAGCATTTAAGTAACTTTCCTAAACTTAGATATCTGCTAAGAGCAGAACTAGAATTCAGACCCAGGTAGTTTGCCTTCAAAGCCCTTACTCACGCATTATTGCTTGAAAAAAATACCAAAGAAAAATCTCTATAAACTTTCTCATGGAACTAGTCAAAGTGCTTTTAATCTAGGAAAGAAAATGTGTTAAAGATACCCAATCAGATTTTGACAAAGCAGAATTGGTAGAGGGGAGAGACAACTTATCCTACCAGCTATCAAAATATACTATAAAATGTAGTAATTTTTAAAATACTGTATTGGGGACACTTAGGTGGCACAGTCAGTTAAGCATCTGACTTTTGGTTTTGGCTCAGGTTGTGATCTAGGATCATGATATCAAGCCCTGCATCAGACTTCAGGCTCAGCATGGAGTCTGCTTAAGAGTCTCTCTCCCTCTGCCCCTCCACCCACCCCACTCTTATGCATTTGTGAGTGCTCTCTCTCTCTCTCAAATAAATAAATAAATAATTTTTAAAAATAACCATATTCTAGGGGCACGCATTTGCCTTCAGCTCAGGTTGTGATCCCAGGCTCCTGGGATTGAGCCCTGCATTGGGCTCCTTGCTCATCAGGGAGCCTGCTTCTCTCTCCCTCTGCTGCTCCCGCTGCTTGTTCTCCTCTCTCTCTGCTGCTCCCCACATGTTCTCTCTGTCTGTCAAATAAATAAAAGTCTTGAAAAAAAAAATACCATATTCTATTAGAAATAGGGAAGGGGCGCCTGGGTGGCTCAGTGGGTTAAAGCCTCTGCCTTTGGCTTAGGTCATGATCTCAGGGTCCTGGGATTGAGCCCCACATCAGGCTCTCTGCTCAACGGGGAGCCTGCTTCCCCCTCCCTCTCTCTGCCTGCCTCTCTGCCTATTTATGATCTCTGTCTGTCAAATAAATAAATAAAATTTAAAAAAAAAAGAAATAGAGAAGAAAATGAGAAGAGTATGCCACTTTTTATGTTTACAGGGAGGAGGCTGAATGGATACACCTAAATAGTAAGAGGAATTATTTATCAGGGATTTACAGGTTATTTCTTTTTTAATTTTTCAGGTTACCTACAGTGAACATTTTTAAATCACATAATATTAGGCAGTTTCTTTTCAATGCTTTAAAACTTTAGGTTTTAACAATATTTTGTTAGTGCAGTATATTGCTATTTAGTTCTATGCATAGGCTACCCTGCAGTTTCTGAATTGCTTGGTGTACAAAATGTGTTTGTAGGTATATATACACACATAAATTAACTGTGGGGTGTCCTGATCAGATGAGGGGCCAGTGGCATAAGCAGTAAAAGATTTCACCCAAGATAGAACAAAAGAGCTAGAAGTTTATTAAATACACTGCAAG
Organism: Martes martes; assembly: GCF_963455335.1. Lineage (NCBI taxonomy): Eukaryota > Metazoa > Chordata > Mammalia > Carnivora > Mustelidae > Martes > Martes martes. Next base: position 106,049,944 of record NC_137895.1, read on the forward strand.
GGAATGGCAGGCAGGACAGCAAAGGAGAGACTGTCTGCAACAAGGCAGTGTTGAGGGACAAGTTATAGCACAGAGTGAGGAATTATGGGAATGTGTTGAATTTTCCCTTTATTTGGTTAACTGTGCCTGGTTTTATGTAGCACTTTGCTTAGTTATGGCATGGGGCTGTTTCAAGGTGGGTCACTTAATGAGCCTGTTTACATCAGCTTGGTTGTCACTGTGGGCCTTTCATCTTACTCAAGTTCCATTGCTCAAAGCTGTTGCCTAAAATCAGCCTCTACATTTATATTTATATTTGTATTTATCTTTATACCTATATTTATATAATACTTTTGTGTGTGTGTATGTGTGTTTGTTTGTTTGTTTGTTTGTTTATTTATTTAATGTATTCATTCATTTATTTAGGTCTTGTATTAACCAATCACACAGAATCACCAATCCAGTCCTTTATGGTAAACATGGAGAAAAGACGATGGGGGTAATAATCTTCTAACCTAGTGTTGAAGAGAAGAATTTCAGAATCTCTGACTTATTTTGAAAACCCAAACGTTTCTTGATGGTGTTAATAAAGCGATTGAATTTTATGTATGTAGCTTCTGTGTGATCATATTACTAAACTTTATTATAAGTTGTAATAGTTTTTCAGTTGATTCTCTTGGATTTTCTAGGTATATAATCATTTCATTTACAGATAATGATAACTTTTCTCCACAATATTTATGGCCTATATGTTATATAACATCCCCCAAAATGGAATAGTTGTTTAAAAAATTAGTAGTTCTTAAAATAACATGGAAATATGAGTCCTACATATCATGAAGTGAAAAAACAGAGTTACATAGTCCTATCCTAGGTATGGTATAATCCAGTCTTTATTTTAAAAAATAAAGCAAGCACTGCACAGAGAGCTTGATTTGAGAAGATACTCTTTCCCTCAAAATGTCGGTACTTATTTAGGTACCTGTCTTAGTTTGCTTGGGCTGCCATAACAAAAAAGCATAGACTTGATGGCTTAAAGCTCAGTCTAAAGGCTGGGGAGTCTAAGATCAAGGTGCCAGCTGATTCAGTTTCTGGTGTGAGCTCTCTTCCTGGCTTGCAGAAGCCAACTCCTTACTGTTTCCTCCCATGGCAGGGAGGGAGGGAAAGAGAAAAAGGGAGAAAAAGAGAGAGAGAGAGAGAGAGTGGAAGTGACTGAGAATGAGACAGAATGAGAATGATCTCTCTTCCTGTTCTTACAAGACCACAGTCCTGTCAGATTAGGGCCCCACCCTTATGTCTTCATTTAACCTTAATTACTTCCTAAAGACTCTAGCCAGATACAGTTACACTGAGGGTTAGGGCTCCAACATGACTGGGGTGGGGGGAGAAGGGGTGCACAATTCAGTTCAGAGCAGTGCCTAAACCCTGATCTCTTCAGAAATCCTATGTTTAATTTTATTTCAGACAGAACTAGTTTTATTATTTCTTATGACATTCTTAAACGACTTGTTACTTTACAGTGTATCATAGAAATTTTATCTCAGTTTAACTTCATGAATCATTTCTTCTTAGACACAAAATCGAATGAAGCTAATGGCCGACAACTATGAGGATGACCACTTCAAATCATCCCATTCCAATCAAACCAATCATAAACCCTCCCCAGACCAGGTAAGACTGTTTGTGAATGTTTTATAAAAACAAATGTGCTTTTATTTTCATGTATCTTATACTAGCATGTTATAAATGCCAGAGTATAAGTTAGAAAAATAAAAATAAATAATTAATTTCTGAAATCTTCTTCACTCATGTTTTAAACACAGATTTAATTTCTGTGCAGGAAGATGGTGGTAGGTGATTCTTTTAAGAGGAGATACTCAAAAGATTTGAGGACTATAAGGAATCCTTGAATTAGTTGAGAAGAAAATTAATCTCAGCAATACATACTAATTTGTAAATGTCCTACTTTTCTTATTAAAACAGTGCCTTATTTAAAAAAAAAAGACTCTTTCCTTGTGAGCTCAGTAAGACACAATTCTGTTTAGAGATTACTGTCGTTTAATTGCAAATTTTAAAATCTCTCACATCACCTATTATAAAGAGTAAAACTTTTTTCTCCCCCATTTCCTTGGTTGATTCCTCAAGTATATGTTATTCTCAAGGAAAATTGTTGCCTTCAACTTCTCATCAATGCAAAAGAGGCATTGATAAGTCTGAAGGGAACCACACTCAACTCCAGTCATTTGGAAGAAGGGAACTCTCCCAAGATCTTGAAAATGATGGATGGGGGAGAGTGGTGAACAGATTACCTCATATCCCATTGCCAAAAATCAGATTTCAACATCTCCATCACACTCAATCTTAAAATATATAGCTGAAGGGAAAAATAATGGTTAAATAATTACATCCATATGACTAAAGAGCCAAGGGAAACTCCCCCACTAAACATCTCCATTGAATGATAGCCATGACATTGTCTTAGAAGAAATATTGCAGATGAAAACAGCAATAATACCCAAATTACAATTTCTTCTAGGATTCAGAAGATATAGTGATAGTATGACGTTTACTAAGACAGTTGAGGCTAGTCTTATATTTTAGAGGGAAAACAATACCAGTCTTAATGTAGGCAGAATGCAGAACTATCTGCCTGATGTCAGCCGTCTTTCTTTGCCAAGAAATGATTTTGCTATCTCTGCCTGTTCTTGAGACCCAGAATTAAATTTATGCCAGTGTATATAAGATGAGTACTAGATCCTTTCCTTGAAACAGGTTTCAATCATGAATAAATACAAGAAATTGGATGCCTGGGAGTAATGGGAAGAAAACAGAAATGAGGAAAGTTTGAAGAAAACACAAAAATAAAGAAATCCTCCAACCTGATAATTTTGCCCAGATCCAGCCCTGGGATAGACACAGTGTCTTGGAAGGGTAGGAAAGTAGAAGTGTAATGACAAACTAATTACCAATTTGGGTAGGTTAGGGAATTTAAGAAGTTAGAACCTAATATAAAAGGAGTCAGGAAATTAGAGACCATTTTCTTCTACTACATTATGCTTATGTCTTTGTTTTAAATACTAACCAACTCTTTTTCATTCCCATGCTGCTCTGGGGCATTGTTCCCTTTGTCATCTCTCTCCCCTAGGATGAGGAGGAGGGTATATGGGCATAGCCAATCAGATGCTCTTAGTTCAGCCATTTTGTTCAGAACGGTGAGAAACACCTTTCCTTAACTATAGAAATGTTTTTTGTTTGTTTGCTTTCAATATTTTTTTTACACAATCATTCTCACATCTTATTTCCCTGTAATTCATGAAATTGTTTGGTGTGCTTTCTGTTTTCTCATTTTCACATGATTCCTGTGTGTATTGCTTTGCTTCTGACGTAGTGGGATTGGGTTTTGTGGTTTTTTTTTTTTCTTTTTGTGTGTTAATAGTCACTTTTATAATTTCTTTTTGTACATTTTTGGGAGAACTTCCAGGGCATATAATTAAATTTCTCCTGTTGTGATTTTATTAATAAACTACCTTATCTAGTGTGATTTTACAGTGTCCTGGTAAGGTTTATAGTGACTTACATCAAACTGGAACTAGAAAATTGATCAAATACTCTGGCAGTAGGTTTGGGATATACTTTTTATGATAAATAATTATAAATATATGTCTTTTAAAAAATTGTACTGTGAACTAAAACCTTTTGTTTCTGCTTGTAAAAGGATGCTCTGAATTCTAAGGGTCAGTGGTTCTTACAAAGTGCCTACCAAGGACATTCCCTTAGATCTTTGACATTACTCTCAAACTGTCCTTAAAAATAAGAAGTAAAGAAGTAAAGGAAGACCTTTTAAAAAGTCGGTTTAAAGAATTCTTTTTCCTCTCTTTTATTGATTGCTGCTGTATTAAACAGTTGCCAGGACACTGTCTAGATTCTTCTTTCCAGGCCAATTGGCTGGAAAATATAGTCCAGCTGTGGCTGTATCTCCCTTTGATCTGATGCCCTGGAGGTTTGACTAAGGAAATCCTTTTCTTAGAAAAAATAATAATTACAATTAATAAGTTCACACGTATTGGTGGCCTTGCACTCCCTGGATTCACTGCCCTTGCTTATTGGTGATCTCACTCTTTTGGAGTCCATTCTCTCTGAAAAGTCTGTGTCTTGGTGTTACACTTCTTAAAATGATGAGGACATGTGTAGACCTCTCACTAGCAAACACAGCCAAGAAGGATGATGAGGTAAGTTGTGGAAAGGGGCATATACTGTGAGGATGGGAACCTCTCCAAATGACTTTATCCTGAGGGTGTACAAGGCAAAATGTGTACCAGCCAAAAAGCTCTTTGGGTTATAGTGTTGCATGCTAGGCATAGCTAAAGCTGAGAAAATTCATGTGCTAATTCTCTTTATCTACACTGCCCCCTGCAAGGGTATTTATTTGTCATCATGAAGGATGTGGGGGCCATCTAGTAGTTGAATAAAGAATACCAGTCCACTCCCTCTAAATGAATCTGCCTTGTCTGTTTTGGCAGAACATAGGAGCCTCTTGGCATGCCTTAGCAGGAAGCATGTCCCTGATGTATATGAATAGGATTGTATTGGTTGAATACCCTTTTTCTAGCCAATCAGAAGAGACAGGTTAGTGTTACAGGAAAGAAGGGCCATTGATAACTTCACCAGGAGATTGAAAAATGAACAAACCTACACATAGACTTGTTCCTAAAGTCTCCATTTTATTTTCTCTTCTTCCCTAATAGAATAGCTCCTAGTAAGAGTTCAAATGCTATTGATTTTTTTTTAATTATTGCACTGTTGAGCTTATTGCACTAAAATATTAATTGCCATTGGTTTAACAGTACAGTTGCAATTATCTGGCCGTAATTGGAGTTTCTATGATATGCTATTGCAAATTTTTGAAAATGTCTTAAAACATTATGTTTGTTTATATATATGTACATGTCTATAAATGTCATACTATCATAAGGGTTTTAACTAAAGAAATTCATGAGTGACCCCTAGAACATTACAGAAGTCTTGACTTGATCTCAGTTTTCTTCACTTGTTTTCTTGCTAATTCTAGAGAACAGATTTTCTTAACAAAAGTTCAGACTTTTGAAATTGATGATTTCCCTTGTCGAACTTAAGAATGTAAATAATGCTTTACACCTAAAACATTTTATAAAACACGGTTTATATGTCAGCAAAGCATGAGTCTTACTAGCTATAATCAGTACTCAGACAGGGAGAGAATCAGAAATAGAGACCTGAAAGGGGTCTAGGCAATTTCACAAGAAGTGGTAGAACATAACAGTTGAGAGTGGAGGCTTTAGAGCAGAATGCCTCTGGTCAGATCCTACCACCACCATGTATTAGCTTGTGACTTTGGGCAAGGTATTTAATCTCCCCGCACTTCAGTTTCTTCATCTTTCAAATGGAGGTTGTTGTGAGAAGCAGATGAGTTGTTAGAGGCATAAACTCTGGAGCCAGACTGCACAGCCTTGCACCTAGACTCCTCCACCTTCTTTGTGGCCTGGGGAAATTAACTCATTCTTTGAACCCCACTTTTTCTGTAAAAAGGGATTATTTTATTTATTTGTTTTTATTTATTTATGTATGTATTTATTTATTTTGAGAGGAAGAGAGAGAGAGGAGGGGAGAGGGAGGGGTAGAGGGAGACTGAGAGACTTAATTAACAGGCTTCACGCTCGGTGCAGTGCCTGACATGGAACGGGATCTCACAACCAGGAGATCCTGACCTGAGCTGAAATCAAGAGCCAGACACTTAAGCAACAGGCCATTCAGGTGCCCCAGTAAAAATGGTTTTATTACTGGCCTACTTTGTAGGGTTGTTGGACAGATTAGTAAGTTAACATATGTAAAATGAATTGAACAGCACTTTCCACCATGTACTCTGTTTATGTTATTATATTTGTTGTTGCTGTTGTCATCATTAACTTGAATCCATCTCTAGGAAGTAGTCAGTGTTCAGTAAGTGTTAGTTACCATTTTTATTAATGTCTAGTCAGTGCCCTCATTCTGTAGGTAAGGGTGCCAAAAAATAAAAGGATTTAGATGTGACATTAATTAATATCTAGTGCAGTGCCCTCATTCTGTAGGTAAGGGTGCAAATAAATAAATAAATAAAAGGATTTAGATGTGATGTTAAGGTCCCTGGGCATTTCTGTGATCTGGAAAGAGGAGCTCATAGCTGACAGTGAAAGAGATAATTTAAAACATATTAGTGATTATATCTCCCTTTTCATCACCAAAAATGTAATCTCTTATATCCTGAGGAATTTTTTCCCTTGAGAAAACACCTTCAATTTTTCTATAAAAGAAATTCATTCATTGAAACTTTCTTTGAATTTGCTGTTATTACCCTCCGGAGACACACAGAATAAAGCAAGTATTACCTTCAGTTAGAAAGCACGAGAGTCCCTTCTCTCTCCCCTCAACCTATAGAGAATCCATGTGAAATGTGTCCCTGCTACTGACTATCCCCTTAATTTGTGTTTTCTTTCTTGTTGTTCCCTGAGAGTAGAATGTAGGCCCTGTGGGGACAGGGACTTTAATGTTTGCTTTTGTATTTCTATCATCTAAAATAATGCCTAGTATGCAATAGGCCCTCAGCAAGTAAATATTGAATTAATTAACTTCTGAATTCATGAAGTCCAGAGAAGAAAGAGTAAAGTTTACATTGAAACCAAGAGCATAGAATTAGCTGTTACCTTTAGTATCAGCATTACTAGTACAAAAAAGGAAAATTTTGAAAGGGGAAATAGGAAAAATGTCTATAAACAAAAGACTTATAGAGAGAAATGTTAAGAATTTAAAGGAAAGTCATAATGAAGTCATAGAATCTGGCTCCTATAATTTCATACTAAATAAAAAACAGTTGAGTATAATTTAGAAATCTTTTCTACTTGAAAACTGAACATACTCTAGTTTTCAATTTAATTTAGTTTAATTTAATTTAATTTAGTGTAAATTAGTTTTAATTTATAAGTTGATAAATTAATTTAAATTAGTATAAATTTAGTATAATTTAATTTCGGTATAATTTAGAAATCTTTTCTACTTGAAAACTGAATATCCTTCAGTAGAAAACAGTTTTCTGCTTGAAAACTGAATATCCTTCAGGTGGAAACTTTTCTCCAAATAACCTGTAGTTCATAGCCATCAAGAAGAGCCCACAGCATACTAGGTACCATGGCCATGTGCTCTTTGTGGACCTCATTCTGGGGAAGCACTTTGTGTAAACTGGCACCAGACCCCTCAAGTAAAGGAAGTACTTGTCAAAAGGCTTAGCAGTTGGCCTTGTTATAAAACCATCCCACTAAAATCTAGAAATGAGTTGAATGATTATTAGATCAGCTCTATAGCCTCTCAAAACATGATTTGAACCAGTAGGTTATGAAACTTTTCTTTTTAAATTAGAGATGATATCAGTGTTAAGACAAGCTTTTAAGACAAATGTTTTAAAAAAAATTTGTCTTTCTTTAGGCATTTCCTTTTCCTCATTATCTGTCCTAATTGAGTTGTCCACAGAATCTCCTTCTTAACAGTTTGAACCATCCTGAAAGTATTCTCTTGGTTAGTACTACAGTGGAGATCTCTTAAATCTCTAGAGAATGTATCTCTAGAAGAGAGGTATTAGATTAAGATGTTACAGAATTTGGAGGGTAGTGCAGTAGAATATTTTGTCAGTGTGGTCCAAATTGTTTATTGGACCAACTTTTTGAACAGTTTGGACCAATACCAGGATCAGTTTTTGACATAACAGGCAAGAAAGAATTTGACCTTATATTTTCAGAAGTGGATCAGAGAGTTTAACAAGATGCTTCTTTCCGAAAAAGCTTGGTAAGACCAATAGAATTAAGGAAGTAGGAAAATCCTAGTTGCAGGAAAAGGTAACATTTGTTAAACACTATGGGCCAGACACTTTCAGATCTCTTATCCCATAATTAATTTTCACAACCACTCTGAGAACATGTTTATCAGTGAGGAAACAGTTCGTAGAAATTAAGTAATTTTCCAAGATTATACAGGTAACAAGCAGCAGACATTTTAACCCAAGACTGACATCATATTCCCATGCCCTTTCCACTATGCCATAATTTAAAGAGAAGGAATATTCTACTTTACAGTTCTTCAGACATAATAAGACACTGGGTAGAAGTATGTTGAATTGAATTGTATTCCTGTGTACGAAAATAACAAAACTGCCTTTGCCAGTAAGGGATTTCCCTTATAATAAAGGAACCTAAGTGGATTTCTGACTTGACTTCACTGATTTTTTTTTTTTAATAAATATAACTATCCAAGAATATGGTGAGAAATTTAGAACTGTAGAGATTAGGAGGGGACAAGAAGTGGACCTTGGAGGTTGGATAAAGTTTGGGTGGACGGAAGAGGAAAGAAAAAGAATTTTAGATGGGAGCCACTTTGAAGGAAGGCCCTAAGAAGGAGAAGGGGCCAGTGCAGAAACCAGCCGTGCTAGGACAAAGGATGTCATTGTCCTTTTATTTTTTCATTGTTTCGGCCTACCCACATTTCTGTTTTAATATAGGATACCCATAATTCAAATAGAAAAACTACAAATATGTTTCACAAGAACAGTTTTATATTGAACTTTACAAAAGATTAAAATAGCAGTCAGGGGGCACGTAGGTGGCTCAGTCATTAAGCGTCTGCCTTTGGCCCAGGTCATGATCCCAGAGTCCTGGGCTCCCTGCTCCATGGGAAGCCTGCTTCTCCCTCTCCCATTCCCCCTGCTTGTGTTCCCTCTCTCACTCTGTCTCTCTCTGTCAAAAAAACACAAATAAAATCGGGGCGCCTGGGTGGCTCAGTAGGTTAAGCCTCTGCCTTCGGCCCAGGTCATGATCTCAGGGTCCTGGGATCGAGCCCCGTATTGGGCTCTCTGCTCAGCGGGGAGCCTGCTTCCCCCTCTCTCTCTGCCTGCCTCTCTGCCTACTTGTCATCTCTCTCCCTCAAATAAATAAAATTTAAAAAATTAAAAATTAAAAAATAAAATATTTTAATTAATTAATTAATCTGATTAAATACCAGTCAGCTTCCCCTGAACACTGTCTGAACCTGTGTTCTGAGTTCCTCTTAATCTACTTCTGTTGCTGTAGGGTCATAGACAGAATGTGGGCTTTCGACCAGATTGTCTGGTTCCAAACATCTATGTACCTACTTTATTCATTTGTAAAATGGGAATAGTAATATACCAACCTCATAGGGTTGTTGGATGACTAAATGATATAATATAAAGCCTTTAAAACATTGTCTTTGTATATCGTGGTTGCTTGATTAATGTTAATTATTAATGTCTGCAACATGAAGACACATTGAGAGTTCATAGCATGATGCTTACCTCCCTTCCCTTTCTGCCTCACTCCCTCTCTTCATGCATTCTCTTTCTTCCTCTTGGTTCTCTTGTTCCTTTAAATAGGAGGATTGGGTGGGAATTCATTAATAGTTACCGTTGGATTCAAGGTGTTCTTCTATCACCTAAACTCCAGTTTAATAGTATTTCCTATATACTCTCCTAAGAAATGCACAAATTAAGTTATGGTATTCTATGAGTTTTGACAAATGTAAATGCGTGTACTTGCGTAACCTAAACCTCTAGTGAGATACAGAAAGGGGTTAGCAAATTAAGCATCACACGGTAAGGGTGCCTGGGTGGTTCAGTTGGTTGAGTGTCTGACTTGATCTCGGTTCAGGTCTTGATCTCACAGTTGTGAGTTCGAGCCCTGCATTGGGCTCCACGCTGGGCATGGAGCCTACTTAAAAAAAAAAGTCACGTAGTAAATATTTCAGTCTCTGTAGCAACTACTGACGTCTGCCCCTGTAGTGAAAAAGCATCAGTGGACAATAAGTAATTAAATAAGAATGGCTCTGTCCCAATAAAGCTTTATTTATAGTCACTAAGATTTGAATGTCATAGAATTTTCATGTATCATGAAATAGTTTTTCCCAACCATTAAAAAATGCAAAAACTGTTTTTTGCCAATAGGCATACAAAAATGACAGCTCCCTAGATGTAGACCATTTGACCATTGTAGTTGACAGATGTTCTGATACAGAACATTACCATCTCCCAAGAAAATTAAAAGTTTTTTCTTGCCTTTTTCCAGTCTGTACCTACTCTCACACCTAGAGGCAAACAGTTCATGTTTGTGTGTTTGTTTGACATAACTTAGTTTTCCTGTTCTAGAACCACATAAAAATGGAATCATACAGTCTGTACTGTTGTGTAAGATTTCTTTTACTCAGCATAATACATTTAAAATTCATTCATTTTCTTGAATTAAAGACCTAAATGTGAGACCCAAAACCATAAAAATCCTAGAGAAGAGCACACGCAATAATTTCTCTGACATCGGATATACCAACGTCTTTCTAGATATGTCTCCTGAGGCAAAGGAAACAAAAGCAAAAATAAACTATTGGGACTATATCAAAATTAAAAGCTTCTGCACAGCAAAGGAAAACAACCAAAAAAACTAAAACACAACCTGCTGAATGTGAGAAGGTATTTGCAAATGATATATCTGATAAAGTGTTAGTATCCAAAATATGTAAAGAACTTATACATAACACCAAAAATAATAATAATAATAATAATACAATTTAAAATGGGCAGAAGACATGAGTAGACATTTCTCCCAAGAAGACATCCAGATGGCCCACAGACACATGAAACAACATCACTCATTATCAGGAAAATGCAAATCAGAACTTCAATGAGATACCATCTCACACCTGTCAGAATGGCCAAAATCAAAAGCTCAAGAAATAACAAGTGCTGATGAGGATGTAGGGAAAAAAGGAAACCTAACCTAGTGCACTGTTGAGCATCCAACTCTTGATCTCAATCCAGGTCTTAATCTCAGGGTTGTGAGTCACCGTAGACTCTTTCCATACTGGGCATGGAAAAAGATAGAACTATGATCCAATAATCACACTACTGGGTATTTAGCCAGAAACACTAATTTGAAGGGATGTATGCACCCTTGTGTTTACTGCAGCATAATTTACAATGGCCAAATTATGGAAGCAGCCCAAATGTCCATCAATAAGTGAATGGATAAAAATTGTGTGCGTGTGTGTGTGTGTAAAATGGAATATTACTCAGCCATAAAAAAAGAATGAAGTCTTGGGGTGCCTGGGTGGCTCAGTGGGTTAAAGCCTCTGCCTCAGGTCATGATCCCAGGGTTCTGGGATCGAGCCCCACATCGGGCTCTCTGCTCAGCAGGGAGCCTGCTTCCCTTCCTCTCTCTCTGCCTGCCTCTCTGCCTACCTGTGATCTCTCTCTGTCAAATAAATAAATAAAATCTTAAAAAAAAAAGATTTAAAAAAATGATCTATTAAAAAAAAAAAAGAGGAATGAAGTCTTACTTAAAAAAAAAAAAAAAAAGGAATGAAGTCCAGCCATTGTTAACAACATGGATGTAACTAGAGAGTATAATACTAGGCTAAATAAGCTACTGAAAGAAAGACAGATACCATATGATATCACTCATATGTGTAATTTAAGAAACAAAACAAATGAGTAAGGGAAAAGAGAGAGAGAAAAACCAAAAACCAGACTTTTAACTATAGAGAACGTGCTGATGGTCACCAGAGTGGAGATGGGTGGTAGATGGGTGAAATAGGTGAAGGAGGTTAAGAGCACCCTTATCTTGATGTTCACTGAGTTGTATATAGAACTATTGAATCACTATATTGTATACCTGAAACTATTACAACACTGTTAACTACACTGGAATTAAAATAAATTAATTCATTTTCTTAATTGTAGAAGTTTATTCATTTTTATTGCTGAGTAGTATTCCATTGTGTGATGACTGATCACAGTTCATTTGGACCTCTTGAATAATCTGGCTTGTTTCCACTTTTAACAATTATGGATAGACCTACTATGAACATTCTTATACATGTCTTTTGGTGGACATATGCTTTTATTTCTTTGGGTAACTACCTACAAATGGACTTGCCTTAGTTGTATATTGAGTTTTATAAGAAACTGCTACTTTTTCAAAGTGATATTATCATTTTATGCTCCCACCAGCAACAAATGAGAGTTGTGGTTACTCCATATCCTTCTAAACATTTGATACTTTCCATCTTTTTAATTTTGACCATTTTTAGGGCTATGGAGAGATATTTCATTGTGGTTTTCATTTTAATGCTGCCACTGATTAGTGATGAACACTTTGTCATGTGTTGACTGGCTGTGTATGACTTTCTGAAGTATCTGAAGAAAGTACTTCTGTCATTTCTGAAGTATCTGCTCAAATGTGTGTTTTTAATTGGATTTTATCTTATTAAGTTGTAGACATTCTTTATATGGCCTAGATACCAGTCGTTTTTGAAATAAATATTTTGCAAGTATTTTCTCCTAATCTGTGGCTTGTGTATTCAGGTTTTTTAATGGTGTTTTTTTCATTATCAGACGTCTTTAATTTATTCAAGTCTTATTTGTCAGGGTTTTTTTTAAAGATTTTATTTATTTATTTGACAGACAGAGGTCACAAGTAGGCAGAGGCAGGCAGAGAGAGAGGGAGGGAGGGAGGCAGGCACCCTGCCAAGCAGAGAGCCCGATGCGGGGCTCAATCCCAGGACCCCAGGACCACGACCCAAGCCGAAGGCAGAGGCTCCAACCCACTGAGCCACCCAGGCGCCCCTATTTATCAGTTTTTACTGGTTATTACTTTCTGGCTTCTAAGAAACTTTTGCATAACACATAGAGCTTAAATATTACCCTGGTTTTTTTTTTTTTCCTTTTTCCTTTATTGTTTTGTTTCCACATTTAGTTCTATAATCCATCTCAAATTAATTTTGGTGTATATTAAGTTAGGGGTCAAAGTTCTTTTTTCCTGTACACCTTTGTAAAAAAAAAAATCAAAGATGTAAATATGTATCTATGTGTGTGCCTTCTATTTTTTTCATTATTTAATTTGTTGATCTGTATTGCCACACTGTCTTAACTACTATAGTTTTGCAATGTGTTTAAGTCAGATAGTGTAAGTCTTTCAAATTGTTAAACTTTTTAAAGTTGTTTTAGTGATTTCAGGTTGTTTGCATTTTCATATAAATTTCAGTTTGTCAGTTGCTTTTTTTTAAGATTTTATTTATTTGTTAGAAAAAGCATAGCAGGAGGAATGGCAGCAGAGGGAGAAACAGACTCCCTGCTGAGCAAGGAGCCAGATGCGAGACTCCGTCCCAGGACCCTGGGATCATGACCTGACCTGAAGGCAGACACTTAACTGACTGAGCCTCCCAAGGGTTGCCAGTTTGTCATTTTCTACGACAAATCCTGCAGGAGGGGTATTGAGATTGCGTTGATTCTGTAAACCAATTTGGGGACAGTTAACGTCTTACCACTATTAAATCTTTAAAATCATGAACATACTGTTTCTCCATTTAATTAGATCTTCTTTGGGGTGCCTGAGTGGCTCAGTTGGTTAAACATCTGCCTTCAGCTCAGGTCATGATCCCAGGGTTCTGGGATCATGTCCCACATCAGGCTCCCTGCTCAGCAGGGAGTCCTTCTGCTGCTCCCCCTGTTTGTGTGTTCTCTCTCTCTGTCAAATAAATAAAATCTTTTTTAAAAAAATAGATCTTTAACTTTTTTTTTTAACATTTTATTTATTTATTTGACAGAGAGGCAGCGATCACAAGCAGGCAGAGAGGCAGGCGGGGGTTGGGGGAGGGAAGCAGGCTCCCTGCTGAGCAGAGAGCCTGATGTAGGGCTCAATCCCAGGACCCTGAGATCATGACTTGAGCCAAAGGCAGAGGCTTAACCCACTAAGCCACCCAGGCGCCCCAGATCTTTAACTTTTATCTACAGTGTTTTATTTCAGTTGTTTGCTGCTAATATATAAAAATAAAAATACAAGTACCTTGAAGTACCTTACAGCATTGCCAACTTTTTTCCTAGTAGTTTTATTATTATTTAAAAATCTCTTCTCTTTTTCCTGTAGGTTTGCAAAAGTGTCTTAGTTTCGGATTTGGGAGTTTTTTCCTAGGTTGTATGGTTATTGATTTCTAGGTTGATTCCATTGTGATCAGAAAATATACTTTATATTACTTTAATATTTTACATTTTCTGAGGCTTACGTTTTGGCCTAGAATATCATCCACTTTGGTGAACATACTTTACGCTCCTGAAAGGAATGGTATTGTTTAGCTGTTACATATAGTATTCTATAAATATCAGGTAGGTCCAGGTAGTTGATAAAGTTGTTCAGATATTCCATGACTTTACTAAAAAACTTATAGGGTGGGGGAGTCCAGTCTATTAGTTGCTGAGAAAGAAATGTTAAGATCTTTGAGTATAATTGGAATTTTTCTATTCATCCTTTGAATTCTTCAATTTTTGCTTCATGTATTTGGAAGCTGTTATTATTTGCATAACCATTTATGAGTGTTTCATGCTCTTGCTTAACTTCTTGTCATTAGGAAATATCTTTATTTCTAGGAATGCTCTCTCTCTTGAAATTATTTTACTAGTCTTAAATCAACAAAGAGCAATATAAAGTGACACTAGAGGTCATTTAAGTGTTGTCTGGCAAATAATAGGCATTCAATGAATACTTCTTGAATATTGACTTTCTCCAGCTTTAGTTTTTCTCAAGATTACTTTTAACTATTTATGGTCTTTCATGGTTCCATACATATTTAAAGATTATTTATTTCTGTGAAAAATGTCTTTGGAAATTCAGTAAGGATTACATTGAATCCTAGATTAGATTACTTCATGTAATATGGACATTTTAACAATATTAATTCTGCCAATCCATGAACGTGGAATATCTTTCCATTTATTTGTGTCTTCTGTGGTTTCTTTCATTAATGTCTTACAGTATTCAGTATACAGGTCTTATACCACCTTGGTTAAATTTGTTCCTAGGTATTTTATTCTTTTTGATGTAATTGTAAACAGGATGAGCTCCTTAATTTCTCTTTCTGATAGGTTATTATTAGTGTATAGAGATACAAAAGATTTTTGTGTATTGATTTTATATCCTACAACTTTATAGAATTCATTTATTAGCTGTAACAGTTTTTGGTACAGTCTTTAAGGTTCTCTGTATCTAATGTTATGTCATCTGCACATAGTGACAGGTTTACATCTTCCTTCTGATTTGGATGGCTTTTATATCTTTTTCTTGCTTAATTGCTCTGGCTAGGACTTCCAGTACTTTGCTGGAGAAGTGTGGTAAGAAGGGAGTTGAGGGAAATTGGAGGGGGAGATGAACCATGAGAGACTATGGACTCTGAAAAACAATCTGAGGGTTTTGAAGGGGCAGGAGGGGTGGGAAGTTGGGTGGGCCTGGTGGTGGGTATTATAGAGGGCACATATTGCTTGGAGCACTGGGTATGGTGCATAAACAATGAATTCTGGTACACTGAAAAGAAATTTAAAAAATTTTTTAAAAATCACAAAAATTAAAAAAAAAATAGACATTCTTATTGTGTCCTGATCTTAGAGTAAGCACTCCCATTTTTTGGTCATTGAGTATGTTAACTGTGGGCTTGTCGTATATGACCTTTATTATGTTAAAGTATGTTCCATCTATACCTACTTAGTTGAGAGTTTTTATCATAAATGGATGTTTAATTTTGTCAAATGCTTTTTCTGCCTCTTGAGATAATCATGTGATTTTTATCCTTCATTTTGTTAGTGTGATGTATTGTGTTGACTAATTTTGCAAATGTTGAAGCATCCTTGCATCATTGGAATAAATTGCAATCAGGGGTGTGATCACGATCCTTTTTTTGTATTGTTGAATTCAGTTTGCGAATATTTTCTTGAGTATTTTTATGTCCATATTCATCAGGGATATTGGCCTGTAATTATTTTTTCCTGTGACATTTTTTTCTGTTTTTTTTTTTAATCATGAAAGGAGTTTGGAAAATTTCTCACTCTTCTGTTTTTTTTTTTTTTTAAGAGTTTGAGAAGAATTCCTATTAATTCTTTAAATGTTTGGTAGAATTCACCAGTGAAACTATCTGGTCCAGGGCTTTTCTGTTTGGAGAGGGTTTTGATTATTGATTCAGTCTCCTTACTCAATAATGGTGTGTTTCAGTTTTCTGTTTCTTCATGATTCAAGCTTAGTATTTTGTATGTTTACAGAAATTTATCATTATCTTCTGGGTTGTCTATTTCTTTGGCATGTAATTGTGCCCAGTAGTCTCATGATCCTTGGTATTTCTGTGGTATCAGTTATAACATCTCTTTTATTTCTGATTTTATTTATTTGAATCCTCTCTCCTTTTTTCCTTGGAGAGTCTAGCTATTATTTGTCAATTTTGTTTATCTTTTCAAAAAAACAGCTCGTAGTTTATTGATTTTTTTTATTGATTTTTTTTAATTGTCTTTTTAGTTTCTGTTTCATTTATTTCTGCTCTGATCTTTGGTATCCTCCCTCTACTGACTTTGGACTTTATTTGTCCTTTTTCTAGTTCCTTGAGGTGTAAAGTTAGATTATTTACTTGTTTTTTGAGGTAGACATTTATCGCTATGAACCTCCCTTAGATTGGTTTTGACATTTTAAACAGAAATAAAGCAAACACTGAAGTAGTCACCTGTGATTTTCTTTATGGACCATCTGCTGAAACATTGATCTTGAGAAGAGCTGATGATATATGTACGCTGCAAGTCAATAGTAACTCACTAACTCATAGCCAGGGAAAATACTAGAATGGCTTGGGACCTCAAGAAGCTTTTACTTGAATCTTTAAAACCTAAGAAATTTTTTTTTGTCTTTTCTTTCTGTTCATTTGGTTAATCTTTTTAGCTTTGGAATGGCACTTTGCTGCTTAGACTAGAAGAGAGCTAGGATTCTTTGCTGCCAGGACTTGTTTCTTTCACATTTGTATTTCTGTTATATACAGGGTGTGTGCATGTGATTTTGTCAATTCATTTATGCTGGATTGTGCTTAATAGCTGAAAGTGAGAATACTTTTTGGTATGTGATTTTGGTATATCTCTTGTAGGGATAGTAATATTTTCCTGCAACAGTGGGTGGTATCCTTTTCTACTTTCTGCTTTCCTCTTTCCCCCAAACTCATAACAGTCCTGATGAACAGAGTGGAGAAACAATCATTGTGCACCAGCATTCTCATCAGCCTCACCAGATTCTGAGTCTTTTACTCATCTAAGAGAGGTGCCAGTCATCTATACCTATTCAGCCTTATCTCACAGCAAGAAGTAAGAAGGAAAAATTGGTTACAAAAATAATTATTCTTCTATGAACAAAGGTCTCATGCACATCCTCCTTGATGTGTTTGGGCTTTCCAGAATAACTAAGGGACCATGTTGATCTGTTTATATGACTTGGACAGAGGGCTTTTAGCTTTTAGTACAGCCTTCCAACTGCCAAAGTTGTTTTTCTCTGATAGACTTACTATTAGGATCAACTATCATTTTTCTGGCCCTAATGCACTGAGATATTAAATTCCTCAAAGTTCAAATATGTCTGTTTTTCTGTTTCACGTGAACTATCCAAGAAAAATATAGACAGATGTTTGATATAATTAAAAAAACATTGAATGAAGGTCAGAGATTTTAAGTAAGTCATTAACCTCTTAGAATCTCAGTTTATTCATCTCTAAAACAAGTGTGATGATCACTATCCTATTCTCTTAAGGCAGGATAATGATGTGAAAGTTGTAAATCCATAATTTGCTATACAAACAATAGGTGTTATTTGGTGACCTACACACAGCCAGCACTCACTTCTGTATAGCTTCTGTGTGGTACTTGAAATATAATATAGGCAGTCTTCATTTTTAGTTTTAGAACATTTTTAATGGATACATCAGAGGAATGCTGATGAGAGCAGAATATAATTGTTTGACGCCAAATCTCTGTATTTTTAACACCAACATTCTGTATTTTTAAGGTTAGTCACTCTTCCTAAGAAAATCAACATTTTATGAAGCCCACATGCTTTGTGATAGCTTACAGATATTCTCAGAATTCTAGGACCTTTGCTCGAGGGCACAGTTTTTGCCAAATTCAGGCTACAACTATGTTATGTGCTTTGTGGACTATAATCATTGATACAGTAAGATAAAGTAGTACATGCTAATGAGATTTGAAAGTTCTATCAACATTATTGTAGAAATAGAATGCTGCTTCTATTTCCTAATGATCATCATGCCCCGGTTTTTTTCACCATGTTTCGTCTACCTTTGTAATTCTTAATTCAACTTACCATTCTCTTTTCCTTCATAATTTAGGATGGTCTGTGACTGAACCAGATTTTATCTTCTTTATCTTTTTCTTTTCTTTTTTTTTTTAAGTATAATTTCCATTTTATTTTTTTCCAGAGGATAGCTTTTCTTCAGCCTTAAAAACTCAGCTCCTTACATTGGCCTTGGCAGAGGTGATGGGGCAGCACCTGTAGGTCTAAATCAGGGTTGAGGGTGTTTGGTTCTTCTGGGCTTCACGAAAATCATTCCTGACTACCTTGCTGTGAATGGCACAATTCCTGCAGTAATGTAGTTTCACTTATAGCTTGAGAAGCATAAAGGTGTCAAAGACCCTTGCTTCAGAGATGTCCTGATGCTGCATCCTCTACTGTGTTTCAGACAATGAACGTCTTAATGGCCTCCTCAGGTACACATCAGGCACAGTTAGTGCTGTAATAAGTTGCACATGGTTGGCAGCACTTTTCTTCATGATTATTGTTCCTTCTTTTCTTGGTCATATTGGAAGCAATCACCCAAGAGCTCCACTTTTTCTTATAAAAACATTTTTCCACTGTAGAGGTATTGTTAGTGTTGGGATTCCTTCGAGATGGCTTCCTCTGCCCTCCTTCTAATAGCCCACTAGGACATTTAGGCTCCCAGGAGCCACAACACACTGGTACTCTAAGTGAATTTATACATCTTATTCCCAGCTAAGATTTCTCTCATAACTGGTCACCAGCCTAGAAATATCTCAAACTCCCTTTCACTACTTTTTTTTTTCTTAAAGCCTAGACAGAGTCTTCCAGAACTGGATTACCATCAAAATAGAGTCATACCCAGTTCCATATTCCCATTCCAGATGCAGGAAAGGAGTAGGCTTCACTGTATCTCCTAGATTTATATGAAGTCTCTTCTCACTGCCTGTCAGAATGCACAAATACTGCAGAAATAACTGTGTGAGGACTTCTTTGTATGAAACCTAGGTGTCTTGATGCATATCTGAGCTTTTACCTAAGGAAGGGAGATTGAGAAGAGGATTTGTAGTCAACACCAACCACTTAACTTGGAAAATAGAAAAGGAAAAGAATTACCCATAATCCCACCACCCTAAAGCAATCTCAGTGAATATTTTGTTGTCTCACAGTCCAGTATTACTGGCTTTCTGGTATGTGTTCTTGTCATAGCTATGGTAAATGCACATTAGTGCACTTAGAAATTTCTTTTTTTAAAAATATTTTATTTTATTCATTTGACAGAGGGAGAGAGATCACAAGTAGGCAGAGAGGCAGGCAGAGAGAGAGGGGGAAGCAGGCTCTCTGCTGGGCAGGGAGCCTGACGCGGGACTCAGTCCCAGGACCCTGAGATCATGAGCTGAGCCGAAGGCAGAAGCTTAACCCAGTGAGCCACCCAGGCGCCCCAGAAGTTTCTGCTTTCTTAAAAATGTAGTATTACCTCCCACCTGTGAAACTGACAAACTATATTTTCTCTTGTGTCCTTTATAAGGCCATTGTATTCTTTTTATGGCCTTTTAGCTTGGTGGTAAGTAGCATGTTTTGTCTTTAGACCTAATTTAAATGTCCCTTGGTAGCTGTGTAATTTCCCACAAATCACTTAACCTCTTCTCTCAGTGTCAGGTTCCTTGTTTGTTAAATGGCAATAATAAAACCTGCAGCAAAGGCTATTGTGCAGATTAAATATAATAAGGTATTTAGTGCACTTAGCCCTTTGCCTGGCACATAGGAGGTACTCAATAAATGATAGTGGCAATGACATTTATAGTGGTTGTGATACAACCCTAGAATATTTATGAGATCCACTGATGCTACTGTTTATTTTATAGATTTCTCCTCTCTTCTAACATCACTTTAATTGCACAAGTAACCCACAATCCTGGCAATTAATTTTTCCTGCAGCAAAAGAAATTATTTTATTTTGTGAATCTCTAATTGAATTGTTCAAGTTCACCAGTACTGCCTGAGAAACAATATAGGTACCTCTCCAAGGCCTCAGGGCATGGGAGGTTAGCCACACGCGTTGTCAGACCTAATTACCTTTCATAAGTACCCCTGGTGGCAGGTGACTTTTTCTTCTGGAGTTTTCTGACCTGAGGGTGATTTTCAGGCAATAGTAAGAAGCAGAAGCCACCACCTCTACACTGTGATTTTAAAGTAATTCTGGACAGGCTTGCTAGTCATGAGCTCAATGGAGGCAGAGACCTCTTAGACTATGTGAGAAAATTATAAATAATTTGCTGGAGAGACCTTTCTCTTAAGTATTCTTAAGACATCATTTATAGTGTTCTGCAGGTATATCCTATGTGTTTGTAGTTTCTGCTGAATAATTTAAGGTGATATTGTCTTGTGACTCACGTGCTTTCTCTCTCAGACTCAAAATTACAGTGTTTTAAATGTCTCTGGAATATATGCTCTCAGATCCATTGGTCCTTATTGATTATGAGTATTTGACTAATGAAGAAAAGCTATCTTTTTCCTCTTTGGGGTGTCATTTGTGATTGAGACATTCTTCCAGGACAATAAAAATAATCTTACACCTTAGGGGCACTGAGTGGCTCAGTTAAGCGGCTGACTCAGGTTATGATCCTCAAGGCCCTGGGGTTAGTCTCATGTGGGGCTCCACGCAGCAGGGAGTCTGCTGGAGGTTTCCTTTGGCCCCTACCCCCACTAGCACACTCTCTCTCTCTCTCTCAAATAAATAAATAAATTTTTAAAATATCCTGTACTTTGTACAAAATAGAATTCTTCACATCTTACTTGATTTTTACAGCCATCTGAAAATGTGGGAGCCCTGCAGAGTTCAATATATATTTATTTGAATGAGAAAGCTGGTGAGTTTTTACCTTAAAGGAAAGTTACATGTTTTGTTTTTTAAGTAGGCTCCATACCCAGAATGGGGCTTGATCTCACAATCCCAAGATCAAGAGTTGCATGCTTTACTGACTGAGCCAGGCAAGTGCCCCAGAGAGTTGTATGTGTTTTATTTAAGGTTTTATGCATTAGTAGTAGATATTTTTAATCTTTTAACTTTCTCGTGTACCTTAACGAGTTATTTATCCTATAATCTGACAGCATTCATGTGTATCAGTTTCCCAGACTGATCTTAGCTCTAGTCAATGTCTGGTGTACCTTCTAGAATATATCATTAAGTTTACCCACATCTACCAGTTAACATATGATAGGATCCCCTTTTAATAGTTTTGGAAGACAGGCCTAGCAGTTGCCTATTAGATCATATTTTTATTTCATGGGGTTATGTTTTGGAGGATATGATTTGAATCACATTTTATCTGAACTATCAAACAACAATCTTGTTACAATAGGGTTCTACAGTATTCCTTTCATTAACTTGTCCTCAGCTTCTCACTAATTTGTTATTTTCTGTACATTCTCTCTGTCTTTAAGATTACTGTCTGTTTTGGGTTAAAGGAATATTTTCTTGGATACAAAAATGCATCATCAACCAAAACAAAAGAATCATTCTCCGTTGATGTGTCTTCCTCCTTCCTCCTGATCTGAGGATGACGAGGCTAGTTTCCAGCTGGATCTGGCAGTCAGCATTTCTGGGATAAATTAAATGAGCACACTTGATTGAGGTGTAGCTGGACTGTATCACTGTCTTCCTGTTATCCTGGGAGATCAAAGCAGAGCACAAAATGGGGCTTGGTCTTTAAAATATTTGAAACAGATGCTGGTTCTTTTTGGTGAAAATTCAGGTTTTAAGGCAAACCACTTGTTAGCAAGACTTCATTCTTTTCATTGAAAGAATAGTCAACAGTGAACATATACCACTCTTTTCTTCCTCATTTTCAAGACCAGAAACACAAACTTTTTGCATGAGGAGGTATTTGGCAGACCTAGAAAGCACTTGGACTGTCTGGGTTCCTTTTCATATAAATATAAAATAAATTATTCAGATTTTACTTTTGGCATTTTGGGTATTAAATGAAAACATCTTAAATGTTTAAATTTTCATAGTCATTTTGTTGATGGGTCACTATTTAAAATCTAGCATTCATATGGTTGTATCTTCTAGAAATTGAACCAGGATGTTTATCCCTCACTTCATGTTTTAACAAACCAAAACGCCCATTCTCTGCAACCTTTATCATTGACATATGGGTCCTAAGTTCATACAGAATAATTCCATAAGTATGGTTTGAAATTTTTATTATTTGGTTAAAACAGACTGAAATGAGAGAATTTACTCAAAAATACTTATTGGGCGCCTACTCCCAATCCATATACTGTGTTAGGTGTATGGATTTAAATACATGGTTCAACACTGTAAAACAAATAGTAAACCACATATTCTCCAACATAAAAGATATACAAGGTATAATGGGAAAACCCAGGCCTCCACAAAGAGGTTCAAGGTTTCACAGAGAAGGTGACACTTGAGCTGCCTCTAAAGGAGCAGTTGGCTTTTGCCAAGCAGATGTAATTTTAGACAAGGACATAGACATATAAATAGCATAACAAATTTGGTATACTCTTTTTTCAAATTTTTTTTAAAGATTTCATTTATCAGGGCACCTGGGTGGCTCAGTGGGTTAAGGCCTCTGCCTTCGGCTCAGGTCTAGATCCCAGGGTCCTGGGATCAAGCCCCGCATCGGGCTCTCTGCTCAGCAGGAAGCCTGCTTCTTCCTCTCTCTCTCTGCCTGCCTCTCTGTCTACTTGTAATCTCTGTCTGTCAAATAAATAAATAAATAAATAAATCTTTTTTAAAAAATAAAAAAAAAAAAAGATTTCATTTACTCATTGGAGAGAGAGAGAGAGTGAGAGAGAGCATGAGACGGGAGAAGGTCAGAGGGAGAAGTGGACCCCCTGCTTACCAGGGAGCCTGATGCAGGACTCGATCGCAGTGGCTCAACCAACTGAGCCACCCAGGCATCCCCAAATTTGGAATACTCTTAATAGTTCATGATGGATAGTGCTTAGGATGTATATTAATTATTTGTGTATGACCTATTACTCCCAAATTTGGCAGCATAGAAAAACAATAAGCTTTTGTCATTTCTGTGGTTTCTGTGGGTCAGGAATTCAGGAACCACTTAGCTGGGTGGTTCTTAGAGTCTGTTATGGGTTACAGTCACGATGTCAGTTGGAACTGCAGTTATCCAAAAACTTGACTGAGAATGGAGTATCCAGTTTCAGGATGGCTCATCCACTGTCCATCTGGTTATTGGTAAGAACCTTCATTTCCTCGCCATATGGATCTAGCCACAAGGTGGCCAAGGTGGCCAGCTTCACCCAAAATAAATGATTCGGGAGAAGAGAACAAGGATGAAGCCACAAATGCCTTCTGTGACCTAGATTCAAAAGTTACATATCATCACTCTTACCATATTCTGTTCCTTAGCAGCAAGTTACCAAGACCATCCCACATTTAATGGAGCAGAGTATCTTGGGCTCTACTTTTTAAAGGGAAGCATGTCTTAGAATTCATGGACTTATTTTAAAACATCACGGAGTGTCAGGGTTGGGGGATGACAAGCCATGAGGGTGATGCAGTCAGCAGGTAGATCATGAAGACAGATGGACGAAATAGGGAGAATACTGGAGACAAGGGAAATTAAGATTAAGTTCTTATTTTGTCCTGGAGAGTGATGCTAAAGGCCTGAATGGATACAATGGTGGAAGAGTTAGTAAACTGGGAATATATTCATTATCAAGAAACATTGGTCCTTCTAAGAAATGTCCCAAATTGTTTCCAGTCTTCTTTGGTTTAGAAAATAGAGAACACAGTCTGAAAGCCCAGTTACAGTCCAGAAAGTTACATGTGTCCACAGAAACTATTCGGATAAAAAGCAGTGAATAAAGCCTGCATGTTCTGTAATTGTTCAAGATGAGAAGCATCAAGCTGTGACACACATGGCCATTAAGCTGAGCTACATAGCTCCTAACCATATTTACAGGTCAGGTTACCTCTCTAGGCCTTGAACTTTTCATTTAGAAAGTAGGGCAAGGAGAAGCAGAGTAGATGACCTACATGATCTCAAAAACTCCTCCCATCTCTTGTGTTCTGTACTGAAAATGAGTACCGGGTGCCGTTTTGATCCAATTAGTGTTTAATTTTTGTTGACCTTGAGAATGTTTGACTCGATAAAAATATTTGACCTATTCGCCCATATTTAAATCAGAATAGACCAGTGTCAGGGAATTTTCACTGAGTATTTGCTGGAGCTGAAACTAAGTTTAATTCCATTTAATTTCTTTTTTTCTTTTTTTTTTTAATTATTTATTTGAGAGAGAGAGAGAGAGAACGTGCGTGTGTGACCAAGGAAGGGGTGGAGGGAGAGGGAAAGAGAGAATCTCAAGCAGACTCTCCCCACTAAGCATGGAGCCCAAAGCAGGGCTCGATCCCAGGACTCCGAGACCATGACCTGAGCCAAAATCAAGAGCTGGCCTCTTAACCGACTGAGCCACCCAGGTGCCCCCGATTTAATTTCTTTATAAATTTTCCAGACATATAATTGAAAACACCTAAACTTCTTCAATATTCTTACTTTAGTGAATCATTTTAGTATCAGTTCTTTTACGTATTTAAATTGTATAATGATTGGGGCACGTGGGTGACTCCAGATGGGTAAGTGTCTGGGTCATGATCTCCAGGTCCTGGAATCAAGTCCCATGTCAGGCTCCCACCTTAGCAGGGAGTCTGCTTCTCCCTCTCCCCGTGCTTGTGCTCTCTCTGTCTCTCTCTTTCAAATGAATAAATAAAATCTTTAGAAGTAAATAAAAATAATAAATAAATTGTGTAATGATTTTATTTATCATTCACAGTTTTGCCCGTATCACATTTTACTAATTATAGTTTTCTGCAACTGAATTTTCTTTCTGTGTCTATTGCCAAATTCAGTTATCTATTTTGCCAGTATTTTGTTTTGATATTGATGTTGATGCAAATAATATTCATTATGAATTGATTTTTTCTATCATTTTATTTTTTTGTCATGATAAGTGTATATTCTCTTTGATCCTCATCCTCTATTTCCCCCATCCCCCTACCCACCTCCTCTGTGGTAACCATCAGCATGTTCTTTATAGTTAAGAATCTGGTTTCTTTTTCTTTTTTCCTTTTTTTTTTTTTTTACTTGCTTGTTTTGTTTTTTAAATTCCATATATGAATGAAATCATACAGTGTTTAACTTTCTCTGACTGATTTATTTTGCTTAGCATAAAACTGTCATGTCATTGCAAATGGCAAGAATTCATTCTTTTTTAGGCTGAATAATATTCCATTGTGTGTGTGTGTGTATATATACACATCTTCTTTATCCATTTATCCATCCATTCATCCATCAATGGACACTTGGGCTGCTTCCATAGTTTGGCCATTATAAGTAACACTGCAAGAAACATAGGAGTGCCTGTGTAGTTATTAACTGAATTTTTTAGTGGTAATTATTATTTATGTCTTAACTAGTCCGTGAGAAGATTATAAGAATTAACTAATATTACAGTTACCCCATTTTCTGGAATTGATCTGTTGTAGGGATTGGCAGATTTTTTGTGAAGTTTCATATGGTAAATATTTTGTACTTTATGAACTCTGTACTCTGTCACCACTATTCAGCTCTGCTGCTGCAGTGTGAAAGCAACCGTAGGCAATGTGTAAATAAACGAGCATAACTGTGATCTAATATAACTTTGTTTATGGGTCCTGAAATTTGATTTTTATATAATTTCTACATGTCACCAAAGGTTATTCTTTTCTTCTTTTTTCAACCATTTGAAAATGTAAAAACCATTCTTAGATGATAGATTATAGAAAACAGGCAGTGGTATTAAATTTGGTCCACCGAATGTAATTTACCAACCTCGGGTCTATTGCTTATCCAGTTCTTCGTTATTCTCATCACTTCCCATGCTGTTATCTCACCACCATCCACAGTTGTTGGTGGAGCTAAGGACAAATGATAGGATTTAAATGTCCTCAGGGTCAGAATGTCAGCTAAAGTTATCAAGAATAACTTGTATTTTACATGGATTCAGATGCATTTTATAGATGATGAAACAGAGTCTTGAAAATAATAATTATTAATAATTACTGAAGGAGCTTACTATGTGGTAGACACATAGATTATTACAACTCCATAAAATGTACTATCCCCAAAGTAACTTGTCCTAGGTCTCATAGCGAGAATGTTGCAGAGCCTAGAATTAAACCAGTCTCCAGAGCCCATGCTCTTAACCACGGCACAGTATTGCTCTCTAGTTCTTCACTTCCTCACAAGAGTCATCAATACAGAGCAAACATTTTGGAGCAGGTAATGTAAGTGAAACAATTCTGTCTCCAGTGAGGGCAGGCTCTGGGTAAAAAAAGTCTTTCTTCACCAGTCTTTGAAACTGGATGCCCAGTAGTTAACATGATTACCAAACACGGGCCTACATGCTTATGGCTACATGTTTATGGGTGTAGTGCTATAGGACGTGAGATGGCCACAGCAGCCTTTGCCAGAGAAATACTCAAGTCAATAAGATTCTTAACTAAGATCATAAGATACAGAGGACCACCAACATTACTTTAATTCTGTAGTTAACTAGCAAAAATTTACATGAGTGAAGTAACTAATATGAGGCAGGTAAAGCAGGCAGCCAGGCAAACAACTGTGCTTTCCTAGAAGGTACAAGTTGTAATTGCTCCAAGAGACACAGGGATGCAGGAGTTCCAGCTCAGAGGAGCCCAGCCCCTGCTGATCAAACCATATAGTGCGTTGGGGGTGGGGGGTGTTAAGTAACACATGAACCTGATGCTTTATTCTCATGCACAGAAAAGTATGATTGTTTAGATGAGCATATTACTGAAATCAGGGAATGCTGAAAACCTTCCAGTACCATAGAATGTATGGTACTGAACTCACAAGATAGTCTGAGACACAAATGTCAGCCTTAGGATGGCTTTGCAGTATTCTTTGATTTTGTTTTTTAAGATTTTATTTATTTATTTGACGAGAGATTCCACAGTAGGCAGAATGACAGGCAGAGGGAAAGGGAGAAGCAGGCTCTCCGCTGAACAGGGAGCCTGATGTGGGGCTCGATCCCAGGACCTTGGGGTCATCTGAGCCAAAGGCAGCCGTTTAACAAACTGAGTCACCCAGGGGCCCCAGCTTTGCAGTATTCTTTGAAATGGAATATCTGGGAAATGATGTGTAGATGGTTAATTAAATAGACAAATACAGAAGTACACCAAACCAAATGAGATCTTACTGCTTAGATGAAGATGGCAGATACTTTGCTTACTGTGGATGATCTAAAGCTTCCGATTTCTTGCCAGCAGTAACATCTCATATATAAGATTACAGCTGCTGAAGCCTAAAAGCAATAGAGTATGAAGAATTCCCCCAAACTGTATTTGAGCAGGTTACTTAAAACATGGAGAGAGCTGTTCCTCCTTTTAGTTGCTGTGAAAGTCTGTGGCACTGAAAGTGTGCTCCCTGGAAAGAGACCAAGGAAGAGCACTAATGACATGAACAGATTTAACACATCGAAGCAAAGGTGTATTTTGCTTTTCCTCTTTGCGTGATCTTTAGAGTTGGAGTTGCTACTTCACTTTTCCATCCCATTTCCTATTTTCTAAACACCCATAATGTGTTAGGGATCTGATTTTATCAGGAACACAGTCTCTATCCTTCATAGTTCCTCACTAAACTGTTACAGAATTTGGATGTGGGTCCATATGTATGGTAGCTCTTTCACGAGGATGAAAAGCTGGGGCTAGAGCCTGGTAGATAAAACAAATTTGAAGATTCTGCACAAACATAACTTCTTCCCCCACTGTCAAGTCACTAGGAGCCTTCCTGCTCTGGTGTATCACGTAGCTTTACCTGCTTCAGACTAGAGGGACTCCCATTTCCGGGTCCTCGGAGCTTTGGTCTGCTGGCACTCCATTTTTTCACTTGCTAGCACTCTAACATTTTTCTCCCCAGATCTGTCAGCTCTATTAGAACGCTTGTGTTGCTCTTTCTGACCACTCTGTTCCTCACATTCCGGTGGGACTGCTGCACTCTGCCATTGGATTTCATAGTTCTTCAGTCAGCACTTAATGAGCCCTGTGTTGGATCAGAGGGAATCAGGGCACATGGATCCTTCTTCCAAAAATTGGGGGATGGATATATGTATATGTACACACACACACACACACACACACACACACACACATACAGAAAACTTGGCTTGCCCCACATTACTTAATCCTGAAATCTCCTGGCTGTTAACTTACAACACATAACATCAGTCACATCTTGTAGGATTTCTGGTATTTCTATGCTGAGCCTATTTTATCATAGTAACGTTTTTATCCTCAAATAATAATAAAGCTTTGCTAAAGCATCAGCTACTAGTCATAATGAAATGGTGATATCTGTCAAAGTTTGTGTTTTGCTAAGAAATTTTAACTTTCAGAGAGTGGGGGGGAGATTAATTCAGTGACTGTATGGGAGGTTTTATTCTCAAATAAAGAAAATGAGTAGAGAAAACCATCTTGCTAATTTTTGTTTTTCCCCAGTTTTTTTTTTTTTTTTTCCCACCCAAAGCCTGGATTGCTCCCAAGGTAAAAGCCGTAATGTCTGGAAATCGTTAATCCGTGGGATTTGTTCATGGTGTATAAAATTTTCAGAAAGAATTTGCTTCTTAAATATGATTTCCTGATTGACTATGGCAGACATAAATCCAGGAAGGACAGCTCTGTCGGAACAGCCAAGAGCCCTCCCACATTTTTTAGTGTGTGTGTGTGGAGTGGAAATAAAGATTCTCCATGTGGGTAGGTCAGGAGGTGAGAGAGGTAAAGGGGAAAGGAGAGAGCAGGGGTGCTGCTGGGGTGGAAGGAGGGGCCGCACATCCTGATCTCTTGGAATTCTCTGCAAGCTCACTAGGATCCTAGCTTTATTTCAATTTATAATAATGAGAGAAAGAAGTTAAGGGATCACCCTTTGTGCCTGTTGTGGTACTGGTTCTGAAGCGCACCCATCCTCCCAGTTGGCCGAGTTCGAAGCTGTGCTCAAGCTGAAAATAATGGCTGAGGGCCATTTTACACAGGTCTTTTCTTCCATTTTGCCCTTGTCACCCCCCGCCACTGCAGGCACATACATGTGCCCTCTCATGCACACCAGATCACGTGTCTCCACCCTGTCAGTTTGTTTCTTGGTTATTTCTGACTTCAACATTAAGAGATCAGATTCCTGTACATAATTAGTCTTTCTCTAAATAGTGCAGATACTTCACTTCTGATATTTATACACAGCTGCAGATACATTTATATTTTCCTGTGAGAAGTAGTGAGTAGTGAGAAGTAGGCTTTCCTTCTCTCCCACCTGCCCCCTCCTAGGCCATGTTCTTGTTAAGCACTGTTTAATGAAGAGCCACATCCTCCAAAGGCTTCAGACACAGAATGAGCCCCTCAGTGGTCACAGTCTATCAGCGAGCATTCCGCAGTGAACTTCTAAATGCCTACGTGGTCCCCTTGTGTTTGTTTTGACACTAGAGTTGAAATAATAATGTGACTAGTGGCAAACTATCCCATTCTACTCCTCCCAACTCTTTTAGATTTACACAGACACACCACACACATGCACCTTTAACCTGACCTTGAAATAAGCTAATGACAGAACAGTCTCCTCCAAAGACTGACCTCTGTTTGGGAGCCCTTATAGAGGTAAGCTCTCCAATCTCATAATTGCTAGATAATCATACTTGGCTCTTCTCTGTATTCCTGTAGACTGTGAGAAGGAGGCAGGGGATGTGTTCGCTGTAATGTAGATTCATATCCTTTGTTATGTCGTTCCTTATTTATTGACATATGTCAAGGTCGGAAGGTTCCTTTTGTTTGACTTGGACACCTCCACTTGGCACTCTTCCACTTCCGGTGCAATTGGTACATTGCATTAGAAAGAGAAGAGAATGAGATGTTGTGACAGATTATTACTGTGGTTTGCCCGGCAAGCAACAAGCATGTTGCTGTTTTCCAGATCCATCTGTCTAGCAGACATGTAATAATGCCAAGAAGTGTTGTTGTGCTTGACTGCAACAAACAATTATAGCAGGGGCACTTTAGGCACCAGACCTCAAAGGATCAGTATGGAACGTGAGTTACAATTTCAGCACTCAGATATGTGCACAGGCATGCGAGGAGTTGAAGCCGCCATTTTTGCCTGTGGCCAACTGTCTAACTAGTTTGCAGCATCAGCATTCATTTGGCTCACCTGCTCAAAGAATGTGAGCCTCTTCTTCTACCTCATTATTCTCCCCCATACCTAGGATTTTTTCCACATAATTTCTCGTTCATAAGTGTGTAGCTGTGGAACTTTCCTATAGAATGGGGAAGTCATTCATCTGTGCAGTTTTAGGTGCACACACACACAAATATTTAAGCCCTGCATTGTTCACTAAAATACAGTAAATGATTTGTTGTGGCCAAGAACTGAACTGAAGATAGATGCTTTCCCATCCTTACTAGCTCCTAGCTCTTAAGAGCAAGGAAGAATTTTGGAACACACACCTGCTCTTAGCATTTCTTTTTTTTTTTTTTTCTAAGATTTTATTTATTTATTTGACAGAGGGAGAGAGATCACAAGTAGGCAGAAAGGCAGGCAGAGAGAGAGGGGGAAGCAGGCTCCCTGCTAAGCAGAGAACCTGATGCAGGGCTCGATTCCAGGACCCTGAGATCATGACCTGAGCCGAAGGCAGAGGCTTTAACCCACTGAGCCACCCAGGCGCCCCTGCTCTTAGCATTTCTTAATCTAGCAGAGTGAATAGCTTTTTTGTCTTAAGATCTTATTTATTTATTTGACAGGAGCTGTGGGGGAGGGAAAAGCAGGCTCCCCACTGAGCAGGGAACCTGATGTGGGCATCCATTCTAGGACTTAGGGATCTTGACCTGAACCAAAGGCAGACGCTTATCCGACTAAACCTATCCAGGCTCCCCAACTGGATGGCTTTCTTAATTATTCTAGTTATTGAACTCTCTCATCTGACTACATTTTCTGGGAGCCTAAAATATGTGTCGTCTTGATAGGTTAGCTTATAGTAGCTTCTGTGCCTCATAATAGCATTCTCTCCACTTAATGTCCATTTATCTGTACTTCTTCATCTGTACATACTTGTCTGCCGCCTTAATAGTAAATGACCATATTTTCATGTGTCTTACAAGTTTCCAAATATTAAAGTTAGGTACTTGAAATACCTACAGCCTTAACATCCTCCGTAAGCATATAAATAAAGGGGCTCGGCAGATTTTCTTCCCTCACTAGTGGGCAGGCCCCCAACACTCTACTATATTTGAGTAACATTTATTATACTGCATAAAATAAGATAGGTTTTAACAAAATGGAGAAAAATAGGCAAAATGTAGTTAGGAGCTCTATAGTTCAGATTTCGGGATTCATTTTATTCTGTACCATTTCCTATCTCCTTATGATTTCGAGTACAGAATTTTTTCTCTCCGTCTGGATCAACAAGTAGGGGATGTTTTGTTTTGTCTTGCCGAAGTGGTAATATATGCTTAAAGAAAAATTGACAACAGACTTCTGAGCTGTAAGACTAAGAGGAAATGATCACATGTTATTTTAAAAAATTATTCCCACTTTTGTTTGTACTTCAAAACCCGTAGTCTTCTTTGGCTTTCATAGACACATTTAAACTTTAACAAACCATAAAGCCCTTTAAATCTGAAACCTTTGAAGAGAGTTTTTACTTTAAGAACCAGATATTTCTATTTGTGGTAAGATTTCTTTCTTTCTTTTTTTTTTTTTTTTAAGATTTTATTTATTTATTTGACAGAGAGAGATCACAAGTAGGCAGAAAGGCAGGGAGAGTGAGAGGGGGGAAGCAGGCTCGCCGCCAAGCAGAGAGCCCAATGCGGGGCTCCATCCTGGGACCCTGGGATCATGACCCCAGCCGAAGGCAGAGGCTTTAACCCACTGAGCCACCCAGCCGCCCTGTGGTAAGATTTCTGATTAACATTTATTCATCTCAGTTATCCAGTAGTCCCTGGACCTGAACTGCTAATGATAACCAAGTATTTACTATTCCTCTCCTTTACCCAGTGTTAAAGAAAAAAAATTATCCATTCACTTTTTAAAACAGTAAGACAGACTTCATTCAGGACCATTGTGATAGGTATAGGGATCACTGCAGTGGAGTTTTTCAGTGGGGAGAAAGATTATGCTTAACAATCTTTGAATTGAATACAACAAGGAAAAGTGGAAATTACAGCCAAGGAGCAAGGTAGGGGTCAGTGGGTGGAGGCTTACTAAGAGGAGACTTCAGGGAGAAGGGCACATTCTGGCTCAACCTACCTAACAGGATCCTTGCTGAAGGCAGGCCAGAGTGATCAGACATCACCTGGGGAATGGTGGAGGGTGAGGATCCTGATCAGACGTTGAGGGTAATCAGATATCAAGGATGGGAGATTCTTGATAAACCAATTTAGCAGGATTCTTGCTAGAGCTGGACAGTGTAGAGATGAACTCATATTTGAGATACTTAGTAAATATGTATAACACGAGTTATAGTAATAGTATAGTATAGTATAGTATAATAATATACCAAATAATATAGTAATAGTCTGAATTATTTTGCATTTGTCGTGATTTTTATTTTTGGTTTGGAAGATAAATGTAAGACAGCCACATTCTATAAAATACAGGGAGTCAAACAGATCTACATGAAAAGCACTTATGAAGTGGGGGTCAGGATTTGGAGCCCTTAAGTTTCTTGTCTTTAACTTTAGGTTATCTGTTAATTTTTCCTGAAATTTTGGAAGTTTATTGACTTACCCCTAAAAGAAAGGCAGCTATGCTGTTACAGAATTGTTTTTCAGTGAGTGACTAGTCCTCTAAGCACAAACTCAGTCTAAAGCTATTAAAATTTTCCAGATTCTCAATTTTAACAATAAGGTTTGGTTTTTGATGGAGGTTATATAGATATATCTTACAAACTGTTCTGAATTTTTTACTTTTTTATAAGCTATTATGAGGGTACAGACATGCTAAGCATATTTCTGTCCAGTATGCCTCTTGCAGGAGAAGTATCAAATGAGGGCCATTCTCAAATGTATATATTTTATTCTATTTCATAGGGTTAAAAATGGGTAAGGACTGTAACACCAAAAATATTTAGGGAGTCCACTAATTGTCTGTTTGGGCTTCAAATGAGAAGGCTGATTAAGAAGTTGGATCTCAGGAGTGTCTGGGTGGCTCAGTTGGTTAAGCATCTGCTCTTGATTTTGGCTCAGGTCATAAGATCAAGCCCTGTGTCAGGCTCCTCTGTCCCTCTCCTTCTGCCCCTTCCTGCCTCAAAAAAAAAAAAAAAAAAGAAAGAAAGAGTTTGGATCTCAAAGACCATTGAGAATTAAAAACTTGAATTTTATGACCTTATGTATGAAAACTAAGTTAAGCTAAGTTTCAGATCAAGGCAAAGAGGTTTATTTAGCAATGTAAGTGTTTACCTGAAGTAAACTTCAAGATAAATCCTGAATTTATGCATTTTTATTCTTATGTACATTCAACATAATGGAACACATTAGTTCCACTATTTCATGATTTTTTAAAAAAGGTAGACCAAAGGGGCGCCTGGGTGGCTCAGTGGGCTAAAGCCTCTGCCTTCGGCTCAGGTCATGATCTCAGGGTCCTGGAATAGAGCCCCGCATCGGGCTCTCTGCTCAGCAGGGAGCCTGCTTCCCTTCCTCTCGCTCTGCCTGCCTCTCTGCCTACTTGTGATCTCTGTCTTTCAAATAAATAAATAAAAAATCTTGGAAAAAAAAAAAAAGAAAAAAGATTGAAATAAGAATTATTTAAAAAAAAAAAAATATAGACCAGAACCACACCTTATTCTTAATATTCTCATCAGCTAAAACCAGACATGGCATGGCACAAAGACATTCACTAAATGTTTGTTAAGTGATAACTTTTTAGTTTCAATGTATGTCATTTGATATGCAACATATCTAGTCAATGAAGCAAAAGTATTATGAGGATTATTGTATTTTTCAGACAACTCTTTTCTTTCACCACATAGCTGCATATAAGTGAGAACATAACACAGAGCTCTAAACCTTTGTAAAGAGACTTAACGCTATCCTTCATCTTTCTGATCCTGAGATATGTTATGGTCAAGAAGATAAACTTAGTGGGGCACCTGGGTGGCTCAGTGGGTTAAAGCCTCTGCCTTCAGCTCAGGTCATGATCTCAGGGTCCTGGGATTGAGCCCCACATTGGGCTCTCTGCTCAGCAGGGAGCCTGCTTCCTCCTATCTCTCTGCCTGCCTCTCTGCCTACTTGTGATCTCTGTCTGTCAAATAAATAAAATCTTTAAAAAAAAAAAAAAAAGCTTCTGCTTTCGGCTCAAGTCATGATCCCAGGGTCCTGGGATCGAGTCCCACGTCAGGCTCTCTGCTCAGCAGGGAACTGCTTCCCTCCCTCTCTCTCTGCCTGCCTACTTGTGCCTACTTGTGATCCCTGTCTGTCAAATAAATAAATAAAATCTTTTAAAAAAAAAAGAAGAAGAAGAAGATAAACTTAGTCATTGAGGAGGGGGAAAAGACTTTGAGATTAGACTGATGTATTTCATTTTCTTGTTTCCTTTTCTACTTTTCAGAGTTAGCTCTCTGCTGGGACCTCTTGGCAAGAATGCAATTAAGAGAGTAATATCTCTAGGAAGATAATATGTTAGTTGTTCTGGGACTTTCTTGATGTACCTACATTGGGGGATAGAAGTATAATGATGACCCAGTGAACAATCAGAACTACCACCAGCATTTATGCTGTTAATATATGGACAGTTGAATCTGCCTCTGAAGGCTTCAGTAGCAAATAGAAAGAACAAAAAGGTTTTGTAGCCAATTAAAGGCAGTCCGCTGCCCACAGAAAAATCATAGTAAATTTAAAATTATTTACAAGGAACACAGTAAATGATCAATAAACCTTAGCTTTTTAAAAAATGGTATCTTTCAAACAACAAAATATTAATTACCCAAGAGCAAATACCTTAGGTCCCAAATAATATTCAGTACCTACCCATTCATTCTTTATGAAGATACAACATTCCTTTCAAAATGAGTTCCTAGAATGTGTTACAACCAACTAACCTATATTTGGAGTAAATGTCTGACACAGAAACAATAGAACAGGAAGAGAAAAGCAGGCTGTGGAATGGACTGGTTAGGAGTCTTTCACTCTGCACAATCCATCCTCGTATTGAAGAGTCAAATGGTCTGAGAAAGTATGTTCAGATACCATAGATAAATGGGTTGCAGAAATGGAATACTGTGGAATTTTCAGTTAAAATCTACACTGAATAACACAGGAGCAACTCATCTGTCTTCCAAAAGACCTTTACCCATCTAATCTCACTTAAGTGGAAAGGAGGTTAAAATAAACACCTCAGAAGATCACTGTCCTCTGTCACCGTATGTCATCAAACACTGGCCTGTGAAGTCAATTTGAGAACCTAGTACATAAGCAAATAAATCCTTGCACGACACAACAAAGCTATCAGTGCTTCAACCAAAAATCTCTCATCCCTTTTTACAATTTAAGTACTTTTCCTTAACAATTTGGTAAATACAGGATTGGGGGAATATTGCCATTTGTCATTATATTTGATACAAACAGAAGTTGTCATACAAGTTCATTTTTTAACTTCTTTTTGTCAGAAAAGTTGTATAACGATTGTTCTGCATGGCTATAGAACTCATGTAGCCAGACCACATTTCTCATAGTTTTTGGTAAGACTTCTGCCAGTGGGCTGACGTTGTATGTGGACAGAAGACATAACTTAGGGATCCTATAAGGCATCCTCATTCTACTTGGCAAGTGTCCCCGTTCCCTCTTGAGATTACGCAGTGGTAGTTCTACCTTGTGGGAAATGCAATTTCTTTTCTAAGTGGCCTACCCAAGTCAGATAGAGAGGAGAAGAAAGAGATAAGGGCATTTCCCACATGATTGACATGGTTAAATATGTCCCAGAGAGGCCGAAGTGATTTTTTTTTTTTTTAGTGGGTAGATTTGGGAACTGTGCTATTTGGGCTGTTTCCTATTATTTCACATAGTAAACTCTATGGGTTTTGTTTTGTTTTTTTAAAGCAATTCCCTTTGACGTGGAAAGAAAGGACAGACATCTGGGCTATTACATGGAATGAATCTTTGTCCTGGAAAAAATGTCGAATTCCATCATTTTTTTAACTTCTCAATTTGGACTTTGAAAAATTCTGGAGTGCGAAAGACTCTTACATTTTTAAAATCAGTTAGCACTTCAGCATGAAATGCATTTAAATTAACTTGAAATTTATCTTTAAGAACAAAGACCTAAAACATACATTTTTACATCTGAAGATATAGTGGTGAGGTAGTATCTTTCTAGATTCCATTTACTTATATGAAATTTGACTTCTCCATTACTATCATTTATCACATTGTCCCCTTCCTCTGTAGTCATACTTGTCATACTTTTTCATGCAGTTTGCCCATTCAAACAAACATTAATTACCTAAGATACCAGCTTTTTCAGCCTTGCATTCCAGATGTGATAACAACTATAGATACACACACACAGAATGGGAATAAGTGGAAATCCCAAAAGTGAACCCTCCCCAATTTGTTTTCAGTGTGTCAGTGAAAGAAGACAAGGCCAATCTAAAAAAAAGAAAAAAGAAATAGGGGCTGCATTGCTTGGAGGCCTCAGGGATGTGGTATGTGGTAATAGAACCATGACTAGGCAGTTTAGTTACTAAGGTGCAAAGTGTGCGTTCATTTAAAGGAATACTGCTTTTAAATTGCTTTTAAAGATTATGCTTTAGAATTCTTTATAAAATTTTCTGCAGTGGGTATGCATTTGTGATCAGAAATAAAATACAATTCTTTTTGAGAGATAGGTGATGTTTGTGGAAAATTACCCAACTTCACCACTCTCCAAATCCTTTGCTTTCGTGAAACAGTTCCTTCTTGGGCTCCTGCCGTGGTTCAGTTGGTTAAGCATCTGCCCTTGGCTTGGGTCATTATCCCAGGGTCCTGGGATGGAGTCCTGCATCAGGCTCCGTGTGTGCTTCTCACTCTGCCTCTCTCCCTCTCCCTCTCTCTCTTTCTCATGAGTAAATAAAATCTTAAAAAAGAAGAAGAAAGAAACAATCTCTTCTGTGACTGGCAGTGTTGATATGTCTATCATAGGTAGGAAATGCTAACAAAGAACTGTTACCATGAGCCTGCTGCTAGGGGTCTCGTACAGAACCCAAGAACCTTCCACATCAGCCCCTAAGTGTTAAACTTTATCCTTAAAGAATTGTGTATATGAGTTTAAAAAATAAAATAATGCTGAGTTGATCTACTTTCTTTGGTTTGTATAGCCAGGCCTCAATTTCTATGATGTGTAATACTAGATAGGCCTAAACTCGGAACTCTCATCTTTTCATAAGCTAAAGATTATTTTAGCCATTCAGCTCTCTTAATTACTTCATGGAAATAACATCAAAAACAGGAAATGTGATTTATTTATGAAGCAATCATTGAAAACCATGTTTTCCAGGAATACATGATATTTGAGTAGTACTCATAATATTGAATAGATAAACAGTGTATCAAGCAAATATAAAGTGTGATACTATTAAAAGCTGAATTATAAAAGTTTATAAAAAGACTTGGAGGAAATCAATGTTGTAAATAGTAGTCTTGTTGGTGGAACACTTACAGCCTATTTTATTATTTCTTTTACACTTTTTTCCCCATATTTTTCAGAGTAAAATATGTATTGATTTCATAATAAAAAATTTAAAACTTTGTTCATTTAAATACTCTGAAAGAGAAACAAAGGAAAGCAGCAGGAGCCAGCCTCTGAGGAGGCCAGGGAGAAATCAGTGTCACTTTTGAGAGTAATGCCAGTCCTTGTTTCTGTAAATGAAGATTACTGAGCTCCTTATTCATTAGGTGGGTCAGAGGTGTCCTGTGCATGGAAAATGCCAGCCTGGTGACATGCAACAGGTGCATTGTAAGCCCTGGGAACATTTTGAGAATTGCCAGCATTTTGGTAGGGCTTCGCAGCTCTCACAGCTGCTGTGTGTCAAGCAGGTGCTGCTCTAACACTTTAGCATTCTGAGATGTGAGATCCGGCCCAGCTCTTCCCAAGCACTCCAGCCTTTGACCAACTACCAAGTACCTGATCAGAGTGTTGTCATGAGGGCCGTCAGATGAAATTCTGGGCAGAAGCCATCTGTCATTTAATGTGTTTCCAAAGGGAGCAAAGAGATAGTTAATCATCCAGGGTGAAGGAAATACAAAAAATAAAAAAATAATAATACAGGACTGTTTTTCAAGAAAAACATCAAACCAGTCTTAAAACTGAGAGAATTTCAGAGTCCTTGGCTGTGAGTCAGGTGTTTGGTGTTATATAAGGATTTATCAATCACTGTTTAGAAGGAATATCGGATAGCTCTGTGAAATGAATGAGGGGAGCTTAAGCCAGGTTGAGGCAGATTTAGTAATGAGTTCACTCATCACATCTCATGGCCAAGAAAAACATGCGCCTTCTCCAGAGACAGGATTTTCTTCCATTCCAGGAGGAGAAGGAACACATGAAGTATATGTTGTCCAGGCTTTCAGTGAGCAAATTTCACTAGCAGTTTTTTGTAACCACTCATAAATAAATGGAAAGAGAAATCGTGAGGTAACTGGAGTCTTTCTGTATCAGGAATGTCATCTTTGTAAAAACAAGTTAGTCCTGTGTTTAATCCCCTGCCTAAATACGGAACTCTCAGTTTCTGTTGATAGACTAAGCCGACATTCCCTACCTGTCTCCAGAAACGGTTGGGTGTGACAGTGTAAATATGCAAGTGTGTGGAACTGTATCTTTTATAATCCTGAAGATTTCAATGGTGCTTAGAGGAGCTTTAGTCTCTGGTCAGCTTTCTTTGACTTGGGAGGCATGAAGATATTTGAACTTCTTGTTTCAGAATGACCTTGACTTTCCTCAATTTTTTCACTTCAGATCATCCAGCCCCTCTTAGAACTTGACCAAAATAGAAGCAAATTAAAGTTGTATATTGGACACCTGACAGCCCTCTGCCATGACCGAGACCCCCTGATCCTTCGTGGACTCACTCCACCAGCTTCCTATAATTTGGACGATGACCAGGCAGCTTGGGAGAATGAGCTGCAGAAAATGACCCAGGAACAGGTAAGTCCCTCACTTGAACTTTGACAAGACCTTGTTAAAATTCGGTTGCTAGGGGCGCCTGGGTGGCTCAGTTGTTAGGCATCTGCCTTCGGCTCGGGTCATGGTCCCGGGGTCCTGGGATCGAGCCCCACATCGGGCTCCCTGCTCAGGGGGGAGCCTGCTTCTCCTCTCCCTCTGCCTGCTGCTCCCCCTACTTAGCTCATTCTCTCTGTGTCAAATAAACAAATAAAATCTTAAAAAAAAAAAAATTTCAGCTGCTACTTAGGTTGGTGCAATTAGAGCCCCTTGGGAAGTTCAATGTTCACATTCAAGATTCTTAGCAATGGGCAGTTCTTCAACAGATATAGGAATTACCATTTGCAAGAAGTACCCCTTTATTCTTCCTTCAGTGTGACTTACTCAAGCATCAAAAAGGGCTGATTAGAAAGGAGAGGGTTGGGGTGCCTGGGTGGCTTAGTTGGTTAAGGTCCAACTCTTGGTTTCTGCTCAGGTCGTGATCTCAGGGTCTTGAGATGGAGCCCCAAGTTGGGCTCCACACTCAGCACAGAATCTGCTTGAGATTCTCTCTCTCTCCCTCTGTCCCTCCCCCTACTGTGTTCGTTGTCTCTCTCTCTAAAAGAAATAAATCTTTGAGGAAAAAAAAAAAAAGGAGAGGGTTAAAGATAGTCTGTTAATATGCTATACTTTATTTCATAAAAGTGATGACCACTAATAATTATGGCCACTGAAGGAAAATCTGAGCTAAGGATACTTTGTTAAAGGATTTTTTTCAAAATTTTTTTTATTTATTCATTTGAGAGAAAGAGAGAGAGATAGACCACAAGACCCATGGGGAGGGTCAGAGGGAGATAGAGAAGCAGACTCCCCACTGAGCAGGGAGCCAGACCTGGGGTGGGGGGATAAATCCCAGGACTCAGGGATCATGAACTGAGCTGAAGGCAGATGCTTAACTCACTGAGCCACCCAGGTGCCCATGGATAAAGGAGTCTTGACAAGTCAGTAGCAAGTATTTTCAATTGTCTATAAGGAACAGTGGGTCACAACAGACTAAGTTTTTAAGTGAAAGAACCATTAGATGAATTAGTTTAGGTGCTCTGCATGCTACATTTTCTACATGCTATTGCCTATAAAAATCCAATGATCTCTTTTGTTCATACTGTGATTTTTTTGTTGTTGTTCAATAAAGAAAGGCTAGTCTGGAGATAAAAACTGAGGATAAAAGAAACAGATAGGGGCGTCTGGTGGCTCAGTCAGTTGAGCATCCAACTCTTGATATCAGTTTAGGTCATGATCCTGAGATCCTGGGAATGAGCCCCAATTTGGGTCCCTGCTCAGTGGGGAGTCTGCTTCTTTCTCTCCCATTGCCCCTTCTCCCCCCATTCATGCTTGCGAGTGTGCTCTCTCTCTCTCAAGTAAATAAAATCTTAAGAAAAAAGGGATAAAAATTGATGAGAATAGCAATAAAGAGCAGACATGGAAAGTGAAGGAAAGAAAGCTAAATAAACACAGAAAAAGAGAAATAGAACAGTTTTAAAACATTAGTTCTGAGCTCCTTTAGTTGCTCTTCACAGAGGGGTTGATGATATCCCTAACTGGGCTACGATCATACCAACTCAGAGACTTAATTGCACTCATGTTGTAAATTTACTAAAATTCTCCAGAATTTTGAAGGTATATGCTATTGTCCAGCTAAATCCTTGCAATTTGTTAAACAATCTTTGTTCACTCATAATGTGTGAAGGAAAATTATGTTAAATACACACACTTCCATGGTATAATATTAAAGTCAACCCACAGATCAAGAAATACAGATTAGAGTCTTCAAGCTCTACTTACTTCTCCACGATACGGATATTGCCTCATAGTAGACATATTTAATAGCCTAATTAGTTATCTGCTTTGCTTATTTGATGAGTAAAGGTAAGGCCCACCTCTCAAATTCAGCACGTTGCCACAGAAATTTTGAATTCCCTCTTCTTGCAAGAGGGAAGAATGTAAAGGACAGAATAAAGTTGGATTCCTAATAGCTAAAGGATATTAATAGCCATGTAGTAAAAACGTAATTGAAAACCCACTGGAAGCAGAATGCATGCCTAGATAATTTTAAAAACTTTCACTTCCAAATTTTACAGAAGAACAGTGCTTCTTGGGACGCCTGAGTACTCAGTCAGTTAAGCATTTGCTTTCAGCTCAGGTCATGATCCATCTCTCTCCCAGGGTCCTGGGATTGAGTCACCTCAGGGCTCCCAACTCAGCAGGGAGCCTCCTTCTCCCTCCCTCTGCCGGTCCCCCTGCTTGTGCGGTCTCTTGCGCGCGCTCTCTCTCTCTCTCTCTCTCTGTTAAATAAATAAATAAAATATTAAAAAAAAAAAAAGAACAGTGCTTCTTAAAGCACTGACATAGTGATGTATCAAAATTGAACTGACGTGAAATTATGTCTTTGTATAACAGCTTGTCTTTGAAATGAAAAAAGTATTTTTGCTTTGTTCTGTTTTTCAAATATGCTTCAATGGACTTAACTTAGTTTTCCTAAGGGAAAAAAATATCTCCAGGGTGAGACCAAAATAGGAAATTTCAAACTAAGAATTTTTCGGAAAGTTTTAAATGAATGAAACCAAGAATTCATTAATAGGCTTGCCATTATACATTATGTTACAATCAAGCTACTGTAATCATCAAAAGAGTTTTGCTCATATACATGAATTGTGTTAATATGTTTCTTCTTGACTGAGAACGTTCTTCAGTCACTGAAGTTATTGCCTGAGGTGTATGAAGTTGTCTCGTTCGTTAGCAGGCTTCCCTGGGAATCCTGAGAAACAGAGGACGTAAGTCATCTGTAAAGGAATACAGCAACTAACACCACCTTCTATAAGCTTCTCCTTGGGTGCTAAAGATTGGTGGAGAAACCAACCAATTTTCTGCCACCTCACCACAAATAAGAATTGAAGAACACTACAGGCTCTTGAGAAAGATGACCCCTAGCACTGCAAAATGATTGGTCTATGAAAATATTATGATCGAGGTTTACTTTAGTTTTTGAAGTCCAGGAAACGTAAGACGTGAATCATTGCCAAATACGCACATTGGTTTATTTTGTGTAGGGGGGTGTGGTGTGTTTACATTTTTGTTTTGGGGAATGTAGAAGCCTCTGCAGCTGACATTTGTGTTATCCAACTATGTGTGTCCACTGCCTTTCACTGCCACTGTGCCTCCCCCCACCCAGGAACACCCTCATGAGGACAGGACAAGAGCCTTGTCTATCCCAAGAATAATGCCTAGCATGTAGTATCTGCTCAATAAGTATTTGTTGAATGAATAAGAGAAGAGACAGATTGGATCAACTCCATACTCCTTATGATATCCTGCAAAGTTTTCTTTCATTGGTCTGTTTATTAAATACACTTCTCTTCCATCTTAGCCTTGAAGCATACCCAACCATTTAGTTTTAAACTACTAAAAGTTTTTATACTTTTGCCCTTTTGCTCATATTGATCCTTCTGCCTTATATGCCCTTCCCTACCTTGACTCCTGGACAGTACCTAAATAGGAATCTATTTAGTTTTTAAGTTCAGCTCAGACATCATTTCTTCTATGAATGCATTCCTGAAACCCTAGGCAGAATGTGCTGCTCCCTCCTCGGCATTTCTGTAGTACCTCAACTTGTTGTACTTGTTTTCATATCCGTCTTCCCATTCTAGCCTTTCTGTCTGTTAAAGACATGAACTATGTAATTTTCATCTTAAAATTAGCAAAAATTAGCAAAATTATCAACAAGTACCACTTGCGCAGTAACTTAAATGAGTGAGTGAATTCTAGTGAGTTCTGCATAGTTTATTAGTTTGTGTTTTCTATTTGAGATTCTTATTTCTCCAACTAGGGAAGTCTTCACTGCCGGAACTATATCTTATATTTCTAAAGTGCCTAGCACAGTATTTGTTTCGTATATACTAAGTGTATACTTACATACACAGTGTATGTTTCGCATATACTTAGTGTATACATATATACACAGTGTATGTTCATATATACTTAGTGTATACTTATATACACAGTGTATGTTTAGTATATACTTAGCTGATTGTTTATCTATTGGGCAACCCAAGACAGTTTCCTCCAGGCCATTCAGTAGCTTTGGATAAGCTTAGTATTGATGTCAGAAACCATTCAGACTCATCCTGAGTCATAACCCTGTAATCTGCAACAGCCCAGCCTATAGAAACATAACCTTATATATGAAGATTTACCAGAAATTGTTTTGTTTCCTTTGCCTTTTTAGAACCTGGCTACCATACCAACTAAACTTACAGATTTGCTTATTTTTCTTACTTACTGGTTTTTGTTTTACATATCCTGAGGCTCTGTTATTAAGTGCATACACATTAATGATTATTATGTCTTCTTGATGAATTAATTCTTTTATTATTATGTGACAGTAACATAACCATTCCAGCTTTCTTTAGGTTAATATGTGCATGGTGTATCTTTCTCCATATATTTACTTTTAAGCTGTCTGGGTCTTTATATATAAAAAGAGTTTCTTGAAGATAGCATATATTCCACCAGCACCGGGTACAGGTCTAGGGGGCAAGGCTATCTCTTCCTCCTTGGTTCCAGAGGGCAGGGCTACCTCCTAGGTTTCAATAGACCAGGCTATCATCCAGGGCCAGAGGGGTGGAGTTGCCACCCCAGTGGACCTGGAGGACAGAACATCCAGCCAAAGAGGATTGTTCTCGAGCCTTAAAACCTAATGGAGTTTACCCTACAAAGTTTTGAACTTGGCTTGGGACCCATGACCCTTTCTGAAATAGGAATGTCTAACCTATGCCTGTCCTACCAT
The DNA here is from genome assembly GCF_963455335.1 of Martes martes. Lineage (NCBI taxonomy): Eukaryota > Metazoa > Chordata > Mammalia > Carnivora > Mustelidae > Martes > Martes martes. The sequence continues at coordinate 106,094,139 of NC_137895.1, forward strand.
TGTATTTTATTTTATTTTTTTTCTACCATTGTATTTTAGAAGCAGATAATTTGTCTGATTTGAACAGATTCACATCTAGAGAGGAATTTTTGCCTCAGGGTGAATGATGCATTGAGTCTCATCTACCTTTGATTTAGATGAGATTCTGAATTTAGAATTGAGGCTGAAATGAGTTAAGACTTTTGGGCTGTTGAGATGAGGGTTAATGTGTTTTGCATGTGAGAAGCACATGAATTTGGGGGGTATGAAGATGAGGTATTATGAGCTGAATTATGTTCCCCAAACATTATATACTGAAGCCCTAACTCCCAGAATGTGATTGTATTTGAAGATAGAGCATTCAGTGAGGTAATTAAGTTAAAATGAGGCCGATGGGGTAGGCCTCAATCCATTGTGACTGGTGTCCATATAAGAAGAGGAGGTTAGGAAAAAAAAAAAAGAAGAAGAAGAGGAGGTTAGAACCTACAGAGAGATGCTAGGAATATGTAATCACAAAGGAAAAAAACATGTAAAGACACAGAAAGAAGGCAGTCATCTGCAAGCCAAAGAGAAACCCTCAGAAGAAACCACCCTGCCAACACCTTGATCTTGAACTTCTAACTTCCAGAACTATGAGAAAATACATTTTTTTTCTGAGTGTTGAGCTACCCAGTCTGTGGTACTTTGTCTAGCAGTTTTGCAAACTAATATGCCTTCTTTTTGAAAGATACTCTTCTCTGGATATAGAATTCTAGGTTGTCTGTTTTGTTGTTTAACACTTTAAAGATGCTGTTACATTTTCATCCGGCTTCCATAGTTTCAGATGAAAAGTATTTTATATTCATATTTTTTTTTCTTGGTCATGTTTCTTTTTTATCTGACTGCTTTCAAGATTTTCTTTTTATCTTTTGTTTTCAGTCATTTGAAAATAATGTGGCTACTTGCATTTTTCTTTATATTTCCTGTTTGAACTAAAACCCTCTTTTGGATCTCTGAGTATCTTGGGTCTGTGTTTTGTTGTCTTCCATTAATTTTAGAAAATTCTTGGCCATTATTTCTTCAAATATGTTTTTGTCCTTTCCGTCTTCTTCTATAACTACAGTTGCATATTTGTTAGATCATCTAATCTTGTCCCACATCTTTTGGATGTCTCTTTTGTTTTGTTTTGTCTTTCATATTATATTTAGAGATTCCTTTTTTTTTTTAAGATTTTATTCATTTATTTGACAGACAGAGGTCACAAGTAGGCAGAGAGGCAGGCACAGAGAGAGAGTGGGGAGGAAGCAGGCTCCCTGCTGAGCAGAGAGCCCGATGTGGGGCTCGATCCCAGAACCCTGAGATCATGACCTGAGCCGAAGGCAGAGGCTTAACCCACTGAGCCACCCAGGTGCCCCATATTTAGAGATTCCTGCTATCAATTTGGATAGTTTCCATTGATCTGTCTTCAAGTTCCCTTGCGTTTTTTGTGTGTCTCATAATTCTTTTATTAAATGGCAAATATTATATATGAAAGAACAGTTGAAACTGAGGTCAATAATATTTTTATCTAGAAAAAGGCATTCCTCTTCCATAAGGCCTTTAGCATTGGAGACTATTCACATAAGGCAGTAATTGAGGGGCGCCTGGGTGGCTCAGTGGGTTCAGCCTCTGCCTTCTTGTGATGTCTTTGTGTGTGTCAAATAAATAAATAAATAAGTCTTTTTTTAAAAAAAGTCAGTAATTGAGCTGGATTTGAGTTTTGTTTTTGCTGTAGTTACCTTCACTGCATCACAGGCTCCAAATTTTCCAGTGAGTTACCACCATCACATCTTTAACATAAATTCTAGAGTATTGATTTTTTTTATTTTCCTACTTTGTTCTCAGCTTTCAGCAGGTTCCTGATGCCTGTGTCACAGAGGGCTCTTGTTGTATGCCTTTGCCCTTCTCGAAGTGGCAAACTGTTTCTCAGTCCAATACTCATGGTGGGGCCAGGGGAATTTCTTCATTTTTCTGCTCTAGACTTGGGCGGCCTCAGTTTCAGTGTTCCTGCCCCATCGCCAGTGACAGACAATTCTCCCTGCTCTTCAGTGCAAGGTCTAGACTGCAGAAAGATTTCTTGCCCTTCCCCAGTAGCAGCAAACTTCTGCTTTGAATCAGTTAAGACAATGGGGGCATAGAGACTTTCTGTCTCTGGTGATAGATTTCTTTGCCTAGTGTCAATGCAGAAGGTAAGCTGGATTTTTTACTACTATAGTGGCAGCCAATCTTTGCCTAGGAACAGGGGTCTTGCGGGTTCCTGCTGTGCTCCTCATAGCACACAGCTTTTCTTGTCAAAACAAGGTTAGGCTCTAGCACTTCAGCAGCACATGATTTTTGCTTTATATCAGGAAAGAGTCCAGGGTCAGAGTGTACCTTGGGTGCCTGTCTTCTCATGGCAGGCATTACCACTTGTGCTCAAACAGGGCCCAGAGTGTGGAAAGACTTCTAATGCTACTGCTCTACCCTCAAACCTTGCCAGGCCCCACATTCCTGTATCATAGAGGGAGGACTGTCTCGGGATTCCTGCTCTGCCCCTTATCTTTCTAACAAACTTACTGTGACATCCAGTAGAATTATTAGGAAATATGAGGATTGATAATCACTTTTATTCCTGGTGTTGCATAAAATTGACAAAACTGGCATTGACTTACCCTAATAAGTCCCTTTTTGAAAGGTAGAAGATTGTGTAGGCCCATAGCACTATTAAGGTTTTTTTTTTCAACCTGTCAGACTTAATAGGTTGGTAGCTTAATAGTAATTATAGGATAGCTAGATGGCAGAATGTGATGAATTTTTTCTAGGCTCTGCCTTGAAACTGTTCATACAGTGACTTTTTCTGAATTTTGTCAGTCTGCCCCCAAATTTTATACTCTCTGGAGCTGTCTTTAGTTAAAAGTTTTGATTGGACTGAACTTGATAGATAGGTACATGGATAACAGGCAAGCGTATATACATTAGTGCTACTGGTGTCAGCCTCATGGGAGATGATAAGTGGTAGATTTTAGTTCCTCATTATTTTCAGTTATTATTTTACTAAGACTCTGCCTGATGAGCCCCATCAACCTTGGAATTTTCACTTGTTCTAAAATCTTGGACATGAAAAATTCCGACCCTACATCTCTAGTCATATCTGGGCTTTCTTAATCTCAGGCTTCCTATCATACTGTGTCCATGTTGTTATCTACGAGAGCAATCTTAAGTATACATATTTTAGGAATCACAAAATTTTTTTGCAGAAGATTGAGAAAACCTATAGTTGCCATTTTTTATGTTATATGTATTTGGTTGCAGTTTTGGTCCATATGTTCTTCTCTGGGTGTGGTTGTACCAAATTATTATTTTTTTATTAATTTATTTATCTTAATAAACATATAATGTATTTTTATCCCCAGGGGTACAGGTCTGTGAATCGCCAGGTTTACACCTTTCACAACACTCATCATAGCCCATACCCTCCCCAATGTCCATATCCCCACCACCCTCTCCTGTCCCCCCTCCTCCCAGCAACCCTCAGTCTGTTTTTTGAGATTGAGTCTTTTATGGTTTGTCTCCCTCCTGATCCCATCTTCTTTCATTTTTTCTTTTCCTACCTCCCCCCAATCCCCCCACATTGCATCTCCACTTCCTCATATCAAAGAGATCATATGATAGTTGTCTTTCTCCGATTGACTTATTTCACTAAGCATAATACCCTCTAGTTCCATCCACGTCGTCGCAAATGGCAAGATTTCATTTCTTTTGATGGCTGCATAGTATTCCATTGTGTATATATACCACATCTTCTTTATCCATTCATCTGTTGATGGACATCTAGGTTCTTTCCATAGTTTGGCTATTGTGGACATTGCTGCTATAAACATTCGGGTGCACATGCCCCTTCGGAGCACCACGTTTGTATCTTTAGGATATATACCCAGTAGTGCAATCGCTGGGTATTGGGTAGCTCTATTTTCAGTGTTTTGAGGAACCTCCACACTGTTTTCCAGAGTGGTTGCACCAGCTTGCATTCCCACCAACAGTGTAGGAGGGTTCCCCTCTCTCTGCATCCTCGCCAGCATCTGTCATTTCTTGACTTGTTAATTTTAGCCATTCTGACTGGTGTGAGGTGGTATCTCATTGTGGTTTTGATTTGTATTTCCCTGATGCTGAGTGATGTGAAACATTTTTTCATGTGTCTGTTGGCCATCTGGATGTCTTCTTTGCAGAATGTACCGAATTATTTTTAATGAAATTTCTTAAGCATTCAGAAAAAGTATAGAGATTAATATAACATCAGCTTTATACTCAGAGTTAGCAAATATTACTTTGTTCTATCTACTTCAGGGGTTTTTTAATACTAAATATAGTTAAAGTCTTTATGCCATTCTCAGTTGCACTTGTCCTTTTTCATCTGTAGTGGCAATCACTATCCAAATCTGGTGTGCATTTTTTCAGTCTACATTTTGACCTTTTTAATAAAAAAACACTTACTTGTTTCCATAAACAATATGTAATATTGTTTAGTGTGATACAAATTTGGAATGAATGATACCAAACTACTTAGGCTATAAATCTTATACCATTTTACATATAATTCTGGAGCCCTAAAGAAGCTTTCTTTGAAAAAATAGATTGAGGTAGTATCAAAGTAGAATGCTATTATGGTACAAAGTAGCTAGTACTAAGAAGAAGTTTTGTTAAGTTCAATTTTAGATTTGAACATCTTCTCTGTTTATTTTAGTCCCATATTTGACCACTGTCTGTTATCTTCCAGAATCACAGCTCATAATGGCAATTCCAGATCTGTGTTTCCCACACTGCACTTCTACCCACTTCTCCTACATAAGGTGCCTTCATTTCTTTGCCAGACCCTCTTGCCAGCTCTTGGACAGGAAATCCTGTTAGTGTCTCCCTGAGTCCAGCATTGACACTAGCTAACATAGGACAATTTAATCTACTCAAGGAGTTGGGTTATTGGTTCTTGGGGCAAGTATTACAGAACCATGGAAATTGGTGAATTTTCACCTAAAACTTGTCAGTGTTTACAGGCAATTAGAGGCTTTAAATTTTCAGACTTTTTTTCATTGAGCTCAAGAATTTGGGTCTTGGTGTATTTGGGATGGATGATGATGATTTTTTTTTTTTTTTAAAGATTTTTATTTATTTATTTGACAGACAGAGATCACAAGCAGGCAGAGAGGCAGGCAGAGAGAGAAGGAGGGGAAGCAGGCTCCCTGCTGAGCAGAGAGCCCGATGCGGGGCTCGATCCCAGGACCCTGGGATCATGACCTGAGCCGAAGGCAGAGGCTTTAACCCACTGAGCCACCCAGGCGCCCCGGATGATGATGATTTTTAACGCAAGTGTTATGTATGTCTTTAAAAAGGTTACATCTCCTTGGTTTCATAAAGATACAACAAGGTGGGACACTCCAGATATTTGCAGGTGCAGATATTAGAAAGACCACACCCCTATGTGTAAGCTTTCTCATAGCTGCAAGTGATTGTATCAGACTTTACAATGAGGTGAGGAAACATTTACAAGTCTCCAATGGCTCTCCTATTCATACACTTCTGTGTTGTATAACATGATTTCCCTGCAACAATGAACAACTTTTCAACTTGTCACCAGCACAGTGGCTCATAGAAAGTGAATGTGATGACCAGGGTGGAGCATAATATTGTTCATGGGTCAAAGTACTCTGATTTGAAGATATTGTATGTATTGTGATTTACACACACTGGCCAGAGTCAATATAGTCACCAAAGACTAAATAGATTCGTTTGGGAATGCCTGTAGTTAATTGTACCCACTTTTCAGTATTTTGGTTTGCAGGTGAATGGATACATGCATATACATACTTTATATTTTGAGGACTTCATATTTGAGTCCTATTCCTTTGGGCTTCTGTCTCTACACTGTACCAGGCATACATTGTTCAAATAATGAATTTAAGGCTACTTCCTCTCCAGCTGCGATTTTGTCAAGGTCAGACAACCACGTAAACTTGGAACAGGTCACATTTGAGATCATCTATGGCCAGAGAAAGCTTGTTATTAAATACCTTGTATACACGAAAGGACCATTATTTTATCTTTGAGATAATTTTTTCTAGCTCACATTATTTTTACTTCTTATCATAAAATTAAGAAGTTACATACACAATATTATATTCATTCAGCTTTGAGGTTAAAGGGAACCATGTTCCAAAAGGATGGAATGAATAATCAGAAATCAGTTCTAAATCTTACAATACTCCAAATTGAGTGAGTAGTCTCGAAGCAATTCTTCTCTGAAGGAATAGAGGATATATATCAGAATCTCCTGAAGAACTGTCCTCAACTCTGCCATCCCATCTTCATGGTTCTAATAATTAAGGGGAAATGAGGTTAGAGAAAAATAAGGCAAATCCGGAAGTGAGCTCTCAGGCACTGTCAAGAGAGGAGTTTGATTGGTTATACAGTCCGTAGTGTCTCACAAAATTAAAACAAACCGGGATTCCCCATGGGTCCTCATCTAGGATCAAATTATAAGCTGCATCTTCAACCTCATTCCGGTATACAAAACAATGAGTTTCATAGGCTTTTTTTTTTAAACATCTCAACAATATAATAACACCAGAGTTCATTTAAATAGAAATGACTTTAAGGAGATCCTAAATATTGCTGCCCAAGTACTCAGATACTCAGGACTCCTTGGAGACATGTCTGAGTCTAACACCATGTGTGGCATAGCACAACATAAATCTAGAATATCTCACTATACCAGAAAGTAAGGAAGTGTTCCAAGAGTGGTAGAATATGTCAAAAGGACATGGGGCTCTCAATGGCAAAAATTTTGGAGAATATGAACAACAAAATCAATATTGATAATAGATTATAACCTATTGAATAAAATAGAAATCTATAAATCTATACTGGCATAAAGATATAAATGGATAAACAAAGGGGAGGGAAAGGAAAGCTTTATCCTGTGAGAGAATGTGAGCTAATAAAGGTGGAAGGAATGATGGAATTAGAGAACCACGATTTGGCAACCATCTTAGTAATAACTGCTTTGGGCAAGAATCATCAAGAAATTGTGAAAACCAGTAGATAAAAGTTTATATTTGCATAGTCTGAAGGTATCTCTTCATTAATAAAGTATTTCACTTAGCGTAAAACTCTTTTAGTTAATTTACAATGGAAGAACCTAATAAATACCATTTAAACCAAATGACTAAAGTTAACATCACCATTAGTGGGACAAATCAGCATTACATGTTTTCTGATAATATGCACTGAGAAGAACTCAGATTTCAGCCAAACAATATGTAATCTAAATTTAACAATTAGGAAACATATACAAAGTTACGTGTAGATATAATAAATGAATGATAAAGCAAAAATAGTGAAATATTAGCAATTAAGTAATCTGGGTGAAGGGTTGGACAGTTCTTGTATTCTTGCAACTCTTCTGTAAGTGTGAAATTTTTTCAAAATAAAAAGAATTGGGGGGTGGGGCGCCTGGGTGGCTCAGTAGGTTGGGGCCTCTGCCTTCGACTTGGGTCATGATCCCAGGGTCCTGGGATTGAGCCCCGCATCGGGCTCTCTGCTCAGCGGGAAGCCTGCTTCTCCCTCTCTCTCTCCCTGCCTCCCTGCCTACTTGTGATCTCTGTCTGTCAAATAAATAAATAAAAATCTTAAAAAAAAAAAAAAAGAATTGGGGGACACCTTGGTGAGTCATTCAGCTGGGCATCTGCCTTTGGCTCAGGTCATCATCCCAGGGTCGTGGGATTGAATCCCTCATCGGGCTCCTTGCTCAGTGGGGAGCCTGCTTCTCCCTCTGGCTGCTGCTCTCCCTGCTTATGCTCTCTCTTTCACTGACAAATAAATGAAAAATTGTTTTAAATAATTTATATAAAATTTTAAATAAAATTTTAAATAAAATAAATTTAGGTTAGTATCAATTAAGTATTAATTTAAATAAAATTAAAATTTAGGTCAGTAAATATAGGCTTCAGATTTTCATCATCTTGTGAAAATGGAGATGCCTAAAAGTATTGAAAATATTAAGAAGTGTCTGGACAACTCTAAAATATTACCGATAGGCAGCAACAAGATGATACAATCAGTTACAGAATGAACTTTTTGTATATTGACTGATTCATTGTTGGGTAGACATTATAAGAAGGCAGTTTTTAGTTAAACAAACAAACAAAAAATCTTACTAGATCTGTCAGAAAAAAAAAATGGACAACTGTATATGAAATCAGTTCTTCACTGGAGGAGAAGCTGCTCAGTTGGGTTGTACAAGGAATTCAGCATTGGGAGAGGATTTGAGTCAGATTATTTGTAAGGTTGGTTTTTCACCCCCCCAACCCTGATTGTCTATTATTCTAACATAAACAGCCTCCCAAAATTTTAGGACTGTATTTGAATGTGACATTGTAGCTCAAGCAAAAAATGAAATAATTAGGGGTGCCTGGGTGGCTCAGTGGGTTAAAGCCTCTGCCTTTGGCTCGGGTCATGATTCCAGGGTCTTGGGATCGAGCCCTACATTGGGCTCTCTGCTCAGCAGGAAGCCTGCTTCCTCCTCTCTCTCTCTCTGCCTGCCTCTCTGCCTACTTGTGATCTCTATCTGTCAAATAAATAAATAAAATCTTTAAAATAAATAAATAAAATAATTAGAAGATTTAAAAAGAGGAAGATAGAAATATTTAAAAAATAAACAATTGTTTCAAAAGGGCAGCTTACATAGAAAAAATAAAGGTATAGAGCTCAATTATAGGGTGAAGGCTTTTGTCTAAATGGTGAGGAAGCCTGTGTTTCTCCTTTTTTCTGTTTCTTCTGAGGGCAAAATAAGACAGTATATTAAATCACAAAAAGAAATATTTCAGTTAAACAGGGAAAGATCTGTGAACATGGAATAAATTTCAAAGGGCTGTGGTAGAATTTCCTTTCAGAGAGATTTAAAAACTAACGTCGAGTCTAGACATTTAGTGCCCCTCCCTAACCCCATCATACTTGTCAATATTGTGCCCATTTGATACAGATCATCTCATACTATCAGTAAATATATATAGCCTATATATTGAATGATTGAATATTTTTAAAAGCGGGGGTTTTCATTTTTAAAACTTTAAAACTCCTGAAATTTTAAGTAAAGCCAATGTTTTGGGTTCTAAAATTGTGCCTTTGTAAACAGGGATTAGCAATGGGTAGTTGTTTTAAGGACTTTAATAAAAAAATGTGTTTTAATTTAAGATGTTAGCCACATGCATATATATATAGCTATAAGTACCCTCACTTTAGCAGGCATAGAAATGTAAAACACTAAACATAACAGAAAATTTTTTTTAAAAATTGGACTTTATCAAAACTTTAAACTTGTGTTCATCAAAATGCTGGGAGAAAATATCCGACGTGTGTGTGTGTGTGTTAAGCAAAGGACTTCCATGAGAAGATATTTTAAAAGTCTATAAAAAAAAGATAAAATAATAAAATTTTTAAGCAGGCAGAAGACTTGATTGAATGGACACTTTACAAGAAGAAGATACACAAATGAGACACGTAAAAAATGCTCACACAGATGAAAGGCACAATGAGATTGTACTACAGTCCCACAAAAAAATGGTTGAAATTAACAGAACTGGTAATACTGGTTTTTAGTTGGGGATGTGGAGCGACTGGAACTCTGAGAAATTGCTGGTGAGAATTTAAAGTAGTACAAGACTTTGGGAAACAGGCAGTTTCTTATTAAGTTAGATATACTCCTATAACTCAAGAGAAGTGTCTACAAAAAGATGTATACAGGAGTATTCATAACAACTTTATTTGTAAAAGCCCAAAACTGGAGACAATACATGTGTTCATTGATAAAATAGATATTTTTAATTATTTTGTGTCATGTAATGGAAACTAAACAATAAACGACAGTGAACCAATACAAGCAACTTTAAAAATGAACCTCAAAAACACTCTCAAGCAAAAGAAGGCAGATACAAAATAAAATGTAATTAATGTATGATTTCACTTATATGACAATTAATGAACAGGGTAAACAATCTATGGTGGTAAAAATTAGAACACTGGTTACCAAAGGAATTGACTAAAAAAGAGAGTATGAGAGACTTTCTGGGATGTTGAAAATGTTAGTTTGGTTGAGGAGACAGTTTATGTGAGCATATGGATTTATCAAAATTCACCAAATTGTACACTTAAAGATACATGCATTTCACAATATGTCAATGATAGTTAAATTAAGAGGAAAACAGAGGGGCGCCTGGCTGGCCCAGTCAGAAGAGCATGTGACTCTTGATCCTCGGGGTCGTGAGTTTGAGCCCATGTTGGGCATGGAGCCTACTTTTAAAAAATAAACTTTTTTTAAAAAGTTAATAAAAAATGAAAACAGGAAAAGCATACCCCACTACCAGTCTCTTTTTAACTTGTTAAAGCAGTTTGACTGATAAGCAGCATCTGCTAAAAAGCTAAAAATGGAATTTCTACTTAGACTGCAAATTCTTTTTTTCCACCATGAATGCCAGCCTCCCATCAGGGGCCCCACCACACTGGAATGAACTTGTATCAGCCAGCCTGCTCTGTGGGTCATGGAGCTTTGGATTCCAGCTCCCTTTCCCAGCACTCTGTCCCATTTTTTAATTTCCAGGGAAGTATTGTTCTAAAACTTGGCTCAGACCTTGTCCTCTCCTTGGATTCCTTCTTCCATTTGTTTTCTTGATTTTGATCAATCACTCTTTGGCTTGTATCCCTCCCTTTTCAAGGTGGTGAATCAGGGGGGTTTAATGCTGGGGCAGTATTGGGCACAGAACCTAGAAGTCATCTCCCTCACTCAGGGAAGGCATCAATCACCCGTCACAACATGACGTTTCATTCTTCTCTCTTGAATGCATTTGCACAGATTGTTGTCCCACACAAGTGAGCCAAATGGACTTATGAAGCTATTGGGGGGCAGGAGATGGGGGCAGCAGGAAGGGAAAATAAGAAAGGGAGAAAGAAAAAGAATGGTTCTTTGTGGGGCAACAAACTTTGTTCTGGTTCCCAGCCTGACTGTTTCTGATCTGGTTTTCTTCTTTCTGGGATGTTTGAACTTGCTTCCTCAGCTCCGATGTTGAACTCTTGTCCAAAAAACTAAGAGCAGCAGAGTGTGAGAGGCTAAGAGAGGCAAGGCCAGCAATCCAGCAAAAATAACTGCAGAGCTGTGAAGATGAATGTGTGTCTGTATCGGAACTGGGCTTGAGAATGGGTGTGTGTGTGTGTGTGTGTGTGTCAACAAATTTATGAGAAACACCCTGTGGAGTAGCCTCATTGCTTCTCTCCCTCTGCTGTCACACAGTCTGGCACTTTCTCCTCCCTCTGACAGCTGCCATTAACCTTTTTCTGCAAAGAGCAGAGTATCTTGCCAGTTGGATGTTGAAAATCTGGCAGAGAAAAGCTTGTTCAAAAAAAGGGGAGAGGAAGATAGGGAAGAGGTAGGCAGACACCACAAGAGAGGATGGGGGCTGGCAGGGTGCTAAGCTGGACCACAGGACACAAAACTGTTGCCTTACTTCTGATAAAACCCCAAAAGCTGAGTTGGGGAAAGGAAGAAGAAATGAGAATTTGAATACAGAGGCGATAAGGACCTCTTACGTAGCTGAAAGGACACAGTTACTAAGTTTTATTTGCAGCTCCCAAAACTCCCCAAACTACAAGCTCTGTGCAGAATGTAGAATAATCTTGCTTGTGGAGAGAGAGAGGATATTAAGAGACCCAGCTAGACCAAAACTTTTTTTGATAGAAAAGATCCCTCCAACCATTTCCTTTCTTAACTTGTCTCAGAGAAGGGAACTTCTCCTGTTTCTGTTTTGTTGCAGGTCTTTCCCTCCACTTCTTGACTAGGATAGTTCTTGGTCCTCATTACTGGGGCCTACCCCCAACAAGCCTGCACTAAATAAAAGTGAGCATAAAACACCTACTCTGAGTTCACCTCATATGTCCTTGGCTTTGCAGCAAAAAAGGCAAGAACCTTTTTTTAGTCTTGTTTTTATTAGCTTGGTCTTGCACTGGACTCTTCAAAGTTCTAAAATATGAATATGGAATATTTCGTTAATTACAAAGCTCTGTATTTATAGAGATCTTAATGTTTTCTAGCTGCCCTAATTGCATTTTTCCCTTTGTGTTTAAAGTATTCCCATGGGAGAAGAGGTTAATACTCCTGGTATCCTAGAGCTCCTGAGAAGCAGTTATTTACCATCTTGGAGTTTTAATGAGTCTTGACAATTATTACAGTCCAGTACATTAAACACAGGTCTGTCGTCTCCAATGTCATCTTATAGAGGTAATGCTCCCCCAACTAAGCAAGGAGAAAATGAATCCTGTGGATACAAAACAAAACAAAACAAAAAAACCCATGACCAGCATAGACAGTGCAAACTTTAAAGCCCGTAGAACTTAGAAACTTTGGAAATGACAGTTTTTTGGTCTAGTCAGAGCATTTGAAATAAATGGCCCTTAGCTTTCTTCCAAACTATTTAATTCTTTACCAGTGGTTTGGTGGGACAGTCCAGAAATAGAAGTAACTTAAATTTTTTATGGGTAGTATCTCCTGTGGTGTATGCCAGGGGCTCTCAGCCATGTTTGTGCCCCAACACCCCGAAAGGATACAAGGTTCCTATGGTAACAGTGGCTAGGTGCAACAATAATTCTCTCAGGGAAACCTGTTTAAACTTAGGAAAAAACAAGGGTGTGGGACTGCACCCCTCTTGAGTGGGGCATGCTCTCTTAGGTGTAAAATCAAAAGGGTACCCTGAAATATAAGCAGTCTTCAGTCTCCATACAGGCAGTACTGTCATTCCTGACTTGGTTTCCTGTGCCCCATAACTTAATGCCCCACTTCCGGAGAGTAGGGGGAAATGCTGCCACAACCTCCCTTCCTGTATTAGTCACTCATCTGAGGAGTCCCTGCTATGTGAATGAGCCAGCCCTCCTCAGCAGCCACTGGCTACCATTCTAGCTATTGCTGTTACTCTGAGCCTCTTAAGAGAACCTCCTGCACCCCTTATAGAACGTCCTGCTGCTGGAGCCCCCGCCATAGAATGAGGTTTTCTGCCAAGCAGAGATAGGGCTGGGCCACACTCACTTGCCACTGGGGCAAGCAAAGACGTATTTCTGATGTCTGGAGTTAGAACCCGGAAGGGATCTTCCAACATGTAAAATGTTATGAATGGTGGTTAAGTTCACAACCCCATACACCAATAATACTGTATTTGTTTGCAGGGCTGCCATAACGAAATACCACAGACAGGGTGGCTTGAACAACAGTAATTTATTTCTTACAGTTTTGGAAGCTAGCAGTCCAAGATCAAGGTGTGGGTAGTGTTGGTTCCTCCTGAGGCCTCTGTCCTTGGCTTGCAGATGGCCGCCTCCTTGCCGTACCCTCACATGGCCTTTCCTTCACGTGCATGCATCCCTGGTGTCTCTGGGTCCAGATATCCTCCCCTTCTTCACAAGGACACCAGTCATTGTACCCAGACACCCCCCAACAAACTCATCTGAACTGTTACCTCTTTAAATACACCTCTTTAAGTCTCCACCTACAAGCACCTTCTGAAGCTATGGGATTAGAGCTTCAACATGTGAGTTGGGGGAGGGAGCTTGATTTGACCCATAACAAGCATTATGGGTCAGTAGTCTCATGGGGACTGCTTGGGAGCCTAACTACCACTTAGGTAATTGTTTCTGGGTTTCAGACAACCCAGAACAAACTCTGGAAACGGCATTCCAAATAAATCATGGGGCCCTGCCTATTAAAAGGTAGGGGGGTACTGCGCAGTCGGTTACTCACATCCACTAATTACAGAGTACTCCCTCAGGGGGGTTGCAGGGCATGCTGGTGACTTCAGTCCAGAATACTGTATGAAAAGAACTTAGTAACTGGACTGTTCTTAAAAACCTGTGTACATAAAAGATGAAGCAGATACTTGTTTGTGAGTGAGAGAAATCAGGAACTTTCTGGAGGTATTCTTCTACACGGTGTAAATGCTATCTTACTGCTTTGTCTACTAATTTTTATATGAGAGACCACCTAGACACAAAAGCAAATCTCCCTAGCTGGGATATGCCCTTCTAGAGAAAGCAGAGTCTTTAATTTTAACACTTAATAGATCTCGCTGTAATTGCAGTGATGATCAGGAGCCCTAAAGATTGGGTTTTGAGGGGTGCCTGGGTGGCTCAAGTCAGTTAAGCATCTGCCTTCGGCTCAGGTCATGATCCCGGGGTCCTGGAATAGAGTCCCACATGGGGCTGCTTTCTCTGCCAGGAGCTTGCTTCACCCTCTCCCTCTGCCTGCCGTTCCCCCTGCTTGTGCTCGCTCGCTCTCTATCTCTATCTCTGTCAAATAAATAAATAAATAAATAAATCTTTAAAGGAAAAAAGATTAGGTTTTGATGGATGAATTAGGTTTTAACGTCATCAGATTGAAAAAAAAAACTTACTTTTTTTGAGAATTTGTTTTTAGGTAATCTCTATACAACCCCAAGATCAAGAATCACATGCTCCACTGACTGAGCCAGCCAGGCACCCCTACTCTTACTCTTTTCTTTTTTTAAAGATTTGATTTATTTATTAGAAAGAGCATGAGGGGGTAGGGGAGGGCAAAGGGAGAGGGAGAAGCAAAATCTTCACTGAGCAAGGAGTCCAATGCAGGGCTCGATCCCAGGACTTCAGGATCATGACCTGAGCTGAAGGCAGACACTTAATTAACTGAACCACCCAGGCGCCCCTAATCCTACCCTTTTCTTTTAATTATTTTTATTAACATATATTATTTGCCCCAGGGGTACAGGTCTGTGAATCATCAGGTTTACACAGTTCACAGCACTCACCATAACACATACCCTCCCCAATGTCCATAACCCAGCCACCCTCTCCATACCCCCCCAGCAACCCTCAGTTTGTTTTGTGAGATTAAGAGTCTCTTATGGTTTGTCCCCCTCTTATTTCCTTCCCTACCCCCCAAATCCCCCACTCTGCCTCTCAAATTCCTCATATCAGGGAGATCATATCATTGTCTGTCTCTGATTGACTTATTTCGCTAAGTGTAATACCCTCTAGTTCCATCCACGTTGTCGCAAATGGCAAGATTTCATTTCTTTTGATGGCTGCATAGTATTCCATTGTGTGTGTGTAGAGATAGATAGATAGATATACCAAATCTTCTTTATCCATTCATCTGTTGATGGGCATCTAGGTTCTTTCCATAGTTTGGCTATTGTGGACATTGCTGCCGTAAACATTTGGGTGCATGTGCCCCTTCAGATGACTACATTTGTATCTTTAGGATAAATACCCGGTAGTGTGATTGCTGGGTCATAGGGTAGCTCTATTTTCAACTCTTTGAGGAACCTCCATGCTGTTTTCCAGAGTGGCTGCACCAGCTTGCATTCCCAGCAACAGTGTAGGAGGGTTCCCCTTTCTCCGCATTTGACGTAATCCCTAAGCCAAAGGTCAGGTGCTAATATCCTACTGTCAACTTAACAGGAAAGAATGATATGGTAGTGGCTTAGAAGTAGTAGGGTGGAATGTTTGGTAAAGCTCCTGCCTATGTTACTGAAATTTCACTGTTCAATTTATTCCTCTGAATCAGTTACCCTCCAAAGTATTACTTTTTTAAATGCAGATATTTCTAGGAAGGATAGCATGTTAACATCATCACCTTTGCCTGCCTGGGTATCCGAACAACAGAGTAAGAACAGTGAGTAACTGGGGAAAGTTCAAAAAAGGACCAAATTGCCAGATTAAAAACTAGATTAATCTCCTTCTCAGTGTAACCCAGGCCTGGTGATAAAACATCATTGTACTTCAGATTCTCTTATTTTAGGCTATTTGATACATCTAGAGTATATGGGAAATCACACCAACCTTTTACACGTATTTAGCCTAAATTCAAACCAGTTAGATATTATTCCTAAACATACATTTACCACAGATGGATGTTAGGAAGTATCTAGCAGGAAGGTAGGGAATCATCAAAAAGATAAGGTACTGGGTTTTTTCTAGCATCCTGTGTGATGAGACACAGAGAAGACAATGTGAGGTCTTCGTGAGATCTGAAAAAGTCCTCTAACTAGAAATAGCCTACAGACTTCCAGTTGGGGGTCACTGTTCTAATGGTATTTTGTCAGGAGTGAGCTATATTTATTCACAGATAAAGTTGGAGAGAATTTAGAGATCTTCGAATCTCCCCCCACCTTCTTTTTTTCTTCTGCACACGAGAAGGCTGAGGCCAGAGAGGTGAAATTACTTGCCCAAGATGCTAAAGCTAAGTGGCACCATAGGGACTGGACATTTCAGACTTTTTTCCACTATTGCACCCTTTGGAAGAAAACCCTCTCAGCCAGTCAGAGGAAGCCCTGCTAATAACAGTATTCTCCCACAGCGATGTGACTTTTTTTGAGGGAGAAAAGTACATGGTAGACTACTTAATATATCTGCTAAGAAGTTTCTGTAACCTCTGTCAGGGCTGCAACTTTGCCAGCATCCCTCTTGCTCCCTGCACACACTGCTGAACCCTTAGCGTTCGGCTCTTACATACCATCTAGGGTAGTGCAGCCCGCAGGCAGCAGTCCTGTATGCACTGGGGATACTTGGAAAGAGCCCCATGCGGGACTTGCTGGGTTCTGTGTGGTGAGATGATCCCATGACTTCTCCCTCTTCTCTTGAAGAACTGGCTTTCTCACTTGGCTACTTCTGAAGGTTGAGCTCCCCTCCCTCTCCAGCTGCCTCCTCAGGAGGAGACTTAGAGCAGAAAGATCTGGTGAGCCTTCTCCCCTTCAGTAAGCTGGGTGAAACTTCCCAGAAGTACTTGCTTTGGTGTGGACTTCTCTTCTCAGGCTTGGTCATTCCTTCCATGCAGAAATGCAACTGGGTGAGGCCAGTGGAGCTCTGGACTGCTGTGGCTTCGCCTACACTTTCTGGGGAGCTGTGCTCATGAGTGTGGTGAGCCTTAGCATTCACTGAGCCAGGTTGGACTGGAAATGTCCCTGGAGTCTCTCACTCTCACCCTTCTTCACCTAAGTAAACACTGACTGCAAAATTTTTTGAGCATTAGGAGGCTATGGGAATATTTTTCTTTCAACCCCAACCATCCCCAAGAACTTTCGAATCACATCACATATTTTCTTCCCTTTAGCAATCCAAAATTAGTTACATACCACTCCAGACCCCTACCTCATCCCCAACCTTCTCCATGTCACGAGACCCGATTTACTGTATTATGCTTGCCCCTCACAACTACTCATGGTCCTCCATAAGATGGCCACGTGTACCCAGGGGAACCACTCAGAACCGCCCATATGATTCCAGAGCCTTGCTCAGTAATGGCACCCTTTCCAAGGCCCTTCTGAATTACTGGACCAGCAACTTGTACCATACTCAGGGTCATTTTGTCATCTCACTAAGGAGTCAGGAGACACCACCCAGGCAATGTATCAGGTTGGCAATAAAAAAAAAAAAAAAAAAAAAAAAAAAAACTCAAGCAAGATCCGTAGTTTCCTGTGGGAGGCTTTCTAGTTTCTCCCTGCCACACTCATCCCAGAATCAGATCCAGGTGCTGGAAACAGCAGACAGCAGTCCTGTACATAGAGTGTGCATTGAACACATGCCACTGTGGTGAAGGAAATTTCCTTCTCTCTTCCTGCTCGGCCAGAGCGATGAGCTGGAACTGGCTCAGGCTTTGAGCTGGTTTAGCATTAAAATCTCAGCTGCAACAAAGCCTTGTTCTTACCGCCCTGACAGTTTTCAGCATTAGATTTCTTATTAGTTGTTTGGGTTGTTTTTTTTATTTCACCCTCTCCCTTTTGACACTTTTCTTTTCTGAGAGCCAAACCAAATACGCTGGGCTGGCTAGCTAGCCTGTCTGTGTCTGCGATTCCCAGAACTCCGCTGCTGTTCTGATGGATCCCTTTGGCAAGGAGGGAAATATTTCTCCATTTTGATAATGACAGGCCCTTAATTTTAACGTCTCTATTTATGTCAGTTAACAGATTCTAAGAGATAATGTGAGATACTACCAATCAGCTAAGGCGACCATATGAAAATTCTGCCTAGCTGGAAAATATGGTTCTTTGTTTGTAACACTCTACACTTTCTCCAGCCTCAACTAATTACCTCAGCCAGTCTTTGGACTGGTAAAGCCTTGTGCAGACCATTCCATCCATCTCTGTGCCTCAGGTGTCTGCTTCATATGAGCACCCCACCCAGATGGGTAACTGGCTGGTTGGGCTTAAAGGCTAACACACAACTGGTCCTGAGGCAAACACTTCTGCTGGTCGAAACTCTGCTGGGCGCTGTACCTTCTTAGGCCTTGGTTGTCTGACATGCGTGCAGGGCTAGAGAATTGAACTAGTAGTTCTTCGCTCACTTCCAGGCTTATGATTCTCAGGTTCAGAATCAGTAGTTCTACTGTTTGATGTTTTGTTGGGGAGGGGATTAGTGTAGAAAACTAAGTTATATTCTTCATGTTAATGCAGGTTCACTAAAATTCTTAACTACTTATTTCCATCAGAGCTAGGGAGCTTCTGGCACTGCAGGATTTTCAGAGCCACAGCTAAGAAAGAGAGCAGCTCCTGAGTTGCTTTTGTTATTATTTTCTTTTTAACCTTTTAAAAGGAAAGGTAAAAATGCATAGAGAAATCTAGCTACCCCAAGGCTTATGGCATACATTCATTCGATAAATATTTGGGGAGCACCTACTATGTGCCAGGCATAACATGCTCTTGAAAGTACTAGAAAGGGGCACCTGGGTGGCTCAGTGGGTTAAGCCTCTGCCTTCGGCTCAGGTCATGATCTCAGGGTCCTGGGATCGAGCGCCACATCGGGCTCTGTGCTCAGCGGGGAGCCTACTTCTCCCTCTCTCTGCCTGCCTCTCTGCCTACTTGTGATCTCTCTTTGTCAAATAAATAAATAAAATCTTAAAAAAAAGAAAGAAGAAAAGAAAGTACTAGAAAATTCTAGAAAGTCATTTATGATTTTCTTGCTCTGAGAGGCTTAAGTACCTGGGGTTCCCTCCTATCCTGATGCTTCAGTCATAAGGGAATGAAATGAGGAAGTCCCTTTGGTGATATAAAACCAAATGAATCTTGG
The DNA here is from genome assembly GCF_963455335.1 of Martes martes. Taxonomy (NCBI): domain Eukaryota; kingdom Metazoa; phylum Chordata; class Mammalia; order Carnivora; family Mustelidae; genus Martes; species Martes martes. The sequence goes on from NC_137895.1 coordinate 106,113,234, forward strand.
GGAGATCTCTGTCGTACTGCTCAGCAGTGGAATTTTGAGTGTGGGTCATGTATATACAGGCCCCCTTAGTGGAATGGAGCTAAACTCTTGTTTTTATTACACCATTTTGTTTAAGATTCATCATGGAGGAGCAGCAACAAATAGCCTTTCCTTCCTTTTTTTTTTTTTTTTTAAAGATTTTATTTTTTTATTTATTTACTTATTTGAGAAAATGAGAGAGAGTGCAAGGCAGTAGTGGGGGACAGAGTGGGAGGGAAAGGGACAAGCAGATTCATGCTGAGTGTGGAACTCAATGCCAGGCTCAATACCATGACTCTGAGACCCCGAGACCATTACCCCAGCCAAAATCAAGAATCGGCCACCATGCAACTGAGTCACCCAGGTGCCCCTGGCCTTTCCTTCTTATGAGAACAAAATCAGACATTGCCTGACAAAGGAGCTCATTACAAGTTAGGGAGAAGAAGGCCCCATAGCAACCTCATGATCATGACCACTTCCACTCAGCATTGCACAGAGCCCAAAGCCATAGTGGCTGTTGCTTCAGGCTCCACATGCCAAGCAACTGGGGCAGATGGAGACCTCAGGGAAAAAAAACTATAGGAGATTCAACCTGCAAGCTCAGACTTGAAAATACCGAGGAAGAAAGAATTTTGGAGTTAGTATTAATCTGTGGGAAATAATCATAGGACAAATATTTCAAAAGTAACTTTAATTCTCCCTGGTACTAAATGCTAGAGGAACCCTACAGAATGAAACAGTGGCCTGAAAAAACCTGCCGAAAAGTAAATGACCAGACAAGCGATACCTACCATGTGCTCAGATCCCTCTGACCACGTGCACTTTGTATTTTATTAACAGGTATTGTGGCAAAAGGCATTTTATTTTATTCTAGTTTTTCGAAAATCCAAATTCAGAAGTTCTTTCATGTCTTCAAACTCCTAAGCAGATGTGGTTGAACAGCCTGCTCATTGGAGCTGGGGCTCTAGCCCGGGTCTGGCTGGGGTAGAAAACCATTTCAGCTTGATCCGTCACCTCCAAAAGGCTCCAATTATCATGCCAGTTACCACCTCAGACCTCATGGCCTATGCATTCTGGGACCTAGCTGTTAAAAACCTCAAGTTCAGATTCTTGTCTGCTTCGACCAAACTAAGCATCTCTGTATAATTTCCTGCCCACCGCAAAACCATCCTCAGAAAGGAATTAATCTGAGTCACTGCCAACCACAACTGAATTCATTCAGTTACATCTTTTGTAACCATATCCCTTCTTCATATCCATCCATACACCCTCTTCTTTCATCCCCCACCCCGACTGTGACTGTGAATAGAGCTCTTTACCTTGAAATAAAGCTATTTTCTCTCCTTTAAGACTGCCTAATTTTGTGAATTTCTCTTAGCTCTCCCTGTGCCTTTACTTGGCTATGGAGAGATATAGTAGCTATTCTGAAATCAGCTGGGCAGTGAATGTTCTGGAGCAGTGAATGTTCTGGGGCAATTTCCCTGAACCAGTCAGCCCATCCCTCAGCTGCACTTCTCTTCGTCCATCCAGCCCAGCTACGTTCCTTATTCTTCACACCCTCAGCTCTCTGTTCTCTGACAGAGAACCATCCTAGCATTGAAAGCAGGAAGGGAACTTGGTTTGTTTCCCCTTACCCGCCAGCCTTTTATAACAATGTTTTTGGATGGGTGTGAGGCTGTAGAACATCGTCTCTGAAATACCTTAGTTTCTTTCTGAGCTTCCCTGTCCGCTCGTCCCCGGAGCAGTGGTGGCGGCTGAAGCATTCTCTTCCTCCCCTTGTGTTCACACACTTCCAGTGTGTGTTGCTTCGAGCACGCAGAGTGAGTAACTTTTGCATTTGTGATTCTTGGCTCGAGTCCCTCTAGAAATCATATTACTACTCTGAGTTCAGGGAGGGCTAGAATAGCTACTAAGAACAGAATACATTATAATAACATTCAGCAGACAAAGCCAGAAAACTCTGGCCAGAGACCACCTTAGTATCCTTTACTTGGCCCATATTCCATTTTCTGAGAACTTTAAACCAAGTGAGATGCCACCGTATACAGTTTACGTGCCCCGCTGTAAGGTCTGCATCATCACACCGTCTTGTTTTTGAGATGCTTCACATTTTATCTTAAAAAGCTCTTTGGAGAGTTATCAGTGTTTTCCCTCAGTCACCAGCTTCGGGCAGGATATTTTTGCTAGGCAGCATTGGTATGTAAAAACCTGTCAAGGAATTTGAAGAAGAGTTGGGGAATTAAACAAATAGCCAACTGTTGAAACATGAGACCAAATTAATACTTAAGCAATAGTTACCTCTGAACAGAGAGGGCTTCACAGAGAGAAGTCCCATTGCGCTCAGTCGTGAAGGGGGAATAACAGGGAAGAGGGGTGTGTAGAAGGGAAGGTTGTCTGCATTCTAGGATGAGGGAAACACATCAAAATAAAAGCAAAGACGAGGGCATGTACCAGGAGGCTGTATGCATATGGCAAGGCTATCCCAGAAGGTGAATTTGGTAAGGTAAGATGAAGTCAGATTGGACTCTGTTTTGTAAGTAGGAAATCATTTAGGATATTGGAGGAGGAGGCGAGAATCTAATCCAGCCTGTTTTTAGAAAGAGTGTTCTCACAAGCCAAGGCTAATCTGCTTGTGAAACTATTACAGTAAGCAGGGGCGCTTGGGTTGGGTCAGTCGGTTAAGCGTCTGTCTGCCTTTGGCTTAGGTCATGATCTCAGAGTCATGGGATGAGTACTGCATTGGGCTCCTTGCTCAGTGGGGAGTCTGCTTCTCCCTCTCTTCCCCTCTCGTGCTCTCTCCCTCTCTCAAATAAAATCTATATAAAAATATATATATGTGTGTGTGTGTGTGTGTGTGTGTGTGTGTGTATATATAATATATCACAATAAGCAAAAGATACTAGAATGAGAGAGCTTACGTTAGGGCTGTGACCAGGAGATCAGCAAAGAAACTAAATCAAAAGAAACATAGCCTGGGGCGCCTGGGTGGCTCAGTGGGTTAAAGCCTCTGCTTTAGGCTTGGGTCATGGTCCCAGGGTCCTGGGATCGAGCCCCCAATTGGGCTCTCTGCTCAGCAGGGAGCCTGCTTCCTCCTCTCTCTCTGCCTGCCTCTCTGCCTACTTGTGATCTCTATCAAATAAGTAAATAAAATCTTGAAAAAAAAGAAAGAAAGCAAGAAACATAGCCTGGAAAGGCCATTAACAGGAATTTCCCAGATTAAGAAATGGCCAATAAATATACTTATAAATGTTTGGTCTCAATTTTTGGCATCACTACAAATGAAAAGAATTACAAAGAACTACAAATGAAAATAGCCCCATCATATCAGCAAGGTTGGGGTGTGTGTGTGTGGCCCCAATACATTGGGTAGGTGGAATAATGAGCACCCTTATTCGTTGCCTAGAATCTGAAAATTAGTACAGCTCTTCAGGAATAGTTTGGTAACATGTCAGAAGCTTAAAGAGGTATATACACTTTGACCCAGAAATTTTGAGAAAATGATCATAAATATGCAAAGATTTATGTACTAGCAAACAACATGTTACTATTTGTAGTAATGAAATATTGAAAACAAACTAAATTTCTAATAATGGAATTATTTAAATTATGATATGTCCATAAAATGGATTACAATGTGACCCATTTAAAAATTTCATTTTAGAAGAATATTTAATCACATGAAAAACTATTTGTAGTAGTAATTAAGTGAAAACAACAGTTTATTAAATAGTATGAATGGTATGAGTTGATGTGTAAGTGGAAGAGTCACAAAAAAGTGTTTATTAAGCATTTGAAAAATGTGGGTCGAGCTCCAGAGAGAGAAGGGAGTTAGAATTATAATTATATTGACATACCTTGATAATCCTTAAGTTTAGGTCACATACAGGTTATTTTACTATTTTCTTTTGTATGTGTGTGAAACTTTCTATGCTAAAAGTTATTCAAACCCCACAAAACCCACCTCAAAAGAAATCATTAAATTTGCAAAGAAAGTAGATTAAATGTGTTAATGCACTAAAGCACTTGGAATAATACCTGGACCATAATAAATAAGTTACTTGCTGTTTTTATTACCACTTTATAAAGCTAAAGATAGACAGTGTTACCCCAGCAGAGGACAAAAGAGGAAGAACATAGGAATGCCTCCCCCCGACTGGAGCCCAGGAAGCCCCTGCATGGGTGGGACGAAGCAGAAGAAGAACAGGAGTAGGAAAGAGAAGAAAGACAAGGACAGGCCGAAGAGAGCCAGAAAGTCAAGAGGCAGAGAGATTTTAGAAGGAGATGTTATCAGAACAAATAGCCCAGAGGAGTTCAAGTAGGTTGAAGACAGTTAAAGCCATTGGATTATGCTGTTCAGGAATCCTTGAGGTTCGGTTTTGGGTTTTGGGTTTCTTTATAACATGCATGCAAAAAAAAATACACTGATGAAAAAATGCAGCTCAACAAATTTTTACACACTCACGTAATGAGCCTTTGGAACAGAAAGCAGAATATTCCCCAGCACCTCAGAAGCCTCTTGTCTTGCCACTGTGCCCTCCATGGGTGACCTGACTTCTAATACTGGAGATCAGTTTTGCCTGTTTTTTTTAACTGTTTGTACCTGGAATTAAACAATGTGAACTCTTTTGCGTCTTGCTTCTTTCATTCAACATCATGTTTATGAGATGTGTCTGTTATGATATACATAGGTATATTTCGTTCATTCTCATTGCTGTACGATACTCCATTGTATGAATGACTATACCACAATTTATCACCTAGTTGTTGATGGACATTTGGGCTATTCCCAGGTTTGGGCTATTTTTCTGGATTCCCTTCTCTCTTCCATTGGTCTATATGCCTGTTCTTGTGCCAGTAGTAAACTATGTTCATAACTATAGCTTCATAGTAATACTTTTCTTCATGATTGTTCTTCACGTTCTTAAAACTTTCTTCTTTGAGATTGCTTTGGCTGTTCCTGTCACTTTACACACATGTGTGCATCCACCAGCCAGAGTTCTTATTGGGCCTGCATTGATTCTGTAGATTAGTTTGGGCATAATTAACACTTTATGCTACTGAGTCTGACGATCCATGGCCATCATGTATTCCTCCATTTAAGATATCTTTTATTTCTCTAAATAATGTTTTATAATTTTCAGTGGAGCAGGCTTAGCTTAGTAACCTTTTGAGAGAGCAGTTTCAGTGAACAGCAAAATGTAAATTCTCAGATGCTAAAGAGGAAAATGGCAAACAGAGGTAGCAAATGTAAACCGTTCCTTTGAGATGTTTGATAGTGAAAGAAAGAGGAAAATTGGTACTAGCTTGTGAGAGAAGCAGATTTGAAAGGTTGTTTCAGCAGAGAGTGCCCTCAGAAACCATGGAGAGAGTCCCCGGGGGTAGAAGAGGTTGGAAGCACAGAGTGAATTAAAGGGACAGGGACATGGAAGGGTGGCTCAAGTTAGCCTGGAGAAGAAATTAGGAGCAAGGAGTGTTGTGAAGTTATTTTGAGGTAGTGTGTTTCATGTCTGGATTACCTTAGTAACAATTTCCTCAGACTCACTGGTTGCTTACACAGTGAATAGTACTGAGCCATCATGAGTGCTGTGCCCTTTGTCACTCATGGCACCAGAACTCACATTCAGGGTGTTTGGAGCAGCAAGACTTGCTGCCCTCCCAGTCATCCCTAATCCACATGTTCAAATCCCTATTTCTTTGAGCAAAGCATATTACTTTATATTTTCTCCACTGTGCATACCTGTTCATTTATTATTCCAATAATCCCTTCTTCCAGAGTATCTTAGTTAAATTAAGGCTTAGTAGATAGGGGCTTTTCCACTAAATCTTGAGGTGCCCGAGAGACTTGAGGAAGATTTTGTAGTAGAGATTTTATATATGAAGGAAATGAGGGTGCTGAGATAAGGGATTTAATACTTAAGTTCTAGAAAGAGCTTGCAGGATTCACAGGAACAAATCTGTTTGGCAGTTTAGTGGAAGTTATTTTACTTTGGAAGTAAGTTTTTAAGTTTGTTGTTTGCTTTAGGTGCAAAGCTTTCAATACATACACAGAAAATTGTATCTTTCCATCTAGAGAGGGCACTGTGTAAATTATGTGCTGCATATAATTACGGTGTTTTTAATGATGTAAACCAAGAAGACAGTGTTTTCACTGCAGTACTTGCAGTGGTGGAATTAGCCTGCCAATATTAGAAAGTAGAGAATAGGAAGTGGAAGATCTTGTTGGATTACTCAGCCTTATATCCACTAAGTTTGGATAGGTAGCTTTAACAAGGAAGGGAAAGAGGGAGAGAAAAGGATTTAATTCATTGCAGCTAGGATATAATAAGCATCTTCATTGAATCCCAAATATTACATGTTTGTACTTCTGGGGAAATTCCTTTCTGATGTTAAGTCTAAAGTGGCCTTTCTTTGGGGAGAAGGTGAGAGTTGAGTAGACAGTCATGGGGGCAGGGCATGGGCAGTGGGCAAGGGGTAGAGGGAAAGGGAATGTCATGGGTGAGATCTGGTAACTTACACTTCAGAAGCTAAAACACACTTTTCCCAATTTAACCATAGGACACGATGCATACTGGAAGCCGTACAAAAACTATTTTTTAAACATATGATGCACCTGCTAAAGAAATATTTTAAAATAACAAGGTACAAATACATTCCAAGGTTTGTTTTTACACCTGTGCTGTATAACACATCTGTCTACGTTTTTAGTTTGATAACTTCACATGGCCTTTCTTTATTTACTAAGTGCTCTTTTTTTTTCTTTCACACATTCCTGTACTCCTTTGACTTCCGAATGACTAAAGCTTTGCATTTTCGAAGTCAAAATAAAAATCCTCATTTTAAATGTAATTCCAGTTTTATAAGAAAAGTTGATCTTTGAGATTTTTTTTCAAGACAGAAAATGTTAGCATATAATGGCTCAAGTGCCAGTGAGCTCTCTCTCTGCTCAGCCGTGCCCACTTCTAATATTGCTTGCGGATAGAATGCAAACCATGCATAATCCCTAGAGAACAGAGAAAGCCCCACCAGATGGAAAGCAACTTCAGCTAATGAAGGAACACTTCCTTCTCTAAACTTTGTGATTCTTCTGATCTCCTCTCTTTTTAAACACCTTTCCCCAGCAAACCATTCATTAGCCTTTGGAAAAAGCATAGTCTTACAGTCTGCCTCTGGTTTTTCCCCCTGATCTTTTTCTATCACTTCTAGTTCTACTTCCTCCTTCAGGGCTAAATCAGTCCTTCTGCTTCTCGTGTACACCCTCCTGACATTTGTAGGTCGTAATCACGTTCCCTCCCCTTAGCGTTCAGTTAGTTCAGGCCTACTGCTTCGTTCTTCTAATCCTGCCTCATAAAATGATCCTTTCAGCTTCTTCGTCATGCCTGCCATTTGCCTTTGAACTTAGTCCAGTTTGTCTCCATTTTTTCGGGTAATGAGGTGTGTGAAATGGAACGCAGTGCCCTAGGTGTTTTCACGGAACCACTGAACAGAGCAAGGGTCCTCTGAGGGATAATGCCCAGGCCTAGCTAGCCCGAGGGTTCTTTGTCACCCTCAAAGACTGGTATTGCTTCTGTCAAGACCCAGTAATTCCTGTATTCCTGACCTCCCATGAACAGCCAAGTGCACATCCTCCTCCATGCCTTGGGAGCTCATTTTATTTCTCCATTTAGAACGATCCTCTTTTCTGTTCTCTCGTATCAACAGTCATATTCCTCAAGAAGCTTTTCCCTTCCTTCTCTCCTTTTTTCCGTCCAAACTGAAGGCAGCAGCACTTTATACCTGTCTGTGGGCATTTGCTACATAGTGCGTTGAATAGAGTACTCAACTGGTATTTTTTTACAGTGTTATTGAGCTGTAATTCACACACCGTACAATTCACCTGTTTGAAGTGCACAATTTAACAGGTTTAGCACATTCTCAGAATTGTACCACCATCACCACATCCAGTTTTCAACATTTTCATCATTCTAAAAAGAAATCCATGCTTCTTAGCCATCACTTCCATCTACCCCATCCCACCCCAGCCCTAGGCAGCCACTAAAATCTACTTTGTGACTCTGAACTAAAGACCTGAATGTGAGAGGGGCACCTGGGTTGCTCAGTCGTTACCTGGGATCAAGCCACACATCAGGCTTCCTGCTCGGTGGGGAATCTGCTTCTCTTTCTCCCTCTGCCTGCCCCTCCCCCCGCCAATTCATGCTCTCTCTCTCTCTCTCTCTCTCTCAAATAAATAAAATCTTTAAAAAAAAAAAAAATAAACCAGGGGCACCTGGGTGGTGGGTTAAGCCTCTGCCTTCAGCTCAGGTCATGATCTCAGGGTGCTGGGATTGAGGCCTACATCAGGCTTTTTGCTCAGTGGGGAGCCTGCTTCCCCCTGTCTCTCTGCCTGCTGCTCTGCCTACTTGTGACCTCTCTCTCTCTCTGTCAAATAAATAAATAAATCTTTAAAAAAAATTAAAAATAAAGACCTGAACGTGAGACTTGAAACCGTAAAAATCCTATGAGAAAACCTAGGCAATAACTTATTTTTGCCATTTGCCTTGACCACATTTTTCTAGATTTGTCTCCTCGGGCAAGGGAAACAAAAGCAAAAATAAACTATCAGGATTATACCACAATAAAAAGCTTTTGCACAGTGAAGGAACCCATCAATAAAACAAAAAGGTAACCTACTAAGTGGGAGAAAATATTTGCAACCCATACATCCAGTAAGAGGTTAATATTCAAAATATATAAAGAACTTACACCACTCAACACCAAAAAACCCTCCAAATAATCCAATTAAAAATGGGTGGAGGACTTGAGCAGATATTTTTCCAAAGAAGACATACAGATGGCCAACAGACACATGAAAAGATGCTCAGCATCACTGATCATTAGAAAAATGCAAATCAAAATGATGATGACATGATGAGTTCACCTCACACCTGTCAGAATGGCTAGAATAAAAATGACAGGATGTAGTGAAAAGAAGGGCCATCTGTACCCCAATGTTTATAGCAGCAATGGCCACGGTCGCCAAACTGTGGAAAGAACCAAGATGCCCTTCAACGGATGAATGGATAAGGAAGATGTGGTCCATATACACTATGGAGTATTATGCCTCCATCAGAAAGGACGAATACCCAACTTTTGTAGCAACATGGACAGGACTGGAAGAGATTATGCTGAGTGAAATAAGTCAAACAGAGAGTCAAGTATCATATGGTTTCACTTATTGGTGGAGCATAACAAATAATATGGAGGACAAGGGTAGATGGAGAGGAGAAGGGAGTTGAGGGAAATTGGAAGGGGAGGTGAACCATGAGAGACAATGGACTCTGAAAAACAACCTGAGGGTTTTGAAGGGGCGGGAGTGGGAGGGTGGGGGAACCAGGTGGTGGGTATTAGGGAGGGCACAGATTGCATGGAGCACTGGGTGTGGTGAAAAAACAATGAATACTGTTACGCTGAAAATAAATAAAAAATTTAATTTAAAAAAAATGACAGGAAGTAACAAGTGTTGGTGAGGATGTGGGGAAAGGGAAACCCTTGAGCAGTCTTGGCGGGAATGTAAAACAGTACTGGAAGTTCCTCAAAAAATTAAAAGTAGAAATACCATATGATCCAGTAATTCCACTACTGGCCTTTTACCCAAGGAAAATAAAAACACTAATCAGAAAAGATGTATGTACCCTTATGTTTATTGCAACATTATTCACACTTGCCAAATTATGGAAGCAACCCAGGTGACTGTCAGTAGAGGAATTGATAAAGAAGATGTGATACATGAGAGAAACAGACAGATGTATCTACACACATACATATCTACAGTGGAATAGTACACAGCTATGAAAAAGGAATGAGATCTTGCCACTTGCAACAACATGGAAAGATCTAGAGGGTATTATGCAAAGTGAAGTAAGTCAGACAGAGAAAGACAAATGATTTCACTTACGTGTGGAATCTAAACAACAAACAAAAAAACATGAATAGACCCATAAACACAGACAATGAGCTGGTGGTTGCCAGAGGAGAAGGGAAGGCAGCCAGGCAAAATGGATGAAGGGAAGCAGGAAATACAGGCTTCCAATTATGGAATGAATAAGCCATGAGGATAAAAGGTACAGCATAGAGAATATAGTCAATGGTATTGTGACAGTGTTGTGTGGTGACAGACAGGAGCTACACGTGTGGTGAGCTTAGCCTAACATACAGGTCTATTAAATCACCACACTGTATACCTGCAACTAATGTAATAGTGTGTGTCAACTGTATTTCAGTTTAAAAATAAAAAAAGTAATAGAGTAAAATTGGAAGTCCTTCCATCCATTCAAACTAACTATTCTTAATAGTTTTGGATTTCTCTTTACATATACTTTAGACAGATCGATCTCCAAACATACCGATCTCTCTCACCTCTTGTTTGATGCTGAGATTGTTAATAAATTTTTGTTCTTGCAAATTGTCTTGGCAAACAAACTTGTGTATACATTCCTGAATTTCTTACTGGTATATTTATAGAAATATTCCACTTTTAATAATTCCGATCTCCTAAAAGTAGAAGTATTTGGTCAAAGGCTATTTGCGTTTAAATTTGGTTGATGAGACCAGATAGCTCACTATATTCCCACAGTAGTGTAAGACTACCCACTTCCCCTGATAACAGTCTTTCAGAAACTTTTGCCAGTGTGATGGGGGAACAAAACCCTACCTTATTTAATCTGTATTTCTTTAATTACAAATGAAAGAGCATTTTTATGTGCTTATTCACCATTTGCATTTCTTCAGTGAGTTTTTTGTTCATATCCTCCACCCATTTCTCTGTTATTAGACTGTAGTACCACTTTCATAATACATTGATACCAATACTTGTCCTTTTGTCTTTTCTCCCTTTATTTTATGTTGAGGTATATTCACTTTGTACCGTCTTTGTTGAGGGTTGTTATCATAAATGGATGTTGAATTTTGTCAGATGCTTTTTCTACATCTGTTGAGGTGATCATATGATTTTTATTCTTCATTTTGCTACTATGGTGTATCATATTTTTGATTTATAGATGTTGAAGTATCCTTGCATCCTTGGAATAAATCCCACTTGATCATGGTGTAGGATCCTTTTTTTTTTTTTTTAAGATTTTATTTATTTACTTGACAGAGATCACAAGTAGGCAGAGAGGCAGACAGAGAGGAGGAAGCAGGCTCCCTGCTGAGCAGAGACCCGGATCAGATCCGGGGCTTGATCCCAGGACCCTGGGATCATGACCTGAGCTGAAGACAGTGGCTTTAACCCACTGAGCCACCCAGGCGCCCCGGTGTATGATCCTTTTAATGAAGTATTAAATTCAGGTTGTTGGGGCACCTGGGTGGCTCAGTGGGTTAAAGCCGCTGCCTTCAGCTCAGGTCATGATCCCAGGGTCCTGGGATCAAGCCCCGCATTGGGCTCTCTGCTCAGCAGGGAGCCTGCTTCCTCCCTTCTCTCTCTGCCTGCCTCTCTGCCTACTTGTGATCTGTCTGTCAAATAAATAAATAAAATCTTTAAAAAAATAAAAATAAAAAATAAATTCAGCTTGTTCGTATTTCATTGAGGATCTTTGCATCTGTGTTTATCAGGGATATTGGCCTGCCATTTTCTTTCTTTGTGGTGTCCTTTCCTAGTTTTGGTATCAGAGCAAGCAATGCCAGTCGTATAAAATGAGTCGGGAGTATTCCTCCTCTTCTGCTTTTTGGAAGAGTTTGAGAAGGATTGGTATTCATTCTTCTTTAAATGTTTGGTAGAATTCACCACAGACGTCATCCGGTCTTGGACTTTTGTTTTTTGAAAGGTTGATTAATGATTAATGATTCCGTTCCCTTGCTAAGAGTCGGTTCAGATTTTTTTGTTTCTTCATGATGCAGTTTTGGTAGGTTGTGTTTTTCTAAGAATTTATCCATTTCTACTAGGCTGTCTGATTTGGCATATAACTTTTTATGGTAGTCTTTTTTGATTCTTTGTATTTCTGTGGTATAAGTTAACATCTCTTCTTTCACTTCTGATTTTATTTGAGTTCTCTTCCTTTTTTTCTTGGTAAGTTAAGCTAAAAGGCTTGTCTCTTTTGTTTATCTTTTATCTTTTCAAAACACCAGCTTGTAGTTTCATTATTCTTGTCTGTTGTCTTTTTATAGTCTCTATTTCATTTATTTCCACTTTCATCTTTGTTATTTTGTTCCTTCTACTAACTTTGGGCTTTTTCTAGTTCCTTGAGGTATAAGGTTAGGTTGAGATCTTTCTTGCTTCTTACTGTAAGTATCTATGAGTTTCCCTCTTAAGGACTGCTGTTAGGGGTGCCTGGGTGGCTCAGTAGCTTAACTGTCCAACTCTTGACTTTGGCTCAGGTCGTGATCTCAGGGTTGTGAGACTGAACCCTGCGTTGGGCTCCATGCTCAGTGGGGAGTCTGCTTGAGATTCTCTCTCTCTCCCTCTGCCACTCTTCCCCCTCTCCCAAATAAACAGATCTTTTTTTTAAAAAATGCTTTTACTATATCCCATATATTTGGTAAATTGTATTTCCATTTTTATTTGCCCCAAGGTATTTTTTAATAAATTTTATTTATTTATTTGCCAGACAGAGACCACAAGTAGGCAGAGAGGCAGGCAGAGAGAGGGTGGGGAAGCAGGCTCTCTGCTGAGTGGAGAGCCCGATGCGGGGCTCGATCCCAGGACCCTGAGATCATGACCTGAGCCGAAGACAGAGGCTTATTAACCCACTGAGCCACCCAGGCACCCCAGCCCAAGGTATTTTTTTGATCTCTCTTTTGGTTTCTTTCTGGACCCACCAATTTTTCAGTCACATGTTGTTTAATCTCCAAATATTTGTGAATTTCTATTTTCTTTTTGTAACTGATTTCTAGTTTCATACCATTGTAGTTGGAATACATGCTTGATGTGATTTCAGTCTTAAATTTATTAAGGTTCGTTTTAAGGCCTTGCATATTTTCTGTCCTGGAGAATGTTTTGTATGTGCATGAGAAGACTATGTCTTTACAACATAATTTTTAAATTTAGATCTTTAGGTAATTTTAAATTTATGCTTATATAGGGTTTGAACAGGAATCTAACCACAACAAGGCCCAGTTGACCTAATACAATTCATTGACTTCAAATTACTCCTGCTCATATTCTAAATCCCAGTGATCTAATTTTATCAGTACAATACTCTTCTAATTAGTGGCTTTTTGCAGTATGTTTTATAATCTGATAAGCCAGTCCACACATCATTTTTCTTCCTTTCAAATATTTTCTTAGCTCCTGTTATATATATGGATAAATTTAGAATTAATTACCAGGCTCTGAAAGAGCCTTTGGGATTTGGTTTCAGAATGTGTTTATGGTATATTTTTAGGTGAAAACAAAGTCAGTTCACACATAATCTATATATACTGTCATTGCCATTTTGTTTCTAAAATTACCTGTATATATAATAAAACAATGTCTCAAAGGATATACAACAAAATATGTAGCAGTGGTTATCTCTTGATACTAATATTGTCGTTCTTTTTTTTCCTGGTGCTTTTGTTTTCCAGATTTTCTACAATGTTTGTATAGTACTTTTTTTTTTAAGATTTTATTTATTTATTTGACAGAAATCACAAGTAGTCAGAGAGGCAGGCAGAGGCAGGGCGGGAGCAGGCTCCCTGCTGAGCAGAGAGCCCGATGTGGGGCTCAATCCCAGGACGCTGGGATCATGACCTGAGCCAAAGGCAGAGGCTTTAACCCACTGAGCCACCCAGGCACCCCTGTAGTACTTTTTAAATTAGAGAAAAAAACCCTGAAAAAATAATAAATTAAAATGTACCCATTAGAAACTTCATGATTATCTACTTAACAAACAGAAGCCAAATGGGAATGGAAAGTATTTCACAGGAAATAAACGTGTGACTTGTAGAGAGTGAGTGCAGACACCTGGCTCTGAATATAAACCAAAGATGTCTGGGGTATTCCTGGGAAGAACTGAGATGGGAAACTGAGGCAGAACAGCCATACAGCCTCCTCCATTACTTTGCGTGGTTGACTTTGGTTCCGTTCAAGAGATTTGAGAGTCGGGGCGCCTGGGTGGCTCAGTGGGTTGAAGCCTCTGCCTTTGGCTCAGGTCATGTTCCCGGGGTGCTGGGATCAAGCCCTGCATCAGGCTTTCTGCTCAGCGGGGAGCCTTCTTCCCCCTCTCTCTCTGCCTGCCTCTCTGTCTACTTGTGATCTCTGTCAAATAAATAAATAAAATCTTTAAAAAAAAGAGAGAGAGATTTGAGAGTCGTCACGTCCTCACCTAGCAGTCTTTCCGAGTTGTCATCTGTGCAGCTAGATTGAGAAGGCACCTGCTTTCTTTGGTTTTCCCTGTTTCAGAGATTTGCATTCACATGACACAGCCAGACCTTGAGATGGGTCAAGACTTAGTGTAGTCTCAATCAGATCCTTGCGTGTCCTGGTGTTTTAGTCAACACTTAACAGAAAGAAGATAGCAAAATCTGTTCCCAGCTCTTTGATATATTTGAAGCAGCAGCATGCTCGTTCTTGGCTCAGGGCACATAGATTCTGTCAGCGGTGCAGTTAAAACTTGGTTCTGTGTGCTCTTTAATCAACATGCTCTGTCAAGGTAATCTTAACCAACTTAGCAATAATTATAACAACATCTAACATTTGTCAGACATTTTCTGTGTCAGGCATTGTACTGCACTTTATATGGATATCCCACTAAATCCTTAAAACAACCCTATGAATGTTATTGCCCCATTTTATAAATGAGAAAACCGTGCCGGCTGACATTGAGACCCAAAGGGCCTAACCAGAACCTGCATCCTTAATACATTTGCAACTCAATTTTTAATCTCTCTGCTTTCCTAAAAACCTTCTCTGTCTCCTGTATTTTCAGTCTTATTTAATGTCCCCAGCTAGAGCTATCAGAATGATCCTCCCTCCCCTCTCATTGAACTTCACCTCCCATCAGTCCCACGTTTGGGAAGTCTCATGCCCATCTGTTGCCCTCCGTGTCCCCTGGCCCTGCCCCAGAGCCTCTGGGCTTGCCACAGTAACCTCCCTTGACTGATTCTTCTTCCTTCCACTCTAACGTGTTTTTATCTTCCCGGTTCTCTTTTGAGAACATGAAGCTGATCATGTCACTGCACTGTTTAAAAGCTCTTAGACTTCCTTTTTTGTTTGTTTTTTAACCAGATTAAATCTGAACTCCTTAGCTTTCCATCCACAGGCTGGCCCTGGTCTGCCTCTTCAGCTTCATTGCCTGTCACTATTTATGCAGTGCCCTTACCTTACGCTCCAGCCACACTGAAAGATTCCGTCTTCCTGAGGTCTGTGCCAAGCCCCTTCTAGCCTCTTCGTAGCTTTCACATCTGCATTTCTTTCATCTGCTTGAAAGCCTCTTGTTTGATCTCCCTACAGACTCCTATTCCGCTCTCAGGCTCCACATCACATACTGCCTGTAGTAGCATCTTCTCAGACCCCTCCAGGATGCAGCAGTCATTCTCACATCTTCCCCTGTAGCACGCGTACGGGCCTTGCTTGCGGTAATTAATTATCTGTGTATATGTTTGTCTCCTCCATTAACCTGCATGGATCTCAGAGCAAGAACCAAATGCATTCATCTTTCAGCACCTAGCACACAGGAGGCCCTCGATAAATGCTGGCTTAATGCTTGAAGGAATGTCCAAGAGAGCGTTTGAAACAATAGGAAGTTAGAATTATACTTACTCCTAAACAGAGGACTATCTTATGTGTTGCTCCGAGTAATCGCTTTAGCTAAATTAGAGGCCTAAATTAGCAGGTCGTCTGACATACTGAATAAAAGTGGTTTATAGCAAACGGGGAAGGTCTTTTAAATACAAGTTTCCCCTGGATAAAGGACCATTATGCAAGATTAAGATCTGATCTGAGATCACGCGTGTGCCCTGTCCCTGTGCTGGGTATGGGTATGATACTGTGACACACTAGAGAGAACGTTCCCCCCTGGCATGAGAGCGCTGGTGCTGGCTTACCAAGCCTTTGGGACTTGGACTAGTCACCCCTTCATGAGCAAACAGTCGATATTAACTTACACCCTTTCCTGGTTGGGAACTCTGATGCAGGAAGACTTCCCATAGAAAGTGCCAGTCCTTTTTTTGGTTATTTCTTTTTTCATTTTCAGCTTTATTAAGGTTTAATTGACAAATAAAACTGACATAATAAATGTATAACATGATTTGATACATGTTGGTGAAGATTCCCACACTCGAGGTAATGCATCTATCATCTCACATCACTCCTTTTTTTTTCCTTATAAGAACATTGCAGTTTAACTTCCTTAGCATATTAATTTATTTTTTAGATGGGGGAGGGGCAGAGGGAGAGGGAGAGAGAGAACCCCAAGTAGGCTCTGTGCTCAGTGGTGCGGAGCCCAATGCGGGACTCAATCCCATGACTCTGACATCATGACCTGAGCCGAAACCAAGAGTCAGATACTCAACCAACTGAGCCACCCAGGCTCCCCTCTCTTAGCATGTTTAATTATACAGTACAATTTAATCAACTGTAATCATATTATACATTAGATCCTCAGACCTTATTCAGGTTATAACTGAAAGTTTGTACCCTTTTGCCAGTCTCTGCCCATTTCCCCCACTCCTCCAGACCTCAGTAGCTACCACTGTGCTTTGTGTTTCTGTGAGTGTGACTCTTCCCCGCTCTTCGGATTCCACTTGGAAGTGATACTATGCAGTATTTGTCTTTCTGGTTTATTTCCCTTCACGTAATGCCCTCCGGGTTCACCCATGTTGTTGGAAATGTATTTCCTTATTCGTGAACAGTAACTGTTAACCCAGTGCAAACAGCATCACTTTATTTTATCTGAAATCCAACTTTCCTCTCCCTTTCAGCTTCAGAATGAGCTAGAGAAAGGTGAACGGGACAATGCAGAGCTTCAGGAGTTTGCCAATGCCATTCTCCAGCAGATAGCAGATCACTGCCCCGACATCCTGGAGCAGGTGGTCAACGCGTTGGAAGAGTCGTCCTGACCTTGCTTCATGGGGAGCAGCCAGCCCGGCAGCGCTGCTAGAGTAAACCTGGGAGCCGAGAAAGAGGAGCTGTAAGGAATGGGCACCCAGAA
Source organism: Martes martes (assembly GCF_963455335.1). Lineage (NCBI taxonomy): Eukaryota > Metazoa > Chordata > Mammalia > Carnivora > Mustelidae > Martes > Martes martes. The sequence goes on from NC_137895.1 coordinate 106,130,354, forward strand.
ACTTCCTGGCACCCAACAAACACTACAAACTCTGTCCTATCTTGGTTGGTCCTTCAAGTGTGATTCCACCAGCCTCTCTACAGCTGGCATCTGACCTCTGCTTTTCTACCTTGGGTATTGTCTCTACACTAATCCTCCTGATGTCCAGGGTGGGTAAGCGGCCAGGTTTCCATGAAGAACTGCCATCCCGTCATCAGCAGTGGAGAACTCTGGAAGCTGGTGGTTCTGCCCTTACAGAGGGACATGGAGTGGAGAGCCCTTTTTCCTTCTGTCCTTGACATGAGAACTAAACAGGAATCTCCCTGGAGTTCAACATATTGAAAGAAACTTCCCAGTGGATTAGAGAGCTGAGTGTTCTAATATCACAACAGGTGCTTTCTCCTAAAACGGTTAAAAAAAAAAAAAAACTGAAAAAAAGAGAGGGGAAAAGAGAGAACAGGGACAAAGAGAAACTGACTCTTCTCTTCTACTTTCTTTCACGTGTGATGTTTTATGCAGGGGAGCTGCGAGCAGGCCTCATGATGGCTTCGTGAACACTAATACCCCGAGTTGGGAGTCTCTACCCAGCCCTGTCTGTCTCACTCATCCTTGCTCTTCTCAACCAGTTAACAAGAGGATGGTGCAGACAGTTCTCCCCCGGGTCCCTCTGGCTTTAGACCTTTGACCTTATTATACTTAGGTTGTCAGATCACATATCTGGATCTGAAAGAGGTGACGTGAGGGCCTGCCTTCACCACCTACAGCTCTGCTTCTGTGGAAGATGATGGCTCCCTAGGCCCGGGCTGGTTTCTCCTAAACATCTTTCATTGGCATTCTAGGCTCCTGAGCCCCAAAAGAATGTTTCTGCCATCCCACCACCCATGTTCCACACTCTTGCAGCCCAGTGTTTGCTGAAGTTCATGACCTACCTTCCTCCCTTTTACCTTTACCCTTGATGTGCACGCCCAGAACCATAGCCTCGAGCATTGTCTGGAACCTCCTTCTGGCACAAATGAATGTTTCTCATCCCTCACACATTCCTTCCTCTACTCTTTCATTCAGAGAATATTTATGAAATGCCTACTGTGTGCAAGTCACTGTTGGGTACCCATCCTTGACAAAAGTCTCTTTTCAGTGAGGGAGAAATGAGAAGGACTTTATGAGACATACCTGCTTGAGTCAGAGCGCTCAAAGGCATAGCCTCCCCGCTCCTTCTGTCTTAGTAGAGGTTATCTTTTCCAGAGGAATCTTTCACAAATGAGCCTTTCTCATTTCTCATTATAATGGAGTGAGTGAGTTTGGGAGGCAGGGGGCCAAGTCATTTACTTGCCTTCAGGATCTTATTGGGTGGGTGGTTCAGGATTGTTGTTGCTGTTACCCCGCAAGAGTGTAGTGTTTAGGGGGGCTACAGTGGATAGTGTTACCTTAACACATCCGCACACACCATGTGGCACTTGGCCAGCTCCATGTCGCAGATCAGAAAATGGACCCCAAAGTTGCAAATCTGGTTGAAGGTATTGGCATTTTGAAGGGCGTTCTTCCCAAGCCCAGACAATGGCAGTCATAAACAATCAGGCAGCAAGAAAGAGCCCACTTAACCCCAATCTAGCCCTTTGACCACCTCTCCGGCCAGACTCCCACCAGACACTCACATCTTCTGATAAGAGTTGCTGGGCTAAATGTTTTTGTCTTGCATTTCCCTCTTTTCCCCTCCCCGGTTACTCACCCCAAGAATCTGACACTGCCTGGAAAGTCACCACGGCTGTCAGTCCAGTATCTTCCCACCGGTAGCCCTTGACTGTCCCATTAACTTATATGGTCATATCTCAGCTGCCCTGATTCCCTGCTGTCAAACAGGCTCCCTGTGAGACAGCTGTAGAATGTTTCCTATCGAAGGTTTAAATGGACTCTGCTCAAAACCTTCTTACTGAGATGCTTCCTGATAGCCCAGCTGGCCAGAAGTGGGAAGGTGGGAGATGGAGGGGTTAAATGGTTAGTGGTGGTCGTTTGTGGTCAGTCACCACAATTCCATGCACTGCCCATAAATCCTATAGAAGGCCCCCTGTATTTTAGGCCTGGAGTATTAGAATCTCACTTTATCTACAATAACACAGAGAACTGAGGGATGAGGACACCCTTGGCAGGACTCCCGCAGAGCAGCGCAGGCAGGAGCAGAGGCCATGCCCGGAGAGGTGGCCCCAGCCCCAGCTGCTGTTCTCTAGATCTGTGAAGCAAGCAGGTCTCACCGGGTCTTACTCATTCTGTTTCTGCTCTCAAATACAGGACCTGCCACACTTGTCCACTGTGTTCGTGACTCTCACCGTACCTCCTTTCTTCCTCTTTTGTTTTCAACCCTTCCTGTTGCTTCCCTTGGGAAGTCCTCTGGACAAGTGCTTCTGAGAAGAAAAATTTCCATCATCCATCTGGTTTCTGTGAATCTCCTTGATTCCTCTTGGGTGGCCATCCTAGTACCTCAAATGGTTCTGGGGACTTCTGGTTTCTAGATGAAAGTAGGTTCTGGCTAAAATTTAATAGCGAACATGACCAGATTTTACATGACAAGGGCAAAATTACTACAGTGTCTAGCAATTAGAGTATCTTAATTGAGTTGAGATCATTCATCGAGCCACCTTTTACTAAATGCACAATGCCCGTCACACACAGACTTATCAATGCATGACACTCTTCTAGTGTTCATGGCTTCACAAGGTCACTCAGCTGCTGGGAAAGGTCTATAGTCTGAACACTTACTGCAGGTTGCCTGTTATATTCACCAAATTCGTCCACTCTATTGGCAAGTCTAGTTGCCCCTTAGCACCTGAAGATCTGTACCCCAAATCAAGGTCATTGTAAAAGGGGACAGGAAGAAGAGAGGGTGGAATTGAACATGGGGCTCATGACTGAAAAATACAATGTGATTTTTCTCATCTTTTCATATACCTCTATCCCAGGTACTCACTGAGTTCTTGATGAAGTATCTGAATTGAGATTTACAAAGACTTGGATACCATTTGAAATGGAAAAGATTTTAAATGGGCTTTAATATATTAAGGAATATGAATGGGAATCCCCACATCCATCTCAGCTCTAACCTGTAACCTGGTACCTTATAGTCTAACGAAGAGCTAAGTGCTTCTCTGTCTTCCTTACACTTGATCTTTAGAAATACTAGTAAAGCAGATGGGACCCAAGACTGCCTTCAGGGTCAATAGTGGCAGTGTGACTTAGTACCTTTTGTCAATAACAGTCTGTTTGATTTTCCACGAGGAGCTCGTTGGCTCACCCACTCCTCAGAGAAGAAGAGGAAGTCATCATCAAGTTTTAGTCAACTGCTGAGCTAATCCCTCCCCATGATGTTCAGGATTGGCATTTGGATTTGCTGCTAGAGAGTTCTGCTGATCCCAGAACCATCCTGCCCTCCCCTTTGACCCCAGTCATGACACACAGGCCCCCTGGCTACCCTCAGGGGTTCTGAGGAAAGAGCACATCGAGAGTGTGGTGCCACATCGAATGTGACCTTCCCACCGCCCTTCCTGAGTCCCAGTGGGCCGTGTCCATAATATCAGTAACTCATGTCTGCCTCCCCAGCCTCACGTCCCACCTGCAAGAGTCCAGAGCTGTGGGAAAGCAGATGAGGGCAGAGTAGATGCAGCAGAGCCCACTGACCTTTGCCAAGCCTGCCAGGCCAACCCATCCATCACTGCCGGTCCCTGGGCTTCTCAGGACAGCGACTTGAACTGGTCAAAGAAATGTTTTAAAAAGAACCTGGAGTTTCCCCCCCACGCGGACTAAGGGAATGTCTGGGCAAGAAAAAACCCAACACACATTACAGGGAAATCCTTCTGAACAAAATGGCTGTCTTTACTTACTCTTTTTAAGCAAAAACTGTTTCCAGACTTTTTAGTGTCAAAACTGTAACCAAGTGTCTCCTGATTTTTTTCCCAATGTGTTTGGCGAGTGCTGTGACCCTCTTGTAGGTGTTTCTCCTCCTGACTCTCTTGGGGGAAAGGTGGTTTAGGGATTGATTTGGAGGGAGCGGTTTTTGTCCCATCCCACCTCCTCTTTTTTGTTTCTCTGCTTGTCGATATTGTCTGTGTGGTTCAGAGCATTGGGGCAGTTACATTGTGTCCATTGTTGAGATTATTAAGATATTAAAAAGTAGTTTGTAGAACTGAAAAGTTAAAGAGCTGTGTTTTAAGAAATGCAAAACGATATCATGTTAATAAAGGAATTCAAGCTATGGGGCAGCCGAACTCCTCCCCCCTTCCTCCCAAGCTGGCCGAGGTGGCAGCTGGTCTAGTCCTTTAGAAAACACCAGTGGCCACCCTCCAGGTTGGCGACTGCCTGAGTGAGAGAGCTACTGAGTTGGAATCCGGGGCTCAGAGAGTCCCACTGATGCCGGTGGTCTCCTTTACATCCTCAGGACCTCTGGGTAGACGTTTCAAAGTTTGAGACCCCATAACCACCCTCAGACCCACTTGGTCCCAGCTCCGTGTGCCTAATACTGTGTGGTAACCCGGGCTTGGCCCTGCAGCCGCGCAGCCGGCGGCAGCCCCGTTCGGGCCACAGACCCGCTCTCCTGCCCACTTGGTGCTATGTCAGCCAGGGACCCAGCCAGCATGGGCCCAGCCCGGGCCAGCCTGGAGCCCGCAATCCAGGCCGACGAATTGTACTCAGATCTCAGTTCCTTCTGGCTTCAGGCCCCAGAGTCTTGCCCTTGAAGCTTTTTAGACCCCACATCGCCCATGCCCAGGCTGTCTCCTTTCGCTCCGGAGATGCCATGGTCAGCCAAGAATGGGATCCCTGCGAATCCTGGGGTGAACTACCCCCTGGGCCAGCACAAGCGCTCCAAGCCTGGCCCTTCTCTCCACACCACACCAGTATTGCATTTGTGCTCTGATGCAGCCAGACCCAACTGAGCGCCACACCACGCCTGCACCGGCCAGCCTGCCCACGCGGGACTAGCCCACTGGCCCGGGGTCCTGTGGAGCACACCGGGCTGTCCAGGGTGGAGACCCGACGTCTGCCTGGGATCTGCCCCCCTCTGCCCCTGAAGACAAGTGCAGCACTTGAGTGAGAGGCACTGGGGGCCCTGGGCGCGGACTCCTTTTAGCTTGAGTTCCTTGTGACAGTAGCAGCCGCAATGATGGTGTCTGTGATGCAAATGCACCTGCTGCCTTCAACTGTATGTGTGTGCATGTGTGTGTGTGTGAGAGAGAGTGAGACGGCCGGAGTCGTGTTACTGACAGGATAATGACATTACAAAGAAATTGTGTTATAGTCAACTTTGCCTTGATAATTATTGTAAACACTTTGTCCATTTTTTTTCTTTTTTATTCACAAACTAAATCCATCGGGAAATTATAAAGTTATTTAAAAATCGTGTGCTGTGTCTTTCTTTGAGTCTCATCCAGTCTGAGAAGCCAAGTGAGACGAGTCCTCAAATGCCAGAAAAGCAGGGAGAAGCCAATGGCCTCCAAGAGGTGAAAGAGATGAACGCCATGGTAGGTGAGCCAGGAACCAGCTGTGCCCAGCAGGGTGAAGGCAGGGATGGAGGAGCCGAGGCTGGCTGGGCCCTGACAGGCCTAAAGCAGAAGAGTCGGTCTGCTTTAGGTCCCCACCTGAACTCCGGTTTGGCAGCCCCGTAATTGCTCTTCAAAGTCAATTTCCACCTCCCTTTCTCCTTCCTTACACTCTAGACCCGGAGCCAGTTTCCCCATTTCGCGTTGAACTGTGTTTCTGGAGCTTGAGGCGGGGGGAGCAGCCAGGGCCTGGTGGAGGGGGAGTTCACTCAGGACTTGGACTCAGTCTTCACTGGGGTGTGCGTGACATGTTAGCTCAGAGGTGCGAGAGCTGTAGCAGCCAACAGAAAGTGCAAACCCCAAGAATAAAGGAACCAGAGAACCTGTGCTGGAAAATCCCCCAGTGTGGGTATTTGTCTTGGGCCTTATGCTCAATAAGAAAGTATTCTGGGGTGGGAGGCAGGGCGGACTTCTTGTACAAGAACTAGTTTTCTGCTTAGCTCCATTTATCCATCTACCCTCAGAGGGGATCGACCCGCTTGCCTCACTCTGCCCCCCTTCCTTGGAAATTCCTGCCCGCTGTGCCCTGGCTCTTGGGAATTAGATGGGAGAGTCAACCATCGCCCCTCCTGGCAGGTTCTCCCCGCACCTGGGCTCTGGCCCTGCTCCCTCCAGCTGGAACAGCTGCTGAGACGTCCCGCCAGGTGGAGGAACACCTGGGACACCACGCCACTTACAGGACTCGGAACCTGATGTTGCTCATCATGTCGTCATGAAGCAGGAGAGATTTCACTTGTGGAACATGTCTCATACTGAAAAATACAAGATCACAACCACAAGCAGATGTGTCTGCAGAAAGCTGTCAGATTACACTGCTCAGCTGTTTCCAGCGTTTTCCATTAATCTTATTTCACTATTTATTTATTCACTCTGCAGTCTACCACCACTCCGTTGCAGACAAATGGACGCAGAGACCATAAGTTTCAAGGAAAATAGGAGAGGAGAACTTGCAATTGAGAATTCCATCCATTAACTTGTTTTTTTCCTTTGAATGAGGAAAAGACTGCTACTATTAGATTTTTTGAGGTGGAATATCTCGGACTGGCTCAAAGATGATTAAGAACTAGTCAGACTGGGGGCGCCTGGGTGGCTCAGTGGGTTAAGCCTCTGCCTTCGGCTCAGGTCATGATCTCAGAGTCCTGGGATCAAGCCCCGCATCAGACTCTCTGCTCAGCGGGGAGCCTGCTTCCCCCTTCTCTCTGCCTGCTTCTCTGCCTACTTGTGATCTCTCTCTCTGTCAAATAAAATAAATAAAATCTTTAAAAAAAAAAAAAAAAAAAGAACTAGTCAAACTTTTGGCACTGGGGGGCTCAGTCGGTTAAGCGCCAGACTCTGGATTTTGGCTCAGGTGGTGATCTCAGGGTGGTTGAGATCAAGCCCCCACGTCAGGCTCTGTGCTGGATGTGGAGCCTGCCCAAGAGTCTCCCTCTCCCTCCCTCTGCCCCTCCCCAGCCCCTGCCTTGTGTGTGTGTGTGCGTGCACGCGCTCTCAAAACAAAAAAGAAAAAACCTAGTTAGAGTCTGGAGTGAGGGAGTGTTTGAGATCCACGAGCTTTCCCAGATGTCCTGCAAAGAGCCCTGGACTCCCAGCCCAGAGCCTTTGGCTGCTCCCTGACCCCCCAGCCTCTCTTAGACCTTCCCCTTGAAAATAAAGCCGCCTTCATCTAAGCCATAAGTCACAAAGCCATAAGCCATGAGGAATCATAAATGATTATGTGTTTCCTTTTTAAAAGCTCCTTTGAGAGTGTAAAACATAAAATTGCTCTTTTTGCACCTGCAGTTTGCTTAAGGCCCATCCAGCATGTGGGTCGGGGCGTTGGCGAGGAGCGGGTCACCCGTACAGAAGCATGGGCAGTGGATCAGTGTCTGCCAAAGCTGGAGATCGGATGCCCGCAGCTCGTAATCCCATTATTACCCTGTATGTTTGAAATGTCCCCAATGAAAATGTCCTCACGCCCTTTGATCATGCTCCCCAGTCACTGCACAGGGACCTTTTCCCCCAGGAGCCAAGTCATCTGCCTTCACAGATGGCCGCCAGAGCCCTCCGTTCAGGAGTCATGTTCTGCTGTGTTCTGGGCACCGGTCATGCCAATTAAGAGCCTGGGGCATGTCTCCCAGGAGCCAGCATTAGGTGTCCTCACTTCACCAGCTTTCTCTCACTTCATCTTCGTAGCCATCCTGTGAGGCGGGTGCTGCTGTGCCCATTTTACAGATGAGGCATGGGGCAGCGAGACAACCTTCCCCAGGTCCTGCAGCTCAGACATGGGGTTCAAGGTTCAACCCGGCTCCAGCTCTGGCTGCATGGCCTGTGCTCTTTAACCCACTACTGTGTGCTCTCTTGGGGAGCTCAGACCAGTAGCAGAAAGGAATCCCGTAAAATGTGGGAACACAGAAGAGCAGGCCATGCTCTTCACAGACCTTCAAGTTTGACCTTGAAAGGTAAGCTGAATTTTGCCAGCAGAGGAGTTCAAGGATGAGGGAGGCAGAAAAGAGGGTCTGAGTAAATACAGGGAGGTGGGAAAGGACGCAGGGTATTCTGGGATAGCAAGCAGTCTAATGTCAAGATCAAATACTGCTTGGCTTAAGACCATGTAGCAGAATGGGGCGCCTGGGTGGCTCAGTCCATTAGGTGTCTCCCTTCTGCTGCCATCGTGATCCCAGGGTCCTGGGATTGAGCCCTGAATCCCCCTTCCTGCTCAGCAGGGAATCTGCTTCTCCCTCTGCCCCTCCCCACTTGTCCCCCCTCCCTGCTCATGATCTCTCTCTCTTTCTCTCTCAACTAAATAAATAAAATCCTTAAAAAAGAAAAAAGACCATAGAGGAGAAGACATGGTGGCCACAATCATACCTTAAAAGGAGGTTGGATGGGCTCATACTGTGAAAGGTCTCTAATGCTCTGGAAAGGAAGGCCAGCCTGGGGGAACCTTAGCCACACCACCACCAGTGACCATAACTACAGCCAGCGTAAGAGGCTGGTCAGTAAAAAGAAAGAAAAAGAAAAGCACCTGTGTGTGCCCAGTCTGGAAAGCGTCCAGGCCTAGTGACTGTGGGGGCTGTTGGAGGTGGCGAGGAGCAGGTGGTGGCTGGAGCCCTGGAGGGAAGTCTCCCAACACCCAACGTTACAAGGCCGGGAAGTGATGGGCTTCGGGTTAAACCCGGGTCGGTCTGTGTGCGGGTCTCTCTCTGGGCAGGTCCTTTCACCAGCTCCCAGCCCCGCCAGAGCTCATGGCCAGGCAGGTGGCTCTGTGTGACCCCTGCAGGGCGGGAGGCACCCAGGCCTGCCCAGGGGCAGTGGGGGGTTCAAGGGAAGAGGGAAATCCTGTGCCCCATTGTCCACCCACGGTGGGGTTGGGGTGGGGATGAGTCATCCGGGAGTAGGCTCTCTCCGCCAGGCCCTGGGTGAGAGAGGAATGAGGTCTGAAACCCTGGTGATGCGGTGGCAGCCCTCCCTGTCACCGAGCCCTTCCCTTGCCAGGCCCTGCGGGGAGAAGTGAAGCCTCCGCCACAGGCGGCGCTCACAGAGCAATGTGCACTGGTCCCGGCCTTGTTTCCAGCCACAGGACAGCCAGCTGGCCTGCATCCCTCCCTCACATCATGAGCGCTCCTTCTGGTCTCTCTCTCTCCTTCAGGCTCAGCACCCACCCCCACCCCCCCACCCCCCAGGCCCAGCACTTCAGCCTGGCTCCCTAGGGTGAAGACCTTGACCCGTGTTCATCCAAGAGGGCGTGTGAGGACAAAACGTCCATCAAATGCAGGGTTTCCATGCCCAGAAGCCACCTCGGGCCCCCGGCGGAATGCACACGCAAGTCGTGGGTCCAGTTGGATCGTCTTGGGCTCGAATTTTTTATATTATGATTTTATCCTTAAGGAGTGTTGGAAATGAGTCATTGGAGGGAGCCTGTTTTCAATCTTACCTTGCAATGGCGTGCGCAATTGACTGGGGCGGCATCCCGGACTCCTCGCCGTTTGCATGTGTGTGCATGTGGGTGTGTGCATGTGGGTGTGTGCATGTGGGTGTGTGTGTGTGGCAGAGATGTGCTGGAACAAAGCCCAGCCCCGAGAACGTCCGTGTGAGGCCTGCAGCCATGGCTGCCCCTCCCCTGGCAGCAGGGGTAACTGGTCAGCAAAGGGGACATGCACGGCGACCCTGGAAACGCACAGTTCCAGGGAGAGGGGGTGGCTGGAGGTTTTTGTATCCAGCTTTCCTTTGATCGTTATCATGGGCATTGATGATCAGACGATCCCACAGCTTTGAGGAGTCAGCTGACCCCAGGGAAAAAGAAAAGCCAAGAAGCCGGTCGGCCCTCCTCATCCGTGGGGCTCATCGCTGGCCATCCCCGTGGCACTAGCTGCCCAAAGGACACCTGTCCCGCGGGGGCTGTGCCGTCTCAGGGCGGCTGAATCCAGGCCACACCGGCTCCTGGCCTACACAGCCGCTGTGGGGCCCACGGGGCTGTGGGGGGCAGGATGTTTATCCCGCTTACTGGGCGGAGAACAAAAGCAACACGGTTGGTGCGTGGGAACCCTGGCCCTGAGATGAAGGAAGACCCAGGTTCTCATCTTCTCTTCACTGCTTATTAGGTGTGTGGCCTTGGAGAACTCACCTGGCCCCTCTGACCTTCAGTTTTTTCATTTTTAAAATAGAAATAATAGTGCCTAGGGGCGCCCGGGTGGCTCAGTGGGTTGAGCATCTGACTCTTGGTTTGGGCTCAGGTCATGGTCTCAGGGTCATGAGATCAATCCCTGTGTCAGGCTCCAAGCTCAGTAAGGCGTCTGCTTGAGATTCTCTCTCTCCCTCTGCCTCCCCCACCACTGTCTTTCACTCTCGAATAAATAAATAAATCTTTAAAAAATAAAAATAAAGAACAGTGCCCACTTCACAGCTGTACAGTGAAGCTAGGGGAGCTGATGCATGGGAAGGACCCGGGGGCCCCTGCAGCTGTTTGTGGCACTAATCAGCGCAGATGAGCCATCCTTGGCCTGGGAAACCCTTCCTGGATCGCACCCACCATCTGCAGGATAGAATCATCCCCGTGGCCTCAGAGTAAATCCACGTATTATTTTGCCTAAAGACTTGCCGAGGAGACCATCACCTGCCTGAAAGTCCATCTCACTCTGACCGGGGCCTACCAGTGCTATTTCCCCTGTCTGAAATCCTACAGATGGGAACGCTAAGGCCCGGAACCGCGGAACCGGGAGTCTTACGTAGGGGAATCTCGCCCACCTCTCCCCTCCACCCCCATCCCAGGCTCCCTGCCGGCCCTGCGTGAACTCGAGAAAGCACATGGGACAGCTCTGGGCCTGTCTTCTGGGCGCCTGGTCCCGGCTGAGGCTGCCGTGCCCTCCCCCAGGGGAGTCCAATGCCAACAATCATATTGCTTCTGCTTTAGGAGGAAAAAACCCCAGATGCCAATGTGCCTGCCTCATCAGCTGGGGCCGTGCTATCCTCCTGCGGGGATGGGCTCCTGAATGCGAGCTTTGTCTGGCCTGCCTGTTAGTCACTGTGACAAAAGAGACCCAGGGAGACTGGAGCCCGCCGTTGGATTCTTTGGCCAGAACGTCACGTCGAGGAGGCAAGGCCGCCGCGCGAGCAAAGCCCGGTTCCAGGACCTCTGAGCTCTCCTGCGTGCACTGGGACCTGCGGAAGACGCCCGAAGTGTCCCCGTTCGACCCCACCCATGAGCGCACCCTGGGCCCTGCATTCCCTGCCCTTCGACTCCACGGCCCCTTCATCTCCCCAAGGGCAGGAAGCGCGGCTGCCTCCCTCCTGGGTTCCCCTCGGGCCCGCAGCCCACGCTGTAGGGCTCACCAAGTGGTCCAGACTGAGGTGCTCCCTTGTGGGCTGCCCTCCAGCTCTGGATTCTGGGCTTCTCTTTTCCACAGCTGCCCACTGTTAGCCCATATCACTGGAAACGTATTGTCCCTGAAATACTCACACAGGTGTCTGTCATGAGCCCAGCTTCCCCCTCGGGCAGGACGAGTCCCAACAAGCCTGTGCCCGGGCTACCTGATGTCATGAGGAGTCCCGTCTGCTGCCTCCTCGGCCCAGTTTCTTGTTTCCAGGCCAAGCCACAGAGCAGCAGGTCACCGGGATTGCAGCTGGGGTGGTTGGGGGGGGCGGGGGCGGTGCTCACATGCTGGGAGGGAAGCAGCTGGGGTTTAACTTTGGAGGCTCAGGATCCTGTTTGAGGGGCTTCCCAGGGCTTTCCCTATTCCCCCCATGCTAACCTCTTCGTGGGTTTTCCCTGCGCGGGAACGAGGGCAGGTAGGAGCCCTTCACAGGAAAATCCTCATGCTGAAGGGCTCAGTGGATGTCTTGGGAACTTGCCAGGGACTGAAATGCGGCCAGTCTTTCTAAAGGTTCCTCCTGTCCCTCTGAGTGTGTGCATACACACAGCCATACGCCCAAACTCCGTGTGAATGCACACTCACACACACTCACACACATGTATACACAGGCTTTGGCCAAGTGTGAGGGTCTCCATGTTAGGGAGGGACTAAGTAAACAAGCTCAGCATTTCTGTTTCCCTCTGAGGCTTGCAAAGAAGGTGTTAAGAGCACAAGATTTAAATCATAAACTTTATTAAAAGCCAAACAGCCCAGTGTGTGACTCCTGCCAACTCGGACAGTCTTTAGGGTAAAGCTACGCTGAGCTAATCCGAAAGGAATCAAGTAGAGGAAGACAGCGGGTGGGAGGAAGCCAAGGCATCCAACCTACGGATGGTGGAGGGGGCGGCCGCCCTGGGATTCAGCCGCCCAGCCCAGCTGAGCACGGAGGATGGGGCAGGAGCCCAGGTAAGGCCTTCAGAATACTGAATCTTTGTTTCTGACTTTATATCCGAAGGACTCCTGGCAAGGCCGGGGAGCCCGAACTCCTGCCAGTCTCAGAACTGGCCCGGATTGCCCAATGAGTAGCATTTGAGAGATGAGCAGGAGAGGACCGTCCCAGCTGTTCCCCCACCAGGCTTGTCTTCATTCAACCCGAGGGAGCCTCCCTCCTCCAAAGATTAGTGGCCTCTTAACTAGGAACAAGGACTCTGGCCTCAAGACAAAGAGTTCTAAATCCAGTTAGGGAATCAGAACAAAGATACGAATCAACAGCAAGCACTTTGACTGCCCGGCAAGGACAGGATCAGAGGGGTGGGGACCAAGCAGAGGAGCTTTTCCAAACCAGAGGGAACCACTCTTAACCTCCCACCCAAGTTTGGCTCCAAGAAGTCTTCCTAAAACGGCTCTGCCAGACTCGCGCCCTTCAGTAACGCTCAGCCCGGCTCCTGTCCTCCATCTGTTTCACCTCCTAAAGACATTTTGGCACCACTAGAGTGGACTGGAGTCTCTTGGGACTTTGTTTCATTGAACTTGAAGTCTCACCTCCACTCTCCAACGCAAGCTGGCCAAGGATGAGAGCCCGTCTTTACAGAGCCCTGTGGCCCCTGGGATAGGAGCCATCCTGTGCCACACCTGACAGAAGCCCTCCATCCCGGAGCTGGCCCTGGTGGGCTCTCAGACCTGAGGGGGCCAGTGAGGACCCACAGACAACAAGGGGGCCAGGAGGGAGGGAGGCAGCCTCGGTTAGCAGACACAGGACCATGCTGGTCTTTTTCAGGCCAGTTAGACTTCTCGGGCTGAATGGCTTCAGAAGACCCACCTGTCTTTTTTTTAAGATTTTATTTATTTATTTGACACAGATCGAGAGAGAGAGGGAGGGAGAGGGCAAGCACGACCAGGGGAGCAACAGGCAGAGGGAGAAGCAGACTCCCCACTGAGCAGGGATCCTGATGCGGGACTCGACCCCAGGACCCCAAGATCATGACCTGAGCTGAAGGCAGATGCTCGAAGACTGAGCCACCCAGGTGCCCCGAGACCCACCTGTCTTGTATTGATTTTATTGTAAAGTGTTAAAGATCAGCAGGTGCCGGGCTGGCTGGGTTGACAGAGCACAAAACTCGTGATTCTCAGCGTTGCGAGTTTGAGCCCCACTTTGGGTTAGAGGTTAGTATAATAATAAAATAAAATGCATTTTTTTTTTTAAATCATCAGCACAGCTTGGGACCGGCCCCAGCATTCTTCCAAATCTCCTCCGTGTAATCTCCTGGGAGCACAGAGGGCCTTTGCCCAGAATCCCTGCAACCTTTAAAGAGCTGAAGTGTGGGGGTGGGTCTGGCGGACTTGATCTAATCCCCTTGGAACAATTTCCCATATACATGTGTTTGTAGGTGTCTCTGTAAATAGCGATTAAATATTCTTGCCTGGATATCTGTGTCTGCAAACCAGGGCTTCTATTAAATGTAATTACTTCCTCCTGGAGTTCTTTGATTTCTCCCTCCTGAGAGAGATGAGTGAGCAACGAAGAGCGGAAAGGTGTGTGCTTGAGCCTCGCCTGAGAAGTCAGGGTCTGGAGTGGCTCATGCAGGCCGTGGTGACTGGTCACACTTGCCCTTGACAGCTGGGAGTAGCCACGACCCAAGAAGACCCAGGCCTGTGGTCCCTCTGCCCTCCTCACCCACACCTGCCCCTAAGCCACCCCAGCAGGACAGCTTCTCCTTCCCAAACCTGCCTAGCCTTTCCCAGGAGCTGTTCTTTTCTTTCTCTTCCATTTTCTCCCTTTGCCTAAAAAGATCCCACTACAAAAATCAAAACAAAACAAAACAAGTCTTCTCTTCTTCCACACGGAGCCACCGAATCAGGCAACGACAGGGGCTGGAAAGCGCGCTGGTCTGCAGGCTGGGGGTCCCCCTCTGCAGGTGTGGACCGCAGATGGGTTCAAGGTCCCAGCAAGCCTGGGAAGGAATGTGCCCTGCGTCTCCAGGACACAGGATCCCTGCTGCTGGTGGCAGGGCCGGGTTGGTGGAGAAACTCCATCACTTAGGCTCCCTGCCTCTCCCCAGCTTTTCCTGGGATGCCTTTTGAGGTCTGCTGATACGTGTTTGTTTCCAGGTTTGCGTCAGTCACTGTTGACTGTGGGTAACTTTCGTTACCAGGGCAAACCTGGGCCCGGCCAGCTCCCCACAGTGCCCCGGAGGCCTCCCACCCCAGCCGCGGCCTGCTGACCCGACCCAGCCCCCCACCCCTCGGCCTCCCCTTCGCGCACACTGCTCTCAGTCCACACCACCCATCCCTTGGGTGCGCTGTTATTTTCACAGTGGCCCTCTGTGAATTAAAAAAAAAAAGAGAATTAAAAGAGTTATTTTTATGAATAGCTCTGCAGGAGGTTATTTATATGAGAACATATAGTATCCTTGATCATCTGGCTGCCGAGTTCAAGGGAAGGAAAGAACCCTTTATTAAGTGCTTCTGATGAGTCAGACCCCAAGCCAGCCCTCTCCTATGTGGCTGGGATCGTTGCCCACGTTTCAGACAGATGTCGAACGCGAACACGGCCCACATCTGTTTTGTCATCCATGTATCCTTATGCTTGAAGAGTGGCCGGAGCATTCTAGGTGTTCAGGAAAAATGTGTTCCATAAATGAATGGAAAGGAAACAGGCTCAGTGCAGGAGGCCGCTGACGTGGAGTCACACAGCCTGGCTGTGACCAGATGGACGGAGCCCCAGGCCCGCCTGGCCCTCAGCCTGGGCTCCTTCCCTCCACCTTCCACAGGTCCCCCTCGTCTTCTCTGGAGGTAGCCCCTGGGGCTCTCACAAAGGCTGGTGTGTGGTTCAAATGGCATGGTGTTTCCTCAAAAGGTTAAGCAGAGGGGCGCCTGGGTGGCTCAGTGGGTTAAGCCTCTGCCTTCCGCTCAGGTCGTGATCTCAGGGTCCTGGGATCGAGCCCCACATCGGGCTCTCTGCTCTGCAGGGAGCCTGCTTTTGCCTCTCTCTCTGCCTGCCTACTTGTGATCCCTCTCTCTCTCTCTCTCTCTGTCAAATAAATAAATAAAATCTTTAAAAAAGAAAAAGAAGAAGAAAAAAAAAAGGTTAAGCAGAGAACAACTGTATGATCCCACAGCCCCTCTCCAGGGTGCAGCCCCCAGAGAATGGAAGGCAGGGTCTCGAGGAGACGTGTGTAGCCTCGTGTTCGTGGCAGCATTAGACACAATAGCCGGAAGGCTTCAGAAGCAATGCACGTGGCTGGCAACGGGTGAACACGTAAAACTAAACAGTCATCAGTGGCATCTTACTCTGCCTTCAAAAGGAAGAAGTTCTGACACGGGTCACAACGGGGCTGGACCTGGAAGATGTGACTCGAAGTGATTAAGGCCGAAGCCCAAGGACAAATGTGGGGGGATTTCTCTTATACGAGGGACATAGAGTAGGCAAATTCATAGAGACAGAAAGCAGATTAGAGGGCACCAGGGGCTGGAGGAAGGGCGGGGGAGGGGGTAGTGTTTAATGCACAGTTACCATTTGGGAAGACGAAGAGCGTTCTGGAAAGGGATGGCAGCGGTGGCAGAACATGGAGGTACTTAACGCCACTGACCGTACACGTACAAGTGGTTCAAACAGTCATTTTTAGGTGCTCTAAATGTTATCACAATAAAAGTTAATTACAACTAATAAATACAGGTGCGCCTGGGTGGCTCAGTCGGTTAAGCGTCTGCCTTCGGCTCAGGTCATGGTCCCAGGGTCCTGGGATCGAGCTCCACATCGGGCTCCCTGCTCAGTGGGGATCCTGCTTCTCCCCCTGCTCCTCCCCTTCCTCAATGCTCTCTCTCTCAAATAAATACATAAAATCTTTAAAAATAAATAAATAAATAAAAGTATACCCGAGGGCTTCTTCAATTTTCTAAATGTGGAATCGGAAGCAAAGAGGTTGAGTAAACTACCTTTTATTAGATTGTTTAGTTTAGAGCAGAACACTCTGAGGAATTCACTTTATATTAGAGAAAGGCTACTTTCGATTGTAGGAATCGTACGAGAGCAGTGGGGTTGCCCCAACTTCCCTCTCACTGCAGGATTCCCTCTTACTCTCTAAAGCAGCCAGTTCTATTTCTGAACAGATTTTTATGTTAGAAAACTCTTCCCTCTAGGTTCATAGATAATGAGAGCCGGAAAGGATCTTAGAAATAATCCTGTCCACTCTCTTCATTTTCAGCAGAAGGGGGTAGAGAAATATTAAGCAACGTGGTCAAGATCCCAATTTTGGTGGCATCCAGACCCCTGTTCTAGAGGCTCGGGCTCTCTCCAGGATGGCACAGAAGACCCCCGAGCTGGGATGACCCTGTCACAGCTAAACTGGACTCCGGCTAGAATCTTCCTCCGACAGCCTGTCTGCCTCCGGCTGCAGCCCCAGCAACGAGCTCCCCTTGCTGAGGGAGCCTCCCTGTCCACAGGCAATGAAGGGCACACCTTCCCCAAGGTCAACCCAAGAGCTAGTCGACTAGAGGCCAGGCCCAGGCTGTGCCCGGATATCCAGGTCCTTTCTCCCTCAAGGAGAATAAATCGGTTCGACCAGATAATAGAAAAGATCAATATTATTTGCGGCAACTGGAAGTGGACAGCCCTCTGGGACCGCCTGTGGAAACTGCTTCTCCCCTTTATTTAACAAGCTGATGTTATCTTGTCGCAACAGCCAGACGTTGGGTGCTGCTGGCAAACTGTAATGCTCACTTACATCTCAAAATCGCCAGCGACTACAGGGTGTCGATATGAAACTTTGCGGATTAGATGGGGAGTCACACATCCCCCACCTTGGAGCCGGAAACTGTATATCCGCTGCCTAGGTTTGCCCCGAATTCAATCGCTGTCTCTGACAAAAATGCTATTATATTAAGCTGCATACACGGCCTCTGAAATGGTTTGAGGAAATGAAGCCCAAATAACTTCGAAATAACTCAAAAGTAACTTTTCCACCTTATGAAGGTATATGGAGCAGACTTTCATATGAGTTCTCACGGTTCCAAGAAACAAGAAATGTATGCTTTTATACTTTAACTTCATGTATGAAGAGAATATCCTGCATTTTCCCTGCTATTTTGGGGTCAGCGTGGGAGGACCCCCTGAGCTGAAGGACAGGCACACACAGCGACAACGCTGGCTTAAGCCGCCTTGCGCTCTCTCCCGGCAGATAGATAGTCCTATCGGAAAAAAACAGTCTAATTTGCGATGATTTTTAATGACTCCAAATTGAGTCCTAGGATGTAATAATTTTTCAAAGTATCCAGAAACAATTTAATAATTTTCTCTAAATTTTTTGCTGGAGACTAACATTGAATTGTGTGTGTGTGTGTGTGTGTGTGTGTGTGTGTGTGTGTGTGTTTGAATCCCTAGAACAGAGAGTGGAAAACTTTTTTTTTTTTAAGATTTTATTTTTTTGACAGATTACAAGTAGGCAGAGAGGCAGGCAGAGAGAGAGGGGCAAGCAGGCTCCCTGCTGAGCAGAGAGCCCGATGTGGGGCTCAATCCCAGGACCCTGAGACCATGACCTGAGCCAAAGGCAGTAGCTTAACCCACTGAGCCACCTAGGAGCCCCGGAAAACTTTTTTTTTTTAAGTTTGTTTATTTATTTGTATTCATGGGGCACCTAGATGGCTCAGTTGGTGAAGCATCTGTCTTCAGCTCAGGTCATGATTCCGTGTTCCTGGGATCAAGCCCTGGGTCAGGCTCCCTGCTCAGCAGGGAGTCTGCTTCTCCCTCTCCCTCTGCCCCTCCACTCCTGCTCTCTCTCTCTCAATCATGCTCACTCTCTCCGAAATAAATAAATGAAATCTTCTAAAAATATGTTTTCTAAGTTTATTTATTTATATCCTCTACATCCAACATGGGACTCAAACTCATAACCCTGAGATCAAGAGTTGCACACTCCACTGACTGAGCCCATCGGGTGCTCCAGCAAACTTTTTCTGGAAGAAGCAGGCGAGTAAATATTTTAGTCAGTGCTGGCTTCCTGGGCAGTCACACAGGACCCTGACTTTAGAGAGGCTACCATACTTGGTTTAATGTTCTATCATGGCCGTTGTGGAATTTTTAATATTCTTTTTTAACAAGGAGCCCCACGTTTTCATTTTGTACTGCAAATTTTGTAGCCAGTCTTGCTCTCAGCCCCATACAGTGTCTGATAAAACTGCTCAGTCGTGCTGCACTGCTTGACAGCAGCCATAGGCAATATGGAAACAAATGCATGTGTTCCAATAAAACTTTATTTGTAGACACTGAAACTTGAATTTCATAGAACTTTCACATGTCATGAAATACCAGTCCTCAAAAGCATTTTTCCCCAACCATTTAAAATTGTAAAGCCATTCTTAGCTTGCCATACAAAAATAGATTGTCATCTGGATTCCACCCCTGAGGTGTAGTTGGCTGACCCTTAGTCTAGAAAAAAATCTGGGGAGACCATAAATTTCCTCTTGTGGAAGTTCTAGATGTTGGTTCGGATCCTGGGAATTTACACAGGCCATGCTAGTGTGCCGCCATATTGGGTGCCGCCATATTGGCTGCAGGAATGAGATGTTATCAGTTAAGAGCTCTGTGTGTCTGCACCATGGTGGAGAGGAGGGAAATGGACCTTTTGCCAACACCTTTCCAGGGAACTGGCCCATTCCTTCTGACACCCTGGATCTGGCCCACCCAATGAAAGTAGAAATGGAGATTCAGCCACCACTCCCTTCTCCTCCTCCCCACCCCTCCCCGTACAAAGCCACTGAGTTGTAATATCAAGTCATCTTCCTCTGCCTGACCAGAAACAGGAGAGACTCTAGAGAGCTCAGTGTCAACACATGTGCTGAATCCTTCCCAAAGACTCTTACTTATGTATTTCTCTGGGGAGCAATGGCGGAGGGCAGAGCCCCAGTCTGACCCCAGAGCATCAAGGCTTTGGAACACCCAGAACTTCCCTCTCAAAGGCACCCCTGAGCAGATGCCTGCTACAGCTTGCTGGCTCAAGAGCCCTCAGAGAAGCACACGGAGACAGAACAGAGAGGCAGCCTTTCCCACTCACTGCCTTTGACAGAAGCTCCTACTCCAGGCATCTGAGTTTCACAAACACCCTCCTCCCACTGGCCTGTCTCCCTCAGAGCCTCAGCCCTGACTGATGTTATGAAAGGCGATGAGATCAGGCCCACTCAGCAACAACCCAGCCCTTTCCCCAGCCACTAATTCTTCTTCAGTTACACTTTCTATGGCTCCCTCCTAATGTGCTCATCCGGAAAGATGGATGACCGCGGCTAAGTGCTGGTGTCTGAGTTCATTCCAGACTCACGTCTTGAAGGAGCCAAGTCAGCCCCCCAAGGAAGGTTATAATTGCTGGAGGAAATAATCATGAGGCGAGAGGTGAGGGATGGGTTATGGTGAAGACATTGCACATCCAAGACCTTTGCAACTTTGACTTCTCCAGGAAAGAAGAGAAGCAGCAAGAATTAGAACCTCATTGGTGGCTGGAACTCAAGCCACCTGCAGGCTCACCAGTGACTCTGTCTGAGGCAGGATCACCCAGATAGCTGGCCAGAGGTGAAGGTGGATATCCAGCGGTGGGTGTGAGAATAAACTCTCATGACCAGTGGCTGTTTTAAAGTCAGTTAACAAATTGGGCAAAGGGCTGTGGAGAATACAAAGCAGGCTAAGTTAAGGAACTTATCATCTTGTTAGAAAAGTAAAACAAAGATATAAGTAGACATTTAATGTCAATACAAGGCCATATGTGATAAGTTCATAACACTTATTCAGGAAGCCTGTGCTGAATGCCTACTGTGTGGGGGGTCGGCAGAGTGGGCTTCGTGGAGCGTGAAGACTGAAGATGGGTAGAATCTAGGTGGGCTAAGAATGTTGTGAAAGGATCTCTGTGAATAAAGATGTGTGCAAGTCAGTCCGGGGCCATTAAATATTTCAGTTGGAGGAGACAGTTTGTGTGGACAACAGTGGGAGGAAGCACTGGATTTTTTTTTAAAGTAGGCTCCACACCCAGCATGGAGCCCAACATGGGGGCTCGAACTCATGACTCTGAGATCAAGGTCTGAACTGAGACCAAGAGTTAAATGATTAACCGAATGGGCCATCCAGGCCACAGACATTTCTTTCTTTTTTTTTTTTTTAAAGATTTTATTTATTTGACAGAGAGAGATAACAAGTAGACAGAGAGGCAGGCAGAGAGAGAGGGAAGCAGGGTCCCTGCTGAGCAGAGAGCCCAATGTGGGGCTCGATTCCAGGACCCTGAGATCATGACCGGAGCTGAAGGCAGAGGCTTTAACCCATTGAGCCACCCAGGTGCCCCCAGGCCACAGACATTTCTGAAGGAGGCATTTGACAGTTGGCCTCCAGGGCCCAGGACCAAGCCAAGAATTTGGCCCTAGACTTAAACGCAGGAGAGTCACAGGCAAAAGTGTTTAAGAAAGGACATAAGCTTTCAGAAGGCAGGGATTCAATCTGATTAGCTTAATGGATGCCATCAAACAGGATAACCTGAGGGGTGAGCCACTTAATTAACAATGATTGAAATAAGTGCTCCGGGCTCATTTCTGAGAGGTGGTAATTTAGCCAAAACTTGACCATGCCTTCCTCCTCCTGCTCTCAACCTCAAAAACTCATGGGCACTTCAACTCCCTCAAGGAGGACAGGCTTTAAGGTCAGGCTGACTTGGTTTGAAACACAATTCCACCACTTTGGGCCTTGGTCTCCTTGTCTATAAAATGGGATAATAATACATGCTTTGCACCACCATGAGGACATGGAATGATGATCCTTGGAGAATGTCTGCCTCAGGTCCGGGCAAAGGAGAAATGATCCATGACACTCACTTCCCTTGTCTTTCTTGTCTCTTGAAGAGCTGAGTGCATTTCTTCTAGTCTTTTTATCTTTTTTTAATGATTATAGATTGACAGGAAGTTACAAAAATAGTACTGAGACATCCTCTGTGTGCCCTTCACCTAGTTTCTGCCAATGGCCTCCTCTTACCTAACAATATCAAAACTAGGAAACTGACATGGTAGAAGCTATAGACCTTATTCCGAGCTCACCAGGGTGTTCATTTGCACGTGTGTGTTTCTATGAGACATTATCATGTATAGATTCTTGTCAGCCGGGAGACAGAATTATTCCATTGCCACTCCCTTATGCTATCTAAACATTCCATCCTCTTCCTGCCCACCTCCTCCTTAACCCCCAACACCACTAATACATTCCCATTTTTATAATCAGTTTGAGACTTTTATATCCACGGAATCATGCAGCAGGGAACCTTCTGAGTTTGACTTTTCTCAGCATAATGCCTCTGAGATCCATCCAAATTATTGCATGTGTCAGTAGTGGGTTCTTTTTCATTGCTGAGTAGTATTCCGTGACATGAATAGACCACAGTTTGGGTAAACAGACACCTCTTGAAGGCTACCTGGACTGTTTCCAAGTTGGGGCCATAACCATTATAGCTGCTATGAACTTTCACAATTCTTGTGTGAGTGTTAGTTTTCGTTTCGCTGGGATAAACGCCCAGGTACGCAATTACTGCCTTGTATGGTCAGTGTACGCTTAGTTTTTTAAAAGAAACTGCCAACCTATTTTCCAGAACAGTGTTACCATTTTATATATTCACTGGCAATGTGTGAGGAAATCCATTTTCTCCATATTCTGCTGGCACTTGGTGTTGTCCCTTATTTGTATTTTTGCTATTCATTAATGCATGTGTAAGTGATAGCTCGTGGTGGCTTTAATTTGCATTTTCCTAAGAGTTAATGAGAAACATGTTAATTCTGGAGCAAGTGTGAGATTTAGGGTTTAACCCATGGACGTCCAATAGCTCCAGCACTGACCATTTGTTGAAAGGCTAGTCTTCCTCCATCAGATCGCCATCGTATCTTTGCCAAGTCAGTTGGGCACGTTTGCGCGCAGGTCTCTGTGTTTCTGAGTTCTCTACTCTGTTCCATTGATCTGTCTGTCCTTCCACTGAGACCATATTGTCTCGATTGCTCTAACCATGGAGTAAGCTTTCACATCAAGTAGTCAGTTCCTCCCATGTTATTCTTCCAAACGGAGTGCATTTTTAAAAAAAGATTTTTATTTGACAGACAGAGATCACAAGGAGGCAGAGAGGCAGGCAGAGAGAGGGAAGCAGGCTTCCCGCTGAGCAGAGAACCCGATGTGGGGCTCGATCCCTGGACCCTGAGATCATGACCTGAGCCGAAGTCAGAGGCTTTAACCCACTGAGCCACCCAGGCACCCCCAAACGGAGCGGATTTTAAGACAATATTCAACTAGATTTCATACTGAACAGGAAATTTCAACATAAATTGGGTGATCTGAAAAAATTTTTTAGGAACCTGTTAAATGTGTGGTCCCCCCCCACCCCACACACACAAAAGAATGAACCCATTCTCACTCTTTTTCCTGTTTGTCTTTCTTATGGTAAAATATACACAACACAAAATTCACCATTTTAGCCATTTTTAAGTGTACAATTTGGTGCCGTTAAGTATATATACATTGCTATGCAACTATCCATCTCCAGAGCTTTTTCATCATCCCCAACAGAAATTCTGTGCTCATCAAATAGTTAAAAACCACTCTCTCTCCCCTTAAGCCTCTGATAACCATAAGTCTACCTTCTGTCTTTCTGAATTTAACTAGGTACTTCCTATAAATGGAATTATACAATATTTGTCCTGTTGTGTCTGGCTTATTTCACTTAGCATTATATCTTCAGGTGTCATCCATATGGTAGCACATGTCAGAATTTCCTTCCTTCTTAAGACAGAATAATGTTCTGGAGCGCCTGGGTGGTTCAATCGGTTAAGTGTCTGACTCTTGGTTTTGGCTCAGGTCATGGTCTCAGAGTCGTGAGATCAAGCCCAGGATAGGTCTCTGGACTGGGTGGGCATGGAGTTTGCTTAAGATTCTCTCTCTCCCTCTCCCTCTGCCCCTCCTCCCACTCGCACCTGTCTCTCTCCCCCTCTCTCTCTAAAATAAATAAATAAATAAATAAATAAATAATCTTTTTTGGAAAGAGGACTGGATAATGTTCCATTGCTTACCCATTCATCTGCCAATGGACATTTACGTTGTTTCTACCAAAAGGTGAATATTGTGAAAAATGCTTCTAGAAACATGGAGTCCAGGTTCCATTCCTTCAGGCATATACCGGCCAGTGGCCATTGCTTCTTAGGCCACAAACATCTGCTTCTTTTTCCTTTGTCGAGACCCCAGGGGCCATCAGCAAGTGGGTCCATTGAGCCACTAGGGGGAGCTCCCCACCCTGGGATCTGATGGGGTCTTTGCTTTGCAGGTTGGTGGAGGGAAGAAAGGACTCAGTGAGACCATAATGAAGGAAAAGAGCAGCCCTCCTGCGCTCCCAGAGGCCATTTCTCATGGGTTTGACCCAGTCACAACCTGAGCGGACTTCGGGGGTTTTGTGTCCTGGAGTTCTAAGCACACCCTCGAGCTTGCTTTATTAAAAGCAACCCTTCTGTGTCCCCAGGCGTGAGAGATTGAGAAATCAAAGAACTGACCTTTCCTCAATTCCTAGTTTGGGGAAAATTGGTTTCCTGCGTTATTGTGAACTTGAACAGATTGTATATAAGCAGTTTATCTTCCACATTTTTCTCCAGTTCTCCAGCCCCAATCTTCCTCTGCCACTATTTATAGAATTAGAGCCAGAGTGGATCTCCCATCCCTGAGAGACTGAAGGCGGTGGGAGTGGAGGGCTACCTCCGGGTGGGTCTGTGGTGATGTCGGGCAGAGACTTTGACCTAAACTGAAGTAAGAGTCCTCCCCGTTGTCCCTCCCCTCAGGCTCTTCCACAACGCCTGTGCAGCTGACCCCGCTGCCTGTCAGCTGCGGAGCTGTGGGTAGGTAACTTGACCTCTCAGTTTTCTCATGTGTAAAATGGGATAATAATGGCGCCAACTTCACAGTGTTGTGAAGATTAGATCCCTCGACACACTGTAAGCACTCAGGTGGAACGGGTTATTATTGTTGTCCTGATGTCCTGATGTTATTATAATTCTCCTATAGAAGTGAGTCCACATACTTTCTCACACTGCAGGCCAAAAGAATGGACATAAAAGTGAACACCTGTACATACGGGGCAGCGCGATGGGCTCCCTCATTAGCAGCCAGGGAAGCTATCTTAGTCCAGAAGCTTCTCCCGAGGACTAAGCTCCAGAATCTATGCTACCGAGATTGGGCTTCTAAGGCTAAGTTCTGCTGGAGAAGGCATTCCCTCCCCAAGCCACCAAGGACCATTAGCCTCACCCCAACCACCGTGCCTGGGGCACTGGAGTGAAACCAGAGAGGAGGAGGCTGCCGGGCCGGGTCCAGGAGAAGAAGGACAGCTCCTCTAGTTAGAAACAAGGGACTGATGGAGTTACTTCCACCTCCTTCCTTGTGTCTCTCTCGGCCACCCTCTGGAGCAGAGCAGGGGTCAGGTGGGAAGTCCCAGAAACAGCCCCGGGTTAAGTGGTTCCCCTTGTCGCTGCAGCCTGAGTGATGAAGAGTAGCTGACAGCGGGCGGGATGGCGCCCAGGGGCTGCTCCGATCTGGGGTTCCGGGAGCCAAGTCTGTATCTGTGGGGTCAGCGGCTCTGAACATCCTCTATTGCTACCAGTTGGCCAGCCCTCTCCGACCCCACTGAGACTGGAAATCAAGTTGCAGTGGGGGTTCTGTGGGTTTCGGCCTGGGGGCTGGGGTGTGAGTGGGGTGTTGTGCTGCTGTCTGTGTAGGAGACACACTGTCTCCAGCATAACCTACATCGGGAGCATCTGCTTGCCGGCACAGATTCCGGAGTCCAGTCCACAGCAGGGCAGCCCTGCTGGCCTGGGGCAGCGAGCAAGGGCCTGTGGTCACCTCCCTCCCTCTCTAGGTGTTACTCTATTCCTCCTCCCATCTTTGGCCCCTGGAAGACCGGGCTGAGATCACACTCTGTTTCAAACAGGGCTGAGAACTCCAGAGGACCCCGTGGGCTCTGGCCTCTGCTGGTGAGGGTGACGCAAGGCCCTCTCAGGCGGGGCTCCCCTCTCTCGTGCCCTCTCAGGACCCCCGTGTCCTGGTGCTGCCAGATCCAAGCTGCCCTCTCTGACTCCTGCAGCTAGTCGGCAGCTGCTCCCCAGAGAAGAAACTGCCCTTCTCTCCCCATCCCGGCCCAACTGCCAACCTGCCTGGTCTGTGCCTCTTTCCCACCACATGAAAGGCTCACGGGCCTGGCTCAGACTGAAGTCAATATTTATATGCTTGCTATTGGGAACAAATGAGCGTCCTGTGTCTGTCTGGGTCACCGTCATCAGCCATCACGGCAAGCAAGGCCAGACTCAGCATTCTCTAGGTGCAGAGGGACAAGTTTTTAAAACAGTGATTGCGACCAGATTTGTTCTGATTCTGTAATTGGTAGAATGAAGGCATCTTTGAAACATGCACTGAAAACCCCTCCCAGGGAGGGAAAGTCCTAAGCACTGTGCATTGCCCGGCATAGGTTTCGATGACCTGGGCCTTCCCTGTCAGCTTCTGGGGACCTCGTCCCTGTAACTTACTACAAAGCCAGATGGACATTTAAATTAAGGAAGCCAAACAAGCAGCCACTGGCTGCCTGCCCCGGGCTGGGGCAGTGGGAAACCCCGAGCCGAGCGCCTTGCGGCGGGGACGGAGGCCGGCAGCTGCCTGGGTAGTAAGACCCAAAGACACTGGGGAGGCTCCCCGTGGACCCCCCCACCTCCCCAGGAACCCCGAAATATCTCCTGCGCTCAGAGGCCTCAGTGCCTGAAATTCCACCAGCAGAGAACCATCTGCTGGGGATCTGGTAGCTCTTCTGTTTCCAGAACTTCCTGCCTAAAGCCCACCACAGATGGCAGCCCAAGAATGAGATCCAGGTGGGGGTACAGGTATGGTTGCCAGGCTACAGGAAAGGCAAGAAGGAAATTAAAAGGGGAGGTAGGAGGAATGAAATAAAATAGGACCACAGTGCCCGGCGGGAGCGTGAGGTCACCAGTCAGCGCTTCCTCTCCCCGGGCTAGTCGCCTCTTGCCCTGTTATCTCCTTATCTGTTTCCCTCCTACCTCCTCAGGCTCGGGCGAAAGCAAGTCAGCTCCTCCAGCGTGTCCCTAAGCCTATAAAACCAGTGATATTTGTCTGTCCATTCCCCTCTTAGATTTGAAGGTTTCAAGGCCCATATCTGAAACTTGGCAGGAGAGGAAGTACGGACTATAGTTTTCAGTCTCTGCTGATGAGCGTTCCTGATCTTGGTGTCTTCATGGTGATGCACAGAGTTCCGAGAAAGACTTCGAGGACAGGAGAAATGTTCAAGTCTAATCATTCACAGTGGAACTGATCGCTATTTTATGGGAGTCCTTTCTACTGATAAACCTATCGAAGAACCTCAGGGATGAATGCGGGGCGCTCCAGTTAGCTCGGCGGTAGGACCCAGATGCCAACCACACAGTGAGAAACAGACACCAAGGGAGGGGGTGGCGCCAAATATTTGTTTATTTACTTATTTTTAAGATTTTATTTATTTGAGAGAGCCACAGAGAGAGAGAGGGGGAGAGCACAAATGGGGAGGGGGGACGAGGAGGCAGAGAGGGAGAAGCAGATTCCCCACTGAGCAGGGAGCCCCCTTTGCAGGCTCGATCCCCAAACCCTGGGATCATGACCCAGAGCCAAAGGCAGATGCCCAACAGACTGAGCCACCCAAGCCCCCCTCCCACCCCCCTGAACCAAATGCTTTCAAGTTAACATTCTGAACGTTAACAATTGTCCGTTACAATGATACATTTTCACGTGTCACTGTTGGAGTCTTGCGGTACAACCACGTTTCTGCAAGCCAAACACATGCTTCACATAGGAAACTGCCTAGCAAATCATCCCAGCCCGGAGAGTGGAATTCGGGAGTTTATAAACGCTTTTGATGATAATTACAGGTCAGGAGACAAACTGTTACTTACCTTGAGATGTTGGGATTACCTGTGGATTTCCTTTATCATCCTTATTAGTACCATTTAGCAAAAGGTAACGCGAGCACGTGGTGATGGCGGCACCTGGAATCCAGGCTCACTCAGGCCGAGCGCACCCCACCTAGACCTTGCCCAGGCCAACACAGAAAGGAACCAGGCTGGTGGAAACCCCGGTGGGTTGGAGCTCTCTCCCACCCACTTCCCTTCCTCCTTCACTGCAGTGTGGCCTGAAACGAACAAACTGGCCGTTTCCTGGGGCTCAGGGATGGCCCCAGTCAGCACAGTTCAGCAAGCGCCTCTCCACCCCCGAGCGGCTGGCTGGGTGCGGGACCGAGGTGACCTCGTGACAGAATCACCTGTGGGGCCTTCAAAGTTGTAGACTGCAGCCCCATGTGCTTAGACGGTCTAACATGTAGCCTGGGAATCTATTTCTAACATTCATTCTTTGCTGGGAAATTCTGATAAACCAGCAGTTCAGGTGGCCTGGGAAGCCTCCCAGGGAGCTCCTTCAGAGCCAATGACCTTGGGACAGCCTCTGGTCACAGGCAGAGGGTTCTCTCTTGCTTGGGGCCACTGCAAGGCTCCTGGCTGCAAACGCAGCCTGCTTTCTTCCTCCTTCGTGCTCTCGGTACTGCATTTCCTGGCATCCTAACAGTCTCCGGAGAGGAAGGAAGAAGGGACCCCCCTGTCATGCTCTGGAATGCTACCTCCCCCAGCTGTGCTCCTGGCCTCCCTCCTCGCAGGGAATCAGATCTTGCCCCAGCGCTACCCCAGCCCTTTCTAACAGCAGGGATGTCCCACCCTCCCCATTTTTCTTCCCTCCGCTTTCAAGCGAGTCCAAGGCCCCCTTATCATGAAAACCACATCACTTGACCCCATGCCCCCCTGCTGCACCGTCGGGACCCTCCCCCACCCACCTTAGCTAAACTTGCAGTTAGCTTAGCTAACTAACTTTAGCTAACTCCTTAGCTAAACTTATCCGCACTTAGATGCAAGTTCCCGGCCATCTCCTGAGCCTTGACCCTCACAGCCGCTCTGTTTGCCAGTTCCCCTCAACGTGGTGGCGACTGCATCTCCAGCCACCCTGACCTTTAACCCTCCTCCCACTTCTCTGTTCTGGCTGTCAACACTGGCTGTCCCTGTTGGCACTCCCAACAAAATGGTCTGGAGCTGTCAAATTCACGCTTCCGTCATTCTCAGTCTCTCCTTCGATTCAACCACAGATTCATTTAGTTCTGGAAGAAATCTCAGGGATTATTTAGGGAGACCCATGCTCTTTACAGGTGAGGACACTGAGGTCTGGAGAGAGGAGGCGAAATGCCCAGGGAAAAGGAGCCCTTCGAGGAAGGAAGGGACAGCCCCGGCTTCTACCTGTAGTCCTGATGGATGGCCGTAGCTGCCGGTCTTCAGCCCCAGGGGGAGTCTGTCTTGGGCATCTGTCCTTGGCTTGGTGACCCCACCATGAGAGCTCTGTCTCCTGTCTCCCTTTCCTCAGTAGGTGTCTCAGCACAGAATATGAGAAAGGACTTCCATCAAAGCTGAGAAGGGAAGACACAGGATGGCCGTGTGAGACTATCAAAAGGGAAAATAGCATTTCATGTTGATTTCAATTCCAAATAGTGCCTCATACTTTGGTCAAGCTTATTAATAGGGCTGTATTCATTAGCACTTCTGATTTTCTCTTTATTTTTTATTTACTTATTTTTTAAAGATTTTATTTTTAAGTAATTTCTGCACCTAACATGGGGCTTGAACTCATAACCCCGAGATCAAGAGTCACACACTCTAACTACTGTGCTCCCCCACCCCGATTTTACAGGTGGCACCCACTTGAAACTCTTGCCTCCCCCGTCAGTTGGGGTCTCCAGGTTTGGCCAATTCTTAGAGCCACCTTCACCTGTGTCATTCTAGATATTTGTAAAGCGGAAATTCATTCAAGGGATAATTTAAGACTCTGTCTTCTCTTGGAAGAAAAAAAATGGGGATGAAAATCCAGGAGTTCAGGACACCTGGGTGACTCAGTGGGTTGGGCCTCTGTCTTTGGCTCCGGTCATGATCTCAGAGTCCTGGGATCGAGCTCCTCCGCATCTCCGCTGCATCGCATCCATCAGGCCCTCTGCTCAGCAGGGAGTCTGCTCCCCTCTCCCCCTCTGCCTGCCTCTCTGCCTACTTGTGATTTCTCTCTCTGTCAAATAAATAAATAAAATCTTTAAAAAAAAAATCCAGGAGTTCAAGAACTAAGAACAACATTAGACTGCCCAAATGAAAAATCAGGTCGTGTCTACTTAATAGGAATAATACTATTAGTAATATTTATTGAGTGTAGAAGACATAGTTCTTGTTCCTTTCATCTGTATTATTCAATTTAGTTCTCACATTCCCGTAAGGTAGAAAATCTTGCCACTGCTCCCTTTCAGATGAGGACACTGAGGCTTCCAGCTTCCAGATCAAGATCCAAGACCCAAGTTCACACAGGTGTGAATCCAGTGGAGACTTCCTCGCCTGGGACAACTTGAAGCCGTCTGCTCAGTGGCCATGCTAGATCCCCTCCCTGAATGGGCACTCATCTCTCTTTTGGGGTGAATGGGACTCTTCACATTTGATGGATCTCTGTTAACATAAAAATGGAAAGGCCATTTGTAAACTGGTAAGTTCTATGCACATACCAGGTGTCAAGACTTATCAAAACTTTCATTCCCTCCCCACCCCGCTTCTGGCTTGACAAAAATGTCTTCAGCTACTGGCATCTTCGTGTGAGCCTTCTCCCCTACAGGGAGAACTCAGGTTCGAACTCACGAGACCAGAGTTTCCTCCTCCCAAGACTGCTGCCTTCAGCTCTTAGAATTTTCCCTGACCCAGATGTCCCAAATTGTCTTGTAAGTCTGTGGGGGTAATCTATGCATGATGTCTGGATATTTGGGTCAGAATCTACCAGTTTTGTAAGCCCTTGTTCTTAGGAAAACATCCAGATAACAAGCACAGAAGGAGCCCTGAACATCCTGGAGGTAAACCAGCTGCGAAGCGGCTGTCGGGATGAAAGGTCACTAGCTTTGCCTCTCTGATTGTTTGGGGCTTCGGAGGCTCATTAGGCTGGTTCCCCCCAAGACATTTTCTGTTCATCTGAAAGAAATGCTTTGAAAGAGACCAGGGAAGCAGGCTGGGGTGGAATGGGAAGACTATCCAGCAACAGGGGCCACCTGAAGCCCTTCCTGCTGAGGCCGGGCTGGGTAAGGGAACAATTGCCCTAAGAAGGCGCAGTCCAAGGGCCAGAGGTCAGCCCGAGATCTGCCCCCATAGGAAAGCCACAGAGAGCTAAGGAAATGGAGGAGCCTGGCTTCTCTCTCTTTCCAACAAGGTTTTGTGAGCTGATCTGACTCAGAAGAGACCTCTGGGGGTGGCTGGTGGCCTGTGAGGGCATGGCCAGGAAAGGGGGGGACCGCATCTCCACTAAGCGGAGCAGGGATCAGTACACGTTTTCATAGGCCCAAATATTTGTTTTTTCTTTCTTTGTTTAAACCACAAATGCCAAGTCAGGATATGTTTTATTCAGGGGGGAGAAGGCAAGAGACCCCACCCAGCAATCACAGACAAAACATGGGTGAGAGCCGTCAGCATTCCCATCAGGGCTTGCCTCCAGGGCTGGCTCTGGACTCCCCAGCAGCTCGCTGACTCAAGCGACGGGGCGCTCACCACTTCCCTTGGGAATCTGGCCCAGGACTCTGCCTGCTCCTCATTTGAATGTTTTCCCAGTTACTGGGCCACAAGCTCCTTTCCTGGGGGCACTGCAGCTTTCCTCTGTGGGCCACAAGTTTTGACTCATCCTGGACAGACACTGTGGCAGGAGGGGAAGGATGATATGCAGGCGTTCAGCTGGGGCTGCTGTCGTCTGTCACCTGCTCCTCTCCTGGGTGGTCAGTGGGACACCAAGCGAAGGTGTCCCTTCTTGTGCTCATTCTAGGCCCCAGATGGGAAATATGTCCCCTAACTCCACCCCACTCCTTAGACTTGAAACTTGCTGAGCTGGGAACCAGTCTCAGGCATCCTCTCTATGTTGAGGGCTCAATAAACAGTTCTATGAAGCAGCCCCCCCCATCCCCCAGGTTGCATTCCAGAATGATAGGGGCCTCCCGGACAAGACTTTCCCTTGACCTCCCACAAAGACCCTACCCCCATGACTGATGCTTTCTTCTGAGGAGGAGAGGAACTGAGCCTATTTGTAATTTGACAAAGTGGATTCAAAGCCTTTATGGCTGCTTTAGACCAGCTTTGCTCCCCGTCCCATCTGTCCCCAAAGATAAAGCCTTGAACTAGCTCCCCTCGGTGAAGGCAGGCCCCCCCCACAGCAATTATAGGCCATTCATTTAAGGTTGCTGGACCTGGTCTCATAAACCCCATTCACTGGGAGGTGAGAAAGTCGTAGAGAACCTCCGGCCCGAGGCAGCACAATTCCAGGGAAGCCTTTCCCTCTAATTAGTCAGGTATTTGCTAAAACAGCTCTTACTTTCCTTATTGTAAAAGCCAAAGGACAATAGGTCCTTATTGCCAAGCCAACGTGGTGGGTTCCTGGGCCCTCATTTCTTCAGGCTCCCTGTGGCCCCTTCCCCCACTGAAAGGGGGAGACTGTCACCTTGTTGGGTTACTAATTAAGAAAAGGCAAAGCCTTCTGATTATTACTATTGTTTTGTTTTGTTTCCTCACTGTACTGCATTCAAAGGCAATTTCTTTAGCAGGGTGACCTCCTACTCAGGGAAGAGGGGGTTTCAGAATGTAAAAGAAAAGGCATTTTGAGGGCATGCTGGAAACTTGCTGGCTGCTGTTGGTTGGTATACTGTTACTAGGGTCTGGAACCGGGTCTAGCAGCAGGAGCTTGAGCCCTGTCTCCTGTGAAGCCTTGAACTCCCTGCACAGCTCACCCAGGGGTGCTGTGAGCTAACTTACCAACAGGACTTGGGGAACTTCAATAAAAGTAATTAAACGTGGGTCTGGGCTCTAGCTAAAAACTGGGCTCTTGGGACTTTTCAGACTACTAATTCCCTTTAGTGACTACGGACTGATAGTGCCAACTTTCTGTGCCTCAGTTTCTCCATAAAAAGGTAGGCCAGTATTTCAGCCCCAGAGGCGTGGCACCAGCGATCAGAGGATGCATTTCCCGTTAGGAAACATTTCACTCGGGTGAGCCCCCTCCTCCACCAGATTTCCTTATCCCGGAGATCTCTGCTGGGTGCTGTAGAAGGGTGGGAGTCCCGAACCAGGAAGGGATGACTTGGGTTTGTAAAGTGGAAATAACAGTTCACTCTACTTCTTTGGGGGCATTCAAAGGAAGACAAACCCATACGAGTGGCTGATGTAAATGGAAGAGCTGTTGAAGTAACCCTCCCGGCTCTCAGAACCTCCAGCTCCGCCGCGCCCCGATTTCGAGGCTCCTGCCAGGAGAGCTGGGTGCCCCGAGGGGACTACTGGACTGGGTGAGTCCCGCAGGTCCTCTCGGAGGACCAGGTCGGGTTCCGGGAGAAGGAGGCGGCGGGTGTGCTGGGCCAGGGGAAAGGGGCGGGCGGCGCGCCTCCAGGGCGGCGGGGGTGGGGGTACACTGACACCCCCGCGTCGAGGCCCGGGGCAGTTCTGCGGAGGGGCCGAGGGGCCGAGGGGCCGAGCGAGTACGCCAGAGCGGCGGGAGGCAGGTGCGGAGGTCACAGTCCCAGCGCCTGGGAGGAGCCCTGGGGAGGGGTGTCGCGGGCTCTGCCGGTGGGAAGGAGTGAGCCGGGGGCCGGCGCCGCTGCCGGGGGGCGGGGAGGAGGCGCGGGAGGCGGGGCGGAGGCGGCGGAGCCCCCGGGATCCACTCGCCCAGCGTCGGCCCCTGCACTCCCAGCCGCGGCCGCCACCCGCCCCGCAGCCAACTTGGGACCGAAACTTCTTCGGATCCCGCGCTCCCGAGGAGAGCGCGCAGCCCAGCGACGACAGACGGCGGCGCCCAGAGCCGGGCGCCCAGGGCCCAGGGCCTCCCTCCGGCTCGGCCGCGGGCTCCGCTCCCCGACTGCCCCCGCCCGCTGAGCTCGGGGGTCCCGGGCGCCGAGCAGGGAGTCCCCCTCACCAACGCCGCCGGCGGCAGCAGGGTACACGGACCCGAGACCCAGGACCGCCCGGGGAGGAGGGGCGTTCCTCTGGGCCCGCGGAGGCTGCCCCCGCATCTTGGGGACCAAGCAGAGGCGCAGGCGGGACTCCCGGAGCGGAGCGCGCCGGTCTGCGCCGCCAGCCCCGCGCCGGGCGGCGGATGAAGAGTCCAGTGCGGCGGCCCTAGCCCACTCGCTGAGAAGAGCAGGCAGGGTCTGCACCGGGCGCCCCCGGCGGGGCAGGGTCCCCCGACCGCGAGCCGCCGCGCCCGGCCGACCCAGCGCAGCCGGGCGCTGGAAGAGCCGGGCCAAGCGGAGCGGTGAACCGGAGCCCGCGGGCCTGCCGGGCGGCGGGACATGCAGGTAAGCGCCGACTGCCCATGGTGGGAAAGGGAGCGGGCGGGCCTCCGCAGCCGCCCCCGGCCCTCGGCCGTCGCCGCCCAGGAGGCGTCTCCGTCCCGGGTTCCGCCGCCAAAACTTCCCGGCGCGCCGCGCCTTCGCGGTGCCCCGGGCGCCCGGCGGCGTGAGGCTCCCGGCAGCAGGGAGGACCGAGGGGCGGCGAGGGGCGGCGCGGCGGCTCCGAGGAGCGGGGCCCTGCGCTCGGCGGGGAGCGCGGTGCTCGGCGGAGCGGGCGGCCGCGGGTCAGGTGGGGGGCAGGGAGCGCCGGGGGAAGCGCAGCCCCCCGCTCCGGCCAGCGAACAAAGCTAGGGTGGCGGGCTCTCCGCGCGCGGCTGCCTCCCGCGAGCGTGCGGGGCTGGGTGCCGGGAGCGCGGGCAGGTAGGTTCGGGCTTGCTCGTCCTGCGCCCCACGCAGCCCGGGCTCCCTCCGCTCTGCGTCCCCACGGCAGGGCGGCGGGGGAGGGGGCCGGGCGTGCGCCGGGACCCGTTCGAGCCCCTCAGAGATTCTTGCTCACTTTTCTGGGCTTGATTGGCTCAGCTGGACTCCTGTGCGCCCCACATCAGCAGACTGGGGCGAGGACTACATCTGGATTATTTTAACCCCGTGGAGCAGGATTAGTTTGGTGCCCGAATTCCTGCCTAACCCTCAGAGCAGGTAAAGCCCTGAATGGAATTGCGACCTTTCTGTTTTCTTTTCCGCTTCTCGGCCTCATCCATCCCTGCCCTGGGAGAAGTGAGAAGCGACCTTTCTCCATCTTCTAGTGGAGCCTCCGTGGCTATTTGGCCGTGCACTCTAGTCAGAGTCAAATGTCCTCGATATTTCCATCCTGCAGATCATTGTGAGAGATGATTCAGTGTGCGTGGAGCATGACTGCTCCCGTTTTGCAAGAGGAAAACTGAAGTGGTTCAGCCCGGGGGTTGGTTACCCAGCTGTGAACGGAGGCATCTGCTGTCCGCTCTGCCCAGCCCCTCCTTCACTGTCTTTGCCACCTGACCACTTTGGCAACAGCTTTCAGTTACTACCACTCCAGGCAAAGTTTCAGCCTGGTACCTGAAGGAGAAAGGCGCAGGATCATGTTACCAGCCCTCTGCTACGGTCACCCAGGAATGTGCCCAATTGATAGAGCTGCACCATGCCATCAACGTGGGTTCAGAAAACTGTGGGTCAGTGGGGCAGGGCCCAATACCAGCACCTACGCACACACATGGGTGGAACCTTAGGGTGACTCCTTTTGTGGCTGGCCTCTAAGGCAACAGAGGGCCCTGGGAACAGCCGGCACACCCTCAGAAAAGCCTAGGGACCCTTTCCTGGACCCAGCCACTCCTGCTGCTATCTGATTCACACGAGGACTTGACTTACCAAAAGTCAAAAGCAAGACTCCCAATCTCAGGCATGGATGAGTGGATGCCAGGCCCCAAGCTTGTGCCCACACGCCTGTCCAGGCTCACAGACACAAGTCCTGGCAAACATATCAACCTATGAAAGGCTGAGTGGTGGTTTTCCTCCATTTCAAAATAGTGTCTGTTCTCTGACACAGAAGATTTGTGGTTATAAATAGCAAGAAGGAGGTGTGTCTCCTGGGAAGGGAAGGCAATGCTGGGAGACCTCTTTTGCACAATTGTGAGGAGTGATATATGTAGCTGGGCTCTTCATGGTGATAAAGTCAAGTCCATGAGCTCAAGGGAAGGGGCAGACGGAACACCAGGTCTCGGCACTAAAATGTGCAGGTGGACCTGACCCCAGGCTAGGAGCTGAATAGAATAAAAGGACCTACAGAGACAATTTGTGGATAAATTCCTAAGGGCAGCCACAGCTCCCTTTCCTGTCCTAAAGAAAATCAGACCAAGGGCATGTGGCACACTGAGGGCGGGGCAGTAGGGGGGAGGGAGGGGGCATGGTTCTGCCTGCCTGGGGAACAGGAGCCAGCCTTGGAGGAACTGGCTGGCCCCCTTCCATCCGTGGATTTCCTACTTTCCCAGGCTCTGGTTTCTTATGTATTTGAGTATGAATATATGAGTGAGGGCGTGTGTGTGGGTTAGGGGTTTGCCCAGGGTGCCTAAAACCAGTCTCCTCCTTAGTCCGTTTGGCTATTGTAGTATCTCGAAGGGTATCTTACTGACTAGAAAAAAAAACTTTCCTAAAATTTTTTCTATCCCCAAAGCATAAGTGAAAGGGCTCTTGCCAAATTGCTGCGCGCCATATGCTGCAAAAAGCAGAAATCTGGGATTGTTATTCACCTGCATATGTCACGTGCCCCCCCCACCCCCCCACTCCTTACTCTGGTGGCAGCTGAAAGATTTTTTTGTTTGCTCTTCTTCAAGATGGGCAGAGGCCTAGTTCTAATTTTTACTTCTAGGATGGCTCTTCTGGTTTCTGGACTGCCCCACCTGGCATCTCCAGCAGGGGAGGAAATTTTTATATGAGGTGATAGTCCTTACCTTCTCTGAAATAACAACCAACATGTCCACAAAAGCGTTCCTGTTGCCTCTTCTGATTTTGTTCTGCCTAGCTCCTTTCCAAACTGTTGTTTATCTCCATAGTAGCCTTCTACACAGGTCTTCCCTCCGCCTCCACCTTTGTCCCACATCTGAATGCAGCCCTCAGTTGTGGTGGTGGTGGTGGTGGGACTGGCTTTTGTGTCTCCTCAGGTCGGGCAAGACTCACGACAGTACTGATAGAAAGATCCCCAGCAGGGAGAGGATATGGGGGCTTCCCCAGCCTCATCAGGGCATTCTTGGCTGGTTTCTACTGAGCATCTTCCAACTGTGGGCAGGAATCCAGGAAAATCCAGCAGAGGGTTTGGGAATAGAGACTGTGATAGGGATGAGAGGGTCAGATAGATTCCAATCCGAGCCACCTTTGAAAGTAAAAATAACCTTCTACCCAACTCTGAGGAGCAGTGTGACCCCCTTGTTGGCGGAGCCCCGGGAGCGGCCCTGGGAGCAGGCCTGCTGTTTGGGGCAGTTCCTGCCGCACCCTCCCTGCAGCGAGAGGTGGTGCCCCAACTCCGTGGAGCAGGTGAGAGCTCTGCCACTACCAACCCTCTCCCCCTGCAGAGGCCTTGTTTACCTGGCTAAATTTAAACCTCCACCCCCTCCCTCCCAGTTCGCCTCACCGGCTGGCGGTCTGGCTACTGCACTGGCTGCTCCGGCAGCATTTCCTGACTTCTTTGCCCCTGTGGTTGCTATTGGGTCTTTTTGGGATGCATGAATCCTCTTCTAGACTTTCTAAAGTTGGTCTCTCTCCTCCCTGCTTCTCCACCCATGTGGCTTTCTTCCAAACTCTTTTCCTCCTGGGTGACTTGAAACCTGTCTTGGTACTTGGGGGAGACCCTCGAAGTGCCATGCACGGAGGTTTCAGGACACCTAGACACAGACTGCCATTAGAGGTCCCCAGGGCCCCTGCTGACAGGTCACTACCCAGCCCCACCCACCCGCCTGGCTCTGGGACCCCCTAAGAGGAAGTACCGTGCTGGCAGCCGTGCAGGCCTTAAAGGGGTGTTTTCCCAGACTTTGTTTTTGCACCCCCAAACCTCCAAACTTCCCAAATCCCAACCTGTCTGTATTTTCAGTTCTTGACATAGCCTCTTTTCCTGAGGGGTTGTGGTGAAGATTATATTGCCCATGGGCCGGGGGTGGGGGGAAGGGGCGGAATGCACTGTAGCCTCTGGTTTCGGGGTGTCAGTTGTCACTTCCATAAAGTGAGAACATTGGAGGCCCCTTCCAGGGCTAGCATTTTGTCTTTTTCAAGAGCTTTAGCTGGTTCTGTTTTGGCATTCCCTCTGCTCGGGCCCAGGCCTGGGGAGGGGAAGCAGCCAATCCCGGGAGGTGCGTTCCCCCCGGAGGGGCTGGCTGGGCCAGCTGCTTTCACTGAGTTACTGTTGCACAAATCGCGGTCTTGCAGGCCGGGTTTGTGGTAGAGCCTGAGGCTCTGGTTGTGCTCCTGGCTTTGCGCTCCGGCCTGGCAGGGGCCTCTGTGGTTAGCCAGCCTCCCGAGGAGGATTGCGGCGAGGCTCTGTCTCCAGCTTCGGGTGACTTGGGGCTGGTGACTGAGTTCGTGGGGGGAGGCCCCGGAGTCCATTCTTAAAAGGGTTTCCAGTCCTCTCTCCTCTACAGCCTCCTTGAGCCCCAGAAATGCTAACTCCTCAAAGGTTGCTCTTGTCTTGACTAATTGATAAAAGGTCAGGAGTGGATTTCCCCAGGCCTGGAAACTGATAGCTGGGCTTAGTTAGAAAAGGCAGTGGATTAGAAGTTTTGAGTTTGCAAACTTTAGTCCCGAAAGGTCACTTGAGAGTTATCTAGAATGTTTAGTTGGTAGATCTGCTCTGATTCCTGCTGGGGGAGCAAAGACTATGGCTGCAAAGCTTTTCCGACCCCAGCTGGGGGTAATCTGGGGTGGTGCTGTGTCTCCCCTTTGCCCCGCTTCCAAGAAGGGGGAGCCAAGACTTTCAGGGGAGAAGCTACAGTAGCCTGAGCTCCTGGGCCTGCCCTTGGGACACCCCCTGGGTCTGAATCAGGACTCCTACACCCCCCTGCATTTCTCTTCCCAGCAAATACCCCACAAGGGTAGGAGGCTGGGGGCAGCTGAAGCTCCGATGAGTCCCTTCATAGATCATCTCTAAGATTATATACTTCACCGTTGAGAAACTTCTCCTGGGAAAATTTCAAGAACAAATTACTAAAAACTTCACACAGATCTTATTTGGGCCGCAAGGGCTGCAACCTTTAACCTTCAAAAAGAGATTTTGCACAGAAGGTTAGAACTAGAACATTCCAGGTCACATGCGGGAGCAGGAGCTAATGAATGGGGCACGGGCAAGGGGAGGGGAGAAGAGGTCAGGGAGGACTTCTAGATTGTACTATCAGGATATGCCATGATACAAGAGGCTGTAGGGAGCTGCGACAGTAGAGACCAGGGCTTTGGAGTTGGGCTGCCTGGGTGTGAATCCCAGCACTTAGTAGCTAGCTAGGTAACCTTAGGTGACGCAGATTACCTGACTTCTCCATGCCTCAGTTTCCTCCCTTTATACTTACGTGATCGCTGTGAGATAAGCTTGTGGTAAGCTTGGCGTATATAAAGCGCTACCACTGTGCCCAGGACTTTGCGGGGCTGTGGAAGCGTCAGCTCTTCTGGTGCTGCTGCTGAAGGCCGGTGGGCAGTGCAGTTAGAACTCCTCTGTGCCTGCCCCCTGCTTGCTCTGCATCTAAAGATGGAGGCTGTTCCGTGTGGGACACTAGCAGCAAACCAGTTGCCTAAGTCAGCATGTGCTCACCAGTTCTCGAAGGACTCTCACCAACACTGGTGGTGTCCAATCAAGCTTAGATACTTTGTTTTAAAGATTTTTTTTTTAATGTATTTGAGAGAGAGAGACACAGAGAGAGCACGAGCAGGGGGATAAGGAGCAGAGGGAGAAGGAGAAACAGACTCCCCACTGAGCAAGGTGCCCAACATGGGGCTCGATCCCAGGACCCTGAGATCATGACCTGAGCCGAAGACAGCAGCTTAACCCACTGAGCCACCCAGGCGCCCCTCATTACTTCTTGTTAAAAGTCTGTCCCTGCCCCATGTTTGTCTGGCTCTGCCATGCCCCCTCAGAGCCAACACAGTGTAAGAACAGGGTCTGAGCTTAGAAGATGTCCAACATATGCTTGTCATTGTTAATCTAAGGGCAATGAACGTTTGAATTGTATAGCATATTCATTGCTAGAAACTGGTCCATTGTGCCTAGTAAGTGTGCCATTCCTTTACTGACTTTCTGATGATGCTTGAATTATTCATATAACAAATACTGACCCAGGCACGCCCCAGGTGCTGGAGATCCAAGACACAGTTTCAGAACTTCAGTAGCTTTCCTTCTGGTAGCTTCCACAATAGGCAAGTAGCAAATGTGCCCTATTCCAAGACCTCTCAAGTCCTTTATCCTCCTGTATCTTGGGCTTCAGAGCCATCTTGTGATTGTGAATGTCACAGGCGGTTTGGGCCTGCGGCATAGGGTAGAAATGCAGAAATAACAGGAAGCCACAGGAAACCGTCCAGGCCCAGTGGTAGATCCGTGACATGAAGCGCTGTCCCGACCTGTGGCTCAGGCCAGATCCTCAGGTCCTCTTGAGGGGAGCTGGAATGTTCCTGAGTGCTGCCGTTACTTGGGGGGTGGGGGTGGGGGTGGGGACAGTGTCTACCCATGTCTGTGACCAGATTGAGAGATGGTGAAGGAACCGGTTTCAGGGTTCCCCAGGTGCCTCAGTTCCCGGGCACTCAGTCATGCCCCTTGCTAGGCTGTTGTTCCAAATGACTGGAACCATCTAGAAGTTACTAGATCTCATCTGTTTGGTCCCGGGTTGCCTCGCACTGGCATGCAGGAAAGCCATGTTGAGTATAATTTGAAACGAACTGGTAGGAAAAGATTTCCAGTTCGCCATGGGCAGTTGCTCCGTCACCTCCTCTGTGATGTGTGGCCTGCGACTTTCCCTTCTCTCTCACTGGCAGCAGCTTTCCTGGTTTCCTTTATCCCCTCAGACCTCTTCTCCGCATCCACGCTGGGGGCCGTCAACACCCTCTGCACTCTTACCCATCCCACATTTTCGTCTCCTGCCTGCTGGTCTCCCTTGACCTTCACACGGCCTGCTGCTTTCTTCGGCAGCATCACCTCTAGGAGATCCAAGAACCATCTCAGCCTCCCTCTGGCCTCTTCCCTTAAACCTGCTCTTCCCACGGCCTTCTCTGCCTATCCTTCTTGAGACATAAACTCTGGAGTCATTCTTTTTTTCCCCTAAGATTTTATGTATTTATTTGAGAGAGAGAGCATGAGCAGGGTAGAGGGAGAAGCAGACTCCCTGCTGAGCAAGGAGCCTAACGTCGGGCTCGATCCCGGGATGCTGAGATCATGACCTGAGCCCTGAGATCATGACACTTAACTGACTGAGCCACCCAGGCACTGCCCCCCCCCCACCAGAGTCATTCTTGACTTCTCTCTCTTACCACCCACATCCAACCCACCAGGGAATCTTGCCACGTCTAATGTCAGAAGAAACCCAGATTCCCCACCGCTCTTCACCTCCCCCACCACTCTCCTGGCTCATTCCACCAGCAACTGTCTCTGGGATCACAGGGATGGACTCCTTGCTGGTCTCCCTGTTGAACCACCTCAGATCCTGCCACTCTCCCTCAGAACCCACTGATGGCCTTCGGTCTGGCACAGGGAAAAGGCAAAGTCCTTACAATAGCTCACTAGCCTGGGTGACCTGACCCTTGCTTCCCTCTCCGACCTCATCTATCCTCTGCCTTCTCTCCAGCACAGTGGTCTTCTTGCTGGTCTCTGAGCCCAGCAGGCGCGCTCCTGCCTCCTGCCTCGGGGCTTTGCTGTTCCTCCACCCGCACTGCCCCTGCCCCTCCTCCCCCTGCCCCCTCCTCCCCCTGCCCCCTCGGCTCTCCTTCTATCACGTGTCACCTCAGCAAGGTCTTCCTTGGCTTCTCTGTATAAACTACATCCCCTGTACCTATTTTCAACCCTCTGTTCTGCCTTCTTTTTCTCATTAGCACTTATAACCACTGAACATACATATTTTAATATGTTTTACATATTTGTTCTCTTGTCTGTTTCCTCTTACTAGAATCTCAACATCCCAAGGGCAGGGATTTCGTCTGTTTTGTTCAGTGCTGTATCTTTTTTTTTTTTTTTTTTTTTTTGACAGACAGATCACAAGCAGGCAGAGAGGCAGGCAGAGAGAGAAGGAGGGGAAGCAGGCTCCCTGCTGAGCAGAGAGCCTGATGTGGGGCTCGATCCCAGGACCCCGGGATCGTGACCTGAGCCGAAGGCAGAAGCTTTAACCCACTGAGCCACCCAGGCACCCCCAGTGCTGTATCTTGAGCATGTAAAACAGTGCCCAACACATAGCCAGGGGAGGGATTGAAGGAACCCGGGGGGCCTCCCGCGTCGACCTGGAGGAGTCTCCAAGTGGAAGAGGAGGTCCTTCCTCTGCTCTGTGGCTCCCCATTATCCATCCCTCATGGGATCCCAGAGGCAGGGCACCTGGGGTGGGGTTGGGAGGGAAATCTGTGGCCCAGGGACCTACTTCTCTTTGTTCTAACTGATGAGATTGAGCCGTGCTCACTGAAAAACCCAGAATTGTTTTCATTTTTTCAATTCATCCCTGTTTTCATGGAAAAACACGGAGAAAAATAAGTGTGAATTCCAAGTTAGAGACAATCACTGGTAATATTTCAGAACATTCCTTCTCAGTCTTTCCTGCACGCGCGTGTCCAGGCACCTCTGCGTTCATAGACGTGTGTGGGTTTCTGATGTGCTTTCTCCCTTCCTGCCGGCGGGGCCTTGAGGACAAGGACTGTGTGCGTTCCTGTCTTCGGTGCTGCTCGTGGCCTGACCTGTAGCAGGTGCACAAACTCATAAATGAGAGGAAAGACGAACAGGTGCGTGGTCTATGCCGCGCCAGCCCCAGGGTTTCTCTGCCTTTTGGTCTCAGGCCCAGCGTCACACCTTTACTTTCCACTTTTGTTTCCTTGCGGTTCTAAAACGGTGTTTCTGAATCTCACCCCTATTGATTATTTTGGACCTGATCATTCTCGGTTGAGGAAGGCCATCCTGTGTGTCATAGGATGTTCAGCCGCATGTCTAACCTCGCCCCACTAGATGCTGGGGCACCCCCCTCCCAGGGGTGGTAAGGAAACGGGTCCCGTGAAGGCCAAGTCTCCCCTGGTTAAGCACCATTGTTCTAACGTGTCTCTCCTGTTTCCCTTGTTTTCATGTCCCCTAAATCCTTTGGAATTGACCTTTGCCTGTGCCCCTGCCCGAGTGCGAGTTTTTAGGCATCACACGTGAATTAGGGCCACAACTTACCCACCGGCTCTTTGTCCCTGGTCCGCGCCCCACAAGGGCGCCTCTCCCCCTGCTCCCACCCGGTCCTGCTGTTGCTGTCAGTCCCCGTCCTGCTCAAAATTCATGGGGGGGCTCCTCGTTTCCCATCTGAAGAGCTATCTTTCCTCTGCTCTTCAGAGCCCTTGGAAATCTTACCCTGACCTACCTCTCCACATCTCTCTCCCGCTACTTCCCTGTGTTGCAGCCCAACCAGAAGACCTGCTTCTTAGCGTTTGCTCAGGCCACTGGCTCCTCTCAGATCCCTTCCCCTTCCTTCTCCTCCTATCCATATCCACCTGTCCTTCACGGTACAGCTCCCATGCCACCTCCCTGGTCACCTCTGCCAGCAGTGACCTCTCTGTGGCTTGGAGCTGTTCCAGTTCAGGGGACATTCGTGACGATGGCCCTTTCCACACTTTGCCCTACGTTGTAATTACTTGTGCTCACGCCCCTTTTCACCACTCGTTGTGTGGCTGGCAAAGCTGTCTTCCCACGTGCAGCTAGGACTGTACCCAAATCACCTCCAAAAGGTGAACAGCCATCCTGCTGATCAAGTGGGTCCCCAGATTGAGTGAGCTCTCCTGTAGCCGAAGGGGGCTTGTTGTTTACTGTGTCCTCGTTCAGACAGAACCTCAGCCTTCTAGGCTTCACGTCAGAGTAGCAGTGGTTTTCAAACCTTGAAAAGCCTTCATCCTCCCTGCTTTCTGTCCCCTGTCCAGTAGAAAGCGCATGGCCTTTGAGGGGCAAAACGGACTCTGGTTTGAACCTCGACCAACCTTACCCTGGTTATTTAGCTTTTCTGAGCTCCTCGTTCTTCATCCTTTAAACATCATGAAAGGGTTAATAATGCCCAACTCATAAGATTATTTTGAGAATTCAGTGTGATAATGTACCTGAAGCAGGGTGTTAGAGGTTTTCTCTCATTCGTCACTGAAAAAGAGAAATTGGTGTCAAGAAGTTGTCATCGAGATGCTCCAAATACCTGCTCAGAGTTTGGTCCAGAAGAATTGAGTGTTTCATAATTGGATGGGTCTTGACCTTGAGGAGACAGAGGAGACCTGAGAGACACTGTTCCATGCTCTGCA
This sequence comes from Martes martes, assembly GCF_963455335.1. Classification (NCBI taxonomy): domain Eukaryota; kingdom Metazoa; phylum Chordata; class Mammalia; order Carnivora; family Mustelidae; genus Martes; species Martes martes. The sequence goes on from NC_137895.1 coordinate 106,174,178, forward strand.
ACTCCTGGCTCTTGGAATCCTCCCTGAGGACCTGATCTGAGAGGCGGGTTCTGAATGCTGGAGATGATGCCTTTAACTTATCTTCCCTCTTCTCTTCCCACTGATGGGCCCGGCGCTTGGCATTGTTACTGCTTAATGATACTGATAAATTAATGAGCTGGTGGCTTCTACAGAGGTTATAATCCCCAGTTTGAGGAAGCTAGTCTTGAACTTCATATTTCCTCATTACTAAGATACATTTCCATAGATCGGAGATTAGGACGCATCTTAAAATCAGTGAGTGTCGTAGTTTAATTGCGAGAACTTTTCTTTCTTAGCAGTATGTAATAATGGTGCATTTTAGAATACATAGCTTCTAATAAGTCAGGTAATGTCACTATTTAGCAGGAGGACCTGTTGTCATTTCCTGGTGCCTGCCTTAGCGTGCCCTTGGAAATGTGCTTCTGTTATTTTGCCAAATAGGATAGTTCAAGTGTCACCTTCATGTTGAACATCTACCCACGAAGAGTTTGAAGTTGAGATAGGAAATGTTGGGCAGAGAGCAGAAGTCCCATGAGGCATGGCTACTGGTGCTCCAAGATGCCCAGCCTCCCAGCAGCCACTGGCGAATCTGAAGTCTGTGCTCTCTGCCCCTGTGTTACCAGAGAGCTTGGGCAGAAGATGTCTTGCACAAGTCTACCCGTCCTCCTTCCTCAGAAGGTTCACAACCGAGCCCCACCTTGCCTAGCTCACAGAGCAGTTGTGAGGATTGAGACGGGGGTGTATGAAAGTAGTTTATAACCAGTGTAAGACACTGTTCCTACCTGTAGTTGTGGAAATGTGCAGAGTGGAAATGTGACCCAGACAGAGACTTCTGAAATTCGCCGACAAGACGCAGCCCAGGGTGACTCAGCACTGATTCATACCTGGCACTGGTCTTCTTATTTCTTTATTTCTAGGAAAGAGTCTTTGAAACTTCGTAGGAGCCCATCTGGTGAAGGGAAATAGTATCCCAAAGGACCAAAGACAAGTTATATCCTCTAACTAGAGTGTGTGCTTTTCTCCTTTTTCTCCATTTTGTGCTTTCCTGTTTCACCACCGTGGCTTTGGAAGCTTCGTCAGATCAAGTATCATCATTGTTAGCACAAGTATGGAGCCCCTGGGTGGCTCAGTCAGTTAAGCATCTGCCTTCGGCTCAGGTCGTGATCCCGGGGTCCTGGGATCGAGTCCTGCATCGGGCTCCCCGCTCAGCGGGGAGCCTGCTTCTCCCTCTGCCCCTCTCCCTGCTTGCACATGCATGTGCTCTCTCTCTCTCAAAAATAAATGTATATATATTTTAAAAACTACATTAACACAAATATCTTTCTCATAAAAGAGTGGGTCTAATCTCTTCTGTACAATACTGAAGAAATCAATCAGGTTGTGCAGCTGGATAGATGCCGGCTCTGTCTCGGCCCCGACACTCACCAGCGGTGTGAGTAGCACACAGAGGTGACCTCGAGCAAGTTAGTCCCGAACCCTCTTGACCTCAGTTTTCTCATCTCTTAAAACCCTTAAAGAGGCCCTGGTGAGGATTACACAGAATGCATGCAAAGCACTTCTCAGGGCCTGACACACAGAAATCCCTCTGTAGCTCTTTGTTCTAATTATGCTCCTAAACAACAACAACAAATCGCCAGTGACTTATTCCACTGACGTCTTCAAAAGCGTGGCTGTGTCTGGAAAGAAGGGATGGGGTCGGTGTTATTTTCGTAGTTAGACACAGCAAGCGTGTCCATTCAGCAGGCATCGGACCTCAATGCCGTCGCATCACTGGAACCACATAGTTTATGATACTATAACCCAGTCAAGGGAGTCCTGGTCCAAAGCTTACCAGACAGCTTTTAAATACTTTCTTTCCAGTGAGATTTTTGAAGTGTGCCATCCATGTGCTGAGGACTAATCTTCTGTGGCATCCTCCTTGTATCCTTAAAAACTGGTGCTGGCTGCCCTGAGAGTGAGCTGTGGGGAGGTGGGCTACCATGGCTAACTCTGGTCCAGGAGGGAGCGCACCCTTCTGAGAGAATGTCCTGAACTTACTTCTACAGTCTGTTTCTATCTGGGGTTAGGCTAAGTGTCAGAGCCCAGACTCATACACTTCCTACAGCCTGTCCTCTGTCTCTTCACGTGCTGCCCTACATCGCCACAGCTGAGCAGTGGGAAGGCTTCCTACCTTTCCTTTTTAGTCAGCTTCACTGAAGTATGATTTGCATACAGTAAAATTCACTGGTTGTACGTGCACACTTCTGTAAATTTGGGCACCCGTGCAGCCACTGCCCCAATGCTATTACTACTTCCTGAGAAAGTACCCTGAACCCCCTTACAGGCTCCACAGGCCAGCCTTTCCCCCCCACCTCTGGTTTATGTCGCTCTAGGTTACTTTTACCTGTTCTAGAACTTCACATGCCTAGAACTGTACCAAAAGTCTCAGTGTTTTAGCTCTTCGGTGCCCGGCTTCTTTTGCTGAGCACAGTATCCGTGAAATGTGTCCCTGTTGCTGAGGTATTAGCAGTTTATTCCTTGTTATGGCTGAGCAGTATTCCATCGAATGAATATGAGACAATTTGTTTATTCTCTTTTTTTAAAAAAAGATTTTACTCATTTGTTTGAGAGAGAGAGAGCATAAGAGGGGAGAAGGTCAGAGGGAGAAGCAGACTCCCCATGGAGCTGGGAGCCCAATGCGGGACTCGATCCTGGGGCTCCAGGATCATGACCTGAGCCGAAGGCAGTCGCCAATCAACTGAGCCACTCAGACACCCCTGTTTATTCCTTTTTTTTTTTTTTTAAAGATTTTATTTATTTATTTGTCAGAGAAAGAGAGGGAGAGAGAGCGAGCGAGCACAGGCAGAGGCAGAGGGAGAAGCAGGCTCTCCGCCAAGCAAGGAGCCCGATGTGGGACTCGATCCCAGGACGCTGGGATCATGACCCGAGCCGAAGGCAGCTGCTCAACCAACTGAGCCACCCAGGTGTCCCTGTTTATTCCCTTTTGATGGATATTTGGATCAATCAAGATATTTAGTTAATATAACAATCTGTCTTTTATTTATTTATTTTTAAAGATTTATTTAGTTATTTTAGAAAGAAAGGACACGAGTGGGAGGGGTAGAGGGAGAAAGAGACAGAATCTCAAGCAGACTCCCGAGTGAGCATGGAGCCCAATGCGTGGCTCGATCCCAGGACCCTAGATCATGACCAAGAATCGGATGCTTAACCAACTACGTCACCCAGGTGCCCCAACAATCTGTCTTTAATTGAGATGTTTAGTCTATTTACATTTAGTACTATCTTTTATAACTTTTTATTTTGAAATCATTTTAGACTTACAGAAATGCTGCAGTGGTAGTTCGGAGAATACCTCTATGCCCCTCCCTTAATTTTACCTAACGATAAGAATTTAGACAACCGTAGAACGGTGATCAGCAATAAGAAAGTCACTTTGCACTATTAAGTCATTCCAGATCTTATTCCAATATCACCTTTTTTTTTCCCCCTACTGTCTTTCTCTGTCCCCAGATCGAACCCGGTGTCTCACCTCCTCCAGTCAGTGACACCTCCTCAGTGTCTCATGTCCTTCATGACCTTGACGTTTTTGATGTACACATTTCTAGAATGTTCCTCCCTTGGTTTGGGTTTGGGCTTGTCTGATGTTTTCTCAGGATGTGATGGTGGTCACACATTTCTGGCAGGAATACTACAGACGCAATGTTGTGTCCTTCTCAGTGCATCATATCATAGCGTACATAATGCTGCTATTTCTTACTACTGGTAGTGTTAGCTTTTGATCATGTAATGTAATTTTTGATAAGTTTTGCGCAAAGTCTACCATGTTGCTATTTGTTTTCCACTCATCCCCTCCCATTTTTTTGTTGTCATTTTTTGTTTTTTTGTGTGTCATTTTTTGTTTTTGGTGGACCCCTAAGGCTAACTACAAGCGTCCTTAACTTATCAGGGTCTGTTTAGAATCCACGTCGCACCTCTTCACTGTCCACACTTTACAGACCTGATAAAGTTAAAACAGTGCAATTCCGTTCACCTGCTCCCATCCCGTAGTATAATATATCTTTTCCCTCAGTGTATGTTACAAACTCCTATTCATAGAGAGTTAGTACTTTTGCTTTATCTATTTATTTAAGATTTTATTTGTTTACTTGAGAGAGAGAGAGAGAGAGAGAACATGAGCAGGGAAGAGGGGTAGAGGGAGAGGGACAGAAGGAGAAGGAGAAGCAGACTCCCTCCTGAGCAAGGAGCCTGATGTGGGGCTCTGTCCCAGGACACAGGGACCATGACCTGAGCTGAAGGCAGAAGCTTAACCGATTGAGACACCCAGGTGTTCCTAGTACTTTTGCTTTAAATAGTCATCTTTTAGGTAAATCGTGGGAAGAAGGGAAACAAGTTTTTTATATTTTTATTTATCATTTCGGGTGCTCTTCTTTCTTTCCCTCACACCTACATTTCTAGCCTGATGAATATCCTTTAGCATCTACCTACCTACCTTTCTTTTCTCTTTTCTTTCTTCTTACTTTCTCTCTGTAGTGCAGGTCTGTTGAAAGTGAATTCTCTCAGCTTTCATTTATCTGAAAATGCCCTTATTTCTTTCATATTTGTTTTTGAAGGATAGTTTTGCTGAATATAATGTTTTATTCTTTCAGCACCTTGAAGATGTTGCTCCGTTGTGTTCTGTCCTCTGTAGTTTTTGATGAGAAGTTGGCTGTCTTTTTAAAATGTTTCGTTTCTGTACATAATGTGTCTCCCCCACCCTCAATCCCCCAAACTCTCAAGATCTATCTTTCAGAATTTTGACTATGATGTGCCTAAGCATGGCTCTCTTTACGTTTATCCTTCTTGCAGTCTGGTGAGCTTCTTAAAGCTATCAGTTAGTGGTTTTCATCAAATTTGGGAAATTTTTGGTCGTTCTTTCTTCTGATTTTTTTTTTTTTAATGTGTGTGCCCCACTATCGTCCTTTTATGGTGATATTTAATTACATTTGTATTAGACTGATTGATACTAACACTCGGGTTCCTGAAATTTAGTTCATTAATAAATTTAGTTCATTTCTCTTTAATTGCTCTGTCCTTTAGACTAGATAGTTTCTATTGATGTGTCTTAATGTTCACTGACTCTTTCTTCTCCCATCTCTAGTTTGATTATCCAGTGAATTTTTTGTTTTAGTTACTACTCTTTTTAGTCCTTAAATTTTCATTTGGTTCTTTTTATAGTTTCCATTTCTCTGCTGAGATTCCCTTATTTCTATATGAAGACCATATTTTTATTAAGTTCTTTGAGCAATTTTCCTTTAATTATTTAAATGTAGTTATAATAGCTACCTCAAAGTCTTTGTCAGCTAAATTCAACATCTAGGCATGTCAAATTTGATTTTTTAAAAAGATTTTATTTATTTATTTGAGAGAAAGAGAGAGTACAAGCAGGGATGGGGAGGAGCAGAGTGAGAGGGAGAAGCAGGCTCCCCACTGAGCAGAGAGCCAATGCGGGGCTCGATCCCAGGACCCTGGGATCATGATCTGAGCCAAAGGCAGATGCTTAACCGACGGAGCCACTCAAATTTGATTTATTTTGGCTATTTTGTCTCAATTTTTTCCTGTTTATTTATTTTTGTCTCGTAGTTTTTCATTGAAATTTGGGTGATCATATGTTTTAAAGACTCTGGATTTCCTTAGCTTTCACTGAAGTGTGTTGATTCTTGTTTTGGCAGACAGTTAAGTTGCTGGGTGATCACTTCGTGCCAGTGTAGGTTTGGTTTAACACTTGGTTAGTGCAAATCTGCAGAAAGCACACACTTTAACTTGGCGGGATTCAAACCCTAGCTTCATCTTTTCTGCAGATCTTGTGAGGGCTCGGTTTTAGACTTTATTAGATTGGGTCTAGAGAGAGGAGGCCCCCTTGTAGGGCATGGTCCTTACTTCTAGGGCATGTGTCAGCTGGGTCCCAGGGGTGTTAACGACCACATACTTTAAATATATATACATATATATACAATTTTTGGAGATATAATTCACATACCATACAATTCAATGATTTAAAGCATACAATTCAATGGTTTTTGTTCTATTCACGGGGTTGTGCAATCATTACCACAGTCAGTTCTAGAACATTTTCATGTCCCCCAAAAGAAACTTCATACCCATTAACAGTCACTCCATTTTCCCCCACGTCCCAGTACCCTTCCCAGGTAGCCACCAGTCTGCTTTCAGTCTTTATAGATTTGTCTGTTCTGGACATTTCATGAAAGTGGAATCATGCAACGTGTGATGTTTTCTACTGGATTCTGCTGGTTAGCATAATGGCTCCAAAGAAAATCAGTTTTGCAGCACGTATCAGTGCTTCATTCATTTCTTCATGTGGTGGACACCATCCCCTTGTACACATTTTCCACCTTTTCTTCTTTCTTCAGTGGATGGACATTGACATTAAGGTTGTTTCTGTTTTGTTTTGTTTTTTAAAGATTTTATTTATTTGTTTGACGGAGAGAGACACAGAGCAGGAACACAAGCAGGGGGAGTGGGAAAGGGAGAAGCAGGCTTCCCACCGAGCAGAGAACCCGATGTGGGGCTCGATTCCAGGACTCTGGGACCATGACCTGAGCTGTAGGCAGATGCTTAACGACTGAACCACCCAGGAGCCCCGGGTTGTTTTTACGTTTGAGCTGTAATGTGTAATGTCATTAACGACATTGTGCACAAGTTTTTGAGTCTCTCGGGCAGATACCTAGCCATGGAATCTCTGGGTCATTGGGCAACCCCGCGTTTAACCTTTTGAGGAACCGGCAGACTACTTTTCAAAGTGGCTGTACCATTCTGCAGGGCCACCAGAAATGGAGAAGTGTTCCAGTTTCTCCACATAGTCATCAGCCCCCATTATTATCTTTTTTATTATAGCCATTCTAGTAGGTATTGGTGTGGATTGATTGATGTTCTCCTCAGATTCACGTGTTGAAGCCGTAACTCCCAGTGTGATGGCCGCAGGGCCTTTGGGAAGTGATTCGGGCTCGATGAGGTCATAAGGGCAGAGCTCTCATGATGGGATTAGTTTCCTTCTAAGAAGAGAGCTGAGAGTACACACACTCTCCCTTGGCCTTGTTGAGGAGGCAGTGAGGAGGTGGCTGTCTGTAAAATAGGAAGGGAGCCTTCAACAGAACTGGACCATGCTTGCACCTTGATCTCAGACTGCCAGGCTCCAGAACTGTGAGAAAATCAGTTTCTGTTGTTTAAGCTACCTAGTCTGTGGTAAGACTAAGACACGTATGAAGGGACATTTCATTGTGGTTTTAATTTGCATTATTGGCCATTGGTGTACCTTCTTTGGAGAAATGTCTATTCATCCTTTGTCCATTTGAAAAATCAGATTATTCATCTTTTAATTATTGAGTTGTGAGTCTTCTTAGTACCTCACAGCTTATTACCAGATATTATATTTGTGAATACTTGCTCCTGTTTTGTGGGTGACTTACTCTTGGGTACATTGCTTGTACCACTAAAGATGAGACTTTGAAACATATTGAGTAGCTAATACTGGTCTCTGGGGCATCCTGCGTTAGTTATCAATAGAAGAAATGACCTGAACGTGTTTAGAGAAGCCAGTCAAGCTGTGATAAATTGCCAAAATATAAGTCTCTTATATAGAGTATTTAATGTTGTAAATTTTTTTATTTAAAAATTAAAAAAATTAAAAAAATTAAAAAAATAAAAAAATATTTTTGTATAGTAAGTAGAAGATCTTGTAATTGTCACTAACTGATATTGTTAGGGTTCCAGGAGCTCAGAAGCCTAGGGACTTTCTTTTGGAACAGATGACTTGTGCGTGAAAGCCCCGTTTGACAGCTGGCTTGTTGAAGGGGAGTGTTGGCTGAGTGAGGCACCTAGTGGTTAGAGCTCAGGGATCTTAGGAATGTCCAAATTCCACAGTAACTTGAGCCTTTATATCTATAGTGTCTTTTCATAATTTTAGAAGCTTATAGGCAAGTGAAAGTCCCCTGAAAATAAAAGCAAACTTTTTGGAATGGAAACATGTGTCATTATGTGTTGAGAGAACTCTTCCCTCACTTCTCCCACAATACTACATCCTGTGTGTCTTTTAAATGTGAATTGAACTTAATTTAGTTTTGTGTTTCATGATACCTCTTAAGATAGTTACCTTAAGAGACTTGGAGCTAATTCGAGGTAACACAAAATTCTAATCAAGTATTACCATCTTGTTTAATATTCTGAGAAGCATTTCCAGGAGTCCTATTTCAATGGCATGTCCGTCACTGGGGATGAGCCAAGTCTCACCAGCCTGTTCTTTCCATCCACTAGCACACTTGTAGTTCATGGGAATCATTTTCCCAGAGCAGGTGATAATATGATAATGCTTCACATGTGTGTGTGACCTCAGGCAAATCATTTCACTCTGCCATTTGCCCATTTGTGTGGTAGTTAAGAATGCTTTGAGGTGTTCGGATTAAAGATGAGGTAGACAGGTCCTGACTTGGAGAGGTCTGGATGTGGGAAGTCACCATCTGACCCCAGGCTGATACTTGCCTTTCCTGAGTAACCGTTGCCTGAGGAGCTCTCGTGTGCCCCTTCCCTGAGGTGTTGTGAGGATCGTTGAAGGGACTTGTGTGAGGGGACCTTGAAAATGGCTCCCAAGCCCTCAGATGTGGAGGATCATGGGAGGTGCTGTCAGGGCCTGTTCTGGGGGGTGGAGAGTGGCCTCCTGGTTGCGCAGATGGCCCACACGGGAATGAGTGGTTCGAGAACCGAGAGCCCAGGAGAAGGAATGTGGGAACTTCCCGCTTCGGGTCTTTCAAGAGGTCTCCACACTGACTGACTACGTGGTCCCAGATGGTTTCTGCACAGCCCTGTTTACTGAGCTCTCTGTCTCACGTGTAACTTCCACCGGATGATTTCCATGGTCTCGGGAGGTCTATGAATCCTGTGTTCTTAACGTGCTGTCATCTCCGCTGCAGGGGCTTGTCAGCGTTTCAGCATGGCAGCTCCATTTAATCCTTATGGACTTTCTCCTCGGCTCCTTCCCTGGGGACACATTTTCTGTCAGCCACCCCATATTAAACATACAGACATACCTCAGGCTCAGGATTTAGGAGGGTACATGAGGTGAAGTGAATTAAATGAATTCCTGCGGACAGCCGGTTTCCCTCCAACATACTCTGCACTTTCTTCAGAGGAGATCTTTCTCCAGAGAGGAAATAAAAACCCTTTTTAGGACAGATAACTGGGAAATGTGGCTCACACCGATGCATTAGGCTAAGTGTATAGGGTTGGGATTTCACCGGGCTCGGTTGCAGAAGTCCAGTCAGGAGCTGCTGGGGAAGGGCTCCTGCTCGGAAGGCCCAGAGTTGCTCAGAGTGGGGATGGGGTTCTGGGTTCTGCCCCTGGCTGAGGATTCATTCAGTCCCTGGGCACCAAGGCCTCGAGCCACCACTGTGGAGAGGCCAGCGTCAGACATGGGCTCTGACGAAGCGACAGGGAGCCACTGCCCACCCGACCCGCTCACCTGCCTCTGGCACTTCACCTGGGGCCCCCTGGAGTCATGGGTTTTGGCCCACACACACAGTTCACCCCTTGGTGCTCACATGGGCTTCATTTTATAAGTGTTCGTGCCTGGGGGGCTGGGGACTGGTGGCTGTTCAGCGCCGTTGATGGAGGCCCTGCAGAGCTGAACGGCTACCGCAGGTCAGGGTCTGAGCAGGCTGCCCTGCCCTCCCGGGGCTTCTGATTCCCTGGCCGCCGGCCAGGGGGGACACGGCCTGGTCACCTCTGGGGAGACCATACAATCAACCCTTCTTTCTTCTTTCTGGATCCTTTGGTACCTTTTTCACACCATCCTTTTCAGCGTGGCAAGGACAGTTGGCGACTAAAATTGCCACAGGTACTGTAACAAGGGGGGCCCTTTTGGTGGAGATTAAACTGAGAACTGTTTATTCACTGTCTATTTGTGGCATGACGCCGTGCTGACTTCTGCCGACGACAAACATGACTGAGACATACTCCTTGTCTCTAAGGAGCTTATGTTCTTTTTTTAAAGATTTTATTTATTTGAGAGAAAGAGCGCACAAGCTGGGGGTCCTTGGGAGAGGCAGAGGGAGAAGCAGACTCCTCATTGGGCAGCGAGTCTGACTGGGGGCTCAATCCCAGGACCCTGAGATCATGACCTGAGCCGAAAGCAGATGCTTAACCAACTGAGCCACCCAGGCTCCCCTAAGGAGCTTATGTTCTAAAGGAGGGCCCTTTTTTTTTTTAAAGGCACAAATGACTATATTACAAGGCAGTCTGAGACCTTGGGAAAGTCATCCAACTCTGAGCTTCCGCTTCCCCGTCTCTAAAGGGAGTTATGAGATTTCACCTCCAAGAATTATTGTGAAGTCAAAGAAGAAAATTTTTCTTTCAATTTATGTGTATCATCTTTTCAAATGACTAAGATATTGGAACTAAGATATTGGAACATAAAGGCTTATTAAGTTCTTTGGTAAACACTTAAGAAAAGGAGCTATTAGGTATTTCTTTTCTTTTTTTGAAAAAAAGATTTTATTTATTTGAGAGAGAGAGAGCGTGTGCGAGCATGAGTGGGGGAGGGGCAAAGGAGAAGAGACTCTGAAGCAGACCCCCTGCTGAGTTGGGAGCCCACCGCAGGGCTTGGGGGCTTTATCCCAAGACCCCGAGATCATGACCTGAGCCACAGGCTTAACCCACTGAACCACTAGATGCCCCCTGTTATTGGGTATTTCTTTTGGCCTAGGCACTCCACAAAAAGGTACTGAGATGCTAAGCTTGACATGTACCAAGAGCTTATCAACTCTAAGATGCCTTTGGTTTTACACTTTACTTTTACCTCGTGTTGCAAAGAAAGACTAACCCTGCCAATAACCTACAATACAATGCCTCTAAGAGAATCCTGTGGAACACAGGAACTGATGCCAGCCTCTCTTGCTTTGCAGTTTCTTTTGTATGTTCCAGATGTTCTAAGAGATTCATCCATTTCTCTCTCCAGGTGCGTTGTTTGCCTTGTAATCAGCATATCTTTGTGGGAATTAACTTAACTTTGCCTACCTGTGGGTATCTTTCTAAGGTCCCACAAAGCTTTATTGTTTTGCAGTAAAATTTGGAATTTTGGTCATTCCTCCAGCAGCAAACATATAATGTAAAATTTCTGTTTCCATGCCTCTCTATGTACCAATAACTTTGGGTTTCAGTGCTGAATGACGGTGTCATCACTTTGAAGACATTTAAAACGTCAGTTAAACTCCGTGTGGGCAGTACCAACAATGCACAGTACTCAGCAACTGTATAAAAACAGTGACCGAGTTCTGCCCTCCATAGGCAGCAACGGTCACGTGATGACTGCGTCATTGCCGAGGTGGAGTGTGTTTGGCCGGGAGCATGGACATTTGTCCTCCGATTTCTGAGTTGTTCACTGTGATAAAATGTGTGCCTCTGTCATCCTGAGTGTAGACTTCCGTTCACCGATGCTGGCTTCCTTGGCTTGTTGACTTTGTGAAGAAGGATCACGAGGCCAGGTGTGGGTTCGGTGGACAAGAGTGCTGTGATCCATTACTGATGTGTTCCCAGTGGCGTCCGGGCGAGGTCAGAGGAGAGGGGTGTGTGTGTGACAGTTTGAGGATGGAGAACATCCGGGGGCTGCTGCAACGGGGCTCAGGTGGCACAGAGGCAGACTTGACGAGACTTGCCACCTGCGTAGTCGCGGACAGAGGCTCGCTCCACTTGAGGCCTGGCTTCTGGAACATGGCTGAGCACTCATGTGAGTGGCTGAGTTAAGGGCTGGATTGAGGGGGTGGTGGCAGGTTCCCTTTAGAAAGGCTGGACTGGAGGTGGCTTGTGTCTCCAGGGAGCTGTAACTAAGAAGTTGGGCACCGAAAGTGGGGAACGGAGGGTAACTGGAGGGGGCAGCAGAGGTAAGGAGAACGAGCAGGTGGGTGGGGAAGGGGCAGAAGATGCCTGAGAGACCAGTGGGGGAGCGGAGGCCTCGGGAGTGAAGGGGTGACGCCGTGACTGTTCACACCTGGAGAGTGTGGGTTCCAGCTGACGGCAACTTGCTGTTCCTTCCGTCCCGGGTACTCCTTAACCCTTCTGTTTTCTTCCTTCTCAGACGGAGGTTACCAGATTCTTCCCCTCCTTCCTGCTGTCATGCCGTGCTTTCTTCTGGGACTCTTTTCTGCTTCCCTCTCCCGGGCCCGTGGTCTCTGAGGACACGACTTCTCTTACTTCGAGGCAGAGTATTCTCATGAAGGCCCCCTGAGCCCTCTCTTGGCCTTTCTCGGCACCCCAAGGATCTCTGGGGGACCCTCAGACGTTTTCAAACTTTCCTGATTGGGTCCTTTTTTCCCTTCGGATGGAGGTTTTCCTGGCTTTAACTTTCCACCAGTTTGTTTTCCCCTTGAGACTTTTTCAAGCTTTCCGCATTGTTTCTGTCCTCACTCTGGGCCTCCCTCGTGACCCCTCCCTGTTAGCATCTCGCCCTTTCACAGAGTCACGCCCGCTTCCCTGTCCATTATCTTCTTAGAAAGACTGTTAGTGTGTATAAAGCCCAATTATATTTCAATTACTCCAGTTCCAGCCCAGTGACTTATTCTCAATCCATACAGCGGTGGGTTTTAATGGCTGAAAGGCAGGCTGGAAACCATCTCATCTGGCACTTTCCCACATGTGTTCCTCCCTAGAGGTTAAGAGATATTTGGTGGGGGGGGGGGGAGAAAAAAAGAACTGTGTGATTAAATAAGTTTGAGAAATGCTGGTTTTGACCAAATTAAACACTTTTGTTTCCCCCCGACCACAGAACTTTAATGTGTTCATACACAATGTGAATCCCTCAGGCGGGGGAGTGTTTCCCATACTTACCGGACTGTGAAACCCTCTTGTCCCAGCACGTCACTGCCCTGGTCCATTGCCATCTTTAGTAGACGCACAAACTCACACGGACTGAGCGTGTGACATCACTGAGGTTACTCGTCTACAGTGGACTCCAGTGACGGCCTCATGGCCACTGTGGACGTGTCCATGAACCTCTAACAATGCACTCTGTGAGGGTTCGAGCGCTGCCGTGAGGACTGTGGGAAACTTTTCTGAACTTTCCCAACTGAAAATGAGAATTAGCTACAGAACCTGATGAGCTCATAGCTCTTTTACTGGGGACCCAGGAGCAGCTGGATCCTCACACCTGAGTGTGGAGTTCCAAGCCCTTCCTGCCCGTGGGCCCTTGCACATTCCCTCCCCCACTGTTGGCAGTATCCCTTGGCACCTTGCAAGCCCGTCAGACGACCACATTTACCACTAGATTCCTTCAGAGGGGCCCTCCTTTCATGCCTCCCAGACCTCCCTGGGCAAGGTTGCTTTACTCAGAGCTATAGAAATTCTAACAGATTTGTCCCCACAAATTCTAACACACAATCTAGCACATTCCTTTAACAGTTTGGTTTCATTTGTTCCTTCACCAGACTGGGGCCCTTGAGGACAGAGACCCCTTCCCATTCACTGCTGTGCCCGTAGCAGCATACCGTGCTTGACCCAGGCAGGATCTTAGTGAACTTGGTTAAATGAATGATCCTTCTCTGGTGAGGCTCACCGATCAGAGGAAGGTGCATGGGAAATCCATGGGAGCCTTTCAGAGACAAATGGCTTTGGAGGAAGCACTTGGAGGAAGGCATCAGACCAGCGAGCAAGAGAGGGAAACCCCCTTGCAGGTACTGGAGAGTGGCAAAGGAAGATGGTAGAGGTGTGGCAGGGAAAAGGAACAAAGAAGGCAGAAGAAATTATTCTCCTGGACAGAGTGGGGAAGTGAGGTCGGGCAGAGGAACAAAGAAGAGCTGTGATCTGGCAAAAGAGAGGGTGGAGGGCTTTGAAGGCCCAGCGTGCAGTGCGGGGAGGTGAGGGAGGTGCAGGACGGCCTTGCCAGCTGGGGAGGCTCCGTGCCCATATGGCCTCCAGCTGTCGGATGGTTCTCTGGCCAGTGTCTCACCCAGATGTTCGCTCAGTGCCCAGGCCAGGCTCTGGCTGGCTCTCAAACATTCAAATAATGGAAACCATCTCAGAGGAGGGTGTATTTTTAGCCAGGGGCTCTGGCTGTGGTAGGCGATGACTCTGACCATCCAGATAGTTCCCGCTGGGTCAGATTTGAATTCTAATTCTGACCTCCCTCCTGACAGACTGGGAGGTGCTGGGAAAGTCACCTGACCTTTTATTCTACATCACGCTTTGCCATTTGTACTGAGGGAGAATGGCAGATAGCCATACCAAGGATTAAATTAAAAAAAAAAAAAAAAGGAATAGAGGACATTTTCCAGCTAAAAGGTGCTACACCAGAGTGTTAATAGCAGTTCTGTCTAGGTGATAGAATTTTAAGTGTTATTTCTTCCCATTTCTTATTTTCTAACACTTCTGAAAGTAAACAGGTAATAAAGTAAAACCCAAAAGTTACCTTTAAGTGTGCAAATACTAATTACTTGTAATAAAAAACCCTAAAACATGTAGTATGTACTGGAATAACAGCTAAGACCTGCTCTTTACTTGACTTTGACATTGACTTAGTATTTGGCAGTCATTTAACTTCTCCATACCTTTTCCATGTATTATAAAGAAATCTAGAATGCCAGCTCTCGGGCCTCCTGGGTGGTTCTGTTCGTTGAGCATCTGACTCTTGGTTTCAGCTCAGGTCATGGTCTTGGGGTAGTGGGATCAAGCCTTGTCTCGGGCTTTGCACTCAGCAGGGCATCTGCTTGAGATTCCCTCTCCCCCTCTGCCCCGCCCTCTATTCATGTGTGCGTGCTCTCTCTCTCTCTCTCTAAAATAAATAAATAAATCTTAGAAAAAAAAGAATGCCAGCTGTTAAGACAAATCTTTATAGTTGATGCCAGTGGTATGGTGCCCTTGAAATTAAACGACAATACCCCAGGTCGCAGTATGCATTTGGTCCCTTTCTGAGAGAGCCGTGACAGAAGTCTCCCCTCTGTGGCCCTGGGAAGGAGGGAGCCAGCTGGGAGAGTCCTTATTTCTCCCTGATGATGGGCAGTATTGCCTGACCCCCTGCGACGTTCTGTCAGTTCCAAGGATCCTCTAATCGTGCAGGGTAAGGACGTGTCACACTGGAGGTCACGGTCAAAAAGGCCTCCAGGTGTCTTTTGATCCAAGGGGTGCTGCTAGCTATCCAGTGGGGCAATGGAAAGGGGGACGCTGTCCTTTCAACATAGCTTCGTATCTGGGGGCATAAGTACTTGGCTATTCACTGAGCTGAAGAAGCCATAAGTTCTGATAGGAACTCAGGGAAAAAGGCATTTAATTTCTTCAATTACCTGGCAGGTTCACAGACGTTATTGTGTTGTTGTTTTCTTCTTTTAGACACAATAACAAAATTGTTAATGTATATACAACATAAAACGTACCACGGTCGAGTGTACGGTTCTATGGGTTGAAGTATATTCTCGCTATTGTGCAACTCATGCTCGGAACTCTTCCGTCTCCCCCAAATGAAACTCTCCCCATTCAATCCAATCTCCCATCCTCCCTCTGTCCGGCCCCGGGCACCCACCATTCCGCGGTCTGTCTCTGTGCATTTGACTACGCTGCATGCTTCATATAAGTGGACTTCCACGATAATTGTCGTTCTGTCTGGCTTATTTCACATAGCATCATGTCCTCAGAGTTCATCTACGTGTCATCGCATGCATGTACCACATTTTGTTTATCTGGTCATCCATCACTGAACATGATTGTTTTTTAAAGTTTCTCTAGTTAAGGTTTTTAAAACCCAACAGTGATTCTCTTCCCCACTGGACTGTAAGCTCCTTGGTGATTTTATTCATCTCCCTCCTGGTGCTGGGCATGGGTCAGTAATGTGCTGAAAGTATGAACAAATGGTGAGCTGGCTGGTGCTTGGATTTGAATATTTGCCTAAGAATCAGAAACTGTTCTGATCTCCCTTGAACCTGTTGTTCTGGGTAGAAGGAGCTACAGATCTTTCCTTGTCTGAGCCTTCGTATCTATGATATGGGACATTATACTTGCTACTCGATCATTTGCCTGATCCAACACTCTTTGAGCTTTTCAGGTTGAAGTTGCTATTGAAACACCCAAGAAATGAACACTAACACTTTTTTTCCCCCAGGACTCTTCTTGAATTTAAGAAATTTGAAAGCAGCTCCATTGAAAACCATTCAAAACTTGCCATGCATTTATGTTAAAAAAACAGAACAAAACTATTGTTAAATGAAAAGAAAATAGCTTGAAATACACCCCCCATGTCTTTCTTTCTGTTTCTGTCATAGCTAGGGCCTCCCCCATGACATCTCCTCTTCTGGCTCCTGGGCCTCTCCTCTCTCTGTGTCCTTTTCTGAAACCCTGACTTACGTCAAGTCTGCCTTCATCTGTCTTTTCTTTTCTTACATGACTGTTTCTCACTGCATCTAACCTATTGTTGCTATAAGAGTGATTTCCAAAACTTAATCTCTGCCCAGACTTCTCTCCCGAGCTTCACTTCTGCACTCCAGCTGCATCTAGATATTTCTATCTGGAGAAGTTCCCGTGTCTGATGTGAAAACTACGTTTCTTCCCACGTGCCACCATCCTCCCCAGGAATCCATCTGTCCTCCTCCTTGACCCCCGACACCTCCTTCACTACTCAGCAAACCTCTCTTGTTCCTGAATGACACTGAGTGACAGGTGCCAGGCACCATTCTCGACACATAATCAGCGGGTTCGTGCAACAGTTCGGAAAATGAATCGCCAAGCTTCTAATCCACAGTCTCTAGCAGTTCTCTGGCCTCCGTTTCCTTGG
Organism: Martes martes; assembly: GCF_963455335.1. NCBI lineage: Eukaryota > Metazoa > Chordata > Mammalia > Carnivora > Mustelidae > Martes > Martes martes. The sequence goes on from NC_137895.1 coordinate 106,190,994, forward strand.
CTGTTCCGTCATGTATTCGTTTCCTAGGGCTGCAGGAACAAGTGCCACAGGATAGGTGGCTTAAAACAGCAGAAATTTATTGTCTCACGCTTCTCCAAGCCACAAGTCTGAAATCCAGGCATCAGCAGCACTGGTCCTTCTGAGCCCTGGGAGGGAGAATCTGTTCTATGCCTCCCTCCTGGCTGCTGGTGACTTAGCGGCATCCTTGGCCTGTAGACGCACTCCAGTCCTCCATCTTCACATGGCCGTCCCCTTGTGTCTCTGCACACAGTCTTCTCTCCGTGCATGTCTCTCTCTGTCTGAATATCCCCCTTTTCTTTGAAGGATTTTATTTATTTATTTGAGAGGGAGAGTAAGCAGGAGAACATGTGCATGAGCAAGGGTGGGGCAGAGGAAGAGGGAGGAGCAGGCTGCTGAGCAGGGAGTGATGTGGCCTCGATCCCAGGAGCCTGGGATCATGACTTGAACAGAAGACAGACACTTAACCAACCGAGCCACCCAGGTGTCCCTAACGTTCCCCTTTTTATAAGCATACTGGTCCTATTGGATTGGGGCCCACCCTAATGACCTCAGTTTAACTTGATTACCTCTGTAAAGACCCTATTTCCAAATGAAGTCACATGAATGAATGAATGGATGAATGAATGAATGAAATATTGAGCTGGTCTCAGTCTTTCAGCCTCTGTGCCATCATTCCCATCCAAGCACTTTGTCCTCTGGCCCAGTGTTTGGCTTCTGTTCTCCATGCTGTTTCCTCTCCCGGCCCCCTCCAGTTCCAATTCTAGCCCTCAGCTCAGGGCCGTGTCAAGTTCACATCCACGCTGCCACCGCCCCACTGATGTCTGCCTTCTCCTCACCCTGGTAATGCTCTGCTGGTGCCTCCTCTGTGGCACTGTTAGCATCACCTTCATGTGACAGTGATGTATCACGGACCTTACTCGTGTTAGAAGCCACCTTACAAATGGGCCAAGACCAAGATTTCTGCATTTGACCACTTTGGGGCATCCTGAAAACCATGACGGATGCCTGAGCCCCACACTCCGAGATTCTGACCAGCAGGTGTGGGTGGGGACTGGAATCTATACTTTCAAAAGCTCCTCCAGGAGATTCCAGGACCCAGTCAAGTTTGAAAACCACCAATCCATTCTGACCTCCTTCTTATACGTCCAAGGAAACTGAGCTCCAGGGTGGTTGTAGGACTCACCCATGGTCAGCGTAATCAGTAGTGGAGCCAGCCAGCAGTATGGTTCTCTTACCTTCTCAATCAGACTGAAGCAGCTGAGGAAGAGAGCCTCTGCCTCTCTTAGCTTTGTAACCCGTGTGCTCCCATCACCATACGTCAGTCCAGACTAGCAATTCGAATTGAGTCACAGACTAGTGGCCATACCAGAAGCTCCAAGAGGACGGCTACCAGTCTGTCTTTGCTCACCTGGCGTAATGCCTGGCAAATAGGCTGGTGCTGTTAATACTGGTTAATACTGGTTAATACTGGTTGGGTGCACGAAGCATCTACCATGTACCAGCTCCTGTAGTAGATGCTTTGCATACATCATTTCATTTCACCGATCTCAGCTACAACCCTGTGAAGTAGGTTTAATACTTCCATTTTACAGATGAGGAAACTGAGGGCCAGAGGTTAGAGAACCTGTTCAGGGTCGTGCAGCCAATAATGGACATGACTGAGTTTTAAACCCCAGCTCTGTCTTCAGTGCTCAGCTCTCTTCAGAAGCTCTAAGTCGCCGCCAAACAATACCTAATGCAAAGATATTTAAAAGTCCCCAATGTTTAGAAAGCTCAGCTTGGTTCTCAGCTCTCACTCAGCCTTGCTGCCCCATGAGGTAATAGGAAAGGTCGGCCCACTGAGAGTTTTATTGTGTATGTTACGGAACAGGCAGTATCTGACCACGTTTGTGCTTCTGTGAGCGTGACTCAGAGCTATCAAAGGCTTTTACATGTGTGTCATCCTCTTTCGCTGGCTTTTTTAAACATGCTTTTAGAATCCTGCTCCCTTTGTAGGGCAGAAGTGCCAGCACCAGGGCAAGGAGAGTTCAGAGAGTGTCCTAGCATGAACTATTCTAATACCGGGTTTCAAATAGGAGCTGATGGCTGGGAAACCCGAGTAGAGGGTGCGAGCGGGGCCCCACACACCCAGTCCCCGCCCAGATCACTTGCTCGGCGAGGGGGTTTCGTCTGCACCAGAGGCATCGCGTGTCAGAGACTCCATGTCTAGAAATGGCAGGGCTCCGATCCGAGCTGTCCAGCAGGAGAGGGAAACCTAAGTAGCCACATCCCAGAGACAGTTTCAGCTTTGTCATCTGAAATGTTTCTGTTATTTTTTTTCTTTCCAATTTGATGTTTTACTTGGATCTTGGCCTTGAATCTATTCTCCATGTCGACGATTTCCTCGTTCCTTGTGGCCTCCTTTTCATCACTTTGGAGACCAGTCCTTTCTGGGACTGTAAGCTCAGCCCTCCCCCACCCAGCCTCAGGGGCGCAGGAGTGAGTAAGAGGGGGCTGCACTCGCAGGGTCTTTTGCAGAAGGCCCAGCCTCCCACTCTGCTGGCCCCCCTCCTCCTTCCAAGCGCAGTTCTGCCCTGTCCCTGCGTTTTTCCAGTACCTGTATTTGTTTCAAATTCTTAACTTCTCTTCCTCTCTTTTAAAGGGCCTTGAACATAATCACTTTAAGGACTCTAGTCTTGTAAATAACCAAGGAGGAGGCTGGGATGGAGAGCCTAATCCAAGAGGCATCCCATGAGGTCACGGGTGGGCCTGGGGAGTGCCGGCAGTTCTTTGCTCGAAGGTAGCGAATTGCCTGACTACCTGGGGAAACCGAATGACGTGAGGGGGTCTCGGGGACTGGTGTTCCAGTGTCAGGTTATGTTAGTAGGTGGCCACTTTTAGGGTGGGGGACTTGGAAGCTATGGGCTGTCTGAATTATCAGATCTATTGCCATGAGGCCAATATATATAAATGTACTATAGACAAAATGTGTTTTTTTTTAAACAATTTTATTTATTTCGAGAGAGAGAGAGAGAGAGTGAACAAGCAGGCAGGGAGAGGGGCAGAGGGACAGAAAGAGACAATTCCAAGCAGGCTCCCTGTTCCACGCAGAGCCCGATGTGGGGCTCAATCTCACAACCCTGAGATTGTAACCTGAGCAGAAATTTAGAGTCAGATGCCTAACGGACTGAGCCACCCAGGCATCCCTATAGGCGGTCTTTTTGCAGTAAAATTGAAAACAGTATCCAAATTCTTTGGTAGTACAGCACTAAACTCTGGCTGATTAAGTCTTACTGGAGTTTGTAGACCATGAGCTGGATTCTAATTTTGTTTTATTGTAGTGATATGTGTTCAATGGAATCTGACCTATATTACTTCTGCCAAGAGGGGATTCAGAATTACCAATTGGAGTTAATGTGGTACAAAGAACCCCAAACTTCTCATTCTCAGGACGTGAACAGGAGTGAGTCTTTAATGAAAGCATTGAGTCAGTAATTTTTGTGGCTAAGTATTGCCACGTGTAGTTCCGTAGGCTCGGGATAGATTGTCTGAGACAGAATGCTGTAGTAGAAAGAGCAAGAAATTAAGCATCTGGAAAGTAGACTGGCCCCTAGCTCTGGAACCCAGGGCAGTTTACTTGACTTCCCTGTGTGCCCGTTCCGTCGCCTGTAAGATGAATGGGCCAGGCTGGTCAGGATGTTTTCGAGACAGTTCATACCAAGGAGCTAGTGTGGAGATCCTTTCCCTCTCCAAGTTCCACCTGCATAAATGTCTTTATTTCTTTATTTTTTGTGCTTCAATATGTGATTTTAGTAGAAAAGCAGAGTTCTAGCTCTTAAAAAAAAAAAAGGTTAAAACCACTGGACTAGATCATCACCATCTCTGTATCTTTGTGATTCACTGTAAGAGCTACCTGTCAAATTGTCTGCACCTCTGGATAGTACTCATGTTCTTAGGAAGGGTCTCTACACCAAAACTGTGAGTCAGCCAGGTTCGGCATGTAGGCAAGCGCATGCCTTGGGAGCCTTCTACTAGAATCGAAGTCCTTTTGGGCAGCAGAGAGAGGGTTCTTATCAGTGTCCTTGGAAAAGGCATAGGCAGCAGTTTCTAGAACAATCAGAAGAGACAGAGCTCTCCAACAACTCGACCATCCTGGCTGGACTAAGGCAGGCCCAATACAGAGCTTTGGAAGAGAAAATGTCTCTTTGGACTTCTGAAGCTGCATAGCACAGAAGTCGGTCTCTGTGGCTCTGACATGGGGACCAGGAGAATCGGGTCCCATCAAGCTGACAAGGTAATTTGAGAAAAGGCAGTGTGAGGAGTGATGATGGGACAACTGTTTCTTGTTATCCGCTTGGCCTCCTCTTGACGTATGCTCTTTCCACACCACCCCCACAATGATTCTTCCTTGACCCCTGCTTGTGATAACCTGCCACCGTGAACCTTCCTCCATGCTGGCGAGGGGCAGCCATCACTGCCCAGCTGGTTCCGTTTGCCTCGACTCTGCTTCCTTCACCCCTATGCCCAGTCCTCTCAAACGTTCCTGAAAGATTCCCCAACTCACGGAAGTGAAATGATCCAGCTTAGATTATAAACCAGGAAATTATTCCTCTGGACCAGAGAGAGAGAAGAGAGAAAAACAGGAAACAACAACGAACTCAAACCGAATATGTGAGAGGAAGACATACATATTCTACAGTTTCCATTAAAGCAAGCGGTCCAGGGGCACCTGGGTGGCTCAGTGGGTTAAAGCCTCTGCCTTTGGCTCGGGTCATGATCCCAGGGTCCTGGGATCAAGCTCTGCATCGGGCTCTCTGCTCAGCGGGGAGTCTGCTTCCTCCCTCTCTCTCTGCCTGCCTCTCTGCCTATTTGTGATCTCTCTCTGTCAAATAAATAAATAAAATCTTTAAAAAACAAACAAACAAACGGTCCATGGGGAAGGCAGTTGCAACTGTGAAATGCACAGTGGGATTCTTCACATATGGGCACTCAGGAAACAGTGTTAATGAATAAGAATGATTTGTCACGTGACTGAAAGTGTTTCAGGGAAGGAAAAATGGAGACATTCTTATATCTCAGTGGGGAATTACTAGGCAGGCCATCCAGATGCCTTTGCTGTGGGGCATTGTGAATTCCTTCTGTGTCCAGCCATCACCGTGTAACCTTTCCTTGTTCTCTCAGAGCTATATGCAATCATTATATTTATCATTGTATTATGTATATATACATACACACACATATACATATGCACATATATATAAACACATACATGTATATATAATTAAAGCATGCTTCTGTGAGGTCACTTTGTGCTGGGCAATACAAAGTATAGCCCTAGACATTAAGAATAACCTAGAATAGGGATGCCTGGGTGGCTCCATTGGTTAAGCGTCTGCCTTCGGCTCAGGGTCCTGGGATTGAGTCCTGAGTCAGGCTCCCTGATCAGCAGGAAGCCTGCTTCTTCTCACTCTCCCTCTGTGCACAGTCTCTTTCTCTCTCCCTCTAATAAATAAATAAAATATTTTAAAACAGAACGATCTAGAAATTACCTGTAATATATAATCATAATAATCTTAAAAACAGCTTCATAAGGATGAGGAGTAAAGAACACAGTATAATTCTTGCAGAACTATCGAACAGAAAAGGAAGACATAGGTACATCTTTGTATGTGCTAACAGAATCAGTGTTGTCTTTCTGTGCCCGAGTGTACGTATTTATGGAGAATGTGTCTATAAGTTGAAGCAATGAGATAGCCTGAACTCATCCTGTCTCTTCGTCTTGCCTTATCCTTTATCTCCTCTTCCTTTCTCTTTCTAAGTTGAGGAAAGGTGGTGGTGGTTTGTGTAGATTATTTGCGTGGTGAGGGAACCACCAGTCAGGGAGCGGGAGAGTGAGGCGGGGAAAGGAAGGCGGCCAGTAACAGGTGGGCTGACGAGCTGGTTACCATTGGGGGCCTTTGAGGTTGAGCCCTCTGGAGAACGCAGCCAGCGTTCTGGTGAATGGTCACCGGCTGCTGTCAGTCATTGGCTGAGGGCCATCCCAGGGAGCCTGACTTCCCAGTGCTTACTTCCCAACAGGATGGGCAAAGAGGGCTTTGCTACAAAATGTCCAGTTAAAAGGTGGGCTCTTGTGCCCTGAAGTGGTGGAGTGGAGGGGCATTGGCGGGGGGGCCGGCTGCATGGTCTAGACCTGCGCGATGTGTCTTTTTTTTTCTTTAAGACTTGTGAGCATGAGCGGAGGGAGGGGCAGAGGGAGAGGGAGAAGCAGGCTCCCCGCAGAGCAGGGAGCCAAATGCGGGACTCAATCCCAGTACCCTAAGATCATAGGCAGACGCTTAACCAACTGAGCCACTCAGGTGCCCCTGCAATGTGTCTTTGCTGAATCGCACCGTGTTTCACTCTTGGTGATTCCCTATAGCCTTCCCTGAATCTAATGTCAAGGATTATGTATATAGTATTTTGTCTGGTTTTACAAGGACTGGCAAGGGAAGGCCAGTCAAGCTAAGCCAGGGACTAAATGAGCAAAGCAGAATAGGACCCAAGGTTTTTGACTATTTTGCCTATTTTAGTCTGACCATACACTAAATATTCAATAAATCTTTGGAGAGATGGCGATGGAGACCACATGGTATTAATTCTTTGCTGTCTCTCTTGATGTTTACCCCTTTGGGGGTCTCCCCAGCAGTTGTACTAATGCAGGATAGGGGCAAGTAGTGTCACGAAGGCCAGGTGCAGACCCCAGTGTTGTCACAGCTGCTCCTTCTCCCCTGTCTGCTGAATCTCCAGAGAGAGATCCCTGTGAGACTGAGGCAAATTAATACGCCATTACTGTCAACAGTCCTCATTCCGTGAGGCATTTGTTTATGACGAATAATCGGTCATTACTGGGGGCGCCTCAGTGGCTCAGCCTTAGGCTCAGGTCATGATCCCTGGATCCTGGGATCGAGCCCCACGTCAGGCTCCCCGCTCAGCGGGAAGTCTGCTTCTCTCTCTCCCTCTGCCTGCAACTCCTCTGCTTGTGCTCTCTCACTCACTCATCTCTCAAATAAATAAATAAAATATTTTAAAATAATGATAATAGGGGCGCCTGGGTGGCTCAGTTGGTTAAGCGACTGCTTTTGGCTCAGGTCATGATCCTGGAGTACTGGGATCGAGTCCCACATCAGGCTCCCAGCTCCATGGGGAGTCTGCTTCTCCCTCTGACCTCCCCTCTCATGCTCTCTCACTCTCTCTCTCTCTCTCAAATAAATAAATAAAATATTTTAAAAAATAAAATAATAATAATAGTAATAATCAGTCATTGCTATGGCCATTTGCCTGAGGAGTCCTTCAATCACTGCTGTTGAATCTTGTGACCATTTAGATTTTAGATAGACTTGTGTATATCTCCCAAAGCATGTTTTTGTATGGCAGTAGTTGTGAGACACTTGGCTTTTTTAATCAGCAAAGCTTAACAACGTAGCTCCTCAATTGTATAAACCGAAGGAATGCTTTAAAAATGATACTTGCAATAGTCTAATCATCTGTGTTGTTGCTTTGACTTTGAAATGGTTACCTTGAGGTAGGGACACAGCAGTTATCAAAGAATGACTCATTAATAAGTCTGGGCTTTTTGTAGATTTCTCCCTTGCAAGGTTCGTGCAAGATAGTCCCTATTCCGTTTGTTGTCATTGCTAAGAACTTCGTCTGCCTCCTTCTAGTCAGAAGCACTTGTGCCTCGTGTGCAAAGTATGTACCTTCCACTGCACTGGTTTCTCAGATACTTACTGAACACCTGCTATGCTCCGGGCGCTTCCCTGAGTGGAGGGCTCACCAACATGAAGACCGTTCCTATGCTGTGGTCCCTTAAGACCTCGCCACCCTGAGCCTGGCATTTCTACAAAGTTTTAGGTTCCATAGCTGGAAATTCTTCTGCCACAGGGGTTTCAGAGACCTCACGATCAAGGATGGGGAGGGATGACCAAAACTGCGGGGTACAAGAGAAATGACACCCACATTTGCCTGGGGGAGTCATGAAAGACTTCATGAAGTAGTGAAGACAAAAGGAAGATTTTTTTATAGGCAGGTAGGCAGAGATAGAGCATTTTATTTTATTTTATTTTATTAACTCAATGAAGACTTTTTTTTCAAGATCTCATTCATTTATTTGAGAGAGAGCATGTGCAGGGGAAGGGGCATACGGAGACAGAAAGAATCCTAAGCAGACTCTGTACCAAGGACAGAGCCTGATGTGGGGCTCGATCCCAGGACCCTGAGATCATGACCTGAGCCGAAATCAGACCCTTAACCAACTGAGCCACCTTGGTGCTCTGGGATGGAGCATTTTAGGTGGTAGTATGACAATTCATGCAAAAGGTAGTTTTGATGGAGGGAATATTTTTTATAACAACTCTAATGGTAAGATGTAATTAATGTACAACAAATTGCCCTCATTTAAAGTATACAATAAGGTGTATACCGCATGAAATCACCACCACAGTCAAGATACAGAGCTTTTCTTCATCCCAAGAAGTTTCCTCCTACTCCTTTGAAATCAGACGCAGGAACATTAATGTGCCTTTTAAAATTCAGGAACATTTCATCTGATGAAAACAGTATTCCTTATACTTTTGGCTTTTTTTGACACCAGGCACTGTGAACTGTCCTTAAGTCTCAGCTCATCTTCAAAATGTCCCTGAGGTGCGTGGGTGCCTCAGTTGGTTGAGCGTCTGCCTTTGGCTCAGGTGGGATCGAGTCCCATGTCAGGCTCCCAGCACAGTAGGGAGCCTGTTTCTCACTCCCTCTAAGCTCCCCCTACATGTGCTTGTTTTCTCTCTCTCTCTGTCAAATAAGTAAATAAAATCTTTTAAAAAAAAGTCCCCTGCACTGGACCACCAAATCCAGGGGTCCTACCTCCTTCCCAGAGGAGGGCTGCAGTGCATAAGAGGTTAGAAGAGCCACTACCTCAGGGACACAGGGATGCTGGCATACATAGGTTGGGGACAGGAGACAGTGGAGAGGAAAGGTGGGGGCCAGATCACCAAGGGTCATGGAGGGTGTGGCTTTTAACCAGAGTTTGGCTTTTAACCTGTAGGCAAGGGTCATTGGAGAATTGTGACTGAGGGAGGAAGGGATAGAATCAGATTTGTGCATTAGAAAAATCACTGTTGGAAACTGGGTCAAAGTTAAAACTGAGAATGATTGAGGGCGGAGGTGGGGGTGGAGGGACAAAAATGTGGGATCTAGAAAGTAGGGCTGACAGGCTGGGATGCTCTGATCGGGCACAAGGTTTAGTAAGAGAGGGCGAGGAATCATACATAACCACCCAGGCTTATTGTTTGGCCGACCAGGGGGTGCCTTTTATAGAGGCTGTAGATTAGTTGGGCAGGTCGAGTAGGTTTGGAAAGAAGATGTTTAGTTTTAGAAGTGCCGGGTTGAGGTATCTGCTGAGTAGAAATGTCTCATAGTCAGAACTGTGGGTCCAGGGGTCTGGACTATTTCAGGATCATCTACATTCAAGTGACACTTAAGAAAATGTGTTTGGAACTTTGCTAGAATAGCAAAGGTAAGTCCTGGCTTTGTCTGGGAGGCGGTCTCTGATTCCTAGGCCAGGCCAGGTCCTTTTGATTTGGGTCCCTCACCTAAAAAAGGACTAGGTACTTTTCCTATCAAAACATTCATCCCCCATTATGGTAATTACTTACTAACTGTTTCTTTTCCTCACGAGGCTGTAAGTTTGTGAGACTGGCGCCAAGCTTGGTTCGTTGCTGTGTTCTCAGCCCATTACAGAGCCGGGCAGCTAGTAGAAGCTCAACACATACTTTCATCCCTGTCAGTTGAATCCCAACCACCCCACCCCGACCACCCACGACTTGGAGATCCTTCTAGCAAGAGGGAGCGAGGCCAGACAGAGCCAGACGCGCTAAGACCGGAGCCTCGTACAACGTGGTGTGGGGACACACAGGAGGAAGTAATGGAACCCTACAGAGTTCATTTGAGGCGGGCCTTGAAGGGTAAGGAAGAGTTCTCCAATCAAGGTGGGAGGGAAGCACAGTGTAGGCCTGGGGGTACAAAATAGGTAAGGACACAAAGGAATGAAAAGGTTGCATGTGACCAGCAGAAGAGGCTGGGACTTGGAAGGAGGAGGCCTGGCAGGAGACGGATCTCAAGGAGTCACTGGAGACCCTGCAGGCTTGTGGTTCTATAGCGAGGAGTTGGGACTTGATCTTTAAGCAACAGGAAGCTAGTGGAGGTTTCTAAGCAGGATAACACCATGGCCAGATTACTGCTTTAGGTAGAAGTCTCTGGGATAGAGTAGAGAGTTTTTAAACCCTTCCCCTTAAAAAATGCAATTTTGGCAAGTGCCCAGGTGATTCTTCCACAGGCCATCCTGAGACCACACCTGAAGAAACACTGGTGTGAACGAGAAGCAGGGACAAATTAAGGCTGGTGGCCGAAGAGGGCCTTGGGAGGCAGGCACAGTGAGTCCGCTGGGAGCTAACGAGGGCCACTCCGGCTAGTCAGCCCAAGGAGTCTTCAGAACCTTCTTCTGTGGGGCACCTGGGTGGCTCAGTCGGTTAGGTGTCTGCCGTCAGCACAGGGCATGATCTCAGGGTCTTGGGGTGGAGCCCTGTGTGGGATTCCTTGCTCAGCAGGGAATCTGCTTCTCCCCTCCCTCTGCCCCTCCCCTTCCACTCCTGTGCTTGCTCTCTCTCTCTCTCTCTCAGTCTCAAAATAAAATCTTTAAAAGAAAGAAAAAGAAAAGGAACTTCTCCAGAGGCAACCAAAACTCAGAACCTCAGAGGTCCCGTCCGAGAGCGTCCCTGGTAATACGCCGCAGGAAGCTTTGCAGTCCTGCCACGTGGATGTTTTCGTGGTTGGATGTGGGCTGAGAACTCTGGGGACATGGCCAGGAGGATCCTACCTTAATTCAGACATGATCTGATCACAGCCCCTGGAGTCCTGGTGACCATTTTAGTCCTAACGTGAGCATGACTGTGCCTATCGGAAAGGTTTTGGTAGGAATTCGTTGGAAAAGCCAAGGACCTTCTTCAGCATTCATCTTTGATGAACTTAATAGTGTATTTCAAAAGTACTTTTTGGCTGGTAATGACAAACAAATTGCTTCTGAACTAGATGGGAAAGATCTGAGCACGTCCTCTAAGCACAACAGTGTCAAAAGTACCTCTCCTGGTCTTTATTTGTCCTTACAAATCTGTTCAAACAAACATGAACAGACTCTGGACTCTAAGAATAATATTTTCTGTGGACGTTTATGGACAGATAAGCAAAACCCCAAGGGAGAAGAAACTTCTATTAAAGTCAAAATAAAGACCCCCCACAGCTTTATCCTTTGCTCACTGGGGTTTCATTATTCCGCTTTGAGATAAAAGTACTTCAGTTTCTCAGGAGATGCTGATTATGAGTTGAACAGAAAGAATTTTTTGTCTACCTATCTACCTTCCTACCTACCTATCTCTGGCCTGGAATCTTCCAGCCATAAGCACAGACCTTTCTGCATGGCTGGGGTTATGGTGCTTTGGATAAACACTAACACTGCCGTTCAGGAACCCCGGGAAAAAAGCCCTCCTCTTCACTGGTCAGTGTGAGTACTGCACTCACAGCCTCTACGCTGTCAAAAAGCCCCTCTCTGAATCTCACACACACACACACACACACACACACACGCAGACACACACATGCACGTACACCACCCCCACCGCCTGGCACAGTGTGATCCTTGCTCCTGGAGTTGGTTTTGGCTGCTGTCCCTGCTCTGTGTCCGCATCTGGAGCTGACAGTCGTGGGAGCGTGCGGAGGCACCTGGTGGCTGGTCAGCAGGAACACAACGAGGGAAGGGTGTGCGGTCAGATTTCAAGAGCTCATTGGAGGAAGAGCACAGACAGGGTGACCGTCTCCATGGCAGTATCTTTGGAGAACTCTCTGTGCTTCCATCTGGGGGAATTATTACAGAATGGTATGCAGGTTTGGGGGGTGCCTGGTTCAGCCAGTAGAGCATGCGACTCTTGATCTCTGTGAGTTCAAGCCCCACATTGGGCATGGAGATTCCCTTAAAAAAATTTTTTTTAAGGTTATTTGTTTATTTATTTGAGAGAGAGAGAACATGAGAGAGCATGAGAGAGAGCGAGAGAGAGAGCACACAAGCAGGAGGGAGGGGTAGAGGGAGAAGCAGACTCCCTGCCAAGCAGGGAGCCTGAGGCGGGATTGCATCCTAGGACCCTGGGATCATGACCCAAGCCGACAGGAGCTGCTTAACCAACTGAGCCACCCAGGCACCTGCCCTCCCCCAAATAAGCTTTTTAAAATAAAAATAATAAGAGGGGTGCCTGAGTGGCTCAGTTGGTTGACTGTCGGTCTCTTGATTTTGGCTTAGGTCATAATCTCAGGGTTGTGGGATCAAGCCCTGGGAAGGGCTCTGCCCTCAGTGGGGACTCTGCTTAGGATTCTCTCCCCCTCTCCCTTTGTCCCTCTCCCCGCTCGTGCTCTCACTCTCTCTCAAATAAATATTAAAATAATAAATAAATAAATAAATGGATAAATAAATAAGGTAACCTGGGTGGCTCAGTCAGTTAAGCATCTGCTTCTCCCTCTCCCTCTGCCTGCTGCTCCCCCTCCTTGTGTTTGCGCACTCGCTCTCTCTGTGTCAAATAAATAAATGAAATCTTTTTTTTTTTTTAAGATTTTATTTATTTATTTGAGAGACGGAGATCACAAGTAGGCAGAGAAGCAGGCAGAGAGAGAGGAGGAAGCAGGCTCCTTGCTGAGCAGAGAGCCCGATGCAGGGCTCGATCCCAGGACTCTGGGATCATGACCTGAGCCGAAGGCAGAGGCTTTAACCCACTGAGCCACCCAGGAGCCCCTAAATAAATGAAATCTTAAAAAAAAAATTATAAATAAATAAAGTGGTCTACAGGTTGGGCAGGAACTCTGGACTTCCTCCCTTCATGGGGTTTCCCAGAGAGAAGGTCCCATCCTAAGAGGGCAGCTCAAGGGAATGTCCCCTTGCTTGCAGAGCCTGCGCGCATGTGGTGCACCTCAGTGCACCACACTGAGGTGCACACGACAGACTGCACACACAGCCTCCACACAGCCCAACAGGCTTTTTCTGTTTACATTTAACTAGCTCTGAACAGCAGGAGGAAACCTTAAATATTTCCTTTCTTCTCACAAACCCTTTTTCTAATAAAACAAAATTACTGGAGATGAAGCAGAGAATAATTCAAATAGTCATTTAAATCAAGGACCTGGTTTGGCTTGGCCTCCCTTGGAGACTTTTTAGCTTGTGCTAATAAAGGCCAGGCAGGCTTAGCTGACCTGAGCGGAAGGTCAGGGGGCAGCCCCAGAGACTAGGGGGGAGAGGGGGGCAGTGGAGGCCACTGGGGCTCCTGTAGCCCCTCACTCGGTATTTTTGTCCCAGGGAAATCAAGTTGAAACTGACACGGAGGGCCGCTTCCAGGAGGTTGGGGGAGAGACCGGGAGGAGAGCAGTTCCGGTGGGGACTGGGACCAGGCAGTCACTCTCTGGGGAGGCTGGAAGGAATTCAGTGTCGTCTGTCCACAAACCTCAGTTCAGCCTCCTTATCTGCCACTGCCTGGTTCTTCCTGCACTGAGAACTCTTAGAGCAGCAACCCCCAACTTTCTTTCTTCCTTTCAATTTTTTTTTTTCGTTTTCTTTTTCCTAAAACACACATGAGGCACACTCCCATAGGCATATCCAGATTACAGGCTGCGGCCCAGATAAATCAGGCTGTGGGTTGGGAGCGGTTCCCAGTGAAACTCCACTTCTTTCTCTCCCACTCAAGAAAGCAGACCTCCGTACAAGCGGGTGTAAGACGTGACTCTGTATCCTGAGGCCTGGGTGCGGGATGCTGGCCAGTAGTAGCTGCCAGATAAATATTTACTAAGTGAAAGATAGCCTTGAATCCACACTAATTTGTATTTTTTGAGAAGTCATTCATAAATTCTAGCATTTTAATGATTAGTTAGCAATTAATCCCCATAAACCAGCAGGATCTTGTGATTGTGAACGACTGTTACATGGGTTGGTCAGAAGGAATATTTGTTAGCATTTTTATAGGCTCTTAAAGAAGTTTCAGCTCTGTAACTGATAAAGCCACGCACCAGCCTTATCAGTCCTGCCACTTGTCTGTCAGCACTATGTAGATAAACTCGTAATAGTTCCCAGAGAGGAACTTTTTAAGAGATTCTTAAGCAGGAGACCAGGGGAGAGGTATTCTTAATATTGCCTGATTACCGTAGACCCTTTGCGGGCTTAACATATGCTGGCAAAAGGTTAAGTTCAAGGTCTTACACAAATCAAGGATAAGATTCTCTATCAGATCCAAATTTGGGGCATTTGTCACCTTGCTGGGGTTGGCAACTCTGAAAGCCAGAGTTTGATCCAGAAGGATGCAGCCCACTTTGTCCCCTGGGACGTCTCAGGGGAGGGAAATGGCATCAGACGAGGGACTCAAGGGTGACTTGTCCAAATGTTTCTATTCCGGATGATTTTTTTAAATAAGGATTTTCTGAGATAAGGATTGATGTATCCCTTTGAAGAACAGCCTTAACTAGGAGGCATACTTTAGTAAAAATTAATACTTAAAAGTGCGGTGCAGAGATTGCCTCTACCAGTCTGGATGATTCTGGGGAGTTCCACAGCTGTTGGGGGTGCTGGAGCAGGCAGAGCAGGGCAGGCAGGGGAAGCCAGAGTCAGGAGCACAGCGATCCCAGGCTGGGACCGTGATGGCTGAGTCAAGATAGTAGGGAGTTGGCTGAGCCAAATGGTAAGTGTGCCCATAATAATGGAAAATGAGCAAAGAGGGAGAATTTCAGAAGTATGAAGCAATAAAACACAGATGAGCTGAGCAGGAGTCAGGTGTCAACCTCAGTTAATAGGAACTTGAGAGAAGGAGCGAGGGAAGACACTGCAGAGAAGGAAGGCTCCCTTCCTCCCTGTAGGTTACCCTGCCTGGAACCATCAGGGGAATATGGCCTCTCTTCTCCATGGATTCAAGGGCACATCCCAGTGATTTTAGGAATGCCAGCTAGACACGAACTCTGGACCGATAACATTTCAACCTCAAGATGTCATTTCCTTCTCTCTTTAGGCCTTCAACAAAATTTTCTTTTCCTTAATTTGAAAGCCCATCCTTTGTACTTCTTAATTCTAATTAGGGTAATCTTGTTTTTTGAGTGGAAAATTAAGAAAGTTGGTCTTAGGTTGTATACCTTTCTGACCTAATGAGAGTGTGGAAGATGTTCACATCCCAATGTACTAAAATCTTCAGCCACCCTGAAAAATCTGAGATACATTGTCATCATTGTTGTATCAAACTATTGTTTTCAAATTGCTGTTTTACTATTCCCCAAACTGGTTTTGAAAGGAAGAACAACTTCTAAAACAACTGATACTTTGTTGGATACAGAATGTTAAAAGAGTGGAGAAGTATAAGAATAATGATGATTATTAAACTAACATTGGGGCACCTGGGTGGCTCAGTCAGTTAAGCGTCTGGCTCTTGATTTCAGCTCAGGTCATGATCTCAGGATCATAGGATCGAGCCCCATGTCAGGCTCTGCGCAGGGCATAGAGCCTGCTTAAGATTCTCTCTGCCTCTCCCTCCTCCCTCTCTCAAAAAAATTAAATAAATAAATAAAAATAAAACAAAATAAAATAATGCTGTAAGCCAAGGAAAGAAGCAAACAGGTGTTCTGGGTAATGATTCAGCAAGTGTATCTGGGAGAGGAAGATTTGGAACAACTCTCCCTGTCAGGTGCACTTAGCTCATGGTTTGCTCCTTATTTAAGGAGTCAGGTCCCCTTAGACTCTTTAGAGCTAGTCCACCGTCCCCACCAATGCCCTTGAATGTATCACTTCACCTTGCTAAACAAGTTCATCTTCATCTAAAGTAGGCTGAAGATTATTTACTGCCGGAGAAAGCTGTCACAACATTTTGATATCCAACAGAAGTGATTCAGCAAGCCTGTCTGTCATTATTTGGGGAAAGGACCCCAGAGGGGCCACCCTTGCTTGCTGTCATTAGGGAAACTGTATGGCCCCCTCCTCCTGCAATGTCCACGAAAAGAAGTGTGACGGCCAACGCAGAATATGAGGATGGTGTTAGTAGGAAGCAGTAAATGTAATGTATTCAGTGTAATACTTGTGTTTTTATCCATCTGGTTCTCACTGGTTTAGGGTTTTTCTGCGGGAAAACTGAAAAATCAGTAAGGCAAAATAAATCGAGAAGGCATTTATACTGACCAAAACAGACCAGGGTTGGGTTTTCGGGGGTTTGTTTGGTTTTGACCAAAGGTGTTTTAGGGACTTTGAAGAGGACCTGAAAATTGTTATTCAGCCTGGCATTTATTTTGCCATATGTGCTGACTTCTAGCTTTCCGAGCTGAACAGCCTAATCCTTGATCATCCCAGAATGAGTTTAGGAATTTGTAATCATTTCCTTTTTACTGGGTATTTGCATACATCACTAACCAGCTCGGTTGAGAAGGACGAGCAGTCCCTCTGTGCTGAAACAGAACGATGAGAATTTGGGGCCAAACTGAAACGTCCATTTATCAATTAGTCCTTAATGAGCATTTATGGATAGATGACAATATGCAGAGAAGACAAACCCCCTTCCAGAGTGCACATTTTCAAATAGGCTACTCAGAATGGTTAGGGTTTTTTATATTTTTATCCACGGTTTGCATTAGGGCTCTGTGCTGAGGGGAAGGGTCAATGTATATAAATAAGAAGGATATCTGGCAAGATTGGGAACATGACCTCTTGCCCTCCAAAGCCTGGGAAGCCCTAGTGAATGCTCCCAGTCTTAGCAGTGTATGGACACGGTGTGAACTCTCCCCTCTGCATACAGAGTGGGGGTTAGAGGTTAATGAATGAGTGCTCTCCTCGCACACGAGATCCTGTTCGATGGTGGCTTTATAAAGAAGGGCTTAAATGGGGTCAGAATAGGACCTGCATATTGCTTCCAAACTCTCTAAATCTTTTTGAAGTGATGGCGTTCAGAGATGACACCCTTCCACCAGGGAAGGGAGACGTGAGGCTCTCGTGCTTAGGGAATTGGACGCAGCTACTGGTTCCATATGTCTAAAAGCAGGACCAAATGGAAAACAAAGCCGGGGAGGGGGGAATCCTTGCTGCCCCCTATTCTTCTCTAGTAATCCCTTAAAAAATAATTGCAGACCCAAACCTCTGGCCTCCAGCACATTTTCCACTTGATTAGAGGCCTTTGTGAGGTAGGGAAAGGGACCTGCAGCCTTGTACATTGTGCTGAGGCCTGAAATGTCCAGCTGGGATTTTTTTCCATCAAAAGGGGATTTTAGTAAAACCATTATCAGGGGCTTAAGAAGAAAAGCTGTTGAGCTGCAAGTGAGGGGGTAGATTAGCATTAGCAGGCTTGTTTTGGGCAACTGGTGGAAGGGTGGGAAGGTGTTTGCAGCCCTGCACACAAGTGCTGTGGTTTTTCTGGAAGTTCCTGGCAGGTGCAGAGGCAGGAATGGGCACAGGAGTGGGAGCTCCAGGGCTTGGGAATGGTTCATGGTTGGGGGGGGCGCTGCTCCTCTGGGGCATCAAGTGCAAGGCACCCCAAATCCCCCAAATCCAGGAGGATTGCAAGAGCATTCAGGACACCTGCCGGATGGTGTGTCAGAGGCCCGAGCCATGCTTCATTTGAGGCCATGTACATCCGTGTCACCCCCCCACCACCACCACCATGCTCTGTGTACCTCTGCTCTGCTGGAACTCGAAGAACTGGGTCATGGCTGTGCTGGATTAACCTGGATGTCTGTGTGGACACCTTTACTTTTGTGGGGCCGAGACTGATGGGACGTTAGGAAAGCAGCAGCCGTGGCTGCCCTGTGAGCAGGGGAGTGGCCAGGCTGTGTGGGCTGGCGAGCTCTGCCCTGGGAGCCCGCTATGGGCAGGGTTTCGGGGTTCTCTAAAGGCATCTTCTGGGGATCTCTAGAGCTGTGAGCTACACCTTCTTCGCCAAAATGAAGTCTAGAAGCCCGAGTGGAGTGGAGCTGGTGGGCAGTGGAGCCAACTGCTGCCTCAAGGGCCTGTGTGAGGGATGTCACCCCCAGCGGCCCTGGATGCTTTCTCTGTCTCCCTGGCTGCACTGTTGTCCTGGCTTCTTTTCCCTGTGCAACCAGGATGGTGGCTGGAACATACTGTTCATCCTGCCTGCCTGGAGCATACAGTGGGAGCATACATATAGCGGGAGCATGCAGCAGGAGCATACAGTGGGAGCATGCATATAACAGGAGTATACCTACAGCGGGAGCATAAATACAGCAGGAGCATACATATAGAGAGAGCATACAGCAGGAGCATAACTACAGTAGTAACATACATACAGTGGGAGTATACAGCAGGAGCATGCAGGGGGAGCATACAGCTGGAGCATACATATAGCGGAAGTGTACATATAGCAGGAGTATACAGCAGGAGCATGCAGAGGGAGCATACAGCTGGAGCATACATATAGCGGGAGTGTATATATAGCGGGAGCATACAGCAGGAGCATGCAGGGAGAGCATACAGCTGGAGCATACATATAGCAGGAGCATACAGCGGGAACATACGTACAGCAGGAGCATACGTACAGCGGGAGTGTACATATAGTGGGGGCATACAGCAGGCGATAGAGCAGGAGCATACAGCTGGAGCATACATATAGCAGGAGCATACAGCTGGAACATACATATAGCGAGAGCATACAGTGGGAGCATATGTATAGCAGGAGCATACATAGTATAACAGGAGCATACAGCTGGAGCATACATAGAGTGGGAGCATACAGTGGGAGCATACATATAGCAGAACATACAGCAGGATCATACGTATAGTGGGAGCATACATATAGCGGGAGCAGACACCTGGAGATGAGAATGGCTGTCAGGGGCAGGGCAGCGAACAGAGACCTGTCTGAGCAGAACAGGGTCAGGTGCCCGGTGCGGTCACCTTCCAACTCGTCCTCAGTCACAGTTCACCTGAGGCCAGCCTGGTGGCCTGTGAGTTGGAAGTTTTGTGTCAAGTCAGGCTCCCAACAACCAAAGAAAGGGCGCCTGTCTTCTTGGAGATGTGTGCAGGCTCACGAGAGCTGGTCTTGGAGATGGCCAGTCATTCTTCTAACAACCATCTGTAGGAGCTGCTGGTCCTTAAATAGCTTATGCTTTCCTCGTTATGTCACTTGCCTTGATTGTTTCTGGCTCCTGGGTCCGCCCTGTGTGTTCTCCTCCTCGGCTCCGTGTGGAGTAATCCGGGCTGTCTGTTCTTGCCGCTGGACCCCTTTTCCTTACCGGGGTTCCCATCCCTGAATCTGGACCTGGTGTGGTCACTGACCGTGGCATATTGGAGCTACAATGTCCCTAAAGCTGCCTGGGAAGATTTCCTGCTTGTATAAGACCTTCATGAATGGTCCCAGGAACGGTGATTTGCTTCCTGGCTGTGCCCTGAGTTCCAGAAAGTTTTCGCTTCTTTTCTCATTCTCGAACCCAAAATGACCTGTGTATTACTGAATGAATAAAGCGGTGCCCCATCCAGTGACTACAGTTTGGTAGAAGTAGCCATGGGGATATCCACCTTCCTCCTTCCACACTTTTATTCCATGCCTGCGCCAACTGCTCTTCAGATCCCAGGTGTGGATTCCCTGAGGCCAGACTATTGAGCACCAAAAGGGAAGAGCCCTGAGGCCTCGCCTCACCAGCCCTCAGCCTGCCCCTGATTGTGTCATTTTATGGAATCTGGCCAAGTCAACTTACAAGTCCTTTCCCTTTAATTTCTCCTACCTTCTTCTAATGTCTTTTCCATAGGAAAAGATATGGGAGCGACCTTACTTCTCTATCATGCTCTTAAACATTTTCTTTTTTTTTTTTTTTCAAGATTTTTTGTTTATTCATTTGAGAGAGAGACAGAGAGACAGAGAGAGCACAAGCAGGGGGAACAGCAGGCAGAGGGAGAGGGAGAAGCAGGCTCCCCGCTGAGCTGGGAACCTGACATGGGGCTCTATCCCAGGACCTTGAGATCATGACCTGAGGTGAAGGCGGATGTCTAACCATCTGAGCCACCAGGCGCCCCTATGAAATTTTCAATTTCATAGACTCCTTTAGATTTTATGAAGATGTCTTCATCTGGGCAATAAAGATTCTCATTTTATAATGAAATAATAAAAGTAGGTACTCCTAAAACTTAAAGTGTTTTGTTTTTCCTGAAAGGCTCTCTAGAATTTTTCATTAGAGATGATATGCTTTCTATTTTTTTGCACTAAAAAAAGCCAGCAGTTTTACTATTGTTGTTAACATTATCTCCATGTAGGACTGTAAAATTTTACTCCATTTGTTCTCCCAAACTTCCCAAATATGGCAATGTGACAGAATTTGTACAAGATGGTCTTTAAGAGAAATTAGAAATTGATGTTTGATTCCCACAGCCTCCAAATGCAACGCATCCACTGTGAGCTAAATCAGGGAACCTTTATGAGGTCACACCTGCTACCTTGCTTGGAAAACAAAGTGCTGCGCACCTAGGCTCCTTCAAATAGATTCTCTGATGCTTTAAAATTCGATTTCATCTTTTTGGCAACGCGAGATTCCTCCTTTGTCAACTCTCAGACCCTGGGGAAATTCTCTGGAGCGGGGGAAGGTGGTGTGGGCATTTGTGTGAAGGGAGGAGGTCTGGGTTCCCCACTGGAAATAACCTCCAATTCGCAGACAATGCTGCCGCCTGCTGACGAAACACAGGGCTTGCAGACTTTGTGGAAAAATACATTTCATGTTTCCCCTTTCCGTCTTCCCCATTGGAAAACGAATTTCCATTCGTTTGCATTAACTATACTTTCTTCTTCTGCCGTGTAGTGGATCTTAAAATCATCTTAGTAAGCTCGGGGGAAAGAAAAATACAAGGTTGGACTGCTAGCTAGACCTGATTCGTCACTGCATCACAGTGGGGAGGATCAGTCTTGTGTGAGTGGGAAAGGTTTGCTGTTTTGGGGTTTTGTGGGGATGGGAAAGGTCAAGGAACAATCTAGAAGGAGTCAAAATTCATTTTCCACCCCTGCCTTTCAATGAAGTGTAGTGTTTGACTTCTGTCTCCTAACTCGCATATACACATTTTTATTCCTTTTTTTAAAGTTTTATTTATTTAAGTAATCCCTACACCCAACATGGGGCTTGAACTCATGACCCTGAGATCAAAAGCTGCATGCTCTTCCAACTGAGCCAGCCGGGCGCCCCTATCTGATTTTATTTCTAAAGTAAGCAGCAATGAGGCTCTTGGCTGCTAAAGCCTGTGTGGTGCTTACTCAAGTGAATTTCAGCAGCTCCTCTTGTGATTCCACTGAAATGTAGGCCCTTGTGTGTGGGAAAAAGATAGGGCAGCTGTCTTCCTTTGGACCATGCTGTTCTGACTGTCGTCAGTTGACTCCGAGCACAATGGCAGGACATCTGCTCAAGTGCACAGACGTCAGCAAAGGCTGGAAGAGCCAGTCGTCTGTCTATCCCAGACTCACAGAATGTGGAGACCTTCCCTGCTTCCTACAACAGCAAGCTGGGAGCTTGATAAAGCTTTGGGGATCAGAGAACCTGGCCATACCGTCTTTCCAGATTCCTGAAACTCATTAAAATGTGCATCTGAAATGATGTAGAAGAGCTAGAAATTGTCACTTTTATTTGTCATTTCCATATTGTTTGCTTAGGACACACCTACTGTCCTTTTATTATTTTATTTTATTTTAGGTTCACAGCAGTGAGATTTTGAACTATGAAACTAAGGTTTAAAACACTGAAGTAAAAATGGAAGGTACCAATTAGTTATCTTCCATCTGAGAACATTAAGAATCTGAGGGCCTTACCTGTTGCGATTCCTCTCGTTTTATCCATCTGTCCAGTTTTAGCCTCGGGGGTTTTACTAAAGATTCTAGGAGTTGTATGACTAGTTTTTATGGTTCCTCCCTATTTAGAGACCATTTCTCAAAAAGCAAAATGGTAGCAGGAAGCTATTCCTACACAGATATGTACATAAAAATTCCAGTTTAGGGGGCGCCTGGGTGGATCAGTGGGTTAAGCCTCTGCCTTTGGCTCAGGTCATGATCTCAGGGTCCTGGGATCGAGCCCCGCATCATCGCTCTCTGCTCAGCAGGGAGCCTGCTTCCTCCTCTCTCTCTGCCTCTCTGCCTACTTGTGGTCTCTGTCTGTCAAGTAAATAGATAAAATCTTTAAAAAAAAAATGCCAGTTTAGGGTAAGGATTTCCTAAGGAGAAATATCATGGATGTTTGTAAATATTTTCGTATTCTTTTCAGATGAGAACAGTTCTTTCCAAGCCATGCTGCACTATCCCGTGCTATTTTTTAAAAAGTTAATCTGGTCTCAAAGAATGATTTTCCCACAGTCCGATTCCAGGGACGTGAATCCACTCTGAGAGGAGTAGTAATTATTGAACAGACAGCGGTGTGCTGGGCCCCCACCTTCTGGAGTATGGATTATATAAGCTGAGGAGTAACAAACATTAACAGTGTCCCTGATATTCACAAATGAGACCCTTGTACTCTTTCTGGACAAGAGGGATTGGTAACTAAAACATCTGTTATGTCAAGTCTTTTTACCTTTGAATGGAGAGGAATAGCTGTGGATCCTGCCTCTCAATTCTGCTTTACAAGGACTGGGTGACAGACGTTGGCGGTGCGCTGGACACGCGCTAGATCCGTAGCTTTGGGACTACGGCGAGCACAGACTTAGAACACACGCATCACTGTTTGTGACAAAGCAGTGCCTGGAAAACTGGTTCGAGTCCTCTGAGGACAACAGGTGACAGGTGTGACACAGCTGGCTACCTCAGTACCCTATAGCCCATTTACCCAATTGCTTCTTCAATAACCCTATACATAAAGCTTGCAAGACACATCTAAGTTTGCATAATGTAATGTGTAAGTAGTAGTAACTTTCAGCAGTTGGGTTTGTTTGTTCTTTTTTTTTCTCCCAGTGAAAATAGGCTCTGGTTTGGCACCTTTCTGAAGCCAAGGGGTCAGGGTGGTATTTGCAGGGTCTTAGGGAAAGATCAAAGAGCTACCTGCCTGTTTATCCCCCTCTGTTGTGGTTGTTAAAGTCTGAAGCAGTCCCCTTTCTGATATGCGCTCCTCACGTCACCGAGGCAAAACCTTTGCAGCCTTGTCGAGCCTCTTTTCCCATTTATAAAATTAAGTGTGCAGTATCAACCAGATTTGTGAAAACAAACATTTTTGAGACAGAAATTGAACACTACGTTATGACTCAATTCTTCCAGCAGATTGCGTTCGCGTCCCTAACACGGTCTCACCCAGGGTTTCTTTGGGGCTGCAGAAGGACCTCATTCTTCTCTTCTTTGTAATGGACACTATTTTCCACCATCACAAATAAAAGCAAACTTACAAGGATATGTGGCATTTGGCCTTTAAACAATTAAAGTCGAAGAGGAATGAGAGAATAAAAACTTAAGTTTTTTTTTTTTTTTTTAAGAAAATGACACGCATTTTTCTGGGTTAACAAACAGCAAGCAGAGGAATTCCACTTCTATTTTGTTTTATTTGCAGGGCTGCTTAGCATAGCCCACGCTATTGCTGCACAGTTAAGATCTCAAGCTTACTTTCTTTCGCACCTTAACTGGAAGACTCGACTTTACATGGTACCGAATGTTCTGGGTTGGTACAGGCCACTCCTCCCGGCAAAGTCAGAGCAATCCCTGGAAAAGAGGAAAAGACTGAAACTGATCATTGGTGGACATTTAAATGTACTCATTGTCCAGAAAGGATTCGCTTTCTCTCCAAGCCCTAAGAGTACCTGCTCTTATTCTGGCTGTGCACTTACCTTTGCTGGGTTCTCAGTTATTAATAGTTGGCAGTGATGAGTGTCTCATTTGTTTGATACCATTCACTTTGCAAAATAATTTAACTTCTACATCATGTTGGAACAAAAATGAGAGACACGGCCTAAGCATAGGCCTGCATCTGGACATAGCTTTCCAGCGTCTGGTCCTGTGCTCCAAACCCTCACCCCTGCCTCCCCACGGGTTCCGAGGGGCACAACATTTAGGTGTTGCCCTCTACTAAGTGGCCTGAATGACCTGAAAAGGGAGTGACGTGAGCTGCAGGGAAGAGAAGGGCAACAGAGAGGGCGATGGCCACGGGACTGGCTGGAGCCTCCCTCTCTCCAGCAGGGCAGCGGGGAACAGAGGCCAGGCCTTCCACCCCCTTGCAGGGGAGTGGCAAGAGATGGTTGTCAGATGCTGCTCGAGGCCTCGGTTTTGTTTTACAAATGCGATCTTTTAATCAAGAGGTTCTTGTTCTTTGGAAACACGGAGGTCCTGGGGGCCATTACCTTTTCCCCTTTGAGAACTCCAGTTCACATTTCCTAAGTCAGAAGTGAAAAAGGGTTTGCTTATTTCAAGACCAGCGTCTCTCTAGTAAGCGCGGCAGGAAAGCACCAGGATTTAGCGGGGAGGCCATGCTTCAATTTACATATCAAGTGTTCTTTTTTCAGAGAAAGTTCTTACCTTTAAAAGGAAAATCCAATAAAAAGAAACATTTCCTTTTCTCAGATCTTTGTTGCTGATGTGAATCATGAAAGAGTATGATCAATTTGAATTTTCTTAACTCTTTGAAGACATACTGTAAGTTAGGCAAGCATCCCTATTCCTGTTGCCAAATGTGGGGTAAATGGGGCGCCCCCCCTCCTTAGGACTGAGGAATCTGGCCGGAGGGAGTCCACAGCGGCAAGGATCACAGGGCACCGCCCAGCACTACTACCTGGAGGCCAGCCGTGGCCCTTAGGGGACTGCAGAAACGGAACCCCACTGTTGTCTTTAAAGTCCAGACAGACTTTAAGGGCTACTGCCCTCAGAAAGGTACATGGAGCCCTGTCCCCACCACCACCCAGACCGTTTCCATGAGGTTTATTACTTCTATGTGATGAAGTTTACACCAAGTTCCCATTTTGGTTTTTCACTTCTGAAGTTGCAGCCAGTAGTACCTCAACCAGGTTTTTTCTACTATTCTAAAAGCTGCCCTGAAGTGCCTTTTAACTTTTGTAGCACCCGCAAAATATTATCAAGTCCTTTTCTTTAGTGCTTTTAGTTTTTTTTTTGTTTGTTTGTTTTTTTAAGATTTTATTTATTTATTTGACAGACGGAGATCACAAGTAGGCAGAGAAGCAGGCAGAGAGAGAGAGGGGGAAGCAGGCTCCCTGCTGAGCAGAGAGCCCGATGTGGGGCTTGATCCCAGGACCCTGGGATCATGACCTGAGCCGAAGGCAGAGGCTTTAACCCACTGAGCCACCCAGGCGCCCCTTTAGTGCTTTTAGTTTTTAAAAGCATTTCTTTCCATTCCAGTAGATACGGTGGAGATTGGATCCACCCAAATTCCCTTTAAGGACGGCCCTGTGGCCTGCGCTTGTCCACATGGTGATCAGACAGCTACCACTCACTTCTGTGAGGTCACCTCACTGGAACTCAAGATAGGGTTAGTAACTGAACCATCGCAGAGTACAGAAGGGAGCTGGCCTTGGGAGCGGGCCCTGGTGTGAGTCCTGGTTTCCCTCCGTTAGTGGCTGAGTGACTTCAGACGAGTACTATGTATCTGGAAATCAGGATACCTGTTTCAACAGGCTGCTTTGAGGACTGAAAGGAGAAATTTACAGGTACCATGCAAAGCATTCCCCAGGTTCTCAACACATATTCATTTCTTTCCATCCACAAAGGTTGAGAGATAAACAGTTAACCTTGGCTGATGAAAGTAAATGGTTTATTCATCATTTCCAGAGACACTCCAGATATATTCTTAAGTATACCCAGTTCAGGCTGAGGACAGTAGGCCCGTGATCTTCACTTTCAAACATTAATTTACCGACCTTTAGTCAAGCTTATCTCAGCCTTTCAAGTAAAAAACAACAACAACAAAAAAAAACCAAATAGGAAAGTGGAAAAGCCTTCCTGGTAGTTGGTAGGATTATTTTGTGTATTAAAATGAAGAATGTGAGCACAGAGTCTAAGACTTAGGAGGTGCTCAAATTTTTATTGACTGAATCCATAGTCATGCAGTCTTTTGGAGGAAGAAAAACAGTCCGAGAACTCACAGCTTGTGGAAGCTTAATGCGGTATAGTGCCAAATGCTAAATTAGAAAGCTGACCCTAATTCCACGTCCCGACTTCTTACTAGGGTTCACACATTTTTTTTTCCCCCAGGCAATAAGCACTGTAATCTAAGAGGGAAGAAAGAGATCCACACCTTCCCCAAAGAAAAGGAAGATGGATCTAGTGTCAGGCTCAATTAGACCCAATTGTGATGGCTCTCCAAAAAGGAACAATGCCGCTTTTGTGATATGCTCAAGCAGAAAGCTTGGAAATTTTACAAAACAATCTCACCCCGAGAGAAACTTGGGTTCTAGCTCTCTTCCTGGAAAGAGATGTCTTTGCAGGCAAGTTTTATACCGCTCTTATTAGTCCTTGCTGGGATCTGTATTTGTTTGTTTAAATATAATCTCAGAAACAGCTAAGAAAGACCTATGTGAAACCAGGAATGTGAATTACTCCACTGTTGGAGTATTTATGCCCTGCCACTTCCGCAGCCCAGTCACAGGGGTGTTGATTATTTAGTTATTGTCTACCAGAGGGAACCCTTTGCTAGAATTGTTGGTATTCATTTCTCCGCCCCGAATTCAGCCTAAGAGCCCTCACCACAGTGGATCCGAGTGGCCAGCTTCGGTGCTGTGAGTGCTTAAAATGCAAATGTGCAAGAACTCCTGGCCAACCTCCCCATCCCCCAGGAAAGTGCTTAAATGCAGCGGGGCCTGGAGGAGAATGTTAAAAAGAGGGACTGAACTGCCTTCCTCCTTTCCACCAGGACCCTCACTCACACTGTGAGATTCAGCATGCATGACTGAGCAAGTGAGCGGGCAGGCAAGGACAGCGCTCTTTTAACTTTTCTGAACAATGGCTTCAGTTCCCTCCACCCTTCACCATTTCACATCCTTCCCACACCCACTCGGAGTGGAAAGAAACCTGTCTTCCCCACTTCCACATCTCTGGACCCATTTTTCAACAGGACCCCTGGATCTCATTTCCACCCTGGGGAAATTGTGTCTCTTAACAGATCAAGTTTTTTTTTAAAGTTCCATTTTCTTCAGTTTCTTTCAATTTCCATGTTGTTGACAGTTTAAAACCGAAAATTATATAAATCTCCAGTCCAGTCACATTTCTAGCAACAAAACATTTGGAGGTCAGTAGTAAACCTTATACAGAATAAACTTGTAACCATGAGCTTACTCACAGCACATAGGATGCACTGAACTCTATACCTTATTTCCTCCTAGAGTACAGACAGCACCTCCTACTTTGGCATGTACCCAAACACACACTGCCTTCAAAATAATTCACAGATACAAGGTTTTTTGTTTTTGTTTTGTTTTTTTTTTTCAAAAACATACTTCATATTTCCTCTTTTATTATATAAATATCAGTTTAACCTTTTACTGTAAGAATATAAACGTTTTAAGAGGATCTTTGTTATTATTTATACAAATTCACAAACAGTACAATTAATTGATAAAGGTCTCTGGGTTTCTTTAACTCCATGGTCTCGCATGTTGCTGTGGAGGATTCTAAAAAAATAAACCAATGAACAAAAACTCCCAACAAAAATATACATCCTACTCAAAAGCGATTTTTTTTAAAGCCACAAGTCCCAACCCCCACCAAAATAAAGAAAGCCATCTATTCCTCCATTTAGAAACAGATTGTTGTAAAACCCACAAACTCCCGTTTTATTAACAGAGATAAGACATGAGTTTCAGTCTCCTCCCCTTCAGGTTAGAGCCCCAGGGGCTCCGCAGGCCAACTCTGCTCCTCTGCTTCCAACAGGAAGCCTCACCGTGTGACCTTTTTGTGGGGAAACTTGGAAGAGGGTGAGGGTAGGGCATAATTTGCATATATGATAATCATTTTCAAGACACAATCTGCATCTCAGACGAACAAACAAACAAAAGTTCGACTCTCATTTCTTCCACACATTTGTGCTATAAATTAAGTCAAGATTTACGAACACCGTTGGGCCCTCAAAATCCCAATGGGCAGGGAGAAAAAACGATAGCCAGAATGTGGAAGCGGGACACATTGGATGGATGGGGTTTGGGAAGAAGCCAAAACAAAAAAGACGTACAAACCCAATGGGCATCTTTCCAGTCTAGGCACAAAAATGTTTCAGTCTCAAAATATCTCTCTTGTAGAATTCCAGGGCTTCAGAGAAAAAAGTAAACTAAAACGAGGTAGCCAGACATATATATATGTATATATATATAATTTATATATATATAATATATAGACTATATTCAGCAGAAAAAAAAGGACCGTGATTTCAAATTTCTTCAAAAAACAAAAACACGAAAAAGAAAGCAATTAAAAGGAAATGAGCGTGAATAGCAGAGTACTGTAGGAGAAGTGATGAGAAGAGCCTGGGATTAGTTACAAAGTGGGAGGAAGAAGGGTGAAAAGGCCGTGGTAGTTGGGTTTGCTCTTTATACATTTCAAAATAAAAACCAGATCACAGTATTCAAATGAAAGCTTAAGTGAAGGCAGACATTTTCCTCAACTCCCCAGGGTCTTAAGGACTAGTCACTCCCCACCCCCTCCCCCATTTCCAAATGCAAAGCAGTGGGGATACAGTAGCTCAAACAGTCCTCCATCCCCCTGCAGAGAGGAGTGGGTGGGTAAGTAGCTGAATCCGTCCCTTCATCGTCAGGGGAAACAAGAGGGGAGGAAGGTAGGGGTAGCATAGGAACCCCAGATGCAATGGGAATGGGCGTGTAGTGGGCCGAGGTGCCGGAGGAGGGAGAAAATGAGCCTGAGGCTTCGTGTCCCTGCCCCCATCTCATCCGCTGCAATGATCTCTGTGTAAGTGTGCATGTCGAGTGAGGGGGGCTGGGGCGTGGTGGTGACCCGAGGATGAACAGGGCGGGACAGGGGGAGCAGGTGCCACCGCCCTCACCTGACCTTCTCACTGTCCGTCATCTGCCAGAGTCCCAGGTTGAGTACCTTGAGGCAGGGCAGCTGCGTGATGCGCTCCAGGCCGCGCTTGGTGATCCGGGTACAGCCATACAGGTCTATGC
Source organism: Martes martes (assembly GCF_963455335.1). Lineage (NCBI taxonomy): Eukaryota > Metazoa > Chordata > Mammalia > Carnivora > Mustelidae > Martes > Martes martes. The sequence goes on from NC_137895.1 coordinate 106,220,140, forward strand.
CGGTGAGCTGGCTCAGGTGCTCCGCGATCAGCTCCAGGCCCTTGTCTGTGATGCGCACACACTGTCCGATGTTGAGCGTGCGCAGCCCGTGCATCTGCCGCACCATGCGGTTGATGCCATCATCGCTGATGTGGCAGGAGCAGAGGGACAGGGACTTGAGACCGTCCAGGCCCTGGGCTATGTAAGCCAGGCTCTGGTCCCCCACCTTGTCACAGAAGGACACATCCAGCCCTGAGAGGCGCAGGCTGCCCATGGCCAGATGCATGATGCCCGTGTCGCTGATATTATCGCAGGAGCGCAGGTTAAGGCTGCGGAGGCTGCCCATGTGCGACAGGTGCAGGAGGCCCGCGTCCGAGATGCCCCCGCAGAAGCTGAGGTTGAGGAGCCTCAGGCCCGTCAGCCCCCGGGAGATGTGCTTTAGAGAAAGGTCGGTGAGCTTCTGGCAGTCCTGCAGCGTGAGCTGCTCCAGGCCCAGGCAGCCCTCGGCCGCGCTGCGCGTCATGCCGGCCAGGTGCCCGATGCCCACGTCCGAGAGGTGGCGGCAGCTGCGGAGATTAAGGCTCTTGAGGCGCTGCAGGCCCCAGGCGATGAGCAGGAGGCCGGTGTTGGTGATGTTGCTGCAACCCCCCAGCTCCAGCACCTCCAAGCCCTTGAGGTACTGGGCTATGCGGCCCAGGCTGCTGTCGGTGATCTGCTTGCAGAGGCTCAGGTTGAGGGCACGCAGGGAGCCGATCTCCTGCACAAACGCGTGGCCCAGCCCGTTGTCAGTGAGGTTGTAGCAGCCGCTTAGGTTGAGACTCTCGATGTTGGCCATGCCCTGGATCACGTAGCTGAGGCTGCGGCGGAGGCTCAGGATCTGCACACGGCGGATACCCCGGGCCTGCAGGCTGGGGAACAGCGACGGGTTGGCCCGGCGCAGGTGCAGCTTGGCCTCCACCCCCCGCCACACCGACTTGTGGTAGGCGGCGTCCCGCCAGGCCGTGCACACCTGCGCCGCGCGCCCCTTATCCCGGACGTCCAGGTAGCCGAAGATCATGGCCAGCAGCTCGGGGAACAAGCACGAGATGTGGGTCTCCATCTTCCTCCTCCCCCCTCCGCGGCGCCGGGGGGGAGGAGGCGCGGGCCCCGCCGCTCCTGTCCCGAGAGGCGACAAGAGCGGTTCGCCCCAGCCGCTGCCGCCGCCGCCGCCGCCGCCTCGGGCCCAACGGACGGCCCCTCCCCGCCTTCCGGCTCCGGCCGCCGCCGCCGCTCCTCCTCCTGGTCCGTCCGTCCTTCCTTCCTTCCTGCCGGCTTCGCCTCCCTTCCCTTCCCTCCCCCCGCCCCGGGCTCCGCTCGGTCCTCACATCCCGGGCGGGGAAGGCGCCCTCTCACTCACTCCCGAGCCCGGCCGGGCCGCCGCCTCCGCCGCCTCCGCCGCCTCCGCCGCCTCGGGTCTAACCACGCCGCGCTCGGGCCGCGCCGCTCCGCCCGCTCCGCCCGCTCCGCCGCCGCTCCCACGCCCCCTGCCGCATCCTCTGCCTCCTGCTACTGCCGCCGCCGGCCGCCGCCGCCGCTGCTGCTGCTCCGGGCCAGCGGGCCGGCCGGGGGGCCCCGGGGGCTGCGAGCACGGGCTCCGGGCGCCGAGGAGGCTTCCTGCTGCCTTTGTCTCTCGCCCGCTTTTCAAACCTCCCAGCCCGGGCCGCCCGCACTCCGCCGCCCAGGCGGGGGGACCTGGAGGCCAATCCGGGCCACCGGGCGCACGTTCCTTCTCCCCCCGCCGTCCGCGGCCAGTTGGGAGCTGCCGGCCCGGGCACGGAGGACGCCGCGGCCGGCGCGGCCGGAGCGCGGCTCGGCGCCGGGCCCGGGGCGAGCAGGCGGGCCGCGCGTTTGGTAGAGTCCGGGCCGGACCCCTCTGCCCGACTGCTCCTTCGCGCGTCCCCTCCCGCCGCGCTCCCCCCCGCGCGCGCCCGCGCAATGGTACGAGCCTGCGCTGCCGGAACTGTCGGAGCCGTTACCCTGGAAACCGAGTTCTTCCTAGTCTAGGCGCCCGGATTTTTAACCCTGTAGGCGCCATCTGAGAGCAGCTGTCAGCCAGGCTCTTCCCCACCCTTCTCCTTTTCACCCCGTAGCCTGCTGTTGAGCCATTCCCTTTCTGGGCCACGCCCCAACCCCGTTCCTTCTCTTTTTCTTGGCTGCTGACGTCTGCGTAGTCTTTTCCCAGAGTTTACCCCTACCGTTCCTGACCCTTCTTTTACGCCCTTCTCCCTTTATTATCCCGGCAAGACCCTCCTCCCAGTGGTAGTACTCAATAATCATCACTCCGACTCTCCTTCCTTTTTTTTTTTTTTTTTAAACTGTTCTTAATGCCCCTTAACACGTCCCTGTTATCACACCCCCAGTCCTCCCCAATGGGGCTGCTTCCTACGATCCCTTTCTCTCCGGTCTTGTGCCTCAAATTACGGAGAAACTCGGCTTTATTCATCACTACCTTAGCTTAACACTGACACTCCTCAGCCCTCATTCTAGCACTACCCTTCTAGCATCTTCTGGTAGTTTCCAGACATCAATGCGGTACTTTATACATCAAAACTTCCTTCCACTTCCGCACTTCGTTGCTGAACTGTGGACTGTCGGGAGCGCCACGATGCCCTCGCATCGTGTCAGCTTGCTTTGCGCTTAGAAGGGAGCAGCCGTCCCTAAGCATTTGCTTTATGGTCTTTTTCCTTCTCACCAGCCTCTTGGACTATAAATTGTATGGACAGTTGTACTGAGAGTATATTTGTATCTACTAACGCAGAGATACTTTTTAAATAAAATACAGCGACTATTGGACTTGGTTTAAGGGGCTGCACGCACATGTCTGTTGGTTTATAAACTGGGTTTTATGGAACCAGGGCAGTGCTCTCTTTTAGAATGTGGCTCCTGGGTCTTAAATGCCCACAGACGATGGGATTTCAGCGTTTCCTTTTAACTATCCCCAAACCAAGAATCTTCAGATCAGAGAAAATGACCCTCTGTAATCTTAATGAACTCACAGCTCCATACAACCTGACACAGGACAATCTGATGTATTTATCAGAAAAGGAAAATGGTTTCATTGATTCTTTGAGGACTCAAACAAGATTTTGAATAGGTTCCCTATTTGGTATGTGAGATTAACTTTTGGCCACCTCTCTTTGTTCAAGAGACCAATATTAGACCAAGTATATACAGATTCACTAATAAGCAAAAGATATTTTAGACCCCCACCCACTCACACACCCACCCACCTCTCCTGTTCCTAAATCAGGAAATGCAGAAGCAAAAATTCTTACAAGTTTCCTACTTCACCCACATTACACATGGTGTGAGGCCCATAGATTTTTATAACCTTTCTGAAATAATAGACTGTACTGTTAGTCACCTAGCTGCCCCAGATGTGCTGTGTCAATAAGATGTCACAATTCCGGGCCATACCTGAGCTAATACTCTTCTCCTAGAGTATTTCCGGCCTTGTATTTTTCTCAGTCACTGATGCCTGAACTTTTACCTTAAACTCTACACGAAAGTCACTTTTTGTTGTTGTTGTTGTTCTGAGGATATAGAGGTGTTTGTATTGATGTCAAAGTATGAATCCCAAACACCTTAATCCTACTGAACACAAAACAAAGTGCCAGACCACACATGGGGCCCGGGGAGTGTGTTTGTAGGGGGAGCATGACCGGAAGAAAAGGAGCTTAGTGGTTTTCCTCCTCTAGACAGACCATTGTTCTCAAGTCTGAGAGAGTTGCCTCATTCAGAGGTGCCTAGAGCACTTTCTCTAGAAGCTGGCCATTTGATTCTAGTTCTAGCAAAACGTTTTCTTGAGTGGAACTCTGGAATTTTATTAATACGGAGGCTTTTGTTTAAGACATTCAAACATTTCAAGGATTTTCAGTAATACGATTGTTTTCACATTCAGTAAATAGGAAAGTAAACATTAAGAGGCATCTCAGGAAATGAACATCAGTGGAGAAAAAGAGGTGTGGCATCACAGGAGCCCTGTGTTGTCACATGGTGACTTTGTACGGCTTTGAGAAAATGTGTCCCTTTTTTGGCTCTCAGTTTCCTCATGTGACACGAGGGCAGTTTGACTGGATAATCTTCAGGGACCTTTCCAGTAGTAACACTCTAGGAGACCATGAGCCTAGATTAGTCCTGCTGTCTTCTCAACCCTGGAAGGTATGGATTGTTCCTAAGGCGGTTCAGAGATTATTTTCACATGCAGTAGCTTCTTGGGGGTTTTGGTTTAGGTTCAGATTTGGGGCACAAAAATGCATGGAGGGTATCGTGGAGCAGAGACCCTTATAACCTGAAGAAGATGGATACCGATGTAGAAACTCCTGTGGATAACCATTCATTTTTTCCCCCACCTTCCTGAATTTTATTGAAGAAAAAGCAGTGATGGTAAATCAGTAGAATGTAGTCGATTTTCTGGCATTCTTCCCTCGAAAATGTGACACTGGATTTCCAAACACATGTCAGAGCGTACGTACATGGTTCCCAATTTACTAACTGGGTGAGAAGCTGAAATCCTAAAGTGTTCCCCAGTCTGTGGTCTGGCTGTGGATCTGCAGTAATTGCCTGACTGGCTACTGTGGCTTCATGAAGTTTTGTCTGTAGCTCTCCAACCTCTTCTATGTGCAGCAATCACAGAATTGGAGCAGTTTCATTAAGGACTGCATCTCCTGTGTCAAAACCAAGAGTATGTTTGTCTAAAGCAACAGGAAAGCCCTCTTTTGTTTGATTTGCTGTAGCAACTGCATCCTGAACCAAAATGCGAGTTGGCTTAAGCATTACCAGGTAGCCATCCTGACTGGGAATCTGAAGAAGGTTACCCAAAGCCATTACACCAGCCTTAAAGTCAGGATTATTTACATCCAAATGGATCAATGCCTCTACACCACTGGCATTTTTTGTATTATCATGTCCGAAGTCCTTGTATGTTTCAGCATTATAGCCAGACTCAAGTCCTACAGCTAAACCAAGAACTCAGTCAATTGTTTCTTGCCCGTCTTGAATCTTGAAAGGACAGTTAACATCTCTGAGATACTTTTCAAAGAACTTGGGCCAGTCACTACTGTGGATATTTCTTCAATTACCTCCGCCTTCAATCTTGTAGTGTCTGATTTTCTGGTCTTCAAGCCAAACAATCAAGTTTCTAAATTCTGGTTCATCTTCGTGGTTGAAGCCAGCAGGGTTGTGGTAGTCGAGGGCCATAAGCTTGCCTTGGAACATGGTCCCTGCTTCTTGCTGTAGTTCCCTGGGCTTCTCCTGGGAGTAGGGGAGGCAAGAAGGAGCAGGCAGTTCAAGTACATATCTTAAGGACTTGTTGAGATTTTTGTGTATTACTCAACAAGTTGCAACCAGAAAGAAGTTTTTTCTGAATGAGCTTCTGTAAAGAAGCAGAAATGATAGCCTTGTATAGGAAGTCTCTCCAAAACTTTACCAAGAATTTTTAAGGGACAAGATTTGCAAATAGGGTGTGTTTTTCACCTGGGTGAGGCCTGGGAAAATTGAGAGGCCCAACCCAAATATCAAGCTTACTTAAGGGTGTGTATACTTCCTCATTCAGAGAGGGAAGATTTGGCAGGAAAGATCAGAAGACATCTGTAGCTTTTTAAACTCATTCAAAAAAAACATAGATCCAAAACTAGTGACCCAGAGTCTTGCTGGTAGGTATTATTAGATCAAAGGAATTAAAATATTTTTGTGTGTGTGTTATTTTTTTTTAAGATTTATTTATTTATTTGAGCAAGAGAGAGTGTGTGTGAGCAGGAAGAGGGGCAGAGGAGGAGGGAGAGAAGCAGACGTCCCGTGAGTGGTGAGCCCCGACTTGGGGCTTGATCCCAGGACCCAGAGATCATGACCTGAGCTGAAATCAAGTCAGTCCTTTAACCGACTGAGCCACCCCAGCACCCCTGTTGTGTGTTTTAGATTAACTCTAAAGTCTCCATGGCACAACGTCCATTATATAGCAGGTACCCTGTAAATGTTGCTGAACTGAAATGAATGAGAGTAGTAATAACATAATATCTTTATGAAAGACTTTGGACATATCAAAGACATATCAAAACTTCTCCAAGAGTCTGGACAAGCAATAGCAATGGATAGCTGAGGTTTATAAAATGGTACCTTTCCAACTGCTTTCCAACTTCAGGATTTCCTGACAGCAACATTCTCTTCATTTCTAGTATTACTAAACAAGAGAGTACCTCGGGGCACCTCTTGGTTAGAGAATATTAAAGATAATAGTGGGCGAGGACTGGATTCACTGATTGTGAACAAGAGATTTAAGCAGCAGCAAAGGAACAGATAGCCTGATTTTAAAATTGGCAAAGAACTTGAATAGACATTTCTCCAAAGACGATATACAAATGGACAACGAGCAAATGAAAAGACGCTAACCACCACTAATTGCTAGGGAAATGCAAATTAAAAGCACAGTAAGATAGCACCCCACACTTATTAGGATAGCTACTATTGGTAAGACAGCAAATAAACAAGTGTTGGTGACATGTAGAAAAATTGGAACCCTGACATACTGTTGGTGGGAATGTAGGATGTTTCAGCCCCTGAGGAAAACAGTATAGTGGGTCCTCAAAAATTTAAAAATAGAATTACCACATGTATAATCAGCAATTCCACTTCTGGGTTTATATCCTCCCCCCCCCCCCGGATGAAAGCAGGGTCTCAAAGAGATATTTGTACATTCATCATTATTTACAATAGCCAAAATGTGGAAGCAACCCAAGCGTCCATCGATGATGATTGGATGAGCAAAACATGGTCTATACATGCAATGGAACATCACTCAGCTTTAAAAAGGAAGGAAATTCTGGCGCAGGCTACAACGTGAAGGCATCTTGAGGATGTAATGCTAAGTTAAATAAGCTAGTCACAAAAAGACAAACGAGCTCACTTATATGAGGTATGTAGAATAATCAAAGTCAAAGAAACAGAAAGTAGAATGGTGTTTGCCAGTGGCTTGGGGGAGGAAGAAATGGGGAATTGTTTATTGGATATAGAGTTTCATTTTTGCAAGATGGAAAGTTCCAGAGATTTGTTGCACAATGTGAATATACTTAACACCACTGAATTATGTACTCAAAAAATAGTTAAGATGGTGAGTTTTACATTATATGTATTTCAGTGTAATTAAAAATGTTTAAATAGAACAAACATTTTGAAATAAAGATGTAAATAAAAGGAAAAAATAGGTGAAAATTGTTCTCCTATTAACAAATTGCCCTGAATACCCTGAACTATTTGTTTACTTTCCCCAAATTATTAGTTTGCTATATCCTATAAACATGGGCTTTAACCATCACATTAAATAAGGGTTTGGGGTCTGGGTAGCTAGAGCCCTCTCCTTAAGTTGACTGTGCACTTTATTTTTTATTTTTATTATTACTATTTGTCGGGGGGAAGGGGGTTTTATTTGGGCAGACCTGGGGACAGGGAGGTTCTGCATCCAAAAGAAGGTGTTGGGCCTCTTGGTGGTGATGCGTGGCTTGTGCTGGGACAGCGGGGACTTGATCTGGGAATGGTGGAACTGCCCCAGTGCGGGTCGGAGGCACGCTGGTCGCGGAATCCTCCACCTTCTGGGTCTGGATCCAGTGGGCGCTCAGGTCCGGAAAGCACTGGTGACAGTGCCCCCAGTGGTCAGGTGCTGGGACTCCCAGTACAGGCCGTGTATGGGTGCTGCTCTGGGAGTCGCCCACCGGGGGGATTTCTCCAACACCTGTCTACACTGGAAAATTTCCCGTGAAGACTTCTTCATCTTCTTCCGCTGAGACACAAAGCACTAGAAGGGGCACTTGGCGACCAAATGATGAGGTGCCAAGATTCGCAGAGTGCAGCGGCTGGGGTGGGCAGGCAGCGTACCCAAGCTTCAGGGGGCCGTCCCTGCTCTCGCGGGCACCCACGAAAGGCGACTACGCAATTTGTTGTCCGAACTGGAAAAACTCAGGAGAGCGAAAGGGGGTGCCACTAATGATCACACTCATACATACACAGACACACACACACATACCATGAATGGTCACTACCCCCTTCTCGAAACGGGTTGCCATTGGTAATTTGTAATTTGCAAGTTTTCAGCATTAACTCTAGTTATTTTATTTCTTTTTAAAGATTTGACAGAGAGAGAGAGCAGAAGCAAGGGGAATAGCAGAGGGAGAGGGAGAATCGGCCACCCTGCTGAGCAGGGAGCCCCATGCCAACTGGATCAGAGGACCCTGGGACCACGACCCCAGCGGAAGGCAGATGCTTAACCCACGGAGCCACCCAGGCGCTCCGAGCATTAACTCTAATGTCTGTTTTGGTATTTTCAGGGACCTAACCAAAGGATTAGAAATATTTTTCTAGAATAATCTTAAATATCAGTTGTCGTTTGTAAATATTAACAAAAATCTTAGGTACTTGTTACAAAGCAGATAGATAAAGCAACTCTTAAAAAAAAAAAAAAGTGTTGTAAATACAGCTGTTTCCAGGGCAGTGAACATCTGAAAAGGTAGATTTCAGTCAGTCAGTACTTCGGAAACGTTAAAACAATTTTTGTGCACTGCTCGGAACTTTGACATAGATAGAGATGTGGCAGTGGTGTTTCTGCCTTTAAGGATTTAGGACAGAACAGTGAGCTGGAGAGCACCTGCTCCTACTGTTGTGTTTCCTGGTGTGTTTCCAGTGCCATTAGAGTGATAGAAATAAAATGTTTTGGTTTAGAGGGTCACCTAGGAAAGCCTAGAATTGCTGAGTAGTAGGTATTGGTGGAGGAAGGTCATTACATAGGGTGGAAACTTACTAGAGAATAGGCTGAAGTTTTCCTTACTGGTTTAGAAAAAAAATAAGAACATCGAATGACTAGTGGCCCTACATTGTCATATTTAGTTATGGTTCTTCCATCTTGAGGCATCAGTTAGGTTAATTGCAAAAAAAAAAAAAAGAAAAAGAAAAGAAAAGAAAGTCACCTTTTCAAAGAATTTTTGGCTTTTTTTCCCCTTCAAGAACAAGGAAACTTTAACTCCTACTTGTCTGGAATTGGAATTCAGTATCCAAAGTCAGGAAATTTGAGTTCGTGGCTTGGACTTCACTACTGTTTTTGCAAACAGATTGCCTTGGGAAAAAAAAAATGTTCTTGGGGCACCTGGGTGGCTCAGTCGGTTGAATGTCTGCCTTTGGCTCTGGTCATGATCTCTGGGTCCTGGGATTGAGCCCCTTATTAGGCTTCCTGCTCAGTAGAGACTTTGCTTCTCTCTCTCCCTCTCTCCCTCTGCCCCTCCCCACTGCTCATTCTCTCTTTCTCTCTCAAATAAATAAATAAATAAAATCTTTAAACAAAAAAAAAAAAAAAAAGAAAGAAAACAGAAAAAGAAATGTTCTTAATTGGCGGTCTTTCTCCTCATTTGCCCAATTCTCTGCTCTCTGACAGGAGAGGTGAATGGCACACATCCAGACAGGGATGGGAAAGAGGAGCCATTCAGTGTTCTGCCTGGCCCCAAAAAAGACCCAGGGGCGAGGGTGGCTTCCCTGGGTGTCTTCCTTGAGTGCCTGGGATATGGGGGCTCCTTAGATCACCTCTGTTCCCAAGACAGCCTCGTGAACTCAATCTCCACCAGATTCGGAGTCCGAAGTTGGGCACTGGAATCCCGGCTCTCCCATTATAGATACATGGCCTCTGGCAAAGTGACTGAAATTCTTTGAGTTTCAGTTTCCTCATCTATAAAATGAAACTAATTCCTGTTCACAGAACGGTTGTGCGAATTCCCTGAGTGGGGAAGTGGAAATCCGCAAGAAAGGCAGGGCCTTAGTGTAGAACCTGGCACAGAGGAGAGATCTAATAAATACTATTTTGGCTTTTCTTTGATAAGTGCACTGTGGGGGGAAAAAAAACCCCACACAGGTGTGCCCCCAAATTGTGTAGATAGACATTTGCTGACAGTTAAACATTTTTTTTAATGTTATTTCCTGTTTTTAAGAAACGTGCAGGTTAAAGGAACGGAAACATAGCAAAAGTGCGAGTGCATGATACCATGATCTTTCGGTTAGAGCAAGCCATCTGTCTCTCTGCACTTCTTGTCTCCTCCGAAAGTCAGGAAGAGCAACGTCTTCCATTCAGTCACCGGTAGTCCCACCCTGCTCTTCTGCTAGAGGAACATCCAACTTATTGCCTTCAACGTATGTTTTCACGACCAACGCTCACACTTTTTCCTAGAGCAGTGGTTCTCAAACTTGAGCATGCATCAGAAGGCCTTTAAAGCCTTCTGAGTCAGGAAGTCTGGGGTGGGGCTGGGACTTGGCATTTCTAACAAGCTCCCAGGTGATATCGATGCTGGGATATCGACCTGGGATCACAACACCAGCCACCTCTGCTGAGCAACTTCCTACTACCCAGTTCTCTTTCTCCTGCTTTAAAACTTCTATTAGGGGGCCCCTCGTGGCTCAGTCTCTTAAGCGTCTGCCTTCGGCCCTGGTCATGCTCGCTAGGTCCCGGGATGGAGCTCCACGTTGGGCTCCCTGCTCAGCGGGGAATCTGCTTCTCCCCCCTGCTCCCCCCTGCTTGCGCTCTCTCTGTCTCTCTCTTAAATGAATAAATAAAATCTTAAAAAATAAATAAAACCTCTATTAAGTTATACTTCCTAAAGGGAAAGCCCTTTTTAGTAAAATAAAAATAACATAGAAAAAAAAACGATGACTGCATTTCCCCCCCCCCCCGCCAGTGACACAGTGAAAACAACATAGGCTTTGTTGTCAGACAGATTCTGGCTTAAAATCTTGACTCTATTACTTATAAGCTCTGTGATTTTGGACAAGTTATTTAACCCACTGGGGCCTTGGTTTTCTTGTCTGTGAAATAGGACTGGTTTTTGTGTCTTGAGAGTTGAATGGGATAATGCATGTCACCTCCTAGTATACTTCCTGGCCATAATGAAAATATCTAATATTCATGGAGCATTTATTGTGCATTAGACTTTCTTTTAAGGTCTTTACACAGATGGACTTACCTATACTTCACGACAGTTAACCTGTACCCTCTATGAAGAAATTTCCATTTTACAGATGAAGAAGCTATGGCATAGAGCAGTGACTTGCTCAAGACCAAACAGCTAGTGGAATGGGAATTTGAACTTAGTCTGCATCTGGAGACCACATTCCAAGTCACTGTGCTTTGCTGCCTTCACAGTGCAGGTTGATTGTTCCATCTTGCTAGGATGCAGGTTCTGTATGACACCAAAGAAGGATGGGTCCATGCAAACAACGGTTAGCAGGGAATGAGATAGTGACTGCACTGGGAGCAGTATTGGGCCAGGGCCCGGTATGGGTTTCATGCAACACTTGAAGACCCTGGTTGGTTAGCTAGCCGAGGTAGGTCAGTATTTGTGTGCATGCATGTGTGTGAGAAAGAGAGAGCGTGAGAGAGCGAGAGCACATGTGTGAGTGTGCATGCTGTGGGTAGATACGCGGATCATCCGTTTTACACCTCCAGGCCCACGGGTGGACGCCTGGATGGCTCTGGCCCCCTGTAGTCCCCAAGGAATGCACTTGTGTGTAATTATGTCCCCCTCTAGTGGCTGCTTCCCCATTAGCCCTTTCTCCATGAAACAGTCAGTCCACTCAGTGCTTCTTCCAAATGAGACTCCTTGAGCAGAAGCTGACGACTTGGGCATGGAGGGGCCGGGCTGAGAGAAGAGGAGTGAGGCCCAGGGCAAGAAGAGAGTGGGAGGGTATGAAGGAAGGAAAACCCACTACCGGAAACAATGACTCGTCCACTGCTGGCGAGGGGGAAGGGGAGGCAGGAAAGGCGGAGCATTCAGAGAGGGGGGAGGACGGAAGCTTGTTCGTGTCAAGTGAGGCTCCTACATACCAGTTTCATGAAGTACTATTTTGTGTTTGTGGGATGGGACAGTTACTGCACCTAGACCTCATTCCAGAGCGTCAGTACTGAGGGCCGGGGTGGAAGCGGAGAAAGAATGTCCTTAGCCAGTTTCAATTCTCTTTTCGGAGGGAAGTTGCACAGACTGTGGGGCTGACAAAGGCTGGCTACACTCCAGGCTTTCACCACCCTGCAAGGGAAGGCTAACTTTCCTGCCTCTCCATAGCCTCAGGCTGTGGTTCTTTCTGCCAGCGAAGGTCATCCTCATAGGTTTGTCATATCTTGATAAATATTTCAAAAGGGAAGCAGGGGTCAAGATCAATCTTACTCAGAACTGGTTCGTAACTGCACATCGGGCCTGGGACTCTGCTGTCTAAAGCCTTACTGAGCCAGAGTCTGAAGGTGATTCCTATTTTGAAAAGGTACTGGGGTCAAGCCAGGCTTTTCTGGAAAGTTCTATATGGATGAACCAGAGTGTTTACATTTCTTACATAATCCCAGACCCAGAGGAGTCTGAGAGACCGGGCCCGGCCTGGCCTTGTTGCAGAGCTCACAGCCAGCTTCCCTTTTCTGCCAACAGGGTAGGGTTAAAGGTCTAGAAAATAGCCAGAATTAACTCTTCACACCCTGGAAGAAAGATGGTTAGGAGATAAAAATCAGATCTCTACATCATGTGATCCTGCTGTTTTCCCGAATACCACTCATTCCTAAAGATGTCAGTAACACTAGACACAGGTCTTCCCTCTTCTGGGAGGGACGTGAAAACGGTACAAAAACCCTGTCCAAGTGTTTTCTAAATTTGGGACAATTTCTCTCAGTTTCGAGGCCTGGAATTCAGTGAGGTTTTTGATTTGCTGTTGACTTTTTTTCTTTTTACATTTCACTTACCACTTCACAGCCAAAGTGTTCAAGTAACTGACTCAGTCAGTGGCTACTGTTGTAACTATCGAGAATTCTTTGATTCAGCTGGCTGAGGGCACAAACTGGAATTGGAGTTGTCAACATTTTGGCACAATGACAAAACAGTAATTAGATGGCACCTGCCCTTTACAGCTCTCAGAGCACCGTGCAGACATTAAGTAGCAACACTTGTTTGTTTGTTTGCAAATGGAGACAATAAAGCATAGTATAAAGAAATTTTTTTCTTGGGGTCCCGGGAACAATTGAGGTTGAGTGCATCTTTCCCAGGATCTGAAGAACATCTTTGAATTCTGCACTCAGGTGCATGCTCAGGATTGACTTCCTACTCGATGTGTGCAGTGGGAAGGATAATCAGACGTTGGCAGCAGTACACAGAAATCTGATCACTTATGCTACTAAGTGGTTAGGATAGCTAATTGATTTAACTGCAATAAGGGAGGACCCGCGAACCTTTTATTTTAGGTAGAGTGATTCTGTGTGTCCCCCAAGCATGTTAGTAACAAACTGCTATGCGGAAAATGGAAGACAATCTTTGGGATCCCCTTTCAGCCTAGTCCTCCATTTTTTCTGATTTTAAAACTATAAATTTTAAAAGTTTGGCACAGTTTGAAAAAAATGTATAAACTAAGAAATGTAGCTGACAGAGCTAAAATTGAATTAGCTTGCAGATGATTTCAATAGCAACATGTCTAGTCTGTAATGCATCACTGTAGGGACTGCATATTTGCTTTTATATGCTTCATTTAATATCCTGTTTATCATAATTTTCATGTTTATCAAAACATTACATTTATTTTATTTTATTTTAAGATTTTATTTATTTATTTGACACAGAGAGAGAGAGAGAGATCACAAGTAGGCAAGCGTTGGGGGGAACAGGCTCCCTGCTGAGCGGAGAGCCTGATGCAGGGCTCGATCCCAAGATCCTGAGATCATGACCTGAGCCAAAGGTAGAGGCTTAACCCACTGAGCCACCCAGGTGCCCCAAAACATAGCATTTACTAAACACATTCTGGGGGTTTCTGGCTGGCTCAGTCAGAAGAGCATGTGACTCTTGATCTTGGGGTCGTGAGTTCAAGCCCCATGATGGGTGTAGAGATTATTAAAAACTAATAAATAGGGATGCCTAATAAATAGGGTGGCTCAGTCGGTTAAGTGTCTGCCTTCGGCTCAGGTCATGATCCCTTGCTCAGTGGGGAGCCTGCTTCTCCCTCTGCCTGCCGCTCCCCCTGCTTGTGCATGCGTGTGCACTCTCTCTCTCTGTCTCTCTGACAAATAAATAAATGAAATCTTAAATAAATAAATAAATAAACTTTAAAAAGGAAAAAAACATTTTGTAAGGTACCCTAAACTGGCAGAAAGTTGTAGTTACTACATGAACTGATATGCTAACTAAAGTTTTCCTGTGTTCTATGGTGTAAGATAGTAAGTGCTTAAGATCTGAGCTCCTCTTAATCCTTGACCAACATAAAGAATCATATGGTTAACATTAGATTGTCTTAAATTATCTGCAGCTCTGCACGAAAGCTGGCTGTTCAGTTTGGATGTGTGGATCATGTTCCGAACTGAGGGTGTGTGTGTTTGGTTGGTTGGTTTTGCTTTTTTAAAAATACCAAGTTTTATTTTTTTAAGTTTTTCCTTTTTTTTTTTTTTAGATTTTATTTATTTCTTTGAGAGAGAAAGGGAGAGAGAATGAGCAGGGGAAAGGACAGAGGGAGAAGCAGGCTCCCTACTGAGCAGGGAGCCCAATGTGGGGCTCAATCCCCAGACCCTGAGATCATGACCTGAGCTGAGGGCAGACACTTAACCGACTGAGCCACCCAGGCACCCCATACTTTTTTTTCCTTTTAAGTTTTATTCATTTAGGTAAGCTCTTAAATGGGAGGCTTGGGGCTTGAACTCATGTCCCCAAGATCAAGAGTCATATGCTCCTCCGACTCAGTCAGCCAAGCATCCCTCAAGTTTTACTTTTTTATTCTGTTCATTTGAATTCCAAGACAAGGGATGCCTGGGTGGCTCAGTCAGTTAAGCGTCTGCCTTTGGCTCAGGTCATGATCCCAGGGTCCTGGGATCAAATCCCACATTAGGGTCCCCGCTCAGCATGGAGCCTGCTTCTTTCTCCTGCTGCCTCTGCCTGCCGCTCCCCCTGCTTGTACTCTCTTTCTCTCTCTCTGACAAATAAATAAATAAATAAAATATTAAAAAAGAGA
This sequence comes from Martes martes, assembly GCF_963455335.1. Classification (NCBI taxonomy): domain Eukaryota; kingdom Metazoa; phylum Chordata; class Mammalia; order Carnivora; family Mustelidae; genus Martes; species Martes martes. The sequence continues at coordinate 106,235,143 of NC_137895.1, forward strand.
GAGAGAAAGAGAGACGAATTCTAAGATAAAGCTGGAAAAGGAGAATTGAAGACCTGGAAATAATATTGTCTGTTGTTGCTGTTCTACCATGGGGAAAAAAAAAAGGCTCTCAAAAAAAAAAAAGTTGGCGGGAACTAAGTTTGTAGCATTACGAAGGCACCCGGATTACATATAAAAGTTAAACTGCTTTCACACCCTGTTCTTAAGTGTAAGGGATGCAAATATATGGCAGCAGTAGGTGGGAGCCTGAATGTTTTGCAAAACATCTCTTAAATATTAAGGATCCAGAAAGACTCCGAATCAAGTAGAAAATTGTATTGTGAATGAGTGCCTGTGTACCTAGCTCCTGCTTGAGTGGACCTCCTTTTGTCGCCCTTCTGTTCACAAAAAGGACTAAATTCTCTCTAAACATCTAAATAAAATCAACAACAATAACACAGCTTTTAAAAGGCACATTAAAGATCCAACCGGATTCTATTCCTGCCTTTTTCTGTAGCATATCGATTTGATGTGCTTCACGGCTAAATGGTTCTTGATCTGGGTGATGGTTTGGGGGGTGTATACAATTGTAAAAAATTCAGTCACGTTGTATATTTAAGATTTGTGCATTTTCCTCTATGTTTTGTTTCAATAAAAAACCTGTTTGTTTGTTTAAGTCAGAGGGGGTTTCATGGGTCAAGGACAAGGTCAAGTTTACTTCTATGCATACAAATTATCCCAAGTTCTGTTTGTTCAACAGGCTGACCAAACAGGTAGAGATTTTAGCAGCAGCTGGTGCCTAGAATTTAACAGGGATGGGAACTTGGCACGCTCCCCCCACCCCCGCCCCGCAGCCCCACGGCCCCGGCTTACTTGTGATTGTCACTCAGTTCCCAGACCTTCCTGGCCTGGCTGCCGAGGGCGAGGACTGTGACGGTTTTGTTCCTCCTTACCTCCAAGCCTCGTGGTACAGGGGATGCAGTCAGCACTCAACAAATATTGCCTGTAATTCTGATCATTTTTCTTTGGCTAGTATATATTGGGGGTGGGGAGTAGAATGGGAGAGAGAGGGGAAGAGGACACTGCTTCTGTAAAGAATGGATCAGTGAATGAATCCGTGTTGTGGGAAACAACCGCAGGGGTGGGGGGGGCGGGGGCTGCAAGAGAGAACACAGGCATTTCAGGGTTTGCCTCAGTCTTTGAGAATTGTTTTCTCAACCTTGGCAAAATGCAACAGTTCTGTCGTTTGCTGCGTGCCATTCCATGCTTTTCCCTACCGAGCCAGATCAGGTCACGTTATGCTTGCTAATGTTATGATGTGCTGTTTTCCGTTGACTTTTTGGTTGTTGATATTGGCCTTTTAGGGTGGAGTGTATGGTTTCTCTTCATGCAAACATGAACACGTTTACCACTGAAATGTTCCTAGGGGTCTGGTCATCTTCAGCTGGGCATTGTGTTCGGGATGTGTTTTTACATTCCGTTCTTGCTTCCATCTGTGGGTGCCCCCCCCGCCGTGGCTTTCCATGGTTGGTGGGCATGCTACATAGGAGTAGAAAAATGTAGCCAGGAAGTCACGCAAACCATGGTGATGCTGTGTGCCATTGATGCACATTTGTCTGTGACCTAGCAGAGCTTCACAGCCAGCTGTCTTTGCCTGTGACTACCATCTCAGACAGGGACATCCACAAGGACAAGACCCTTTTTGCAAATCAAGGACACTCCTTGCTTATTCGTGCCCCAATGGCGGCAATCCGACAGCACTCCTATTAATAATGTTTCCTTGATTTCAACTCGGGGGCACTGGCCACTGGGCAGTTTTTGCAGAGAACCCTCATTAGAATCTCCCCCTCCGGGGATGCCTGGGTGGCTCAGTCGGTTAAGCGTCTGCCTTCGGCTCAGGCTGTGATCCTAGAGTCCTGGGATGAGTCCCACATCCGACTCCCTGCCCAGCGGGGTGTCTGCTTCTCCCTCTGCCTGCTGCTTCCCCTGCTTGTGCTCTCTTGAGCTCGCTCTCTCTCTGACATAATATATAAATAAATAAAATCTTTTTTAAAAAGAGAGAAAAAGAATTACCCTCTCCATTACCTTTCTGAACTATTTTATTTAAGCGGAATTTCTAAATGCTTTTGAAAGTAACAGTGTTGTTTCATTTTGCTGGTAGAACGCACATGGCGGGAGAGAGTTGGTTTCTTCCGTCATTCGAATCCCGGCACTTGTCAGGACGGTGCCCCGGCCACAGAACATGGTGAGGTTCCGAGAAACCGCAGAGCCAAATCATGCCTTCTCACTCAACACTTCCGTTCTCTGTGTCACTTCAGCACGTATCTCGTCACGGGGTTTCTTCTGGCAGAAACAAGCTTTTGCACGGAAGTAAGACAGGCAAAGCCAGGGTCTCCTCGGCCAGCTGAGTTTGAGGACCCATCTGCCTCGCCCACCATTAGCAGCCTTGTTGGTGTAGGGCCTCTCCCGAGAATCATTATTCACAGAGAAGCAGAAAGAAGCTCAAACAGCCCAGCTGGATTTCCAGGTCCTGAGTGGAATGTGTAACCCCTTTGACTTCTCAGCTGAGAAAATTGGATGCGGCTGTCACAGAAAGAGAATAAATATGGAAGCCCACAATGCTCTGTTCGCAGCCACTTTTATTCCGTTGAATTGAGCACATAATGGAAGGCAGGCACGCTCTGGGAGGCACAGGGCCGGACCGGTGCGAGGAGTGCGACTGTTCAGTCCGTCGAGCCCACAGCTGTGGGCAAGATACTTTAGGCGCCTTTAGCTGGCCGCTAATGGAAAGATGCAGGCGGGAAATGTCCCCTTCTGGGATCCTCCCGCAAGTGTTCTAATCTTAAAGCTAAATGACTAATGCGAGAGGAAATACAGACGGCTGATAAACATCTAGAAGTGTGTACCCTCACTAATGATCAAGAAATGCAGCTTATTTATTTATTTTTAAAGGTTTTATTTATTTCTTTGACAGAGAGAGACAGCGAGAGAGGGAATATAAGCAGTGGAGTGGGAGAGGAAGCAGGCTTCCCGCTGAGCAGAGAGCCCAACGTGGGTCTCAATCCCCGGACCCCGGAATCATGACCCGAGCGGAAAGCAGACGCTTAATGACTGAGCCACCCAGGTGCCCCAGAAATGTAGTTTAAAATCGGATGGCAATTTTTACCTATGATGAGAAAATATTCTTTTAAGTGGCACTATCCAGAGTTAATCGTAATTAACTTTTGTCACTTAAAACTAAAACTTAGTGTAGTGCTTTATTAGGCTTTACTTTCATTCAAGGTTGGAAATCTTTTTTTTTTTTTAAAGATTTTATTTATTTATTTGACAGGCAGAGATCACAAGTAGGCAAAGAGGCAGGCAGAGAGAGAGAGAGGAGGAAGCAGGCTCCCCGCTGAGCAGAGAGCCCGATGCAGGGCTTGATCCCAGGACCCTGGGATCATGACCAGAGCCGAAGGCAGAGGCTTTAACCCACTGAGCCACCCAGGCGCCCCAAAGGTTGGAAATCTTAAAAATAATTTATTTTGGAAGAGCCATCAATCACCCAATGTACTTAAATGAGCCAGTTTCCCTGGGTTGGTTGACTGGTCAGTAGATGCCAGAGATGTTAGGGCTGCACAAGACATTAGGGATTGTATAGTTCAGCGTGTTATGACGTCATTGAGAAATCAAGGACCCAGAGCAGCTGTGTGACTTGTCCAAGGTCACACAGTCAGCGAGAGCCAGGACTGCATTAGTAAAATATGGTAGGCTAGTATTTAGATCTTGCTGTAGGTAAAATAGCTTAATATGGGATTAAACTTTTTTTTCTTTTTTAATAGCTCAAGAACATTGTGCTTTACTGTCTTTCTGGACAGACAAAATGTCTTGGACCTCAAAGAACAGGAATTTGGGCATTGTTACCCTCACTTAGTCTGTCCTCATATGACTGAGTGACTAGATATCTCTCTATATTTTTAATGACGATAGCAATTTATCTACAGTTGAAGTCCCTTTTTGGGGGGGGGTAAAGATTTTATTTATTTATTTGAGAGAGTGAGAGAGAGAGCATGAGCGGGGGGGAGGCAGATGGAGAGGGAGAATCGGGCTCCCCACTGAGCGGGGAGCCTGATACAGGGCTCAGTCCCAGGACTTTGGGATGGTGACCTGAACCAGCCAGGCGCCCCTACAACTGAGGTCTCTTTGACTGTCTTAGAAACCACTTGAGCGGGGCGCCTGGGTGGCTCAGTGGGTTAAAGCTCAGGTTGTGATCCCAGGGTTCTGGGATCGAGCCCTGCATCAGACTCTCTGCTCAGCAGGGAGCCTGCTTTCCCCCTCTCCCTTTCTGCCTGCCTCTCTGCCTACTTGTGATCTCTGTCTGCCAAATAAATAAATAAAATCTTTAAAAAGAAAAAAAGAAAAAGAAACCACTTGAGCAACTATAAATTAAAATGGAGTCTTGGCGGTCCAAAAAGGGGGTTTCTTTCTGATGGGCATGGAGCCTGAGGCTCCCACAACCCATGAGATCATGACCTGAGCTGAAACCAAGAGTTGGATGCTTAACTGACTGAGCCACCCAGGTGCCCCCAAAAGGGGGATTTTCTACAAGTACATAGATGAGTCTCATACAAGGTAGCATGAGGGTTGTAAGAGTTAAGCTAAGGTTAGCTTCTGTACTGAACAAACACCCAAACGTGATTGGCTCTAAAGCCATTGAAGTTTGTTCCTAGCCCAAGTAAAAGGCAAAATGCATGTTCCTTATGGACAGGCTGTTCTCTGAGTGGTAATTTTTGGACCTGAGCTTTTCTGTCTTAAGGACTCTGTCCTCAGCCCTCACTTGGAAAGCTGCCATGCTTATCTGCTTCAAGGGGAAAGAAGGAAAGTGAGCGTGGAAGGGCTGCTTGTGGGTGGATTTTGTGGGCCTGGGGTGGAAGTGGTAGACATCATTTCTTCTAACATTCCATTACGACATCTTAGTCCTTTGGAGTCTGGAGGACGTAGTCAAGCTGTGTGTGGTTTCAGTGATGATCAAGTGAGCTCTGCTACGAATAGCTTTGAGGGTCTAAAGTGGGAAGATAACATATGAGGTGAATAACTTCTTGGGCAAACATATATATATGTGTACATACATATAAACCCAGGAATGCAGATGTTATCGATAATTATTTCTACTATTTTTTAAAGATTTTATTTTTAAGTCATCTCTATACCCAAGGTGGGCCTCAAATTTACAACCCTGAGATCAAAAGTCATATGTTCCACTGGCGAGCCAGCCAGGCACCCCTATTTCTACTATTAACTATATATATATATTTTTGTTAACTTTAAATGCACATATTTCTGCTGACTCATTCTAGGTGGTAAATGTACTTCAAGCTCTTTGTTTCTTCAATAGTGGGGCCTCTTTTTGATCAATGACATTTGCAAGATGGCCAGATCCCATGGATATCAAACCTGTTCCAAGCACCTCATGGGCCTTGGAGATGAGCATAAAAATAGTGGGCTCTCCCTAAAGCCACATGCAGATATACTATCATCAATATTCTTTTTTTAAAATGAGATTTTAGGGGACCTGGGTGGCTCAGTGGGTTAAAGCCTCTGCCTTCAGCTCAGGTCATGATCCTAGGGTCCTGGGATCGAGCCCTGCATCAGGCTCCCTGCTCAGCAGGGAGCCTGCTTCCTCCTCTCTCTCTGTCTGCCTCTCTGCCTACTTGTGATCTGTGTCTGTCAAATAAATAAATAAAATCTTAAAAAAATATATAAGATTTTATTTATTTATTTATTTGAGAGAGAAAGAGAGCACAAGAGGGGGAAAGGTCAGAGGCAGAAGCAGACTCCCGGGTGAGCAGGTCGTCTGATGCGGAACTCGATCCTGGGACTCCAGGATCATGACCTGCGCTGAAGGCAGTCGCTTAACCAGCTGAGCCACCCAGACATCCTCATCAGGATTCTTTATTTCAATTTAGTAGTGACCAAAGGCAAGTGGTCTGAGGGCCCGTGCTGGTGGTTGGTTCCCATCATTAACATTTGTCATTCTCATGGCTGCGTAACGCATAGACCGCACCTCCTCCCCTTCCTTCCACTCGGGCTGACCATGTTTTTTCTGCCCCTTATCATGTTTCTGCTGGATTAGCCTTCCCAGCTGGGCTCCCGGCCCCTAGACTCTCACTCTCTATGCTCCATCAATCGCTGTTGCTGGCAAACCACCAGCAGTTTTCCCAATACAGATCTGATGATGTCTCTCTCCTGTTGAAATGCCGTGGATGGTTCCTGCAGATGATAGAGGGGAGCCCAAACTCCCGGGTGGGCCCTCAGGTCTTCCGTGGGTAAGTCCCAGTGTGAAGGGCCTGCTTCACCAACAGTTAATGACTTTTTTGCTTTGAATTTTGGCTTTGGTTCTCTCTCTGTCTCTGTTTTGATCTTATTTTTTAAAGAGTTATTTATATCTTTAAGAGAAAGAAAAAGAGAGAGCATGTGCTCACAAGCACAAGTGGGAGAGGGGCGGAGGAAGACAACTGTGAAGCAGGCCTCCCCGTGGAGTGAGGAACGCAGTGCAGGGCCCAGTCTCACGACCCATGAGATCGCCACCTGAGTCGAAACCAAGAATCTGACGTCCAACCGACTGAACCACCCAGGCACCCCTCTGGTTTTTTTTTTTTTTTTTTTAATAATTAATTAAATAAATTTTTAAAAGTTTATTTATTTATTTGAGAGAGAGAGAGAGCATGCATGAGACTAGGAGGGAGAAGGGGCAGAAGGAGAGGGAGAAGCAGGCTCTCTGATGAGCTGGGAGCCCGATGCGAAGCTTGATCCCAGGGCTCTGAGATCATGACCTGAGCAGAAGGCAGATGCTTAACTGACTGAGCCACCCAGGCGTCCCTATCTTTTAATTTATTTTCAAGTAGGCCCCACTCCCAGGGCAGAGCCCAGTTCAGGGTCCAACCCATGACCCTGAGATTTAGACCTGAGTTGAGATCAACCGTCGGACGCTCAGTTGACCGAGCCACCCAGGTGCCCCTCTCTCTGTTTTTTATAGTTGAATTTTGGGCATGAAATTGTTGTGTGATGTTCTTATCGTTCTCGAAGTGTGTCCTGTGTTTGCAGGCCTCTGCACTTCTCCCAGTGGGCAGGTCTCACTCTCTCATCTCCACTTGTGGGAATTCTGCCTGTCCTCTTAGGGGCAAGTTCAAATACCACTCTATCATGAAGCATGCCCTCCTTTGGAATTAATTACCCTATTTTAGGACCAGTACTTGGATTCAAAAGATAACAATCAGAAAGTGGTTGCTACCTGTACCATTATAACGTGTGACTCTGCTAAATATTAGCATCTTGTGCATGTTTCCCTCACCCCTACAAGATTGTAAGAATTTCTTTTACTCTTTGAGTAAGACCTAGTAGATGCTCAATAATGAATACTGATTAGAATTGGAGTCACAGGAAGAATTTCATTTACATTACTTTCTGGCATTTTTCATTGGATCTGAACTTTCTCCTTTTCTCTTGAGCCCCAAAGGCAAAATAGCCACACATTTAATTCTAACCATGAAAAATTGCCCCCAACTTCATTACATTGTCTCCTTTTCCTAATGATAACTCTAAAGACTGCGTGGGATTGTCACTAGGATAGAAAAAGTGCATCTCCCTGGCTGGAGGTGGGGTGTTGGGGGTCTTGGTCCTGGGCCCCGGGATACAGAGTTAGCCACCCTCCCTCAAGTTCCTGTAACAGGTTACGCATTCCGTCTATTACAGTAGCCTTCATTGCACCAAACTTAAATAACGGGAGCTGTTGAGCAAGAGGGCTGGGGCTCCATGAAGGAGGCCGGGGAAAGAGCCCTAAAAGAAAGGAAAGAATCTCAGCGGTGAACCAAAATACTCTTTAACGTACCCTGGCCTGCCTGAATTTGGTGATCCTGCTTTTTCCTGAAGCAGCCACCCAGTTCAGTTGTATTGAGTTCCCCAAACCTGAACCTGTGAGGCCCACGAACCCTGTCTGAAGCCGGCTGGCAGGAAGCCCCATGGTGGCGACTAAGATGTGAAGGTCTCAGCGCTGGGGGAAGTGAGCGAGGCGGCCGCTGGGCTTCTCACCTGGCGAGGAAGGGAGTGAGGCTGCGTCTGAGAGGGACCCAGTGCTTTCTGTTGGTGTTGTTCATTAGAAAGCCCTTGGCACTTCTTCCCTTTGAGGATCTAGGAGCTCTTTCCTAACACCATCTGAAGGTCAGCAGCTCGGGGCAGTGACATAACTTAGAGTGACTGGTTTCCCTCCAAATAAAAAGCCAAGTGTCATTTCTACATGAACAAGTAGGCTGTGGGGGGAGTTCAGTGGCTGGCTGTCCTTTCCCACTCTGCTGTTGGAGCACAGCCAGCCAGCCTTTCCTCTGCCGTTGTCTGCGCGCACCTACCTGACCCATGACAGCTGGGGGACAGTTGCTGGCACTCACCACTCAAGGCCTCTGGATCCAGAGCGCTGTTTCTGCGACTCTTTCCACAGCAAGTTTCACCTTCCCCTTGTTGATAGAAGTGAAATAATCATCCTATTCTTCCAAGTTGAAACTGCCCATGTTTGAAGCCTAAGGCTGGCAGCGTCAGTAAGATTCCAAGACAGCAAGAAGACTAGAACGAGGGGAGGCAGTAAGTTCTCATCCAAACTTAGTTCCTGGGATGGAATGACAGAATTGTTTAGAAAAAGAGAAGAGTTAGCATAATTGTGTTCAAAACTCCATATGTGCAAATCCATAAATGGTTCAGAATGATTATTCTTATAGTAAAGTGACTATTGTATATGTAACACATATAATATATAATGCACACATGACGGTTCCTTTAAATAACAGTGGCATACTGAGAAGCCTTCGGGCACTTGACAAGCAAAATGTATGTATGAAGCAGCCAGGAGAAATGCAATGGAGAACAGTAGGAATTTGGGGGAATTAGGGAGCCTGTGCACCCCCTCCCACTCACCAAGACATTCATATTCCAAAAATTTAAAATCATGTGTTGGCCAAAGAGATTTTGTTGTCTGCCAGTTGGTGAGCCTGCTTTTTAAAATAATACGATTTCCCCAGGTCTTTTTACAATATGCTTCAGTTTGCAAAAACAAGAATACATTTTCTTCACTGCACAAGACACATTTTTATTCTAATAGCCCCTGGCATAGAGGGGTCATCCCCCTGCCCAGGATGGGGATCCAGAATTCCAGTTCTTTGTTTCATTTGCCCTATCCAAGCCAGGGAGTTTGCAGAAGTGAGTGGCAGTCTCCCAGGAAAATATTTTTTCCCATAGAACCGGACTCAGTGGAAATAAAGTTACTTGGAGTAAGATGAGACTGCTTTCCCGTCAACTCCCCAACTCTCTTGAAACAAAGTCCAAAACCAGGGCTCCATGCTTCTAGAACAATTTCCTATACCACACTGATCGGTGGCCATACCCCTCTGCCTTCTTTGTTAGAACATCTTTTGAAATTAATTTATAGGATTTAGGAGAAGGAAAAATTCCTTTCTTATCATCTGCATGGAGTAAGACTTCCGGGGCACCTGGGTGGTCCATGAGTTAAACGTTTGCCTTTAGCTCGAGTCATGATCTCAGGGTCCTGGGATCAAGCCCCTCGTCGGGCTTCCTGCTCAAGGGGGGAGCCTGCTTCTCTTTCTGCCCTCCTCCCTTGCACTCTCTCTCTACTCTCAAATAAATACAAATCTTAAAAAAAAAAAAAAAGAATAAGACTTCTGGGTGGGAGGGACTATTCATCCCCCCCGCCCCCCCGCACAACCCCCAGCCCAAGTGTGACGGACAAGGAGGGGCCCACTGGGATGTACCACTTCTGGGAACTGTGCAGGGCCTGAAGTCTCGGGGATTTGCTCTGCCTGGTGTGTGGGATTATTCTCACCGGGTGTGAGTGGCCACTTTCACACTTTTCCAGGCACTAGGAGCTGGAGACTAGGAATCTCTCTTCTCTGGAACACCAAGAACTAGATTTTAGTGTGGAGGCCTCGGGATTTATTTCTGTGTCCCTGTCACCCTGTGTTATGATTATTATGTCCCTTTTGTGCCCATACTTCACAGATGGTGAGAAATTTCTCATTGTGAATGGCAAACACGGCTTCAAGGAAGGGCAGTTCTGCATTTTTCTTGAGGGCCAGATTAAAATCTCATGCTCTTATCCCCTCTGATCCTTACACACACACATACACACACACACACACACACACACACACCCATCCCCAGGGCATTATTTCTCCTGCAAATGAGAGAAACAAAAAGAAGACACTATATGGGAGATGAGTAATATTTTGGAAGCTGGGAATACCCGCTCCAAAAAACACTTTAATTTTATTTCCACCAACTGTCGGGAAAGTAGACTACACAAAAGAATGTTCTGCCTTAGGGCTGAGAGGATTCATTGAGAAAAGCTTGGAAGGAAGAGCTAGAGAGACCTAGAGTCAGAGAGAGACCCTTGGGAGAAATAATTAAGGCTGGCAGGGAAAGGCTATGTTAATTGAGCTGAGAAGAAAGATGAGCATCTGGGGATTCCTTGAAGAGGTTATGGGATTTTCTGATCCAGTCTTGGGTACATAATTACATTCATCTTTGGTCACTACTTTAAAAATATGTTTAAGGGAGAAAAGTCTCTATGAAAAAAATCCATATGAGAGAAACAACTAGCTATAGGACTAAATGGCAAAAATTGAGGGAAATGGGGGGGGGCGGTTTGCGGCAGGCAGAGGCAGTTTTGTCGGATCCTCGTTTCCTGGAGTGAGAAGAGAAGAAACAAAACGCTGGGCCGGCCTCTGGCACAGTCATGTACAATGTCATGTACACATTTAAGAGTACAACCCATCTAGGCCTTGCACTCCACGCATGGTCCTTCTGTGGTTTGCGCTGAACAACACTCTCCCTCCTCAGAAACCCCACACGCCCTCAAATAGTTATCCCAAGTAGTTGTCTCTGAGTCTACATTTTTCTTTTTTTTTTTTTTCTAAGATTTTGTTTATTTATTTGACAGACGGAGATCACAAGTAGGCAGAGAGGCAGGCAGAGAGAGAGGAAGGGAAGCAGGCTCCCTGCTGAGCAGAGAGCCCCAGGACCCTGGGATCATGACCTGAGCTGAAGGCAGAGGCTTTAACCCACTGAGCCACCCAGGCGCCCCGAGCCTACATTTTTCAACCTGCATTTCAGGCAGAGGTTTCTTTTTGAGTATGAGGACCCTTTTTAAAAATCCTCCCGGAAGAAGGTCACGTGATCCCTGAGACTATAGTTGAACTTTCCACTGAGGAAATATATAAAGATCCCCTTAAACCACTAGGTGTTAAGGAGACTTTTTCTCATTTTATTTATTTATTTATTTATTTTTAAAAAGCTCTAGGCCAAACATGGGGCTTGAACTCACAACCCTCAAATCAAGAGTCATGTAATCTGAGTCAGTCAGATGTCCCGACTTGTTCTCGTTTTAAAGTGTTTTTTAGAGGGGCGCCTCGGTGGCTCAGTTGGTTAAGCGTCTGCCTTCAGCTCCGGTCATGATCCCAGGATCCTGGGATCCAGTCCTGCATCAGGCTGCTTGCTCAATGGGGACCCTGCTTCTCCCTTTCTTTCTGCCTGCCGCTCTGCCTGCTTGTGCTCTTTCTCTGTCAAATAAAGTATTTTTTTAAATGTTTTTTAGGGATGCCTGCCTTCAGCTCGGGTCATGATTCTAGAATCTGGGGATCAAACCCCGTGTCAGGCTCCCTGCTCAGCGGGGAGCCTGCTTCTCCCTCTGCTTGCCGCCCCCCCCCCCCGCTTGTGCTCTCTCTGTGTCAAATAAAATCTTTTTTAAAAAATGTGTTTTGTTGTATAATAAAACATATAGAGAACAGTGCACAGAGCACATATGCACAACGTAGTACATTGTTAAAAAGGGAACTGCCACGTATCCATTACTGAGGTTGAGAAATAGAGCATTGCTGGCACTCCAGAGATTAATTTTCTTATGTCCTAGCCTTGTCACGGTCCCCTTTCCACCCTTGAGGAAACCACTCTCCTGACAGTCACAGTCATTCTTTCCCTGCCCTCCCCATGTACAGATCCCTGAACAATATGGAATCACAGTTTATATATTCCCTTGTAACTTGCTTCATTCACTTTCACCAGTGCCTAATATTCCATTAATTGGTCCATCCATTGTTGATGGATATGTGTGTTGTTTCTAGTTTGAGGCTTCTTCTTCTTCTTCTTTTTTTTTTTTAAGAGAGTGTGTGCATGCAAGGGAAGCAGGAGAGGGGCAGAGGGAGAGAGAGAATTTTTTTTTTTTTGAGATTTTATTTATTTATGAGAGAGAAAGAGAGACTGGAGGGAGGGGCAGAGGGAGGGGAACAGGCAGACCCTGCACTGAGCCCCATTTGGGGCTCAATCCCAGGACCCTGAGATCATGACCTAGAGTCAGACAACTAACTGACCGAGCCCCCTGGGCGCCCCTCCAGTTTGAGGCTCTTAATAGCACTGCTATTCTTGACAGGCACCCTGGTGTGCACGTGGGCAGACGTCTCCAGCAAGATGGAATTGCTGCATTATCAGGAACGCCTAAAAAATAAAATGTAACAGCTTTGTTGAGATATAACTCCAGTACCATAGGATCTGCCTGTTTAAAGTGGACCATCAGTGGTTTTTAATATGTTTCTGGGGTTGTGCAACTGCCCCCACAATCATCAGTAACATTTCCAAATGAATTAGTGTCTTATTAATTGTAAGGGTCTACATACCCGTGACCATCACAGGGGGAGGTAGTTGGACGTCTGTATTCCTTCCAGAGATAGTGTTGATTTGTATATGTTCTTTGGTTCTGGGGCACCCAGATAAGGAGCCACTGGGTTAAGGCACTGACAGGTAGAAATTTGCCATTAACACAGATACACGTTCCCTGGAGGATTTAGCCTGTTAATTCCTTACAGAGCACCACTCGCTGCTTTATGGCAGAGGTTCTTAAATTTGGGTGTGCATCAGAAGCACCTGGAAGGCGTGTGGAAACAGATTGCTGGGCCGCAGTTGCAGAATTCAGCAGGTCTGGGTGGGGCTCAAGAATTTGGATATCTAATCAGCTTCCAAGCTATACTGATACTGTGAGTCTGGAGACGGCACTTGGAGCAACCTGGTAGCTGGCTATTACCTTGGAAATTAGAGAACCGAGAGTGGAAGGAATTCATTCAGTCATTCCAAAGATAAGAATTAGACAAAAGACACTAACAAATTGGTGGAGGCATTCACAGGCTCTTGTAGCTCGGAGTGGGGCAGCAGGAGTGGAGGGTGGGGAATACGCTTTGTAAATACTACGGAGGCCCCGTCAAGAGGACTTCACAATTGGTTTGGCGTGGAGGGTAAGGGAGAGGGAGGAGTCAAGACCGACGGCAAGGTTTTAGGCCTGGATCCAGGAAGAGACTTGGAGGACAAAGAACAAGCAAGATTGTGAGGAAGAGCGTGATCGATCAGTATCTCAACTCGGGTCCTTGGCTCTCTGCGAAGATTTACCCAGCCGCCATTTCATGGTCGGAAAGGTGACTGATCCCCGTCAGGTCTCATTCCTGCAGATCACGCGACATTTCCTGGGCGACAGATGCTGAGTGCTCGGTGGGAATTCAGTATTGGGGTTCAGAGAGACTCCGTAAATTTAAAGAAAAACAATGATTCTGAGGACTGGAAATTAGTGAAGTCCTTCTTTATTGCAATCCCTCTCCAACCCTTCTCGAAGCACCTTGAAATTTTCTGTCTTTGACCAAACGCATCTTTCTGGGAAATCCTCCTTCTCCTTTCTTCTCCTTAAAGCCTACGCGTTCGTCAAGGTCCTACTCCAGTCCCGCATCCTTGAAGGATCCTATGAAGGTTCCCTCGGACTCCTCAGGCACTTTGTGTGTCCTGCCTTTCAGTGTAGGTTTCTCATGTTTCCCACAGCTAGCCCCCAGCCCCGCAAGGAGCAACGTCTTAGACATTTTCAGGTTATCATATAATAAATGGCTTTAGAGGCTGCCGGCTACTCTTGTCTTTGAAGAAAAGGTAGAAACAAAGCTGAGACCTGGAATCTCCAGAATCTCAATTAGCACTAACAGTAGACCCCCAAATAAGAAGATATGGGCTGAGCCATAAGGAAGCCCAAAGGCCTCCTTTGTCTCCACAAGAGGATGGCCTCCCTAGGCTGCCTTCTATTTTCTTTTTCTTTCTTTTTTTTTTTAAGATTTTATTTATTTTTTTGAGAGAGAGAGAGCAAGCTAGAGAGAGCCCGAGCTGAATGAACCTGAGCTGGGTGGAGGGGCAGAGGGAGAGGAACAAGGAGACTCTTTGCTGAGCAGGGAGCCCAAGGACCTTGGGCTTGAACCCAGGACCAGGACCGGAGCCCAAGGTAGACGCTTAACCAACTGAGCCACTCAGCCCTGCCTTCCATTTTCTTGAGAGCTCACGTTTGCCTGTTGGCCTGGTTTGTCTTTTCTGCCCCAACATAAACATAAACACCAGCTCTCTCAAAACTATTGTTCTATTTCAATTTCTCCAGTGTTAAGCAGCCAGAACTATTCCTTTTTTTTTTTTTTAAGATTTTATTTATTTATTTGACAGAGAGAGAGCGCAAGAAAGGGAACACAAGCAGGGGGAGTGGGAGAGGGAGAAGCAGGCTTCCACTGAGCAGAGAGCCAGATGTGGGGCTCGATCCCAGAACCCTGGGATCATGACCCAAACTGAAGGCAGACAGTTAATGACTCGGCCACCCAGGCGCCCTGCCACCAGACCTATTCTCAATCCAGATATCATTTGGTTGGAGGAAAGTCTGGCTTTTTCCCTCCAACACTGTGTGTGTGTGTGTGTGTGTGTGTGTTTATACTAGCAACTTTGCAATCGGCCTTTTTTTTTTTGTGGAGGGGGATAAACATTGCTTTTTGTGCTACTTCCTATAAATCAGGGTGTTATTATCTGACAGTCTTACTAGTCACAGCCTTAGTAATGGGGCAATGGTGAAAAGAAGAGAAACAGAGTGGAGAAGGTGTTAACGTTCCAGGGATGGGGGAACTACCAACAGGGGAGGAGCAGAAAGATCTGGATTCCAAGCCGGGGTCGACCCTTCAATTGCTGTATGAGCAACTGTCTTAACCTCTTTATGCTTTAGTTTCCCTATATTCAGTGGAAGGATAATAATGGCATAGACCACACAGAATTTTAATGAAGATTAAATGAAAAAAATCGGCTGGAAGATATTTGGCTTAGTGCGTGTAGAGAGTGCTCAGTAAGTGGCCTCTAATATGAAGTACTGTCACCACATATCCACCAAGAGCAATTTCTTATTGCCTAGTATACTGGGCACAATGGCACATACAGAGGAAGTAGGGGAGGTAGGTTTGTACATTTGGAAAATGTTGCATCTCCTAGAAGAAACATGCACAGTTCCGAGGCAGCCTGTGTGGGATGGGGTCCTCACCAGGGCCCGGGAAATCCCAAGTCAATGGAAAGATTTTCATGGTGTGGGATTAATCAAAGACAGTTTTATGGAGGAGGTGAATCTCGAGCACGACTTTAAGTATCATTGGAGACGAGAAAGCATTGCTGGGAAGAGGAACAGAATGAGGGCTTGGGGGGAAAGCAGAGCTTGTTCTAGGAGCAGGGGGAGGTTGGAGAAGAGACCCCATAGTGGGAATTTCAGGAGAAGAATAAGATGTAAAGTGAGGCCAGGCTGGGAGGTTTAGGATGGTTGAAGAGCTGGGAACCACTGTCAGTCTTCAGATGGGAATATGATGTGAGATCAGTGTTTCAGGAAAACTGGTGTGGGACCATTGGGTTAGACCACAGAGGACTGCTCTGGTGTTCAGGTGTAAGGAGGGTGGACACTTATCTGAAAACAGGGAAGGCCATTAGTGAACCTGGGTGCATTGTAAGAGGTGTTTGCCAAGTGTTTTTAGATCCATACAGAATCTTTCTTGGGGCACCTGGGTGGTTCAGTCAGTTAAGTGTCTGACTCTTGATCTCAGGGCCGGGAGTTCAAGCCCAGCGTTGGACTACATGCTGGGTGTGGAGCCTACTTTTTTTTTTTTTTTTTAAGATTTTTATTTATTTATTTATTTGACAGACAGAGATCACAAGTAGGCAGAGAGAGAGAGGAGGAAGCAGGCTCCCTGCTGAGCAGAGAGCCCAATTCGGGGCTCGATCCCAGGACCCTGGGATCATGACCTGAGCCGAAGGCAGAGGCTTTAACCCACTGAGCCACCCAGGCGCCCCTGGTGTGGAGCCTACTTAAAAAAATAAAAATAGGGGCGCCTGGGTGGCTCAGTGGTTTAGGCCTCTGCCTTCGGCTCAGGTCATGATCTCAGGGTCCTGGGATCGAGCCCCACATCGGGCTCTCTGCTCGGCGGGAGCCTGCTTCCCCCTCTCTCTGTCTGCCTCTCTGCCTAGCTCTGATTTCTCTCTGTCAAATAAATAAAATTTAAAAAAAAAAAAAAAATAAATAAATAAAAATAAAAGAATCTTTCCCTACAGTGGTGGAAATGAAGTGGCAGAGGGAAGAGAAGGCTCTGTCACTCCTTCTCCTCCTCCACCTGCCCCCACAGAAATCATCGAATCACTGGCAGGCATGGGGGCATCAGTGTAGCCAGAAGGTCACAAAGGGAGCCACTCCCTTCCCCAAGATTGCTAAGAGTATCTATCTGATTATGTCAGGAACGTTAACAAAATTGCAAAGGTGCTGTTTTTTAAGGAGGTTCCACACCCCAGCTTGAACTCACAACCCTGAGATCAAGAGTCATGTGCTCTACCACTGAGCCAGCCAGGCACCCTGCAAATTTTTAAAAAAAATATTTTATTTATTTGTCAGAGAGAGAGAGAAAGAGAGCACAAGCAGGGGGAGCAGCAGGCAGAGGGAGAGGGAGAAGCAGGCTCCCCGCTGAGCAAGGAGCCCAATGCGGGACCCCATCCCAGGACTCTGGGATCATGACCTGAGCCAAAGGCAGCCGCTTAACAACTGAGCCACCTAGGTGTCCCTGCAAAATGTATTTTTTAATCAAACATTCCATAGCTCCTCCTTGAGTCACACAGAATGAACTGGCCAGTGGCAACCAGGAAAAAGGCTCCCATGGAGACCGCTGGTTATTTCTGGGTAGGTTTCCAGGTGTGAGGATGCCTGTCTGGGGCAACGGGACAGGTGTGGGATGTGGCACCATTTCGTGTGCGACTCATACCTTGCTTGAGTTCTCAGGCTCTGGGGGATGTCCATCCTGAACCCCCAGAGGTGACTTTTGTGAACAGCTAATGACCTTGTCAAAGCCCTTGCCGCGTGTGCTGGGCACCCCTTTGGTTGTGGGGGTAAAGCCGGGCCTCTCGGTCTCAGCAGAGGACGTGGCACGGTAGGGTCGAGGATGTGGGGCCACCCTGTCACCTCCCTGTCGCCACAGCAGTTTGAGGAGAGGTGGGCTGGGTAGATAGTTCAGAGTCTGGCTTTGCCTACAGGACGCTGAAGAATGTAAGCTCTCACCCTTTACCATTCTCGGTTCTTGTCCGGCTTTCCTTCTTCTTACAGTGTTCACTGGACCTGACACATGACGCGTTGACTTGCTCCCGTTGACTGCTATAACTCTGGCCCTCGGAGCAGTCACTGCCACAGACGAGGCCCCCAGTGCACATCTGATTAATGGCTTTAATGAATAAACAAATAACAGACTGCAGAAGTAGGGCAGAGCTGATGTCTGCCCAGCTCCTCCTGGGCCTCTGCAGGTCTCTTCCCCTTCCCTGACCCTCTACCCCTAAAGGACAGAGACCCTGGAGTTCCCCACGCTTCACTGTGTTTGCTGTACTTGATATTGGATTCACCTCCCACCCCAACCCTTCTCTAAGGAAATCTGTAGTCAGGACAAAAGGAAGCACAAGGAATTCTCTCTCCCTGTCTTTTCCGTATTTACTAGATCTTTCTTCCTATGTGAAGAAGAGCCTCCCCTGGTTGAGTCCTGCTGTAAAACTCACCTGTGACCCGCAATCAGGGCTTTCCATGTGTCCTATCTGTCCCCACCCAGCTTCCCTCCACCCCTGCTGGGCAGAGGCCAGAAGTTTTCACGCTGCCCTTGCCGATGAAACCAATCGCCAGTCTTGGCTTTTCTCCTCCCAGCTCCGCACAAGGGAAGCCAAGAATGTCAGCCAGAGCAGAGAGCTGGCCCACTGGGCTCTGTGACAGGCCGAGGGTGGCTCACATCTGCCTGCATCCGGACAGAGAGCATCCTGAGGGGTTGTCGTGGGGAGGGAACGGCATACAATTCCAGGTGCCGCATATCTGGAAGGCAGAGAAGTCACCACACGGGTGGCAGTCTTTTTTCTTTCCTTTTCTTTTCTTTTTGAAGTTTTTAAAATATATTTTTTTAATGAGCTGAAAGTTTGATGGAAAGCACCGCGTGGTGGGAACAGCTGGGCAGTGAGCCCTGATCTGTTTAGGTTTGCCAGGCACCGAGGGGCGGGATTAGCGGTTCTTGGGAAGTTTGGCCCTAGCTGGCCTGTCACTGGGGAGTCAAAGCCACAGTGGCCGTTAGCAGGCACGGACTCCTGTCCTTGGCTCAGAAACGGTCCCCCCCCCACCCAACCACCACCATGTGGCCTCGGTTGAACCCAGGAGCCGCAGAACCAGAAAGGTTTCACAGGAGCTTGATGAAAAGATGTGGCAGAAGTGAGAGACGTTGGTGTGAGGGGGGCATCCCCAGGGATAAGAAGTGTCACCCGTTGGGAGACAGAACTCAGCTCGCTGGCAGTGGCAACGTGTGAGGCTATATGTGGGGGTAGGCGGGAGGCATGGTGGTGGGAGGGCAGGTGTGGGGGAGGGAGGAGGACCACAGGGAGTGGGGGAGGGAGGAGGACCACAGGGAATGGGGGCAGCTCTGACTCCTCAGTCCCCAAGAAGGACTGGTAGGTGGAGTTGAGGATGTTTGCACAAGCAAACCCTTTGAAGCTCTTCTCTCGTCCTCCCCACTCTGGACCTGGTTCCCTCCCCTCCATAAAGCCATTAGCTTCTGGTGCCAGCCCTATCTCTACTCCATCTCTCTTGGTTCCAGTCGGTGCATTCACAGACCTCCTGCCCTGAGGGACAGGGAGGATTTATTGGGGGGAGAGGGGAGAGGGGGAGGAGGTATCCTTTAGAGGAGGAGAAGTCTGTTAGGAAAGCAGGGTGTGGGGAGCTGTTAGTCGGCCGCGCTAGAGGCCGGATCATTTCCGAGCTGGCTCTGCATGACAAAGGGGAAGGAGCAAGTTTCTTCTTTGATCTGCCCCCTGCCGGCCCCGCACACCTGCCTGTTGGTGCTCCCGCCCCAGCTGAGACCTCAAGAAGAAAAACCAAAAGGGGGTGGGAACCAGGCTGTGGCCCAGCTTTCCTGGATCCTGTTCAGGTCACCTTCCTCTCTTGGTGGCCCCAGGACAAAAATATCTCCCAGGCTGATGACCCGAAGCACCTGCCGCCCCCTCCCACAGAGCCTGGAGTCCCAGGGCCGGGGGAGCCGCGCGGTGAGACGGGGTGGGAGCGGCTGGGAGTGCGTGCCAGTGTGTGTGTGCGCGCGTGCGTGTGTAGAGTTGGAGGTGTTAAGGGGTCTGGGAAGAAGACTCATTGGAGATGTGGGGTCACGCCCTGGATGGAAGCTAAGGGGGAAACGAGGTGGGGGTGAGAGGGAGGGGGCGTGTTTTTTTTTTTTTTTTTTTTTAAGATTTTTTATTTTTTATTTGTCAGAGAGAGAGAGAGAGGGAGAGAGAGTGAGTGAGCAGAGGCAGAGGCAGAGGGAGAAGCAGGCTCCCTGCCCAGCAAGGAGCCCGATGTGGGACTCGATCCCAGGACGCTGGGATCATGACCTGAGCCGAAGGCAGCTGCTTAACCAACTGAGCCACCCAGGCGTCCCAGGGGGGCGTGTTTTTATAGACTTGCTGTGGGAGCCAGAAGCAAGGATTTTCCGCCCGTTTCCAAGGGCTGGAGAAAAGGTTGTCTTTCGGGGGATACAGACACGGGCGTGAGTTACAAAGAGCATAGGCAAAGACGTGGGAAGCTCTTGAGCTACAAGGGAAGGGGTCGTTGCTTCTGGAAGATGGGTCCTGGGCACAGACCATTGAGGCCGGAGTTGCAGACCAAGAGCTCACTGTTGCCGTCAGCGCTCCTGGCCGCCCCTAGAGGGCCACAGCGCAGAGGAGGGCAAGGAGGCCACCAAGGAAGAGACCACCTCACCCAAGGGAGCTTTGGGGACACATGGCATTTCTCAGACGAGTTGCCCTGAGGAAGTGCAGAGTCCTCACTCTTCGGTCTGCTCTGTTCCCGGTAAACAAGGGCTTTGATGTGGAAGCTTCCTTGGAGTGGGAAGGGTACAGTTGGGGAGGGAAGACTCCTATTGGGCTGTCGGCAAATCTAACTCCCCAGCTGTTCTTAGTGCCTGGAGGAGAGTTCTGGCTGGAGTGAGACGCACAGGGAGGAGCGGATGGTGCTGTGGTTTCTTTGGATGTTCTGGAAGAAGGGCAGGTGTGCACTGCAGCGACCAGAGCATCTTCCTTAAAGCGACCTTGAGCACACTCTGTTCTGGAAATGACTTGTTTGCCTTTCTCTTTTCTCCTTTCTCAGCTCATTGTTCCGTTTGGAATTAGGTCCTGGGTAGGGTTCCCACAGTTTGGGGTAAGAGACACAAAGGCGGTCCCCTGGTAAGAAAAGTAGCAGTAGGAGATGGAGGATGGAAAGAGGCTGAATCTCTTTGTGGGGGGAGCAGAACTTGATGTTGGACACCCCCTCACCCAGCTCATTCTCGGTGCTTTCCCCCATCCTCCTCTCCGCAGGTCTTGCCTCATTGGCTGCATCTCCACATTGGTTCTCCCTCCATTCTCTCTTCTCCAGGGAGCCCCATTTCAGAAGCCAACCGCCCCCGGGGTCTTCCCAGGACACTGGGGAGGGCCGAGGCCCAGGCCCACCATGCCCAGCCTGTTGCTGCTCGCCGCTGCTCTGCTGTCCAGCTGGGCCCAGCTTCCGGCCGAAGCCAGCTCCTGGTGGTGAGTGAGAGGGGCTGAGGCCCTTCTCTACAACCTACACCTCTTTGGTAATTAAATGTGGAGAAGGGTCACCGTGTGTTGTGATCGTTCCTTTATTCGTAGGAATCCTAAGGACTGCTTTTATCCCAGGAAAACTAGGACAGCCTTTTCTCTCACAAGCCCCCAGAGCTAAAGGTTCAGCAAGGATAAAGGATTAGTGCATTTGGTTTTTTCCTCTGATCCTGTCCGCTTTCCCCTTTTTTGGGACTGTCCTCTGTCCCCATGGATTGTTAGAAATAGCTCTCGCTTTGCTATTGGATCAGTAAGAACATGGATTTCTTTTTTTTTCCCCCGGTGGGTACAAGGAGAGTAGAATTCCTATTTGATAAGTCTGATGACCGGATGGGAGGCTGAGAGCTTTGCAGGACCATTGTGTGTGGCCTTCTTTTGTATTTTTAAGACTATTGTCATGGCCAAGTCAACCTGGAAAAGGCCAGCCCTCCCCACCTATCTTGCCGCGTCTGGGCCCCCTTACATTGGTCTCAGAGGTACCTCTACCGTCTTCTCCTCTAACTGACCACTTTACTGTATCTGGTAGAGGATGAGCCAAAGCGAGAGCGCCTGAACGGATAGAGTGGGTTATGGGATTTGTGGGTGGGATATGGAAGCGAAAACATTTAGACTAGGTTGTGATGTATGTAAATTGGCTTCTGTTTGCCAGGCGTAAGGGCAGTGTTACTTGAAGGAAATTGACTGCTTTCCATCACACCCTGCACTCGGGTTAGAGTGAGTGCGTCACCCTCTTTCCCCGAATAAGTCATGTGCTCTCCGGGGGAGGTTTGGCTGTTTCCGTCCTCTGCCTGGAATGAATGTCCTCCGCCCGCTCTGTCGCCCTTCTTTGCCTGCACCCCATTCTTTAAGACTCCCTTCACACTCTGGCCATTGCCTTATAAAAATCTTTTCTCCGGCTGGAAGAGCTCTTTCTCTGTCTGATCACCATGGAGCCAGAAGCTCAAGTCTAGCTTTGGCCCTTGACCTCTCCCGTATCATCTGCATTTGTGCCTCAGTTTCCTACAGTGCCCTGTAAAGGCAGGGCCTCTGTTTTAGCAGATTTCTTTTCCAAACCCTTAGTACAGGGCCTTGCACACAGAAGGAAAGCTAAGTGTGCCGAGTGAATGGTTTCAGGCTGCATGCAAGCCTAGGCTCACCCCTGGGCCTTCCGTCCCCTTTCTGGATCTCCGCTGTAGGTCATTAGCTATGAACCCGGTGCAGAGACCTGAGATGTTTATCATCGGTGCCCAGCCCGTGTGCAGCCAGCTTCCTGGGCTCTCCCCTGGCCAGAGGAAGCTGTGCCAACTGTACCAGGAGCACATGGCCTACATCGGGGAGGGAGCCAAGACGGGCATCAAGGAGTGCCAGTACCAATTTCGCCAGCGGCGGTGGAACTGTAGCACAGTGGACAACGCGTCCGTCTTTGGGAGAGTCATGCAGATAGGTAAGAGCCCACCACCGACACTTGGCTGGCTACAGGAGCCGGGCTCACCTCCCAGGCCTGGCACAGAGAGCCCCCACAAGGGTCTAGGTGAGTTCTCTGAGGCTTGGAAGCGGTGTGCAAGCGGAGTGGGAGATGCACACGGGAAGCAGAGTCTCAGATGGGATGTCGGTCCCCACCCGTGCTAGTGCTCTGTGAGCCCTCTGCTCCCAGCTTCACCCTGTCTGGGGCAGTCTGCCGGCGACTCGCTCCAAGAAGGTGGCAGAAACAGCAGAGTTGAGTCAGAGTGGATTAGCAGACGTGCCCACCGCCGCTGACCTTTGTCTCAGCACGGGTGGGCGGGGGTCAGACGGGGGAAGGGCTTTGACAGCATTGGGTAGAGAACCGAAAATCGCAGCTCTGAAAGTCGAGATGAATTTTGCCTCTGCCACTTGGATCCTGAGAGAGAGATAGAAGCTTTGAGCCAGATTGGTGATAGCTGTCATTAACCTGACCCAGATCCAGTCCTGACTTTTTCATTCCAAAGGGATGTGTGTGAATGTGGGGGAAGGGGACACACCCAGAAGAAAGATGAGAGGCCACCTCTTCCTGGATTCCTGTCCCTTCCCCTCTCCCCCACTCTCGGACTCTCTGGCTGCCCTATTGCTTAGATGGAGGTGTGATTTGAGGTCTAATTGTTTTAGGTCCTTTTGAAATGCAATCCTCCCCTCCCTGGCAAGAAATTGAGAAATCCGGCCCTATTCTATTGGGTCTGATCCCCAGGGCCATAGAAAGAAGGTGTTAGGGCACTGTATTCTCCTGTCTCCCATTCTCCAAAAGAATTTCCCCTCCAAGGAAGGAGGACATTTGGGAGTTACCTGGGGCTGGGTTTTTCCCCCTCAAAGAAGAATGATTTTAGCAGCAAGCAGGGTATGAGGAAGGCCCCTCCCTCTTGACCTCTTTCCCCTACCCATATTGACAAGTGAGGATGGCGGGGTGGAGTATGCTTTGAACCTTGCTGCCCTTGTCCTTCCTCTAGTATCGACTCAAGGTCTAGACAAGGAGGGCTCACGTGTTCCTGCAACAGTCTTATTCGGCAGCTTTCCTAAAGGAATGGACTTGGGGTTGAGTGGGAACTGTTTATGATTTATTGATTCTTTTCAAATACACTTAGTATCCAGTAAAGTCTTAGCAGCACTCCTGGCACTGGGTTCTGGGTGTGGACAGCAGGAGGACCACAGGTTTAGAAAGAGGCATCCACAAATCACTTTCAGGGACCTAATGTGTGCCTGACATCGGCTAGATCCTTTTTGTGTGTAATTTTGTTTGAGTGAGGGCCAAAAAGTGAGCTTCACTTGAGGAAAGGAAGGAGTTAGCAGGAATGGAAGTGCCACTGGGTGTGGACTGGCTTGGGGGAATGACTTGTGCAAGCCTACCCTCCCATTCTCCCTGGACCCTATTCTGTTACGAACGGAACTCCCTGCTTGCCTTATTTTCACAGTTTCTCTTTGTAGCTTCCCTTCAGACTTATGCTACCTGGGAAGCTATCCTCCATACATGCCCTTGGGCCCAGGGTGCCTCTTGGGGAATCCTCTCTCGGGGCTCTCCTATATGACTTCCAAGAAAGTCCTCCCTTCTTTGAAGCTGCTGCAAGGGTCCACCACCAGAGGGCAGCAGAGCAGCTTGGAGGGAGCCAGTGGCACGTCGCTCAGCCTTGGTCAGGGCGCATGAGGGCACCTTCCTGGCAGCTGGGTCGAACTACTGAGGAACAGAGAGAAGGCGTGCTCGTGTCCTGCTGCCTCCTGGTAGGGAGACGGTGTCAGGTCTCTAGCAGCAACATTGGCTGCGGGTTAATTAGCCTTTATCCTTGAGGTGGTTCGGGTTTCCATTCTGAGTTGTTTCTCCTACAGAGAAGCCCCCCCACCTTGCTGCCCATTCCAAAGCCCTGCATTATGTCTTGCTGGTTGAGAGTAGTACTACGAGTCTGTACTTCCCAAAGGACCCAGTTGCTCCCCAGAATGCAGAGCTGCCCACCCTCGGTGCCCCAACCAAAAGAGGCAGAACCTTTGCCAGGACCTTAATCCACCTGAGGACAGAGTAGGATCCGAACCCATCATGATACGTAAGGCAGGACGGTCAGAGCCCATAGTGTCTGCAGTATTTTGCTCAGATGCAGGCATATTATTTTGAAAGGCAGTTCTGAGAGGCATGATTCAGCTTGGAAAAGCGTGTTTGCTAGAGCACTAAGGAAGAAATCAGACATATGTAGCCTGGAAAAGACAACACATAAAAGGCCTATCAGTTGTTTTCAAATGCTGAAAGGCTGTCAAATGGGAAGGGATTAGACAGCAGAGCTCCAGCGGGTGGAAGTTACAGGGAGGCGTTTTCCAACTGACTATAAGAAAGATCGTTCTGGTGATTAAAGTCATTAAAAAGATGATGGGCTGGGTTGCCTTGAGGAACACTGTGAAAAGGAAGAGTCCCCATGGGAGGGATGTAGGCTACGGATCCGGGCTCCTCCCTGTCCCAGGATGCCGGGTCAGGGGGTTGAGACTCCACCTTAGGAAGATTTTTCAGGCATGGCTCCCTCACAGAGGGGAATAGGCCTTCCTCCCTTCAAGTCCATCGGTCACCCTAGCATCCTGGTTGCTCATTCTCCTAGTCTAACTACCCTAGATTAGATAGAGCCCTGGTCTCTGGCTACGGATCAGCCCTGACTCAGATGTGGGTCCTGATGGCTGAATCATGAGTGTGAATTCCTGCCTCATCTGGGTTTTTCTTGTCCTGCTCCTAGTCCACATCTGACCAGAAGTTGACCCCTGGTTCCTTGAGAAAAACTGACCTGCCCAGTCTGGTCTGGTGGCAAGCTTGACTGTGTCCCGCCTAGATGATCAAGGAGGGCAAAGTGAGAGATCCTTCTAGACCAGTTGAGGATTGTAGACTGCTTCCGTCTTCACCCGCCAAGGCAGGATTATGGGATGTCTACTGCTTTCATTTTTTTTTTAAGATTTTATTTAATTATTTGAGATAGAGAGTGTGTGTGTAAGAGAGAGCACGACAGAAAGAGAGAGAACACAGCAGGGGAAGGCGTAGAGGGAGAAACAGACTCCCTTCTGAGCAGGGAGCTGGCTATGGGACTTGATCCCAGGACCCTGAGGGATCATTACCCAAGCCAAAGGCAGACCCTTAACTGACTAAGACCCAACCAGGCGCCCCTATTTTATTTTATTCTTAAGATTTTGTTTTTTTTAAGTAATCTCTATACCTGTCGTGGGGCTTGAGTTTACAGCCCCAAGATTAGGAGTCACAGACTCTACCGACTGAGCCAGCCAAGCACCCTATTAGTTGCCTTTTTGATTCTAGGCATCCTCGTGCGTGTATAGTGGTTTCGCCAGGTGATTTTTTAAAAAAGATTTTATTTATTTATTTGTTAGAGAGAGAGTACAAGCAGGGGAAGCAGCAGGCAGAGGAAGAAGCAGCCAGAAGCCCAGTGTGGGGCTTGATCCCTGGGATCACGACCTGAGCCGAAGGCAGACACTCAAATGACTGAGCCCCCCAGGCATCCTCTCGTGGTGATTTTGATTTGCATTTCCCTGGAGGCTGAATATTATTTTTTATAAACATTTTTATTAAAATGGAACATGTATCCTAGGAGTTTTAAGTGGTTCACTAAGTAATAGAGAGGAACACAGTTCAGAGTTTCTCCTGGAAGTGATCTGGATTGTGCCCAGTATCCTGTAGCTGTGGTTTCCCAGTGCTCTCAAGTGGGGAGGCAGCATGGATCCCGCGGAAGACAGAGCAAAACAGTGTGGATGATTCTGGACATTGTAATTCTGGCTCACTTCTCCTCCTTGTCTCTGCCACTGTCTAGCTAGATAATGGCAACAATAAAAAAGACAGATGTGTGGCCCATCAAGTGGTGAGAAATGGTGACCTGCATTTTTGCTAGGATACAGACTCCTGCTATTGGTCCCATGATTTCTACTCTGGCTCATTCTGTTCGTCCCACATGTCCCATAAACTCCTTAATGCCCACTCCCCCCTCCATTTAGGTCTGCCTCCTCGGAATCTACTGGCCACGTAACCTTCCCTGGAATGGATGTTAGTGTGGGCCAGGGCTGGAGGGATTCATTCTAGTGTGTGAGCTCACAGGGTAGAGGAGACAAATTTCTGCTCATTATCAAGAGGAGTTCCTAACCATTAGAGCCATGGGACATGCAAGATGCTTCTCCTGACATTGTTTCCCCTTCTGGGAGTGTTGGAGGCCGGGCGATGGTGTTGGGGCCGGAAAAGGTGGAAGGAAGGAAGGGGCCTGCCTAGGGAGCTGGCATCCCTCACCCCCTCTCCCGCCTTCTCTTGCAGGGAGCCGGGAGACCGCCTTCACCTACGCAGTGAGTGCCGCGGGAGTGGTGAACGCCATCAGCCGGGCTTGCAGGGAGGGTGAGCTCTCCACATGCGGCTGCAGCCGGACAGCGAGGCCCAAGGACCTTCCCCGGGACTGGCTGTGGGGCGGCTGTGGGGACAATGTGGAGTACGGCTACCGCTTTGCCAAGGAGTTCGTGGATGCCCGCGAGCGGGAGAAGAACTTCGCCAAGGGGTCGGAGGAGCAGGGCCGGGTGCTCATGAACCTGCAGAACAACGAGGCGGGTCGGAGGGTAAGCAGAGCTCCCCCACCTCCACACGCACATGCACACGCACGCACACTCACACACATGCACACACACACACAAGCTCGCCCTGGGCTAACACACTGCTCCTGGGCTGAGCTGGGAGCCCTGGCCTGGCCATGAGGAAGGGGGTCGTCCTGACCACAGGGAATCTTACCTCCAGGATTATGGGATGCCTCCTTTTTTTTTTTTTTTTTTTTAAGATTTCATTTATTTATTTGAGAGAGAAAGAGAGCGTGAGAGAGGGCCCACATTGCCGACCTGATCCATTTCACGAGACTCCATTCCCCAGCTGGGCACGTGCCACTGTCATTTTTATAAGCCTCGTTAATTTCTCCCCAGGACGGCTGTCCCTAGAGCCCTTAGGAGCAGCCTTGTCATCAGGATTCCAGGTGCTCGAAGTAGAGTTCTTGTCAAGCAGATAGGACGGTTGGAAGTTGAGGCCATGAGACCCAGACTAGGGTTTATGATTTGGGAGAGGCACAGGGGAAAGCAGAGCCTACGTTTAAGAGCTGCTGTCGTGCCCATCCAGAGGCCTGATCCTAAAGCACATGTCCGCGCTAATGGCAGACACACTTCAATGCCAGAGGGCCGTGCAGGAGGCAGGTGGGTGCCTCAGGGTCTCCCTGAGAGGCATGAGGTCTGAGTGCTGTGTGGTACGAGTCGCTCCCGGCTCAGGGCCGGGGGGACCACAGACCTCTCAGGAAACGACACAGACTTCTTTCTGGGAGTGTTTTCTGCCTTCGGGTCTGTGTCAAGCCAGCTGGCTCAGGGGCTCAGGCAAGATACTGTCGCGAGACCAAAGAACTAATGAGAAACAATGAGACTAGCGGTTTCCTGAGGAGAAATCAATTCAGAAAGTTCATGTTGGTTCATTTGGTGATTCAGTGACAGGATATGGATGTATTTCTAAAAAAAATATTTACCAATTTTTAAAAAATCGACTTCTGTTTCTTAGGAACATGTACCAAATAAATGGAATTGAAACGGCTTCTCGTGGACTGGGGACCTGTGATGTTGGGTTGTGGAAACTTAGTCTCATCAGTAGTGGGATGTCACGTTGAAATTAGAGTTGTTCATTTGCCCAGTGCCTTCCTTTCAGAGCCCATCTCCAGAGGCTAGAGGTGTGTGTGAGGGGTGGTGTGAATCCGTGGGGTCGTGAGTTCTGGTGGTTGTTCTGGTTCGAACCAGGACACAGAGAACAGCACTGTCTTAGATGACCTTCCACTCTGAGGGCATCTGTGGAGCCTACCTCTTTCCCCCACGACTTCCTCTCTGTTTGGCAGCCTGCATGCCAGTCTTTGGGGATCTAACTGTGTGAGAGCCGTTAAGATCTTCACTTTCTCTCCTGACTGCCCAAATTCTATCCATTTTTTAAGATCCTGGTTCAAAATACCACCTATTCCCTAAAATCCTTCCCATCCCCCATCATGAGTAGTCTCTGCTTCTGAACTGAGGGAGGTTAATTGCTACCTTTTGAGGTACGGCCTCCATCGCCTCCTCCCACTGGCTGTAGCTCCCTCAGCTCAGGGATTCCGTCCATAGCTCTTGGCAGCACTCTCACTGTGCTTTACGCGGGTGGGTGGGCGCGTGCAAGTCAGAGCAAAGGTCCCACGGTGCCGCCTAGGAAGAGGTCAAATTCATGGAAGGCTGTTTCCTGTCTCTGCTCTGAGCTCTCCTTGGGGCATTGTGGCAGATGCTGAGGTGACTAGGCCTTCATCCTAATCTGGGCTCCATTTCAGTCACAGTCTTGACCCCACTTCTGCTGGCTCCTCATTTTATTGCCCTTAATTGTTTGTTTGTTTGTTCTGGCCCTTATCTTGGCCAACCTTCCTTCCATCTGCCTTGTTTCTCACTTACACACCTTCCCCGTCTTCCTCTGTCTGTCTCCCTGCCTTTGGGTCCCCCTCCCCCAGCCTCCACACCTCTTCCACAGCCTTTATCTCTCCCTTTGCTTCTGTCTGCACCAGGTTGGGAATTCCTGTCCCTCTATATTTTTTATCCGCTCTCCAAGAAGCAGGCCTCCACCATCAATCACCATCTGAGGCCAAGGTACTCACCTCCCACCTCCTCACACCTACACAAAAAAATTCCGTAGGAAAGACTAAAATGGTGGCAGGAATTGAAAATTCCCTGGATTTGTATTTTACAACCAGTTAAAGGTTTTATTTTTAAGTCATCTCTACACCCAACATGAGGCTCAAACTCCCAGCCCCGAGATCAAGGGTCGAACGCTCCACCGACTGAGCCAGTCAGGCGCCCCAGCCAATTTTTTTTTTCCCCCTAATGGAATATCTAGGATCTGACATCTTGGCCACAGAGTAAATCTGGGGCATACTTTGCAGGAAATTTCTCTTGGCCTTTGAGAGACTCTAGTAACCCCATTTTAGACATTGATGGCCAGAGCAGTTGGTTGATACTGCCTTGTCACTCAAGGGCTTAAGCATTTTCCAGATAAAAGCTGTCTAATCCTCATGACATTCCTATCAGTTACAAAGCTCAGTCACACCATTAGACAGTGCAGAAGAGGGACTTAGGGCTTTGTCAGGAGGCAAGATGCAGAACTAAGAAAATGTTTTAAAAATTTGCTTTTATTGCTTTTCCAGTTGGCAGGAAAGGCTAAAAATTGGGATTTATTTTTCTTCCTTCTCCTGTCAGAGGAGCTTCTCTACATCATCAAGAGTAAATATTTAAGAATTCAACTGTTACAGTGTCCTTCTTCATAGAGGCTGGTGGAATGAATGTCTCCTTAGTGAAGATCCGTGACACTCTTTCCTCTCCGATTTGTTTTACAAAAGCTCCTGTTCCTCCTCTGCGGTGTCCTCTTCAGCTCTCCTTCCTTAAATCTCCCTAATTGTTGACTCCCAGTAGAGATGCTTATCCTGTCCCCTTGGTCACTTAGTGGCAGGGTACACAGTTTTAGGCCCTTAATGTTTCCTGCTTCCAGCAGCACCAGATGCCTGACCTCCCTCACTAAACCAAGGACCATTTCCAGAGGAATGTCAGGCCCCAGCTCAGACTGGGGGGGATTTGTGCCAGAAGAGGGTAATTGCAGACCCCGTCTTTGAAGTGCCTGTTGGAATGGGGTGTTGGTTCCTTTATGCCGTGGGCCTGGAGCTGCCAGCCCAGTACTGGTGCCTTTAACCTTGGGGAGGAGCCTCCATCCTTCTCTCCCCTAAGCCGTTTATAAGCCTCAAGACTGGAGTGCAAAAGGGCTAGCCATTCTGACTCCCTTCTGGGTGGCCCTGAACAGAATATTGAGCCTCTCTAGAGCTTCAGTTTCTCCAGCACACAACAGTAGGGATAATTCCACACCAGAAAAAAAGAAAAAAAAATCAGGAAGAGTTTTGACAATAGTGATATGAGCTAATGATGGTGAAGCTATTTCTTGCACCTGCAGTGGTGTCTGCACAGTGCTGAATAAAGACACAATCTGGGGACTCTTGAAAAGAAATCTGAGAGAAACCCTTGAAAAAGGAGTCCCGACTCAGTTGGTGACAATGGCTGTGGCATAAGAAAATGTTCTGCAGCGGGCTTGCATTTTTATCCCGCCATCTGTACGCCCGGGCCTGCTGCCAGGGCCGTCGGACACAATGCATCAGGGTGCTTTTCATTGAAAAGCACTTTGTAAGCAGCATTCTGGTCGACTCTTGCTTTTTAAAAAAATTTTGATTTGGGATAACCCAAGTTCAAATCCACTCCACATTGTTGTGGTTCAGTGGCTTCGAGATGGGTTTGTTTTCAGATGAATCACCCCTGTCGGTGGGCCCAGCGACCCACTCTTGCCCGGCCCAGGGCTCCACTCCTCTTCTTGCCCGCTTAGCCTCTCCAGGGGGTGTCTGCAGGTGCCGGGTGCAAGGAAATGGTCTCGTTCAACAGCCCCATGTGGTCTGTGCTGAGGTCCCTGTGACTCTGTGGAGTTAATCGCCAAATGTTAACACAGAAAAGGGGGCCGTTGAGTTCTTGGGGGATTTGGTGAAGTCACGGACAGCTTTTGTCCAGCCACCACCATGCAGTTTCTGTCACAGGCTGGTAGTACGGCTGGATTTTTTATTTTAGCCCCTGACTGTACTCCGTGTCATGCAAAAGCTGGACACGGTTTGTTGGTTTGTATTTGTTTGTTTGAGGCTTGGTTCAAGATAGAAATATCCTTTTTTTCCCCGTGATCGTGAACATAACACATGTATCATAACAAGTTGAAGTAATAAGACATGGACAAAGTAGGAAGGGCAAGGGCACCAAATGCCATCGTCCTTGGAGCCGATCAGACGTGGACATTGCCTCCCCCGCGTTTTTCGGCCCAGTGCTCCTTTTATCTGCTTTCTATCTGGGTAACCAAGCTTCCTGGAAAGATCTTTCTGTACATTTGAGAAACGACTCTTCTGCCCCTCCCTATCCCACCCCCTTCCGTGTTTGGCCTCTGGGTGCCCCCAGCCACCCTCCTACCATCTGCCCCCACCCCCCCCCCGGGGCTCCTCCTTCTGATCACCTTCTTTCTGCACCCCCTTAGGCTGTGTACAAGATGGCAGATGTGGCCTGCAAATGCCACGGCGTCTCGGGCTCCTGCAGCCTCAAGACGTGCTGGCTGCAGCTGGCCGAGTTCCGCAAGGTGGGGGACCAGCTGAAGGAGAAGTACGACAGCGCGGCCGCCATGCGCATCACCCGCAAAGGCAAGCTGGAGCTGGTCAACAGCCGCTTCAACCAGCCCACCCCGGAGGACCTGGTCTACGTGGACCCCAGCCCGGACTACTGCCTGCGCAACGAGACCACGGGCTCGCTGGGCACGCAGGGCCGCCTATGCAACAAGACATCAGAGGGCATGGACGGCTGCGAGCTCATGTGCTGCGGCCGCGGCTACGACCAGTTCAAGAGCGTGCAGACGGAGCGCTGCCACTGCAAGTTCCACTGGTGCTGCTACGTCAAGTGCAAGAAGTGCACGGAGATCGTCGACCAGTACGTCTGTAAATAGCTGGCGGGGGTGCTCTTCCAGCCACTTCGCCACTCTGCCTCACAAAGTTTATATTATATAAATCTATATAAATCTATTTTATATTTGTATAAATAAAGGGATGGATGATAAATAATTAAGAGAAGAAAATGGAAAGGAAAAGCTTATTTAAGAGACGCTGGAGGTGTTTGAGGATTGCGCTGTGCTTGGTTCTCTACTCCCGGTGGGTGTGGGGGCAGGGGCTCTCCTCCCCTCCCTCTTGCGGGGACTCTCAGGATGTAGGGACATGGGACTAGTCACTGTCTATCCACCATGGCCTTGAGGAGACAAGTGGTGGTTGGATGGAGAAGATGATTTTGTCTGGAAGTCTGGAGCCTTTGCCGGCTGGATGACCACCCTGTGACCCCTGTCACTGGGCCAGGAGGCCCTGTGCAAGGCGCCAGGAGCTCTGCTTACACCATCCCATCTTCAGGGTCTTGTCCGGAATACTGACTGATTCCGGAAGAGGGCCGGTGTTTTCTTACCCTTTCTCTCGGGCATGTCCTGGCAGAATCCACAGTTAATGGGAATGAGCCGAGGTCTGATGTCATCCCTGACAGGTGACCACAGAGGAGCCTGCACCTCCGCAGACTCCCAGGCATGTCTGTCTAGCGAGAATTACCCACCCTCCACAGTTCACCAGGTCCTGCCACCGGTTCCCGCACTGAGGGGAAAGGGGGTCGATTGGCCTGACATGTTAGGAGAGGGATGAACTGAATGTTTGTGCCTGAGCCGCAGAGAGCCAGGAGTGTAACTGGACCGAGCAAACGTTGCACCGTGCTCCCACAGGGAGAGGAAACGGGATGCTGCTGCTGTCACTTCCTCCACCCCGGGGGAGGCCCCCTGAGCGACAGGATGTGTGGCCGGGTCAGGCTCGGCTGGCCTGGCACGCTCTTTTCATCTCTGCCCCAGATGTACAGTTTCTCTCTGACATTAAAGACCCTTCACTGGAGTTTCTCTCCCTTTCCTTCTTTGGACACACAATAATCTTTCTTGAGTCTCCTTTTCTTTTTGATCTGATCCTTGGAACCCTGGTACATGGCGTGTGCATGTGGAAGAGGGTAAGGAAATGGAAACTTTTCAGGGCTCTAGTCTGGCCTGGCCTGGTTGGAGACAGAGACAGAGTAATAGGAGAATTGAATAAGGGAAAGCATTTAAGCACTCTCCCCAAGGACCAGCCCAAACTTAAATACTCGTAAATGCTAGCTATTACTATTACTCTTAGGAACAAAAGAATTCAGAGATTTCAGTTTAAACCTCATGTTGACCTTCCCTTCTTCTCCCATCCTACAGCACCCCACCCCCGGTCACCCCTGGTTTGTTCACTGGGTCCTTGGTAAAACACAGGTAATGGGGACACTCTCTGCAGCCTTGTCTCTGTTTCCATGTCCAGTCTCAGACTCCAGAATCTGGAGCCAGGAGAGAGAAGAAGCTAGAGGAGGATCCACGAAGGGAGATGTTACATTCTAGAAAGGGAGGAAGTAGTTCCTGGGATGCATGGGTCCAGGTGCACAAGAGTGACCAGCCTACAGGGGACCCACTGAGTCACCCCATAAAGACACCGGTTTCGTTCCAGAAAAGTTTTAATTCTGGAGAAATAATGGAATTCAGGAGTCCACTTGGGTTATAATGAGCAAATTATATTGCAAAACAATCTCAAAGAGATTCTGTCTGAATCAGAATTGGGTCCATGTGTACCACTTGTGTCTTTAGGGCCTAGAGAAGAGCCTCCTGACTTGTCATCAAAGAATCTCAGGCCTCGGGTTGTTTCACCCTATTCCTCACGTGATTATTCAGAATCCTTTGGTTGACATTTTCGAGATGAACAGTTCATGAAAGAAAGTGATTGAACTCAACTGGCCTACAAAAGATCCAAACCACGTCCTTGGCTTCATTAGCTGGCATTCAGCCAAATGAACTTGGTCATGCAGACCCACCAGTAATTATAAGGGTTTGGAACACTGGCTGGCACTCCTGCCCTTCCTCACATCACCGTCGTCACTCCTGGAGGGTTACCTTATGTCAGGTGCTTCAAGTGCTCAAGAGCCAAAATTCAGCTCCTCTTTAGAAACTTCAGGAAATTAGCCATGAGTGACTGGTCCACAGAAAGAGACCTTCATGTTCACGAAAGGAGAAGCATCACCCCTGTTAGGCTGAGGTCTTCCTGCAGAGTCATGGCGAGGGGATGGAGTAAACATTAAATATTTTCTTTCTGACCTAGGGAGCAAGTCATGTGTTCAAACACCAGTGTGACTGTTGCAACCGCTGACCACCAAGGTTAGGAAAGATTGACTTGTCCAAATAGATTGGCATGAAGTTACAGTTATATGCGTGTTAAGCCCTGGTGAGCTGGCAGTTGTCTGTGACGTGACCAGTAATCTGTAGGAATGTGGCTGGAAAATCTGAAGACCCACCCAGGACAGTGAGCATCTGCTCAGAAACCACACTGCAAAAATGCAGAGTCCTAGGTCTCCAACATCAGTGATTTGCATCCAGTTGGTCTGGGGTTGAGCTGGGGCAACTGTCCGAATCTTTAAAAATGCCCTGAGGGGCTCCTCTGCTGGTCAGGTAGAGCTGCAGGAAGAGAGGCATCTGGCTGCCCTGTGC
The DNA here is from genome assembly GCF_963455335.1 of Martes martes. NCBI lineage: Eukaryota > Metazoa > Chordata > Mammalia > Carnivora > Mustelidae > Martes > Martes martes. The sequence goes on from NC_137895.1 coordinate 106,269,791, forward strand.
AGGATTTTTCTAGAACATAAAATGTATTATGATCGACATGTCATCTCACTGAAGGATCACTGCATTGGATATAATGCCTTGATCAAGAAATCCTAGCCATCCTGGGGATCCTTTCTATTGAGGGGAAAGGGCATTCTGGTCCAGAGCAGAACTGGTTTTCCTGGGATGTTCTACCTCCCTCCTCTGCCCAGGACTGGTAGGGGGAAGCCTACAGATGTGTTACATATAGAGGAAGGTAATATTCACTTAGTTATCTTGTCTTCAAGATAAAATTGGGAGGATGGTATGTCTGACTGCCTCCATTTCGATAGGAGGGTAAGAAAGCAGTCCCAGGCTTAAGGTGAGGGCAGCCCTCTGTTCATAAAGGCACTCTGATGAAAGTCTCCCAAGAATTTGGATTCGAAACCCTAATCTGGAGAATTCAGTTCCTGGTCAGCTGCTCTCTGTGCTTGGCAAAGGTGAGAAACAAAACTTGCCGCGTTTATTCCTCCCTGCCTGGTGTCTCCCTTCGGCTTTGTCATCCACTGGAGTTCTAGAAGCTAGCAAGACATCAGCTGCAGTCCTTTATCAAAAAAGAAACCTCCTGCTTGGGCAGAGAGCCACACGATCCCGAGACGGTGGAAGAAAATAGTCATTTCCGTCTTAAAACGGGCTCTGACGCATAGCCAGACCCCACTGACACTGGTCACATGTATCTTGGGAGGACTTGAGTGTGTGCGTGCGTGTCTGCGGGTGGGTGTGTGGGGGTGCGCGTGCCTGCTCATGCACACCCATGCACGCAGGAATGGATGTTTCTGGTAGGTTCTGGAGGGGAAATGGGGAGGCACTTGAGGCAAGGAAGCTGTAAAAAAAGTAAAAATCACTGTCACCCCTTCTGGCCGAGATGCTGCAGAATGTGGACGGTCCCTCTTGACTGGAGGTCCTTGTGCTCTAGTTGGGTAGCGACGGCAGCCTTCCTAGCTCTGGAAGGAATGTGGGGAAGCTGAGAAGGGCCACCTGAGCCCTTCTTGCTTGCTAAAATTCTTGGTAGTCCTTTATCATTCTGGAATCCCTGCACTGTATTTACAGCAAAACACTAAGTAATTTAATTCCTGGTTTTACATAAGATTGATGGGTAATTTGCCCGTAAGTAGGAAGGTTTTGCCTAGATGTGAGGGTCAGGCATTAGGCAACAGGAAGACTGAGCTCTCAGCTCCTCGCACAGCTAATTTTCTAGATGGTTTGGGCATTCATCCTGTAGATTATCCACATTCTTAGCCTTCTCCCTCCTGCTGTCTGCCTTTTGGTCTTCAATCTGTTCATTTGCAACTCTACCAGAGGCAGCAACGGAAGATAGAACCAAATCAGTTCATTTGGGCCTCCTAAGTAGTTTTGATAAATAACGGAGAGGGAAAAGGAGGGGCTAAAATTAGATTTTAAAATTATCTGTGAATTTAATGTGTCACTTATGTGTATTATCTACTGCTCCCCATGATAACTGAAAATAGATGGAAGCTGTCTGCAGCCGGAGCAGGTAGGAAACCACGGTATCTGTGACAGAGTTTGCCTTGGGGTGGGGCCTCTCAGTGAAGCATCAGAAGGGACCTATAAAAGAAAAGACGCTTTGGAAAGGGCAAACTTTTTTTTTTTTAGGATTTACTTTATTATTATTATTTTAAAAGATTTTATTTATTTATTTGACAGACAGAGATCACAAGTAGGCAGAGCAGCAGACAGAGAGAGAGGGGGAAGCAGGCTCCCCCTGAGCAGACAGCCCGATGCGGGGCTCAATCCCAGGACCCTGGGATCATGACCTGAGCTGAAGGCAGAGGCTTTAACCCACTGAGCCACCCAGGCACCCCTCACTTATTTATTTTTAAGATTTTATTTATTTATTTGAGAGAGAGAGAGAGCATGAGAGGGAAGAGGGTCAGATGCGGGGCTCGATCCCGGGACTCCAGGATCATGACTTGAGCTGAAGGCAGTCTCTTAACCAAGTGAACCAGCCAGGCGTCCATTTTTAAAGAATTTATTTATCTACCTTAGAGAAAGAGCTAGCCCAGCAGGGGGAGGGGCAGAGGGAGAGAAAGAGGGAAAGCAGACTTCCAGCTGAGGAGGGAGCCTAATGGTGAGATCGGTTTGATCTCATGATCCTGGTATCTGAGCAGAAACCAAGAGTTGGAGGACCAACTGACTGAGCCACCCAGGTGCCCCAGGGTAAACCTTTTTAATCCAATTTTATTATAAAGCCAAAAGGAAAGGGTATTGTTTAAAGTGGCCCTCTCCCTCCAGTAAATTTTCTAAGACTTGGGGCTTGTGTTCTGTGTGTTGGGTCAACAGGCCCTTCTCCTGGCACTTGACCTGAAGTTTATGACCTTTCCTCATATACTTACATTATTTCCAGAGACCATTTGAGTAGAGAGGAAGTTTCATAGAGGATTTTTCAAAATCTGTTTCCAGCTGTGTCTCCTAGTACCTTAAAGAGTACCTAGCTCAGAGAAAGCATTCAATAAATATTTGCTGAGTGAATGAATGAATGAATGAATGATGATTTTTACTAAACAGATGAGGACACTGAGGGATAAGATGAACTGCCCAGGCCACTGTGTAGTTTATTCTTCCAAAGTTGTAAGCAACAGAAATCAACTTGAATCAGCTTCAGGGGAAGGAGGCAGTTATAAGGCTCCAGGACAGTCTTAGTGACTCCAGGGTCTTTGGGAGCTGAAGGCAGACCCCTCAGGCTCTCTCTCCCTCTTCCTCCTCCTTCTCTGCAGACCCACTTCCTCTGCTCCTCATGGCGAGCAACTTGGCCGCCCACGGCATCCGAGGTAACAGACTCCAGCTCCAGCTGGAGTGACTCCAAATCTGGAAAGTGGAAAGTGACTCCAAATCTTTACTCACCCCTGTGCCAAATTCCCAGGCAGGGGGCTCTCGGGCCAGGACTCCCTCTGCCATCCGGTGACCTGATGGGGGAATCAAGTCAATGAAGTGGAAGGCTTTAAGAATGTATCAAAACAGGGAGGGGTTCCTGGGTGGCTCAGTGGGTTATAAAGCCTCTGCCTTCGGCTCAGGTCATGGTCCCAGGCTCCTGGGATCAAGCTCCACATCAGGCTCTCTGCTCAGCAGGGCGCCTGCTCTCCCCTACCCCTGCTTGCCTCTCTGCCTACTTGTGATCTCTGTCTGTCAAATAAATAAATGATATCTAACAAAACAAAACAAAACAAAACAAAACAGGGAAAGCTGCTCTGCTCTCATCAATTTCTCTGCTGATGGTTAGATCAGACAACATGTAATCTAGCTTGCCACTGTGCATGGAAATATCTAAGCATTCACCCTGGAAATGCTCATGAAGAGTCTTTTATCTGTGGAAATGCCTAATTATGGGACAAGTCCTGAAACTCTTCTCCAAGAGGTAAAAACAGGAGCCCAACAGTGTGAAAAGGCTCCAGTTCCCCAAATCCCTTCTAGGATGAGGAGGATACCCGATGACGGGTCTGATGGAGCTGAGGGAGTGAAGTTGCTAGGAAGCAGACGACTAGACCAGACTCTGTGACAACCTCTGGCTGACATGCCATCCCACAGATGTAGCCATTTTTTATATGGTTATTTTATACTGTCATTCCTGCTCATGATTTAGAGATACCTTCCCTTTGACCGGGCAAGTCCACGGTGGCAATCGCTTCCTTCATCCTTTTCCCAGTTCTTTGAGGTCTGAGTACATGCCAAAAAGAAACACCTGAGAGGAATAAGGATTGCAAGATTTTTCTGTAAATCTTCCACAGCCTCCGAGAGGAGTGACACAGCAAACATTTGAGACTTTACACATGTCCTATGGCTAGCCGCCTTTTGTCCTTTTTGCTCTGAGAGCACGCGCCATCCAGCCTTCAGATCTTAAGCTGGGGGCAGGGAGGACACATTTGTCAGGTAGGAAGCAATTCCTCTCACGTTTGCAAAGTGCTGTGTTTCCTTCCTCATTTTGGGTTCTAACTGGCGGATCTAACGGCTTCTCCGCCTGCGGGAGGACTTTGGGCTCAGGCCGCTCCTGAGCTGGGCTGGGCTGCCTCCTGTTGGCCACACGGTGTCGCTGTCCTATCAGTTCTGGCCACACGTCTTCGGGGCTCACGCCTTCGCTCAGCATTTGGGCAGTGGGGTCCTCGCGCAGAGGGCAGAAACAGAATCTGAACGGCAACAAAGCTGAGTTTTAGATTTTTCGTTTGGAGGAATTTGGGAAGAGCTAGGTGTTATTTTACTTACTTTTTTAAAAGATGGAGTGTAAAGGTAGTACAGTCAAGGAAACCGTGAGATTACAAAAACCAAGCAACCCTGGGGGGAAGTGGGGGGTGGGGGTGGGGCAATCAAAGGAACCGGTGAGAACAGTGCCTAGTCCGGCTCAGCTAGGCTGCAGAATATGAGCGATGACAACAGTGCGGACCAGGGAAGTGGCTGCATTCCCGGCATGTGTTTAGCCATGGTTTCTTCCCTGTTCCTAACTAGTGTCCATGCAGCCAAATACTTTGCATGCTTGAGGGTTATCATCAGAGAGGTGGGAAATTATTATAGCTACCAATTACCAAGTGCTTATTGTATACCAGCAGCTTGTCATACATTATATGCAATTCTCTCAGGACCTCTGTAGGCTTGGCATTATTACCCACACGTGACAGATGGGAAAACGAAGACTCAGAGAGGTTAAGTCGCATCATTTGACTCACACAGCTAATAATTGAGGCTGACACCAGAGCTCTTTCTGGTTCCTCAGTGGATTTCTAGGTAATTATAGCATCGAGTCACCCGAAACAAGAGATGCCCATTTCCTTCTAAGTCTCGTGGTGTGTGCAGTAATCTTCCCCATCTGGCCACCATGAATTTTAAATGAGAAGAGTGACTGAGGAAATTTCTTTTGATGGGGCACACTGCAGAGAGAACTTCGTGATCTCGAATCTACAGTATGGGGACAGGGGCACCTGGCTGGCTCAGCCGGGGGAGCACGGGACTCTTGATCTCAGCGTTGTGAGTTCAATTCCCATGTTGGGTGTAGAGTTTAGTTAAAAATATAAAATTGGGGTGCCTGGGTGGCTCAGTGGGTTAAGCCTCTGCTTTCGGATTGGGTCATGATCTCAGAGTCCTGGGATGGAGCCTCGCATCGCATCATCATCATCATCATCATCATCATCATCATCATCATCGGGCTCTCTGCTCAGCAGGGAGCCTGCTTCCTCCCTCTCTCTCTGCCTGCCTCTCTGCCTACTTGTGATCTCTCTGCCAAATAAATAAATTAAATCTTTTTAAAAATATATAAAATCTTAAAAAGAAAAATATAGTAAAAGGACAAAGCATACACGGCTAATGACAGAAAATCAGACACAAAATTACGAGAATATGTACAGACGTGTTGAAGCAAGAGAAAACAGTATACTGCTGGATTTGGGGGGTTACATGCCTAGGACAATGCAACCAACAAGGCAGCTCACAGTATGAATTATAGAGCTGCCTCCTGGTGGGGTCATTATACACAAGAGTTGACTTCTTTTTTTTTTTTTTAAAGTAAGCTCCACCCCCAACATAAGGCTTGAACTCAGGACTCGGAGATCAAGAGTGGCACGCTCTACCAACTGAGCCAGCCAAGATGCCCTGGCTTTTGTTTTGTTTTGGTTCCTCTGAAAATCTTAATTTGTTCTGGCATTGTAACTAAGCTCTCAGGCTAGGCAAGACATTCTGGCCCTCGGAGAAGGCACCAGGCTGGCAGGACGCAGCAAGACGGATGAGCCGCCAGATGCGTGATGGGTAGGTTTCAGGTGTCGAGGGCCCAGGTGCTAAGAGGGAGAGGATGAACTGTCCCAGCCTTAATGTGGCGCTTAAAAAGAAAGAATACCCTTCCTTTCAATTATTAGGGAGAAGTCTGAGGGGAGGGGGCAAGTGCCCATGGCTCTCCCCTCCTGGACTTACAAGGATCTGGGAGCAGACGAAACAGTGGGAATGGGCTGGTGGGAGACCGAGAGCAGGAAAGGGAGTCACACAGTTCCCTGGCTTGATGAGTCAAACCCTGGGCTTGGCCTTCAACCCCCAGGGCCAGAGCAGCATCTCGTCCTTCTGAGGAGATGGCCTAAGCTGGTGGGACCGGATGGTCAGCTTTCCTGCCTTCCCCAGGATCCTTCCATCCTTTGTTACCGGGATTCCCTTGTGTCTGAAAAGCCTTGGAGCAGTGAAGTCTCTCTCCAGGAATTTCCTTTCCAGTCAGTAAGCAGCCAAGTCTCCTGGCAGAAATCTCCTTTCCCTACCAGGAGGGTGGAAATCTGGCCAGCCCTCAGGAAGGGGGCCCAGACGCTCACAGCGGCAGAGAATGGCCACTCTCTACTATCCTGCTTCCCCCGAATTTATACAAAGGGAAACTCCCTTTCCCTTTCCATCGCCTCCCCCAGGTATTAGGAGTCTGAGGTTTTGAATAATAGTGCTCTTCATAATTCACAAGTGCTCTGAAAATGTCTGCCAGCAAACAGACAAGACCATGGACTGAGCTTCTGAACTTCCTCTCCTAATGTGCTCTTCCAGCCGGTTCGTCTTCATCACAAAGAAGTAATTTCTATTGGAAGAAAAGGAGACAACCTGAAATACTTTTTTAAAAAAAGATTTTATTTATTTAAGAGAAAGAGCGAGCGCAAGCAGGGGTAGCAGCAGAGGAAAAGGAAGAAGAGGCTCCCCATGGAGCAGGGAGCCCAATGTGAGGCTTGATCTGGGGACCCTGAGATCATGACCTGAGCCAAAGGCAGACGCTTAACCGAATGAGCCACCCAGGCAGCCCCCTCCTTCCTTTTCTCAAAGAATACTTTTGGGGTGCCTGGGTGGCTCAGTGGGTTAAAGCCTCTGCCTTTGGCTCAGGTCATGATCCCAGGACCCTGGGATCGAGCCCCAGCGGGGAGCCTGCTTCCTCCTCTCTCTTTCTGCCTGCCTCTCTGCCTACTTGTGATCTCTGTCAAATAAATAAATAAAATCCTTAAAAAAAAAAAGAATACTTTTAAATTACAGGACATTTTCAGCCATTGAAAGGCCTGCTCCCCAAACTCATTACAGCCTTGGCACTTGGCTTTGCTGCTGGTACAGCCAGACCAGTCAAGGGGTGGAGCCCACATGGGGTCAGAGGCACTATGGGGACAGAGAGCAGGATGCGCAGGCCTGTGTTTTCATGCCAAGTGAGAACATGGAGCTCTTCTCACTCCCACTTTCCAGGTGTGCTTGAGGGAGTGGTTCACCAGTGTTTCTGGGCTCAGAGCAAGAGTGGGGGAGTGCTGTGGAGGGAGAAGCTCTTGGAACTCCCCATCCTCCAGCTGCTGAGACACAGGAGCCCTGGTCAGAGCAAGACGGGGGAGGAAGCTTGAAATGGGCGTGAGCAGAGCTCAGAATGCAGCTGGTTACTTGGAGTCTGGTGTGATACTCTCTCTATCTAGGGTATGGAAATGGCGAGATAAGGGGCTGTGTACCCCTTTCAGTGGTGCTGCTAAGGAGGGCACACTAGGCACTAGTTCCTCACTGCCAGCCCTCAGTCTGGCTGAATGGAAAACTCAGACTCCCAGGACCCAGACCTGGAGAGCTGCTGAGTGAATCTGGGGAGGGGTCTGGGAACCTGCATTTTAAAAAGACACCTTGGGTGATTTTGTTCTGCCGCAAGATTTGGGGAATTGCTGCTCGGTTACTGCAGTCTGACCACACCCAGCGTTCCCTGCAGTGAGATGGCTGTTGGCAGGACCAGGTGGGCTTAGAAGAAGCATGACCAAGGCCTCGGGATGTTCGAGGGCTGAGGATGGGAACCCAGGGCAAATCATTGAATCAAATCGAATCATCACGTCCACACACTCAAGAGTGAACTGGGAGAGGGCATGGCAAACCATTGGATTAGAATCTCCCAGGAGACTACAAATGGTACAGTCCGTCCCCAAATCCTCCTATGTGATAAGATGTGCGAGTGTAACCTCCTGAAACCATTTCTAATCTCCCCTGCGGTCAGCCGGCCCCTCTGGCTGTGGAGAGGTGCTCAAGACACAGCGGGTGTCAGGCTATGTGGCCCTCAGATTGTACGGGTCGGGTCGCTGTGGCCTCCGTGCGGATCCGGGCAGGCCCGAGACAGAAGGGCTCAGGAGAAGCCTCTGAACGTGGCCGTTCCCACGCAGGCCAGAGCAGGGCTAAGCGCGCAGCCTGGGGCTCCGCCCCAAGATCCTCGGGTAGAAGCCAGCTGGGGCTTCATGTTCTCTAACCAAGTCCCCAGGAGGGAGCATCTCTGTTTCTGCCTTCAGCAGTCCTGCACTGGGGCACTAAAATTAAGAACTAACCCCAGGAAAAACCTGGGTAACCTGTAAAGTCAACATAACTCTTGGATGGGCACAGAGACCTGGTGTTTTAGTCCCAGGGCCAGAGACCAGAATTATAGTCAGCTCTGTGGTAGATCAGAATCAGAAGCTTGAACAGTAATAACACATCAGGCTTCCAGCTGTGACTTGGCTTCCTGGCTCCTGGCCAGCTCTACCCACCCCTGGGGGTTCTGTAAGGTATAGCTGCCACAGAAGATGGGGAAGTAATATTGAAAATGTGCACAATTGGAAAGGTACACAATCCATTCTTGTGTTAATTACTGCTTCAGTTGTGCTGTCCACGGTGGTGAACGGACCCACTCGCAGGCCAGTCCCGGTTTTCTCAGCCCCCTATTGTGTTTTCCCAACAGAGTAGTAAAAAAACACTTTCTTGGCAAAACAAGAAAACAAAAACTTTTTTTTTCTTTTTTTTTTTTTTTTTGGGTAACAGAAAGAATCAAGGTGGATATAAAGGATGTCTTTTAACCAGACAGAGGCTGTTTGTCACCAGGACAGGTAACTAAGAATTATAGATTTCATTCCCTAGAGAAATTCCAGAAAAGAAGAGGCATTTAGATGTTTTGGGGGACAGGGAGAAAACCAGACTACTCCAGAGACTCAGTTCAGCTGCAGGACTCTGGAAGTCCTGCCTCCCAGGGGAATTAACCAACCTCTAAAAACTATTAGGTAGGGCACGGATTTGGGTGCAGAGGACCTGGCTTCCCAAGCCATGAGCTAAGTGATCTCTTGCAGTTTCCTTAGCAATGAAACAGGGATAATAATATCTTTGACTTCAGATAAGATAATGGATGTGAAAGCCTTTTGTAAAATATAATCCTTTTTTTAAGACTTTATTTTTAAATTTTATTTATTTATTTTAGATCATTTATTTATTTATTTAACAGACAGAGGTCACAAGTAGGCAGAGAGGCAGGCAGAGAGGGGGTGGGAAGCAGGTTTCCTGCTGGGCAGAGAGCCCGATGCGGGGCTCGATCCCAGGACCCTGGGATCATGATCTGAGGCAGAGGCTTTAACCCCCTGAGCCACCCAGGGACCCCTAAAGACTTTATTTGAGAGAGAAAGAGAGCACAAAGCAGGGGGAGCAGCAGAAGGAGAGGGAGAAGCTGGCTCCCCACTGAGCAAGAAGCCCAACACCAGACTCGATCCCACCACCTTGGGATCATGACTGGAGCCGAAGGCAGACACTTAGCCAACTGAGCCAAGCAGGTGCCCTATAATCCTTTGAAAGAGTGAGATATTGGTATGGATGTGTTGAGCCTGTATTGAGGCAAGAGCAAAGAAAACATGATTTTTAAGAAATACAGGATTAGGACGTATAAGATCTCGGGAATCATCACTCAATTGTAGCGCAACTACAAATTCAAGGAGTCTAACCTGAATCTAGTTTGGTCTTTGGTATAGTTGGAAATCCACCATTCTTTCCTGTGTCAACCATGGCCTTTCCTGAGAGGGTCCTTAACTGAAAAGCGAAAATTTATTAACTAAGTTTCAAAAAAAGTGAAAATTAAAAATTCAGTGAAAAATTCCACTCCTCTTTCAAAGGGAACCACTTTTTAGAGCTACAGTCTGTTTACCATTGTTTCATACCATTGTTTCTCACAAAGACCTTAGGAAACTTCAAAAGGGCCAAGGAACCTGGACTAGAAGCAGAAGGGAAGTAGGCTTATCCCACCAGAGGCTCAAAGGAATTCTGGAATTTACTCTGCCTTCCTCCTTCTCTGGTCACCCCACTCCTAGCTCCCTCTTCTCTTCAACTTCTACGCCATGCCGGGGCAGTCACAGACCCAAAAAGTCACAGAACCCCAAAAGATCTCTGATGAGGGAAGGAGATTCCTGGGATCTCGGATTAGAACTCGGAAGGCATTTTCTGAAGCAGACACAGGGTGGGGTTTCTGTTCCCTTTGTCCAGGTGAGGATTTCGGGGACACGCCACAGAGTTCTTTTGGGTTGCCCTGACTAATAAAGATTACACATAGCCTTGTTTATCTAGGGGAAATGCCTTGCAGTTCTTAACAATCGACCTATAAATTCCCTTTCTGAGAACAATGCCCATTCATGAGCCGGGGACATTCTGTGCAAACAATTGCTGGTCAGCAGCCACAGTCCTCAGGAGAGGGAGGTTGGGAGGGTGTCACCCCTACAGAGAAGGGTGTGCTTAGAAACTCAACTCCCAGTGTTTGTTAGGGACACAGACGCACACTGAGGTGACGGGTCCAAACTTGCCCAGGCGATCACACCCTGTGCATGTGACAGTCACAGGTCCTAACAGCGTGTCACCTAACCTTTACTCTGAGCTGAAGGATATGGGGTAATTGTGACCTCCACTGGGGACTAGTAACACACCTTCGGATACAATCCAGGGCAACAATGCTAAGAAGAAAGGAACTCTCAGGCAGCACACGTCTCATTTTTCCTGCTTATCTGTTTTTTTTTTTTCTTTTTAAGATTTTATTTTTAAGTCATCTCTACGCCCAGCAGGGGCCTGGAGCTCAGGACCCCAAAATCGAGAGTCCCATGCTCACCGACTGAGCCCACCAGGTGCCCCTTTCTTGGCTATCTTTTAACAACAGGGGACTAGAGAAATTATTTGGAAGTCAGAACGGGGAGGTTTTTTTGGCTTTTTGACTGTTTGGGGTTTTGTTGTTGTTGTTTTTTCGTTTTTGGTTTTTTGTTTTTTGTTTTTGCATTGCAAAGGGAGAGTTTTATTTATTTCTATTTCAGGTTTTTTGAGATATCATTGACATAAGTACTGTACAATTTAAGGTGCACAGCATAATGACCTGGCTTACGTATATTGCATACTAATTGCCATAGTAAAGTTTAGTTAACACTCACCACCTCAGAGAGAGTAAAAAAAAGCTTTTTTCTTCCTGAGAACTTTTAGGATCTACACTCTTATTAATGAGGGGTCAGAAGGCAAGCTGAGGACAAAACACGAGCTGACACCCCACAACCCTCCCCGCCCCCCCCGCCCCCCACTCCTTAGGTGTGACATTCCTCCAGGAAACTTCCCACTATCTTGATGTTAATGCTTTGCTAGAGGGAAAAACACCCCTAGCTTGATAATAGCAAGTCCTCCAGTATCCTGAGGGTCCTTTTTAGCATATCAAAGTGCTTTTGGACATCTCGCGTTTTCCTTTCCAACCCCAACTCGGCAGTAGGTAATCGGCAACTCCTCACAACCCCCGTGCAGCAGCTCTTTCTGTCCACGTTTCCTGTTCCCATGTTATGGAAAATAATCAGACCGATGAGAAACGAAGGGACACTCGGAGACGCAGGAGAACTCGGGTTTATTTTACGCCGGCGGACCCTGACAAGCTCGCACTCGAAATTCCAGGCCCCAGGCAGCAGGGTTATGAGGGCTTTTTATAGGGGAATGTAGGGGGTCAAGTTCCAAGTGCTGGGCTGACTGCTGGTAGGTGGGTTTAAACAGGGTTGGGGGGTTGCTTTAGGCAAGAACATTGGTTAGGGCAGTGGTTAGGGCGGAAGGGGAGCTTGTGGGGGGAAGCCTCTTTACAGAAGTAGAAACCTCTGGTTATCTCTTGCTCCACCGACTGAGCTAGAAACTTTCCATCATCTGGGGCCTGCTTGCCTGGACTGCTCTGGGTAATTTTCCTTTTCACCGGTGCTTTCATAAAACCACTATTTTGCACCAAAGACATCTCAAGAATTCTTTCTCGGCTCTTTGGCTCTGGACCTCACCCCACCAAACCTCACCACCGTTCCAAAACCACATCATTAGCAACTTTCAAATGTACCATAGAGCCGTGTTAACCATAACCATAAGTCATCACACTGTACATTACATCCCTCATGCTTATTTATAGAAACCAGACTTCTTCCAAACCCACAATTTGTAGAGTTCTAGGTAGAGGTAGATGAAGCTTGTGTGTGGGGGGTGGGGGGACAATAAAAAAATTGTGAATACAAAATTATGAACAGAGCCTTACAAAACAAGAGAGAGGCTCTGAAGCTTAATCTTTATTCACTTTATGTAAGAGTCAACTTTGGTTCTGGGGAAAATATCCAGAAGATCCCATGAAAATCTTAATAGAGCCTTAAATTACTTATAGTAAAACATTCTCACCTTCTTGCCTTAACTGATTTCTGGATTTTCCCTGACAATATCCATCTGTGGAAAAGTTGAAACACCCTCTGGGTAAAAGGCTCTTCCTTTTCCCATGTCCAAATGCTGTGGTCTCAAAGGGGCAGGGGTTGCTGTCTGCAAACCCTCTACCAGACCTTCCCCTCTGCCCACCTGGGGGCTCTGCAAAGGCAGTGGGACTGGGGCACAGGGCTATGTCTTCCTCCGAGCCAGTCTCTGACAGCAAGCTGGCCACAGCTGTGGAACCTCTTCCCTCATTTCTGTATTATTTGGCAGCTCCAAAACCTAGATCCCCTTCCCAAAGCCCAGCCCCAGCCCCTCCCCTGTCTCACCCTGAGCCTTGAGAGCTTCCAAACCTGCCCTGTGCTCTCATTACTACACTTCCCCGGGTGTCTGCCCTCCACAGCTCTCACTTTCTCCCCTTAGGACCCGGCCCTTCCTCGGCCAGTCATGTGCACCCCATCCCACCGGCTTCCATCTTGCAGGGGCTGCCTTGTTGAGAGGGGCACTCAGCAACACGAGGTACAAGGGTGAGCTGGGGGGCATCCAGCCACAGAGGAAATAGACTTTGCTTTCTCTCCCACTGGGGGAAAGAGCTTTCTCAGAGCTATTAAGCAATCTGATTCCTCCCCCTGCAGGGTAGTAAGAGTCTCTTGCATCTGTATACATGTAGCTTTCATATATTCCAAGCACTTCCCGGGGCATGACCTTGAACGGTTCCCTTTCCACCTTGACCTACCACTGTCTAATTTGCAGCTGTTCATTTCTCCTGCTGTGGAGTTTGCTGAAGAAAACCGCATAATTGGGCCAATTTGCCCTTAGACCCATGCAGCTCCACGTCCCTGCTCCTCAGCGGCACCCCCCTCCCTTCTTGGGTCCCCCCGCCTCAACTGCATACACAGGGGTCCTCCCCGCTGAACCTCCTCCACCCCGGGCTTAGAGACTAGGAGTGTCTTGAATTTCTGCCACTTCTCTCCCCCTCTCCCTCCGAACTTGCTCCGAACGCTTCCACCCGGACAGGCTGCAGAGGCCTGGAGAGAGTTTAAGAAGTTCCCATGTGGTTCTGCCCGCACATCCGTGAGATGCCCTCATCACATGCAGAGCAGTTGTCTGCGTGTCTGTTTCCCCTTTCAGATCACGAGCTCTCTAAGGGTGGGGACCGTGTCTTACTGTGCCTGGTCTACAACCTGGTACGTGGCGGTTGCCCCATAGGTTCATATGCCTATGAGCCTCCTGATGAATACAAAGAACTAGAAGGACCTTCTGAAGTTAAGAGAGCAAAATACAGAAGAGGATTGAGGGGTGAAAATGATGAATGTTATACGTATGAGCTGGACCCTCCGGGGCGGCGGGCCACCCCCAGCCTGCTGTCTCGTCTAGGAGACCAGAACAGGAGTCTAGATTCCTAGGGAAGGAAGGAAGGCAGCGAAGTAGGGGCTAGATGCTTGGCCTTTAAAGAAAGCCTGCCCCATCGTCTGTTTGCCCCCAGCACCCGCACAATGCCATGGCCATCTGCTCCGTGCCCCTCGACCAGCTCCCACTTCTCATACATACAGCTCAGGTTCGGAGGTCTTCCCTCTGCCCCTGTGAGGAGAAAGTGAGCCAGAGTGCCCAACTGCAAAGTCTCCGTTATTACTGATCTGCTAGAAGCAAGAGGATCAGAGTACTTCAAAGCTCTCTCCTCCAGTGGGAGAGAGAAAAGCGCTTTTCTTGAGGCTACAGCGAGGACCTGCTAAAAGCCAGCTTTCCAGTGAAGGTCAGCTTCTGGAAGGAAGGACCCTGGTTTATTCAGTGATTCATTATTATGTTGCTTGGCCATACACTTGCTGAGAGCAGCCCCTGCGTCCTCTGATACGCACCCGTTTGCTGCCGGATTGCCTGGACCAGGGAACCTGTGACTGACACATGTTAAAACTCAGTAAACATTTGTGGAAGGGAGGGAGGGAAGAAGGAAGGAAGGAAAGAACGTTGGGGTAAATGTTTTCAGGGGGAAGGCAGCCATGCTAAAGGCCCATAGAAGATACAGAAGGTCAACCTCCTGAGAAGGGCAATGGAAAGCAAAAAGGCTGAAAGAATTCACCATTCAGTCCAGAACAACTAATGAACTTCTTAGCTGTTTTTTTTCCCCCCAAGATTTTATTTATTTATTTGACAGAGAGAGAGAGAGCACAAGCAGGGGGACTGGCAGGCAGAGGGAGAGAGAGAAACAGGCTCCCCACTGAGCAGAGAGCCTGACACGGGGCTGGATCTCAGGACCTTGGGATCATGACCCAACCCAAAAGCAGACACTTAACCAACTGAGCCACCCAGGGGTCCCTTTAGGTTTTTGTTTTTTTCTGGGTGTTTTTTTTTTTTTTAACATTTATTTATTTATTTGTTCAAGATTTTATTTATTTATTTGCGAGAAAAAGAGCACAAGCAGGGAGGGAGAAGCAGAGGCAAAGGGAGAAGCAGACTCTCTGCTGAGCAGGGAGCACAATGCAGGACTTGATCCCAGGACCCCGAGATCATGACCTAAGCTAAAGGCAGTTGCTTAACCAACTGAGCCACCCAGGCGCACCCTTATTTATTTTTTTTCAAATTTAATTTTATTTCATTTAAATTCAAGGAACTAATTCAGGGAGTAGTGTATTATTACGTACAGTGCATTTCTGAGGTAGAGTTCAGTTGCATAGAAAACGCAGTGCTCATTCCACGACGGGCCCTCCTTGATGCCCATCACCCAGTTACCCCATCCCCCCACCCTGTTTTGTTTTTCTCCTTGGGTCTTAGTTTTTTAATCCCCTAGTGCTTTTGCGCAGCAGTTTCTATTTGTGATAGAAAAGATGTGGGAGAGCACAGGAAATAGCGGGCCACACCCCTGTCTCCACAAATGGGGGAGAAAGATTCAATGAAGAAGATGAAGAGGCTGTGTGTGTGTGAAACCTTTGAAGGCTACACAAAAGCAAATTTTCAATTGTGAACGCAGCTGTGCTATCTGTATTTATCTCGATAGCTTTTTCTAGGGCTTGGAAATCATGACTTCACGCTGATAGCCAGATTCCAATTCCAGTGGACGCCATTAAAGTTCATTCTTGTTTTCTCCGACAGTGAGAAACCTGGCTCCAAGGAGGAGTATTTTAAGGAGCTGAAAAGAAGAAAAAAGAAGCAATAGGTCGACATGATCTTAGCTTCCCATGTGCTAGCCTCCCTGCAGTCCCTTTAAGGGCAGAGGTCAGATGAGGACAGAGGCAGTGTAAGCAGACCAGCTTGGCTGTGGGGCACCCCTAGATTTTAAGAAGTCCCAGAAGTGTCAGTGCCTCGGACTGATTTAGGACACCCTATAAATACACACCAGGGCAGAGTTGAGTCCAAGCCAGCTGGAACCTCTGTTTATATCAAAGCTCCAGGGTTCACCTGGATTATCTCTGGGTGACTTCAGTTGTTGATCTCATTCTAGACCTAGGAATATGAGGTATGATTAATTTTGGTATTTGGAGAAAATGGGAAGGGAGGAGGGAAGGAGAAAGAAGAGAAAGCAATAAATGTACCATCACTTCAAAGCATTCGTGAAGATGGATAAAGTTGGCCACATACAGAATATCCATGGGACAAAAATAATAAGGCAAGTCAGAACATCAGAAAATCAGGCAGTAAACTGGGAAAATCTTTGTAGTGTACACCACGAGAAAGAGCTAATTTTCATGTGCTCATGCAAAGGACACTTGGAAGTCAATAAGACCATTTAACCCAAAAGAAAAGTGGGCAAAGGACCTTAAAAAAATCATAAAAGAAGAAATACACAAGGCTTTCAAACCATGAAAAAGTGATCAGCCTCATTTTCAGCAAAAGAAATGCAAATTCAAGTCAGAAGAGAGAATTTTTCGCCAAATCAATGAGTAAAGATGAATGATTTCCGTAAAATACTGTGTGAGAGAGGGTGTGGAGAAACAGGTGCTCCATGCACTGTTAGTGGGAGTAAAAGTTGGTACCACTTCTTTGGAACAATCTATTAAAATGAAAAATGCACATATCCTTTGCTCCAGTGAACCCCCTTCTACAGAATTATCCTAAGCGTACCCTCACGTGTATGTACAAAGATGTATGCACAAAAAACTTTCTGCATCACCATTTGGGGAGGAAAAGTCTGAAAGAAACTAAATGCTTGTCTATAGTGGGAATGAATATCACACATGGCTATTATGTAAATTGAAAAATTACACAAAATGGTTCTTAGACATATATACAGATGCATGTGAAAATATACAAGCTTATTGAAAGGATATGACAAATTTATGATAGTGCTTACCCCGGGGGATGGAGAGGAGGAAACAGGATTGTCTGTGAAGGTCAAAGAATTTTTTTTTGTTGGTCATAGAATATTTCAATTTTGTCTGTAACATTTTATTTCATTTATGTAGGAAAAAAAGAAACAGTTATGACTAAACGTTCTCATCAGCTCTGAAACTTCGTGTATTATACTCTCACTTTTCTGTGTTTTTCCATGAGGCACGATACAGATCAAGGGGTATAAGGTGATATCTTTTGTATAAAAGAGTCGCCCGCGTGCTTGTTTACATGGGATTGTCTCTGGAAAGACAGACAAGGTGACAGTGGCTGACCGCTGGCAAGGGGAACGAGGAAGCCCGTCAGGGGTGGGAGGGAGATTTATTTTTCACAGCACATTCCAACTGTGTACATAGTTAACCCTGTGATTGTGCTACTTAATAATTATAAGGAGCAAACAAACAAAAAGCCTGTGTTAAGAGCCAGTGGTACTTAGAAAGATAAGCATGGCCTGCCTTCCAGGTCTGGAGTCACCTCGCATTACCAAAGGAAGGAAGGGCTTCTCTGGGTTCCCCTGAAGTCTTTGCCTGAGGCCAGAGAGGAGAGAGTCAGGGGTGCACACCCTCCCATCTTCCTGGGGAGCCAGCCTGAAAGCCAGGGGCCGCCATTAACACGGCTATTACGTACTGGACAAAGCAGGCAAAAAACACTGAAAAATGTCCAATATGGTAAAGATAAGTATATTTTAGGGTGGTGAGAAGGAAGCCCCGTGGCCAGACCAACTTTCAGGTGGCTATCCTATTTTCAAGTCAGAGTCCTCAGCAAGAAAAACAAACAAACAAACAAACAAACAAACAGCCCAATCCATGGAAAAGAAGCCATACAAATTTAAGGGCAAATATAGATGAACCTTAAAGCCCTTTATGCTAAGTGAAAGACACCCATCACAGAAGGACAGGTGCTGTGTGGTTCCATTTCTATGAGGGACCTAGAGGAGTCGGAGTAGTCTCCAGAAAGACAGAGTAGAGTGGGGATGGCGAGGGATGGGGTGGGGGTGGGGGGCGGGGAACTCACATTTAATGGGGACAGAGTTTCAGTTGGGGCTGAAAAAGTTCTGAAGATGGATGGTGGTGATGGAGGCACCGCAATGGGAAGATACTTACACTTAAAACTAATTAAAACGATAAATTTTATGTTACGCATATTTTACACAATTAAGAAAGAAAGTTGCCTACCTAGCTGACTGACAATCCTAAAACCTTGAACTAGTCATTTATTTATTTTTTTAAAAGATTTTATTTATTTATTTGACAGAGAGAGAGAGAGAGATCACAAGTAGGCAGAGAGGCTGGGAGAAAGGGAGGGGGAAGCAGACTCCCCGCTGAGCAGAGAGCCTGATGCTGGGCTCGATCCTAGGACCCTGAGATCATGACCTGAGCTGAAGGCAGAGGCTTAACCCACTGAGCCTCCCAGGTGCCCCCTAACTAATCATTTAAAGTTAGCAGTGCTTACCCAGTCTTGTTATTGCCTCCTGATCTTTAACCAAACCCTCCTTTATTTTTTCCCTATAAGTTTTCTGAGGACAGTGTGAGACACCACTTTGACACATTAACAGGGGAACCTGTTTGCTATTAACATAACAATGTATCTACAACCAACAACGTATATATAACCAAACTAAACAAACAGCTCTTGAGTGATGAAGGCAGTGAATCTTACTTAGATTTCCTTTACATAAGGAGGAAACATCCAAAAAATCCATTTCTGTTTTCTGTGATGGCCAGGAGAGGAGAAAATTTGCAATTGTGAGAATAACCCTGCCCCCCCTCCTCCAATCCTTCCACACAAAGCCACCCCTTGCTAACATTCAGGCGGATGGGATTTCACTGCTCTTTCTGACTTTTTCTCCAGTGTCCTAACTGAATTTCTTTCCAAAAACAGTGTCATCATCTGGGTGAGCCAGCCTATCTCCAGCTCTGGGCTTTAGGGAGAGGCCTGGTCTCTGGAGTTTGAACAGAATTAGAGCAGAGGGAGTCTGGTATGTGGAAGAGATATTGCTATCTACTTATGCCAGCCAGATGCTGGTTTTGTAACTTTGGGTAGCCATGACCCAATCCCTACTTGCCCTAATGCCCACTTTATTCTGCTTTGGAAATAACAGTCTGAGTGAGAAGCAAGGTGTCTGGTGGCGTGTCACCCTATATGGCATCTACCAATGAGAGGGCCCAATCCGTGTGCCCAGCCCAGGTCTGTGCTCTGGACTCTGAACCTTCCACTCAGCACCCTGGGGTCAGCGCATGGAAACACAGCCTACTGGCATGGAAATGTAACCGCCATAACCGAGACTCCGCCCAGGGAGAAACTGAAACACCCATCGTGCATTGGCAAATCTAGCTAAATCTAATGAAAATATTCCTCATCAGCCTTGACCCTTGCCTGAAAAGAACTTTTGTTTCACTTGGAGTTTATTTGTCTGGCAAATAGGAGCTCTGGCTCGGGGAGCAGGACTGGGGAGAAATAGACGAATGCAGCAATTGTACCACCCTCAAATAATCTCTGCTTAATTGTCAGAAAGATCACAAGCTTTGGCTCTCCCAGACCACAGAACCCCTCAGTACATCGTATTTTTTTTTCTGGTGTGAGAAAAAACAGGGTTCTCTCCACAGTCTTACAAACCTGCAGACACTCAGGCCACAGTTGATCCTTGGCTTCCTCCACACTCCCATCTGACTCTCTTTCTGGAAAAACATGGAGAGGCAAGTGCTAATATCACATCCTTTTCTTTTCTTTCGTTTTCTAAAGATTTTTTTAAAATTTATTGTTTGACAGAGAGAGAGAGAGGGATCACAAGTAGGCGGAGAGGCAGGCAGAGAGAGAGGGGGAAGCAGGCACCCCACCGAGCAGCGTGTCCAACACGGGCCTCGATCCCAGGACCCTGAGATCACAACACAAGCCGAAGGCAGAGGCTTAACACACTGAGCCACCCAGGCAGGCACCCCTTCTTTTTTTTTTTTAATTTAGGATTTTATTTATTTATTTGACAGGTAGAGAGTACAAGCAGGGAGAGCAGCATAGGGAGAGGGGGAAGCAGGCACCCCACCAAGTAGGGAGCCCGATGCGGGGCTTGATCCCAAGACCCCGGGATCATGACCTGAGCCAAAGGCAGCCGCCCAACCAACTGAGCCACCCAGGCGCCCTCACATCCCTTTCTGAGGGCTAAGATTTTGAGGGTGGAGGAGGGTTGGAAAGGGGTGCATGGATCTGCTTGGACCCTTGAAAGCTTTCTTCAGAGACCTTGCTGGGAGGCAAAACTTCACGCTCTTCCCTCCTCTTCACTCACTTCCAACTTTAATATTAAGTGCCTGCCCTTACGTTTCCACTGCACGCAATCCTCTACACTGTCCCTCAGGCTGCCACTCGCTCTCTCTCATTCTTCTCTGTTTTCATCCCCACCCTTTTCACATCCGTGGTACAGGTCCGCCACAAAACTGGTTAACAGAGGAAATCCCGATGGTTTGGTCATTATTCACCTTACCTTTCCTGAGCACACAATTTACAAAGCACTAAAGGTTTAGACTTTACCATGTTAACTTCAGAAATGAGATGGTTTGGGGCGCCTGGGTGGCTCAGTGGGTTAAAGCCTCTGCCTTGGGCTCAAGTCATGGTCTCAGGGTCCTGGGATCGAGCCTCTCATTGGGCTCTCTGCTCAGTGGGGAGCCTGCTTCCCTCCATCTCTGCCTGCCTCTCTGCCTACTTGTGATCTCTGTCTGTCAAATAAGTAAAATCTTTTTTTTTTTTTTAAGATTTTATTTATTTATTTGACAGAAAGAGAGATCACAAGTAGGCAGAGAGGCAGGCAGAGAGAGAGAGGGGGAAGCAGGCTCCCCGCTGAGCAGAGAGCCCAATGCGGGGCTCCATCCCAGGACCCTGAGATCATGACCTGAGGCTTAACCCACTGAGCCACCCAGGGGCCCCAAATAAATAAAATCTTAAAAAAAAAATGAGATGGTTTATAACTCCTTTGAAACTTGTTACGTTTCTCACTTCAACTAAGTTATATATATTTTTCAATATAAAGTTGTTGGAGTGTTATCAGACGCTGTTCAGTAGAATGTTGTGAGTCACACGTCAATACCAGACATCTGGCCAAAGGTTGGCCAGTGTATTTACACCTGTAATTACAGTGCTCATTGTACCCTGTGGTCCTCACTGGTACCAATGTCTTAATCTTGAAGTGGGAGAAGTAGAACTTTTCCGTGAGGGTCGCCTGGGTGGCTCAGTGGGTTAAACCTCTGCCTTCAGCTCAGGTCATGATCCCAGGGTCCTGGGATCAAGCCCCACATCGGGCTCTCTGCTCAGCGGGAAGCCTGCTTCCTCCTCTCTCTCTGCCTGCCTCTCTGCCTACTTATAATCTCTATCAAATAAATAAATAAAATCTTAAAAAAAAAAAGAACTTTTCCGTTAGATTCAAATGTACTCACTTTTTCACCTTTAAAAAACCCCCAGCATTTTGGGGTGCTTGGGTGGCTCAGTCAGTTAAACATCTACCTTTGGCTCAGATCATGATCTCAGGGTCCTGGAATCAACCCCCACATGGGGCTCCCTGCTCAGTACCTGCTTCTCCCTCTGCCTCTATCCCTCTCCCTGCTCTCTCTTTCCTTCTCTCAAATAAGTAAATAAAATCTTTAAAATGAATAAATAAATAAAAATTAAAACCCAGCATTTTAACTTCACCGGTGCAGCTAAACATGTATTGTCTTTCCTCCCATTAGCTCCTAAAGCTGGATGCTCCTGGAGTTTCATGTCTCTCCCAGGCCCATTCCTGGTCCACAACAGGGATGGGAAATGCACAAAGGCCTCAGGGCCATTGTTTTAAGTCTGATTACAGCCCAGGGATCTGCTGTTCCCTTCCTAGTTTTTTCACATTGATGCCATAGGGCTGGGTTTTTACTTGATTTCCCTGTGTAGGCTTTTAGTTTCCGATTGAGATTGAAGACTACAGCGTTTATGTCTTCCCAATATTTGTTCCTTTAGGCTCCCCTCTAAAGTTTAAGTGATCCTGGTGAAGCTATGAAGGCTGACATCATCTCCTTCCTAATCCCCAGATGATAAAGTGTGGGTGTGTGGCCTCGGCTGGCCAGTCAGAGGAGTCTCTCTTCCTTGGCTGTGGTGGTTGGTTCAGGAATAGGTAGAACCCATGCCAGCCTAAACAGAACCCATATTATACTTTTTCTTCTTCACTAAAGTTACCTGGAAAGATTTTCTCTGTCCATTAGGACTGCCAAGCTTGGGAGACAGGAGCAGCTAACAGCCATCTCGTCTTTGGCAACAGAGCTAGAAGCAGGGGAAGACAAGCAGGGACAAGGAAAGTTTGGAGAAAGCACGGTGGATTGGATTATTGCTTCTAACTCTTTATGCTTAATTTGAAATTATATAGAGAGATTTATCTATCACTCTATCATCTATTTATCCATCTGTCTCTCTCTCTCTAATCTTTTGCAATTTGACTTTGCAGTGCCTCCCACGAGAGTAAATGGAATTCACGTCCATGCTCATTGACTTTGGACTTGGTCATATGACTTGCTTTGACTGGTAGACTATGGATGGAAGTCATGTGTGCCTGTCCTAAGCTGAGGCCTTATGAGTTTCCCCAACAATTCTGGATCTTTTGCTCTCTCCCATGAAAAGAACAGATCGCTGTTCATCCTTCTGTTTTGATTCCAGGATGAAAACGTGGAGCAGATCTGTAGCCAACCCGAAACCTGGAGTCCACCTGAGCCCAGCCATGCCCAGCCACTATTAGCCTACACCTAGCCAATCTGCAGACCGTGAGCATGGAATAAATAAATGTTTGCTTTTGTAGGCCATTGAGATTTTGACGTTACTTATTACATAACATTTGAGATTGAGTGCTACTTGCTATAAGGCATGTTTATACTAAACCTGACTAACATAGATGGCCGGTGAACAAAGGAGATCTGCGTGCCTCACTCAAACCCTTGATCACACTGCATCTGAAATCAATGCCACCCAATTATGTGAGTAGAGTTTCTGTTATTAGGAATTAATAGGTATAGACTGATGCAAAAATCCTTCTTAAACTCCCAGGATGTAGTCTTATAACCTTGACCAGACATTAGCAAACCCCTTTCCTGAAATATGGATTCTGCATATCTGCTGGGATCCTGGCATAAGTGGTCAGATCAACACAGTGATTGCACAACCTGACCTTTAATCTCACCCAACGCCCAACACATTGAACAGGGCTGCTGTATCCCAATTGCCAAATAATCATCTGTCCCTTATCCTTAGGGCTGGTATCTGTCCTCACTATAGCTGAACTTACCCTAACCCCTGGATGCTTCCCTTTTTAGATCCAGCATCTGCAACTGAGTCTGTTTCTTCTGTTCCTTTGGCCTCCTTAGCATTGGGCCATACCCTTGGCCACAAACCTACATATCTGAAACAGAATCTGTTTTTACTATGACATGTAAATACGGTAAATGTAAAAAATAAATGCAAGATAAGCATTTCTCCATAACTCATGATATTATCCTTGACTGTATTACAAATAGAATTTTTTTTCTAACTTACCTGAAATTCAATTATGGAGTTAATTTCATGAGGAGAGGTAATCTGAAAATGTAGATCAACTTTGTCAGAATCTAGGAATGGGTGGGTGGAGAGCAAAACTGGTGGATATCCTTCCCTGGAGCAGGTGCATAGATCCAGGAAAATCTACATCTTGGCAAGGATTATTTAAACATAAGGCCAAAATTTCAGATAGCTCTTTTGGACTCTTTTAATTCTTTCTCCTCATCCTCACCAACATCTGTCATTTCCTGACTTGTTAATTTTAGCCATTCTGACTGGCATGAGGTGGTATCTCACTGTGGTTTTGATTTGTATTTCCCTGATGCCGAGTGATGTTGAGCACTTTTTCATGTGTCTGTTGGCTATCTGGATGTCTTCTTTGCAGAAATGTCTGTTCATGTTCATACTAATCTACTTTCTGTCTCTATGGCTTTACCTATTTTGGACATTTCATACAAATGGAATTAGATCGTTCTTTGACTTAGCATAATGTTTTCCAGGTTCATCCACATCATACTATGTATTAGTATGTCATTCCTTTTTATGGCCAAATAATATTCCATTGTATGGATATAATCACGTTTTGTTTACTCACTTATCAGTTAGTGCATATTTGGGTTATTTACCTGTTTTGGCTCTCATGAATGATGCTGCAATGAACACTCATATGTATGTGTTTGTGTGAACACGTCTTATCAATTCTCCTGGGTATAAATCCAGAGAGAATTCTAAGTCATAAGGTAACTCTGCATTTAATTTTTTGAGAAACTGCCAGACTGTTTTCCACAGTGGATGCATCATTTTATATTACCACCAGCAAAGCATGAAGGTTCTAATTTTTCCACATCCTTGTCAACACTTGTTATTGTCTGTGGTTTCTTTCTTTTTCTTTTTAATTATAGCTATTCTAATCATTATGGTTTTGACTTGCATTTTCCTAATGACTAATTATGTTGAGCATCTTTTCTTGGGCTTACTGGCCATCACAGATGTTCTTTGAAGAAATGTCTCTTTAAATCTTTTGCCCCCCCCCAACTTTTTTTTTAAAGTAAGCACCCTGCCCAACGCAGGGCTTGAACTCATGACCTCGAGATTGAGAGTCTCATGCTCTACTGACTGAGCCAACCAAGCACCATTTTTTAACTGAGCTATTTTTCTTTTTTATTGAGTTGTAAGAAGTTCTTGATATGTTCTGGATCTAGACTCTTATTAAATACATGATTTCAAATATCTTCCCCCATGTTGTGGGTCATCTTTTCACTTTTTTGCCACCTTAAAGTCTTTCATTTTTTTTTAAAGATTTATTTATTTATTTGACAGAGAGAGAGAGACAGAGATCACAAGTAGGCAGAGAGGCAGGCAGAGAGAGAGGAGGAAGCAGGCTCTTCGCTGAGCAGAGAACCTGATGTGGGGCTCGATCCCGGGACTCTGGGATCATGACCTGAGCTGAAGGCAGAGGCTTAACCCACTGAGCCACCCAGGCCCCCAAAGTCTTTCATTTTTTTAAAAAGATTTTATCTATCTACCTATTTATTTATTTATTTTAGAGAAAAAATAGAAAGAGAGAGAGAGAGCATGAACAGGGGGAGGGGCAGAAGGAGAAGGAGAGAATCCTCAGGCAGACTCCCCACTGAGTGTGGAACCCGATGAGGGGCTTGATCCCAGGACCCTGAGATCATGAACTGAGCCAAAATCAAGAGTTGGATGCTTAACTGACTGAGTCACCCAGGCACCCCCAAGTCTTTCATTTTTTTAAAATTTAATTAATTTATTTTTCTTTGGTTGCTTGTGTTTTAGGTATCATATCTAAGACACCTTTGCCTAATCTGAGACCATGGAGATTAACACCTATGTTTTCTCCTAAGAACTTTATCTGTTTAGCTGTGACATTCAAGTCTTTGATCCATTTTGTGTTAATTTTTTAAAAAATTTTTGTTGAAAAAATAAAGATTTTATTCATTCATTTGACAGAGATAGAGGGAGAGCATAAACAGGCAGAGTGGCAGGCAGAGGGAGACAGAGAAGCAGGCTCTCCACCAAGTAGGGAGCCGGATGGGATCATGACCTGAGCTGAAGGCAGCTGCTTAACAGGCTGAGCCACCCAGGCACCCCAGCTGAGTTAATTTTTATATGGTATGAGGTAGGGGTCTAAATTTATGATTTTGAATATGGATATCTGTTGCCTGAGCACTATTTGTTGAAAAAACTATTCTTTCTCCAATGAATGGTCTTGGCACCCTTGTCAGGAATCAACTGACCATAGATGTATGGACTTATTTCTAGACGAATCATTCTATTCCATTCATATATATGTCTATTCTTACATCAATATCATATTGTCTTGATTACTGTAGGTTTGAAGTAAGTTTTGAAGTTGAGAAGTATGAGCCTTTTCAAGATTGTTTTGGCAATTCCATGTCCCTTGCTTTCTCGTGTTAGTTTTAGGATCAGTTTTCTATTTCTGCAAAAAGGTAGCTGGAATACATAAATCTGATTCAAATCAACTCCTCAATGAGGCCTTGTCTAACTTGGTCATTGTATCTCCAACATCCAGCACAGGGCTGGACCCATAGTAGATTCTTAATATTTTGTGCATGAATTTAAAAAAAGGTAGTTTTAAAAAGCAGCAATAGGGTGCCTGGATGGCTCAGTCAGTTAAGTGTCTGCCTTTGGCTCCAGTCATGACCCCAGGGTCCTGGGATCGAGCCCCACAGTGGGCTCCCTGCTTGGTGGGGCCCTGCTTCTCCCTCTCCTTCTGCCTGTGGCTTGTGTGCTCTCTCTCTCTCTCTGTCAAATGAATAAATAAAAGTCTTTTAAAAAATTAAAAAAGTAAACTGGCAATAATGTACCTATGCCATGATATGGAACATTATTATACCTCAAAAGCTACTTGTATGCCACTTCCTGATCAAACTTCCTCATCATTTCTTTGTTTTTTTTTTTTTAAAGCTGACTGTGTGTCTATCCTAAAATAGTACATTAGTTAGTTTTGCCTATTTTTAAACTTTTATATCAGTGAAATCATATTGTATGTATTTTACTGTGACTTGCTTATTTCAAAACACATTATATTTTGCAATTCATTTATGCTAACGTAGCTTTTTAAAACTGAAGTATAGTAGACATACAACATCACATTAGTTTTCAGGTGTACAACATGATCTGACATTTGTAATGCATTGCAAAATGATCACCATGATGTCTAGTTACCATCTGCAAAAAAATCTTTTGCTGTAACTGGTCTATTCAGACTTTCTCTTTCTTCATGAAAGAATCTATGTTTTTAGCAATTTATTTTTTTCTAGATTGTCAAATTTGTTCCTATATAATTGTTCATAGTAGTCTCTTATGATCTCTTGTATTCCTTTTAGATGCAAAATGTGACATTAAAAACATAGAAAGTTACAGAGAGATGTAAAAATGTAGTGTTAGAATGCATTCAAATATGTTATCAGCTAAAAATAGACCTCAGTTTGATACAATTTACATCTTTTTATTTTGTACATCCCTTAACTAATTCCTGTGGTTATAGTTATTTTTGCTACTTAAAAAAAATATATTTTATTTATTTATTTGACAGACAGCACAAGTAGGTGGAGAGGCAGGTAGAGAGAGAGGGAGAAGCAGGCTCCCCGCTGAGCAGAGAGCCCAATGTGGGGCTTGATCCCAGGACCCTGGGATCATGACCTGAGCCAAAAGCAGAAGCTTAACCCACTGAGCCACCCAGGCACCCCTATTTTGCTACTTCTGCTTTTTAACCTTCATACTAGCTTTATAAGTGATTAACTCACTACCTTTACTACATATTTACCATTGAGATTTTTACTCTCGTATGTTTTCTTCTTACTAATTTGTACCCTCTCCCCCACTTTTTTTTTTTTTTTTTTTTTAGCCTAAAGCAATTCCTTTAACATTTCTTGTAGGGCCAACTTACTGGTGACGAACTAGTCCTTTAACTTTTGTTTGTCTGGAAAGCTCTTTATCTCTCCTTTAATTCTGAATGATAAACTCACCAAATAGTGTGCTCCAGGTTAGAAATTTTTCCCCTTCAGTACTTTGAATATATCATGACACTCTCTTCTGGCCTGAAAATTTCTTTTACATAATGATTTGTTTTTCTTTTGCTGTTTTTAAGATTTTTTCTTCACCTTGACATTTTAATTATAATGTGTCTTGGCGTGGGTCTCTCCAGTTTTATCTTTTTCTGAAGTCTTTGGCCTCCCTGCACCTGGATGTCTTTTTCCTTCCCCAGGTTAGGGAAGTTTTCAGCCATTATTTTTTCAAATAAAATTTCTGCTCCTTTTACCTCTCTCTTCTCCTTTGGAGACCCCTCGAATACAGATGTTATTCTGTGTGATGTTGTCTCACTTTCAAAAAAATTATTTTTTCTTTTTGCTGCTCTGGTTGGGGGAGTTCCACTTCCCTCTTTTCCAGCTGACTGATTCTTTCTTCTGCTTCATTGAGTCTGCTGTTGAACCCCACTAGTTTATTTTTTCAGTGCAGTTATTGTATTCTTTAGTTATTTAACTTCTGTTTGGTACTTTTTATATTTCTTATCTCTTTGTTGAAGTTCTTGCTGTACTCCTCCATTCTCCTGAGTTCATTGAGCACGTTTATGACCATTATCTTGAACTCTTTATCGGGTATGACACTTATATTAGTTTCTTTTCTTTTCTTTTTTGTTTAAAGATTTTATTTTCATTTATTTGACAGAGAAAGAGCACAAGCAAGGGGAACAGCAGACAGAGAGAGAGGGAGAAGCAGACTCCCCGCTTAGCAAGAAGCCTGATTCAGGGCTCAATCACAGGCCTCTGGGATCATGACCTGAGCCGAAGGCTGTTGCTTAACCAATTGGGCCACCCAAGTGACCCCTTATCTTTGTTTCATTAAAGTTTTTCCTCCCTTGGGTTTTAGCTTGTTCTTTTGTTTAAGACATAGCCCTATCTCCTTATTTTGCTTGACTCTCTGTTTCTATGTATTAAGTGAAACAGCTATCTCCTCCAGTGTTTGTTGAAAGAGTCGCCTTTTGTAGGAGAGAAAGCTTATCATTTAGCCTTACCTTAGCTCTTGGTTGTTTCTCAAACTTTAGTGATTGTCTAAGTAACCTGATTTATTCCTGATAGGTCCCAGTTACTGAGAGACTTCCAGTTTCAGAAAGAAGGGTCTCAGTCCCTAGTTTCAGGCTGATTGGAAAGTAGACCCTCAGGCAGCAGCTTTTAAGGTATATACAGTCCTGTGCTACCATAATTGAACAACCCTGCTGGCCTCCCGGCCAGGTAATCTGGAGGTTTCTCCATGGAGATAGTTATAAAAAATTGGGGCTCCAGATGAGTCTTTTCTAAGAGGTATCAGAAAGCTTTAGTGAGGCCAAGGGAGAGTGCAAAGATGGCACCCCCTAGGCTATGTTCATTCCCTGAGAATATCTCTGTAGCCTCCGGATGTGTGGCAAACCTGAAATGTGCCCCTCAGGTTGAAGCTCCAGTACAAATAAACAGGTCTTTTTCACAGAAGGACTGGAGATGTGTTTTGGTCTGATATCTGTGAAGTGCCCTGGGGGCGATAGCCGGCCAAGAATTGTGTCTTCAATTATCTCAGAACTGTGAGGCCCAGAAACACAATCCTCCCTGGCCACCAGAGCCAGACAATCAAGGGGCTTCCCCTATGTGGGCTGCATACACCTGCTGCCTCCGGCAGGGCTGTGTAGGTGATATGGGAATGGGGTGTACCCACCAGTGCTAGCGGGTTAGAGGGACAGTGCAAAAACGTTGCCTCCCTGTGCCTCCACTCCTGGAGAGTCTTAAGAGGACAGGTCCATCCAACATATGACTGAAGATTAGCAAATAAATCTACTACACATACAGTCTTGGAACTTTTCAAACTGGTACTTTCATGCTGGGTCCCAAGATGAGTGAGACTGCAAACAAGCCTTTCAAGAGTAGAAGCTCTATTCCCTGTAGTCCTATGCTTCTTTTGGATATAAGCCCTATTGGTTTTCAAAGCCAGATTTCTCTAGGGCAGATCCCAAGGCTTGAGGTGCCTAATGGGAGGCACAGACCCTTCACTCCTCAGGGAGAATCTCTATATTTGTGAGATCCCTCCTGATGGTGGGTCACTTCAGAGACCATATCTCTGCCCCTCCTACCTGTCTCCATGTGGCCTTTTTATCTGTTGTGGAGGAGGTGCTCAGCTATCTTTCAGGCCTTTGTCGGAGGGAGTTATTTCATATGTAGTTGCAGATTTGTGTGTCCATGGGAATAATTGAGTTCAGGATCTTCCTAGCCCACTATCTTGAACTTCCTCCTCCTTGTAGCTCTTGTTTATTCATTAATATCCACAGTTTATTCTATTAGGTAAATGTACAGGATCTTATTTATCCATTTGGGTTGTTCCAAGGTTTTTGCTATAATGACACATGATGCTAGATATTCCTGTATGTCTTCTAGTACATACATATAAGAGTTACTATACCTAGCAATGGAATTTCTGGGTCATAGGATATTTGTATATTAAACTATACTTAGTAATCCAAGCTGTTCTCCAAAGTGGTCATGCAACTTTACACTCCTACCTGAAGTAGGTGAGAATTCTTACCATTGTCTTTTACATTTTATTCCTTCCTTCTGGATTCAGTATCCTTCTCCCTGAAGAATACACTTTAGTTGTTGGGTTTTTTTTTTTTTTTTTTCCCAGAGAAAATCTGCAAATGCTAAGCTCTCCTGGTCTTTATTTTATTGATAATGTTTTTGTTTTACCTGCACTCTTAATGAGAATTTATCTGAACATAGAATTCTATATAGACAGTGGTTTTTATTTTTCTCTCATCATTTAAAAAATATTATCCCATCATCCTTGGGCCTTTGTTGTTCCATCTGCTTGTAATTCCTGTCTTTTGTCTCTGGTACAGTTTAAGATCTTTGTGATACCTACAACTTTGGCTTGATATGTCCAGGTGTGCATTTCTTTCTTTCTTTTTTTTTTTTTTAAGATTTTAAAAATTTATTTATGTGACAGAGGGAGAGACAGAGATCATGAGTAGGCAGAGAGGAAGGCAGAGGGAGAGACGGAAGCAGGCTCCCCACTGAGCAGAGATCCCGATACAGGGCTCGATCCCACGACCCTGAGATCATGACCTGAGCCGAAGGCAGAGGCTTAACCCACTGAGCCACCCAGGTGCTCCTAAGTGTGCATTTCTTTTTGTTTATTTCACTTGGCACTTGTTTTGATCCTTGAATTAGAGGATTCATAGTTTTCATTAATTCTGAGAAATTACCAGTGGTTATCTCTGAGTTTTGACTCTTCCTCATTTTCTCCCTTTTCTCCTTTTTTTAAAATTTAAATTTTAATCTTTTCATTTATTTTCTAAAAGTTTTTATTTTAATTTCCCAGTGCTCATTGCAACAAGTGCTCTCCTTAATCCATATTCCCTATTTCGCCCAATCCCCACCTCCTCCCCCTCTGGTAACCATCAGTTTGTTCTCTTGGTTTGTCTCTCTTTTTTCCTCCCTATGATCTTTTGTTTTCATTCATTCTTTTTTTTTTTTTTTTAAAGGTCTTATTTATTTATTTGAGAGAGAGAGCATGAGCTGGGACAGAGGGAGAGGGACAAGCAGTCTCCCCACTGAGCTGGGAACCCAACACAGGGCTCGATCTCAGGACCCTGAGATCATGATCGGAGACAAAGTCAGATGCTTAACCAACTAAGACATCCAGGCACTGTGGTTTATTTATTTATTTATTTTCTTAAATTCTACATAGGAGTGAAATCATGTGGTATTTGTCCTTCTCTGACTGATTCATTTCTCTTAGTTTTATACTCTCTAGCTCCATCTGTGTCATTGCAAATGGCAAGATTTCATTCTTTTTTATGGCTGAATAATACTCCATTATATATATATATATATATATGTGTGTATATATATATATCTCGCATCTTTATCCATTCATCTATCCATAAACACCTGGGCTGCTTCCATAGTTTGGCTATTGTACATAATACTGCAATAAACATAGGGGTGAATGTATCCCTTTGAATTAATGTTCTTGTATTTTTTGGATAAATACTCAATAGTGTGATTGCTGGATCATAGGGGAGTCCTATTCTTAACTTTTTGAGGAAACTCCATACTATTTTCCACAATAGTTGTACCAGTTTGCATTCCCACCAATAGTGCAAAAGGATCTCCTTTCTCCACATTCCTGTCAATACCTGTTGTTTCTTGTGTTGTTGATTTTAACCATTCTGACAGGTATGAAGTGATATGTCATTGTAGCTTTTCTTTTTTAAGATTTTATTTTTAAGTAGTCTCTACACCCAAAGTGGGGCTCGAACTCACAACCCTGAGACCAAGAGTTACATGCTCCCCTGACTAAGCCAACTGGGCACCCCTCATTGTAGTTTTGATTTGCATTTCTCTGATGATAAATGATGATGAGCATCTTTTCACGTGTCTGTTGGCCATTTGTATGTCTTCTTTGGAGAAATGTCTATTCATGTCTTCTGTCCATTTTTTAATTAGATTATTTGTTTTTGGGGTGTTGTGTTTTACATGTTCTGTATATATTTTGGATTCTAACCCTTTTTTTTGGATATGCCATTTGCAAGTAACTTCTCCCATTTCAAAGGTTGCCTTTTGGTTTTGTTGATTGTTTCCTTCCCTATGCAGAGCTTTTTATTTAGCTATAGTCTCAATAGTCCGCTACTGCTTTTGTTTCCCTTGCCTTGGAGGCCTATCTAGAAAAAAGCTGCTAAGGCTAGTGTCAGAGAAATTACAGTCTGTGCTCTCTTTGAAAATTTTTGTGTTTTGAGGTCTTCACATTGAGGTGTTTAATCCATTTCGGATTCATTTTTGTGTATGGTATAAAAAAATGGTTCAGTTTCATTCTTTTGCATGTTGCTGTCCAGTTTTCTCAATGCATTTGTTGAAGAGACATTCCTTTTCCCATTGGATATTCTTTCCTGCCTTGTTGAAGATTAATTGACCATAAAATTGTAGCTTCATTTCTTGGTTTTCTATTCTGTTCCATTGATCTACGTGTCTGTGCTTGTGACAGTATCATACTGTTGATTACTTCAGCTTTGTAATATACCTTGAAGTCCGGAATTGCGAGCCTTCAGCTTTGTTTCTCTTTTTCAAGATTGCTTTGGCTATTCAGGGCCTTTTGTGGTTCCATATAAAGTTTAGTATTGTTTGTTTTTGTTCTGTGAAAAATGCTGTTGGTATTTTGATAAGGATTACATTAAATGTGTTGCTTGCTTTGGGTAGTATAGGCATTTCAACAATATTTGTTCTTCCACGCCATGAACATGGAATATTTTTCCATTTCTTTGCACCATCTTCAATTTCTTTTATCAGTGCTTTATAGTTTTCAGAGTACAGGTCTTTGTTTAGGTTTATTCTTAGGTCTCTTATTATTTTTGGTGCAGTTGTAAATGGAATTTTTTTCTTTTTTTTTACAAAAACATTTTTACAAAAGACTTATTTATTTATTTATTATTTATTTAGCATACGTAGGGGGAAGAGCAGAGGGAAAGGGAGAAAGAATTTCAGGTGGACTCCACACTGAGCTTGATCTCATGACCCTGAGATCATGATGTGAGCCAAAGTCAAGAGCTGGACCTTTAACCAACTGAGCTACCCATGTGCCCCTTGGGATTGTTTTCTTAATTTCTCTTTCTACTGCTTCATTACTGGTGTATAGAAATGCAACAGATTTCTGTAGATTGATTTTGTACCTTGTGACTTTATTGAATTTATTTATCAGTTCTAGCAGTTTTTTGATGGAGTCTTTGGGGTTTCTATATATAGCATCATGCCATTTGCAAATAGTGAAAATTTTACTTCTTCCTTACCAATCTGGATGCCTTTTATTTCTTTTTGTTGTCTGATTGCCGTGGCTTCTAGTACTATGTTGAATAACTATGGCGAGAGTGGACATCCTTGTCTTGTTCCTGACTTTAGGAGAAAGGCTCTCAGTTTTCCCCCACCAACGATGTTGTTAGCTGTGGGTTTTTCCTATATGGTCTTTATTATGTTCAGGCATGTTACCTCCAAACCTACTTTTTTGGGGATTTTTACCATGAATGGATGTTGTACTTTGCCAACTGTCTTTCCTGCATCAAAACAATTGAAACAATCCTATGATTCAAATCCTTTCTCTTATTGATGTGATGTATCACATTGTTTGATTTGCAAATATTGAACCACCCTTGGCAATCCAGGCGTAAATCCACTTGATTATGGTGAATGATTTTTTTAATGTGTCATTGGATTTTGTTTGCTGCATTTTGTTGAGGACTTTTGCATCTATGTTCATCAGAGATATTGGCCTGTATTTTTCTTCTTTTGTTGTGTCCTTATTTGGCTTTGGTTTCAGGGTAATGCTGGCCTCATAGAATGATTTTGGAAGATTTCCTTCTTTTTCCTATTTTTTGGAATAGTTTGAGAAGAATAAGTATTAATTCTTCTTTACATATTTGGTAGAATTCACCTGTGATGCCATCTGGCCCTGAACTTTTGTTTGTTGGGAATTTTTTGGAGTGGGGATTTTTAAATTACTGATTTCTCAATTTCTTTGCTGGTAATTGATCTGTTCAAATTTTCAATTTCTTCCTTTTCATTTTAGTAGTTTATATGTTCTAGGAATTTATCCATTTTGTCTAGGTTGTCCAATTTGTTAGCATATAGTTTTTCATAGCAGTCTCTTATAATTGTTTGTATTTCTGTGGTGTTGGTTGTTAGTTCTCCTCTCTCATTTGTGGTTTTATTCACTTGTGTCTTTTCTCTTTTTTCTTGTCTTTTCTTTCTTGTCTTTTCTCTTTTTCCTCTTTTTTCTGTTTTTTTCCATTTGCATGATAATAGAAGTCCTATACATGGTTTATCGGTTTTATTAAAATTTTTTTAAAGGACCAGCTCCTGGTTTCATTGATCTGTTCTATTGTGTTTTTAGTTTTTTTTTTTTTTTTAAAGATTTTATTTATTTATTTGTCTCAGAGAGAGAGAGAGAGAGAGCGAGCACAGGCAGACAGAGTGGCAGAGGGAGAAGCAGGCTCCCTGCGGAGCAAGGAGCCCGATGTGGGACTCGATCCCAGGACACTGGGATCATGACCTGAGCCGAAGGCAGCCGCTTAACCAACTGAGCCACCCAGGCGTCCCTGTTTTTAGTTTTATATCATTCATTTTTTAAAAAAGATTTTATTTAATTATTTGATAGAATAGAGACACTGAGAGAGAGGGAACACAAGCAGGGGGAGTGGGAGAGGGAGAAGCAGGCTTAATGCAGAGAAGGGAGCCTGACACAGGGCTTGATCCCAGGATCCTGGGATCATGACCTGAGTCAAAGACTGATCCTTAACAACTGAACCACCCATTCATTCATTTTTGCTCCAGTATTTATTATTTCCTTCCTTCTGTTGGTTTTGGGTTTTGTTTGTTGTTCTAGCTCCTTTAAGTGTAAGTTTAGGTTTTTTATATGAAAATTTTCTTGCTTCTTGAAGTAGGCATAAATTGCTATGATCTTCCCTCTTAGAACTGCTTTTGTTGCATCCCAAAGGTTTCAAACTGTTGTATTTTTGTTTTCACTTTTTTTCCCTGTATTTTTTCATTTCTTCTTTTATTTCCTGGTTGACTCATTCAGTGTTTAGTAGCATGTTACTTAACATTTCTAGATATTTTCTTATGGCTGATTTCTACTTTCATAGCATTGTGGTCAGAAAAGATGCATGGTATGACTTTGATCTTTTTAAATTTGTTGAGGCTTGGGATGCCTGGATGGCTCAGTTGGTTAAGCATCTGCCTTCAGCTCAGGTCATGATTCTAGCATCCTGGGATTGAGTCCCGCATCAGGCTCCTTGCTCAGCAGGGAGTTTGCTTCTCCCTCTCCCTCTCCCCCTGACTGCTGCTTCCCCTGGCTGTGCTTGTTCGCTCTCTCTCTCTTTTTCTCTGACAAATAAATAAATAATAAATTTGTTGAGGCTTATCTTGTGGCCTTAAATGTGATCTTTTCTGGAGGATGTTCCATGTGCACTTGAAAAGAATATGTATTCTGGTGTTTTAGGATGGAATGTTCTGAATGTATCTGTTAAATCCATCTTGTCTACTGTGTCATTCAAAACCTTTGTTTCCTTGTTGATTTTCTGTTTGGATGATCTGTAGGTGAGGGGTTAATGACCCCTACTACTATTGTATTGTTATCGATTAGTCTCTTAAGTTTCTTGTTAACTGTTTTACGTTTTTGGGTATTCCCATGTTGTGTGCATAAATATTTACAATTGTTATATCTTGTTGGATTGTCCCCTTTATTATTATATAGTGTCCTTCTTTGTCTCTTGTTACAGCTTTTTGTTTTAAAGTCTACCTTGATATAAGTATTACTATTTTTGCTTTCTTGTGACATCTATTTGCATGATAAATTTTCTCTATTCCTTCTCTATCAATCTGCAGGTGTCTTTAGTAGGTAGCATGTAGATGGGTCTTGTTTTTCAACCATTCTGTTATCTTTTGTCTTTTGATTAGAGCATCTAGTCCACTTATATTCAAAGTAATTATTGATAGATACGTATTTATTGCTGTTTTATTCCTTGTTCTGTGGTTGTTTCTGAAAGTTTTCCTTGATCCTTTCCTGTTCTCCTCCTTCATGGTTTGCTGGTTTT
Source organism: Martes martes (assembly GCF_963455335.1). Classification (NCBI taxonomy): domain Eukaryota; kingdom Metazoa; phylum Chordata; class Mammalia; order Carnivora; family Mustelidae; genus Martes; species Martes martes. The sequence goes on from NC_137895.1 coordinate 106,305,744, forward strand.
CCTTAGTGGTATATTTGAATTTTTTCTCTTTGTTCGTTGCATATCTATTAATAGTTATTGATTTATAGTTACAATTTGGTTTATATATAATATCTTCTGCATATGGCAGTCTATATTAAATTGATGGTCATTTAAGTTTGAGCTAATTTTTACTCCTCTTCTCCCCATGTTTTAGGTATATGATATCATATTGTACATCCTTTTATTTTGTGACTTCCTTGGCTTGTTTTTCACAGAAATATTCATTTTTTACTGCTTTTTTGTTTCCTACCTTCGTACTGTCACTTTTGGCCTTTCTTTCCACTCGAGTCCCCTTTAGTATTTCTTGCAAGGCTAGTTTAGTGTTCATAAACTCCTTCAGTTTTTGTTTGGGAAATTCTTTATCTCTCCTCCTTTTCTGAATGATAGCCTTGCTGGATAGAATATTCTTGGCTGCAGGTTTTTCCCTTTCAGCACTTTGAATATATCATGCCAGTCCTTTCTGGCTTGGAAAGTTTCTGTTGCAAAATCCACTGATACCCTCATGGGGTTTCTTTTGTATGTAACTGTCTTCTTTTATCTTGTAGCTTTTAATACTTTTAAAAATCACTATATTTTGCCATTTTTAAAAAAGATTTTATTTATTTATTTGAAAGAGACAATGAGAGAGAGCATGAGAGTGCATAGGTCAGAGGGAGAAGCAGACTCCCCGTGGAGCTGGGAGCCCAGTGCGGGACTCAATCCCAGGACTCTGGCATCATGACCTGAGCTGAAGGCAGTTGCCAAACCAACTGAGTCACCCAGGTGCCCTATATTTTGCCATTTTAATTACAATATTTGTTGGTGTGGATCTGCTTTGGTTGATTTTTTGGAGGTTCTCTGTCACTCTTGGATCTGGATATTTATTTCTTAGCCCAGATTAGGAAAGTTTACAGCTTTTATGTCTTCAAGTAAATTCTCTGCCTGCTTTTCTCTCTCTCTTCTTCTTCTTCTGGGACTCCTATAATACAAATGTTATTACATAAGTCTCATTTGCATAATTTCTTTTTTTCCTCTTTTATCCACTTAATTACTTTCCATTACTCTGTCTTCTAGGTCATTGATTTGTTCCTCTGTTTCTTCCAGCCTGCTGTTCATTCCATCAAGTGTGTTTCTCATTTCATTTATTTTTTTTTTAAAGATTTTTATTTATTTATTTGACAGACAGAGATCACAAGCAGGCAGAGAGGCAGGCAGGGGGCGGGGGGAAGCAGGCTCCCTGCCGAGCAGAGAGCCTGACGCGAGGCTCGATCCCAGGATCCTGGGATCATGACCTGAGCTGAAGGCAGAGGCTTTAACCCACTGAGCCACCCAGGCACCCCTCTCATTTCATTTATTGAGTCCGTTGTTTCTGCTATGTTATTCCTTATTTCTGTATTAAAGTTCTCACTCGGGGCGCCTGGGTGGCTCAGCGGGTTAAAGCCTCTGCCTTTGGCTCGGGTCATGATTCCAGGTTCCTGGGATCGAGCCCCGCATTGGGCTCTCTGCTCAGCAGGACCTGCTTCCTCCTATCTCTGCCTGCTTCTTTGCCTACTTGTGATCTACATCTGTCAAATAAATAAATAAAATCTTAAAAAATAAATAAATAAAGTTCTCACTCATGTCCTCCACTCTAATCAATTCCAGTGAATAGCCTTACGATGATTGCTGTAAATTCTCCATCAGGGATGTTACTTATATCTGTTTTACCTAGATCTCTGGTCATGGCCTTTTCCTGCTCTTTCCTTTCAGACAAATTCCTCTGTCTTCTCTTTTTATCTCTCTTTGCCTATTTCTCTGTGTTAGGAAAGTCAGCTATGTCTCCTGTTCCTGAGGGTAATGACTTTATGAAGAAGAGGTCCTGTAGAGTCCTGCAGCATAGCATCCCCTGTTCTCCAGGGCCTGTCACTTCCAGGAGCATCTCCAATGTGTGGTACATGTGATCTGCTGTTGTGTCCTGGCCACTTTAACCTGGCCAGTTGTCTGTAGAGGCTCTCTTTGCCTGTTGTGGGCAGTGTTTGGTCTCTGGCCTGAATGTGGTGAGTCTTAACTATGTGTGCTCTGGTCTGCTTGTAAAATGAGACTCATCACCACCACCACCAGAACCAAGGCCTCAAATAACTCTTGGATCAGGAGACATGGTGTTGGGAAGGGTTTGTCTGGTCTTCTTGGAGAGGGGCCCACTGCATTGGGAATGAGGTAAGTGTGACTGAAAAGGTTGGTTTTTCTGAAGTGTCTGTGGGGGTGGGGTTTGTTGTAAGCAAGTTAGGTAGTGAGTGTGGGTGCTGTGCTGGTTCCCGCAGGTGGCTCTGGGGTTATGCTGAGTGGTGGGGGAAGGAAATGGCACCAACTATCTTTTTGTTTCTGAAGAGGTCTCTCCATGTATGCTGCCTCTCTGGGATATGCTCCAAGATGAGCAACTACATCACTACTGTGTGCCCCAGGCATTCTTCAGGTCACAGTTTCCATGCTGTATGTCCATGAGTTCTTTGCTTGTCTTCTCTCCAAAAGAAGTCCCAATGGCCTCTGAGCTCTCCTAGAGCCAAGCATACTGACCTTATAAACTCCAGGCTTTAAGCCCCACTGGCTGCAAGAACTCACAAAATGTGGGCCCTTTCACTTTACAAGCCAATTGCTATGGGGATTTGTTTTCCCATGTGCTACCCTGTGTGCTAGTTTGTTTCTTTATGTGTTTCTCTAATTGCTAGTTTTTGTTCATCATGCGACAACTTGCATTTCATGTATTTCACATTTTTGGTGTGTTTGTTCCATGGTGCCTTTTAAATTCATACCCTTGATGCCTAGCATGGTTTTTATTACATAACAAATATTCAACAAATCTTGTTAAATAAATGATTGAATGAGTGAATGCTATTATAAAGAAGTTGAGGGGCACCTGCTTAGCTCAGTTGGTAGAGCATGAGACTCTTGATCTCTGGGTTGTGCGTTCCAGCCCCACATTAGGTGTAAAGATTACTTAAAAGATTAAAAAAAAATCTTAAAACACAGAAGGTGAATGATATTTTGGAATCACATTTTATGACACGACTAAAGAATGTTAAGTTACCTTTATCCTTCTATCAACATTTATTGAGCTCTCAGTACAGGTAAGCACCTTTAGATCCTGGAAATTACAAGGATTTGTTCTTTCATCTTGAAATAGTTTGACAATTGATGATAAGCTTCAAAGTTTATTGTTTAAAAATACCCAGTTCTTGTATTTGATGACATGGTTAAAGTGTAAGGCTTACGGTTTTACTGTTGCTCTGAGTCTACACTTCACAGAGCCATTATATTTTAAAAATATTTTTGTTTTTGATAGTGACAGCTATTTTACAATTTTAAGTGACTAGTGTCTGCAGTAGTCATTTTTAGCTTGAGACTGAGTCATAAAGGTAAATGTATGGTCTTGGAGGAACAAAGGCAGTCCTATGGCAGTTTGTAAATATGTGGTGTATATATTTATTTTTCTGAGGGATATAGATTCTCAAAGGAGTCCATAAGCCCAAAAATGTTAAGAGCAATTCTGTTTGCCTTGTTTCTTTAAGTTCCCTTTTCTACACTGTCTAGTGGTGAAGTACTTAGGTAAAGTAGTCATAGTCCCCATGTTTGAATCTTAGCTCTGCTATGTAATAGCTGTGTGACCTTAAACAAGTCACTTAACCTCTTTGTGCATCAGTTTCCTCATCTGTAAAATGGAGGTAACAATAGCACTATGTCACAAGTTAATATGCATGCATAAATAACTCAGAAAATGCCTAACACATAGTATATATTCTAAGTATATAGCCACTATTATTATAATTATTACATAGATGTGGCATTGGTGATAATGATGGTGAAAATCATGATGACTTATACCTTCCCGAAGCCACTTAAGAGTGAATGAAAATGAGCAATCATAAGAAATGTTGCATAACCTGTTGCCATTCTGGGTAAAGCTAATACAGCTTTTCTCTTCTTATTCTACTTTAAGGATAGCCAGACTCTTAAGCCTGGGTAATCTGATCCAACTGCTGAGATGAGTATATTCAAGTTGAATGACAGTGACAAAAGCAGTTTGCCTCTTAGATTTAGCTGACATGTATACTGATTCTGTTTTTTTAAAGATTTTATTTATTTATTTGGAGGGGAGGGGCAGAAGAAGAGGGAGAAGCAGGCTCCCTCACTGAGCAAGGAGCCTTTACACAGGGCTCGATCCCAGGACCCAGGTTTCATGACTTCAGCTGAAAGCAGGCGTTTAACCAACTGAGCCACCCCGGTGCCCCTAAACTGATTCTATTTTTTTAGCCTGGGATGGAATTGACTCATTGCTGTGGTTCTGTTTTTTTTACCCCATGGAATGTGCATTGTTGATGTTTTACCAATGATAAACAATGCATGGGGAAACGGGAACCTTTGATAGCTGTCCTAATTGGTCCCAGTTCTCCCACAAAATACTGTGGCAAACTGACAAACATTTTCTTGAAGTCCCCACCTCCACCCACTGACCTCTACTGCTGAAAGGGTTAGTCAAATTAGATTAGATTAGAATTTGTTTCCAAGGTCTTCAACTTTTTCTAGCCTTCTTTTTTGTTTTTTAGGATTTTATTATTTTTTGCCAGAGAGAGAGAGAGAGAAAGAGAGAATGCACAAGCAGGGGGAGCAGCAGGCACAGGGAGAAGCAGATTCCCCACTGAGCAGGGAGCCTGATGTGGGACTTGATCCCAGGACTCTGGGATCACGATCTGAGCCAAAGGCAGACACTTAACTGACTGAGCCACCCAGGCATCCCAACCTTTTCTAGCTTTTAACAACCAAAGTTTTCTTTAAATAATTGAATTTTAAAGAAAACTTTGGTTGTTTTATCTTTTTACCTTTGTTGGGTCAATTTTGTCTCCCCTCAAATGCTTGAGAGTGATTTTTTACCCCCTGTGTATTGTTTTTGAGGTCTCTGTTTTCTTGCTTCCTTGTACAAATAATTTCCAATTCCTTTAACAACTGCCCCCAGGAATTTACCCCCTGTAATCATGGCTACTTCTCTCCGTGGGCTCTACCTCTAGAAACAATCCCACTTAGGAACCCTGGATCCAAAAGTGCCAAGTAGAAATTGTGTAAAGTGGTTTTTATTCAGATGCTGGGTATCTATCAGACTTAAAATACAATAGATCTATAGATAATTGCCTGAATAGTTTCAGTAGTGAAAGCTTGAAGCCTAAGATCTAACCCCTATTGCATTTTTTTTTTCAAAGTGTGGTCCATGGAGACAGGACAAGCTCCATAACTTTCAAGACCCATTATAAAATGAACACCAAAGGGAGGGTCTTTTGTTCAAAAGGTAAGAATTTCAACAGCTGCAAGAGAGCATTAAACCCAAGTGAAGAGTCCTTTTGAGCAACAGCCCTGTGTCAAGGCATAGGGCATGTGTCCATGAGACCAAGCCTGTGTGGAGCCAACTGTATCAGAAGCTCTGGAATCTGGTAAATCTGACATCTAGGGCCTACCAGAGAGTTAATGAACTAGAATCTCTGGAGATAGTGTTTGTGAATCATCATTCTTAACAAGCTGTCCAATGTTAATTTTGTACGAAATTACCACAAAAAGTTGATAACTTCTCACCTATTTCTTTCATAAGCTTGGAAAAAAAACAAAAACAAACCTGTCTTTTAAAAGTATGTGGCTGGCATGCCCTGATAGCTACCTGAGGCAGCTACTTTTCGGCTTTTCTTTTTGCTTTCTTTCCTCTTCTTTTCTTTTCTTTTTCTATTTCATTCTTTTCTTTTCCCCTTTCTTTCTCTACTCTCTTTCTTCCATTTCCTCTTCTATTCTACATTTGTTTGGGGCCTGTCAGTACTATGCCAGGCATGGCTAAACTTGGATGATGACACTGAAATGAAATAACTAAACAAAGAAAATTTGAGAGGAAGGGGTAAGACTTCCAGTGGTCCAGGCCTTTTTTCTGTAGGGATTGTGGTGTTTTTTGTTTTATATTGTTTTGTTTTTGTCAGAGCCAACTTTGCTTTTACTTCTAAAAAAAAAAAAAAAACCAGAAAAGGAAAAAAAATCAGAGAAACAATGCTGTGAGAACAATCCCAGTCCCACAGCCCCACCCTCAGTGACTATTTGGTCACATTTACTGGAATTCAATTCCAGATCAGTCCATTTACTCTGCGGCAAATGCCTGTCAGTTCTTGGAATTCATTTCTACAAATTGTTTCTTCACTAAATTGTAACCCCAAGGGCTCAGGAATCCTGGGTAACTTCATGAGAGAATTGTTATCGTATTACCTTAAACATTTGATTTTCACTTCTGAGTTTAACTGTGTATCATCAAAATAATTCAAGGTTAATAAACCTCTTTATATTACAGATCTCAAAGTTTAGCACAATAAATGCTCTTTTTTTTTTTTTTCCCTTTTTGGCTCACAGTTTTCTCTGTGTGGGTGATTGCTGGAGTAGTCACTAAGAACAACAGATGCTGTCTTGAATTTTTGCTTAATAAAAAGCCAACAGATTTTTACTAAGAGGTGCTTCTAAATTCCTTATGAAATTACTTTCTTCTTTATTGATTTTCACATCTATTTTCTGTTTTTCCCCTAGTATTTGTAGTTTTTTTTTAAAACACAGAGCTCTATTACCTGTTTTTAAAGAAATGTAAACTTTTATGTTTCTATTTCCATTCTCAAAGCAAATGAGAGACTAAATGAAAACAATTCTTTGTAACTTTGAAATATTATGTAACCTTGATTTTTTAAAAAGATTTACTTATTTATTTGAGAGAGAGAGAGAGAGAGAGCAAGCGCACATGAGTGGGAGGAGAGGCAAAGGAAGAGAATCTCAAGCAGATTCTGTACTGAGCCTGGAGCCCAAATTGGGGCTTGATCTCATGACCCATGAGAACATGATACCAAGAATCAGACACTGAACTGACTGATCCTTCCAGGTGCCCCTATAACCTTGAAGTTCTTCAAAAATATTTCCTGTTTGCTTTTTATTGTCACAAAGAACTTCTATAGAAGAATGCATAAAGAACTCTTACAACTCAATAAAAAGAAGGGAAACAACTCAGTTTTAAAAATAGGCAAAAAATTGAATGGACATATTATAAAAGAAAATATAAGCATGGCCAATAAGCACATGAAAAAGTTTCACCATCATTTGTTGTCAGATAAAGGCAAATTACAATAAGCTAATACTAACATAGCCACTGAAACAGCTAAAATAAAAATATCTGACCAAACCAAGTGTTGGCAAGGATGTAGAGCAACAGGGAATTTCATACATGGCTGGTGAGCGTATAAAATGATTCAATTATGTTGAGAAACAATTTGGCAGTTTCTCATAAACCTAAGTTTAAACATAAAGTTATCATATAACCGAACTATTTCTCTTCTAGGTATTAACCCCCCAAAGATGAAAATATATGTCTTTTCAAAGATTTATACATGAATGTTCAAAGCAGCTTCATTTATAGTGGTCAAGAACTGGAAATACCCATAAATTCATCAATGGGTGAACAGATGAAACTGTGGTATATGCATACTGCTTAGCAATAGAAAGGAATGAACTACTGATATGTGCAATAACATGAAGAATCTCAAAAACATTATGTTGAGGGGTGCCTGGGAGGCTCAGTCAGTTAAACGTCTGCCTTTGGTTCAGGTCATGATCCCAGATCTCCCTCTGCCTGCCGCTGCCTCCTGCTTGTGTGTGCTCTCTGTCAGATAAATAAATAAATTCTTTAAAACAAAACAAAACAGGGGCACCTGGGCGGCTCAGTGGGTTAAAGCCTCTGCCTTTGGCTCAGGTCATGATCCCAGGGTCCTGGGATTGAGCCCCGCATTGGGCTCTCTGCTTAATAGGGAGCCTGCTTCCTCCTCTCTCTCTGCCTGCCTTTCTGCCTACTTGTGATCTCTGCCTGTCAAATAAATAAATAAAATATTTAAAAAAAAACAACAAAAAAAACCCCAAAAAAAACAAAAACATTATGCTGAGAGAAAGAACCCAGACCCAAAGGAATACATATTGCACAATTCCATTGACTTGAATTCTAGAAGAGGCAAAACTAATCTGTAGTGACAGACAGAAGATCAATGCTTGCTTAGGGCCAGGTTTGGGATGGGGCTACTGAACTCCAAAGGGGCATGAGGGAATTTTGAGGGGTGTTGGGAACATCCAATATGTAATTTTTTTTTATTTTTCAAAGATTTTGCTCACTTATTTATTTGAGAGAGAGAAAGGCAGAGAGAGAGAGCATGAGCAGTGGGGAGAAGGAGAAGCTGGCTTCTTGCTGAACAGGGAGCCGAATGGGGGGCCAATCCCAGGACTCTAGGATCATGACCTGAGCTGAAGGTAGATGCTTAACCAACTAAACCACTCAGGCGCCCCTGGAAACATTCTATTTTTTTTTTTTTTAAAGATTTTATTTATTTATTTGACAGACAGATCACAAGTAGGCAGAGAGGCAGGCAGAGAGAGAAGGGAGGAAGCAGGCTCCCTGCTGAGCAGAAAGCCCGATGTGGGGCTCGATCCCAGAACGCTGGGATCATGACCTGAGCCGAAGGCAGAGGCTTTAACCCACTGAGCCACCCAGGCGCCCCAACATTCTATTTTTTGATTGAAGTGATGCTTCCATGAGTGTATATCTTTGTCAAAACTCATTTGAATTTGAAAGCTCCTGAACTCCCCTCCTCTCATGGATACACCAAGTGCATAGCTACACACAGAGCAATACCTCTGAAAGAAATCCAGAAACTACCTACACATTAGGTGAATGAGAAAATACCCATATCAGAATGTGTAGGAAAGGGTGAAACATGTTCACCATAAATTCCATTCCCAGGAGGGAGTCCCACAATTTTGGAGGGAACTCCCAACTCCCAGTTTCTCCATGAGGAGCAAAGGATTTGGACTTCACATTTAGTACCCCAACTTTTAAGATTCCCACCTAAGGGATGGGCTCCCCAAACACCTAGCTCTGAGAGCCAATGAGGCTTACAAGACCCATAACAGTAGCAATCAAAGAAGCAGTTGTTAACTGGCATTCAGTACTCACCAAATGGCAGAGAGAAGGCGGAAATGTTCGTGTATCTGTCTTTTCCTGAAAGGGATCCATTTGTATACTTTGAAAGCTGCTTCCTGAGGGTCAGGCTTCTAATTTAGCACAAATCTAGGGGCTGTCTGTGACCTCCCTAGAGATCAAGGAAACTGGTGGACACCTCCCCCACTATCTCCCTCCAGACTACTCCAAGCTGCCAGTATCTCTTTGGGAGACTGTACACACTGTGCTCCAGCTTTTGCAGCTGTTGCCCAAAGGACAGGCTTCTGGATCACCAGTCTCTCTTAGCCATTGGAACTTCCACTCATGAGTTCTGTAGGACTACAGCAAACAAGTAGGAAGACCTACTTGGGTACAAAAGCACCTTCTTGTAACTTTAGACAGGGCCCAGTGCAGAAAGAACAAACAAAAATGTCCATCTCCTAATTTCTCCCTGAAGGGGATTAACTGCATACTTTTCTAACTGCTGCTTGATGCTCTGGCTTCCAATCAGCCCTTATCAAGGCGCTGAACGAGATCCTTCCCTTTGGAATAATGATGGGTCTTGACAAACTCTCAACTACTGGGAGCCACTAAGAACAAGGAAGGTGGCTTGGATAATCACAAAGGTTTGGGAGACAATAAGGAGCTCAGGCTGGGCTGATTGACAAGTTTGATGTCCTACATGGGACCACAAGAGGTGGCTGTTTAATCTAATATGCAGAAACCATCACAGAGAGTCAAGGAAAATGAAAAAACAGAGAAATATGTTATAAAAAGAGGCAAATTTCCAGAAACATATGTAAATGACACAGAGATAAGTGATGTAGGTGGTTGAGGGTTCAAAATCATGGCCATAAAGATGCTCACCAAGGTCAGGAGAGTAATGCATGATCAAAGTGAGAATTTTAACAAAGAGTTTAAAAATATTAAAAAGTGGGGTGCCTGGGTGGCTCAGTGGGTTAAAGCCTCTGCCTTCGGCTCAGGTCATGATCTCAGCGTCCTGGGATCGAGCCCCGCATCGGGCTCTCTGGTCAGCAGGGAGCCTGCTTCCTCCCTTCTCTCTCTGCCTGCCTCTCTGCCTACTTGTGATCTGTCTGTCAAATAAATAAATAAAATCTTTAAAAAAAATATTAAAAAGTACCAATGGGCTGCCTGGCTGGGTTAGTCAGAAGAACATGTGATTCTTGATTTTGGGGTCATGAGTTCAAGTCCCATGATGTGTGTGGAGATTACCAAAAAAAAAAATAAACTTTTTAAAAGAAGTACCAAACAAAAACTATAGAGCTGAAGAATATGATAGCTGAACTGAAAATTTCAATAGAGTGGTTTGACAGAAGACTATATCAAACAGAAGAAAAGGATCAGCAAACTAGAAGGCAGGGCAGTGGAATTCATCCAATCAGAGAAGCAAAAAGAAAAAGGAGTGAATAAAAGTAAAGATTCCTTAGAGAACTTATGAGATAGCATCAAACAGACCAATATATACATTATAGGTGCCCTAGGAGAAGAGACACAGAAAAAGGCAGAAAGCTTATTCAAGGAAATAATGGCTAAAAACTTCTTTAATCTGGAGAAAGACACAGACATCCAGATCAGGAAGCCTAGAACCTAAACCAAAGAGACCCACACCAACTGACATTATAATGAAACTGTCTAAATTTAAAGAGAAGGAGAGAATCTTAAAAGCAGCAAGAGAAAAGCAAGTTTTTAGGAACAATGGAACCCCCATGAGATTTTTAAGCAGAAACTTAGTAAGTCAGAAGACAGTGGCAGGATAAAAATGGTGGGAGAAAAAACTGCCAAACAAGAATACTTTACCTTCCAAAGTTGTCCTTCAGAATCAAAGTAGTTATAAGGTTTTCCAGACAAAAGCTAAAGGAGTTCATCACCACTAGGCCAGCTGTACAAGAAATGTTAAAAGGAGCTCTTTAAGTTGAATCAAAAGGATCCTAATTAGTAACAGGAAAACATACGAAGGTATAGCACTCACTGATAAAAGTAAACATATATTGACCCCTGAACAACATGGGTTTGAATTGCACAGACCCACTTATAAGTGGATTTTTTTCAATAAATACAGCATAGTACCATAAATGTATTTTCTGTTCCTCATGATTTTCTCAATAACATTTCCTTTCCCTAGCTTACTTATTCTAATAGAGTATATAATACATGTAACATACAAACGTATGTGTTAATTGACTGTTTATGTTATTGGAAAGGCTTCCAGTTAGTAGTATGCTATTAGTAGTTCATTTGTTGGAGAGTCAAAAATTATACATGGATATTTGCCTGCATGAGGACTCGGTGACTCTAACTCTTGTGTTGTTCAAAGGTCAAGTGTATAGTTAACTTTAGAATACTCTAATGTTATAACTGTTGTGATAAAGCTCTTATACTCTAGTAAGATTATTAAAAGACAAAAATATTAAAAATAATTATACTACAATAATTTGTAAATGAATACACAATATAAAAAGATGGAAATTACAACACAGCACGAGTTTTACAAAATGGGGGGAGTGCATCACTTTTGCATGTGTTTGAAGTTAAGCTGTTATCAGCTATAAGTAGATCTTTATAGAGATAAGAGTTTTATGTAAGCCACGTAATAACCACAAAGCAAAAACCTATAGTAAACACACAAAAGATAGAGAAATAACTCAAAGCATACCACCATAGAAAATAATCATACCACATGTACACCTGAAAACTCATGCAACATTGTGTGTCAACTATACTTCAATGAGAAAAGAAAAAAAATCATTAAACCATGAAGGAAGGGACAAATAAAATAAAATAAAATAATTACAAAACAACCAGAAAACAATGAACAAAATGGCAATAGTAAATTCATATCTTTCAGTAATTACTTTAAATATAAATAGACTAGATTCTCCAATCAAAAGACAGAGTGAATGAATGGATAAAAACAAGACTCAGCTATGTGCTGCCTAAAAAGAGACTCATTTCAACATTTTTAAAAGATTTTATTTATTTATTCACTTGCGAGAGGGAGAGAGAGCGAGCATGAGCAGGATAGGCAGAGGGAGAGGGAGAGAGAGACTCTCAAGCAGATTCCCTGCTGAGTGCAGAGCCCAACTCAGGGCTCCATCTCAGGACCTTGAGATCATGACCTGACCAGAAATCAAAAGTTAGATGCTCAACCGACTGAACAACCCAGGTGTCCCTCATTTCAGCTTGAAACACACACATAGCTTGAAAGTGAAGAGATGGGAAAATATAGTCTATGCAAATGAAAACCTAAAGAAAGCAGAGTTAATTATACTTATAACAAAAACCAGGCTTTAAGCTAAAGACAATAACAAGAGAAAAAAGCCATTATATAAAGGGGTCAACTCATCAAGATGATATAACGTAAGTAAACATTTATGCTCCCAATGTAGGAGAATGTAAGTTTGTAAAGCAAACGTTAACAAATCGATAGGGAAAAATAGATAGCAATACAATAATAGTAGAGAACCTCAAGACCCCCCCTTTTTTTTAAAAGATTTTATTTATTTGAGAGAGAGAGAGAGAGCATGAAAGGGGTGAGGGGCAGAGGGAGAAGCTGGCTCCCTGATGAGCAGAGGGCCTGATGTGGGACTTAATCCTGGGACTCCAGGATCATGACCTGAGCCAAAGGCAGTTGCGTAACCAACTGAGCCACCCGGGTGCCCCTCAAGACCCCTTTTTAACAATGGACAGAGCATCCAGGCAGAAAATCAATATGGAAACATTAGATTTAAACTATATATTTGATCAGATGGATCTAACAGGTATTTCACAGAACATTCCATTGAATAGCAGCAGAATACACAGTCTTCTCCAGCACACATGGAACATTCTCCAGGACGGATTTTATTTTAGGCCACAAAATAAGTCTTAATAACTTCAAGAAGACTTAAATCATGTGAAGCATCTTTTCTGACAATAATAGTATAAAACCACAAATCAACTACAAGGAGAAAACTGAATAATTAGCCCAATATGTGGAGATTAAAGAACATGCTACTGAGCAATCCATGGGTCAAACAAATTAAAAGAGAAATCAAAAAATATCTTGAGACAAATGAAAATGGAAATAAACATACTAAAACTTATGGGATGCAGCAGAAACAGTTCTAACAAGGAAGTTCATGGTGATAACTGCCTACATTAAGAAAAAGAAAGATATTGGGGCATGTGGGTGGCTCAGTGGGTTAAAGCCTCTGCCTTCTGCTCAGGTCATGATCCCGGGGTCCTGGGATTGAGCCCCGCATCGGGCTCTCTGCTCAGCGGAGAGCCTGCTTCCTCCTCCCTCTCTGCCTGCCTCTCGGCCTGCTTGTGATCTCTGTCTGTCAAATGAATAAATAAAATCTTTAAAAAAAAAAAAAGAAAAAGAAAGATATCAAACAGGGGCGCCTGGGTGGCTCAGTGGGTTAAAGCCTCTGCCTTCAGCTCAGGTCATGATCCTAGGGTCCTGGGATCGAGTCCCGCATCGGGCTCTCTGCTCAAGAGGGAGCCTGCTTCCCCCCCTCTCTCTACCTCTCTGCCTACTTGTGATCTCTCCCTCTGTCAAATAAAGAAATAAAATCTTTAAAAAAAAAAAAGGAAGATATCAAACAATCTAAATTTACACTTCAAGGCACTAGAAAAGGAAACACAAATGAAGTCGTAGCTAGTAGAAGGAAGAAAACAATAAAGATCAGAGTGAATATAAATAGAAACTAAAAAAACAATAGAAAAGATAAATGAAACTAAGAGCTGCTTTTTTTTTTTAAGATAAACAAAATACACAAACTTTTAGCTAGATTTACCAAAAAAAAGAAAGAGAATGCAAACAAAATTATAAAATAAGATTGGAGAAGTTATAACTAATACCAAACAAATATGAAGGATCATAAAAGACAGCATGCTAAGAACAATTAAGTCCAACAAATTAGACCTAAAAGAAATGGATCAATTCCTAGAAATATACAACCTACCAAGACTGACTCATAAAGAAATAGAAAATCTGAAGAGATAAACTATTAGTAAGGAGATCAAATCAGTAATCAAATACCTCCCAATAAACAAAAGTCCAGGGTGAGATGGTTTTACTAGTGACTTCTAACAAACATTTAAAGAATTAATACCAATCCTTCTCAAAGTCTTCCAAAAATTGAGGAGGAAACACTTTCCTCATTTGATACTAAAACCAGACAAGGGCACTGCATGAAAAGAAAATTAGAGGCATGGGGTGACTGGGTGGCTTGTTGGTTAAGTGTCTGCCTTAGGCTCAGGTCATGATCCCAGGGTCCTGGGATGAAGCCCTGCCTTGGCTCCCTGCTCATGGGGAGCCTGCTTCTCCTTCTCCCTCTGCCTGTCATACTGCCTACTTGTGCTCTCTTTCTCTGCCAAATAAATAAATAAAAACTTAAAAAAAAATAAAAAGAAAATTAGAGGCCAATATCACTAGAGAACATAGATACAAAAATCCTGAACAAATACTAGCAAACCAAACTTGATAGTACATTAAAAGGATCAAACTCCACGATTAAGTGGGATTTATTCTAGAGATACAAGAATTGTTCAACATCCATAGATCAGGGCCCCTGGGTGCCTCAGTCAGTTAAGCATCTGCCTTCAGCGCAGGTCGTGATTCCAGATGCTGGGATCTAGTCTTGGGTGGGGCTTCTTGCTCAGTAGGCCGTCCACTTCTCCTTCTGTTCCTTACTCATGCTCTCTCTTGCTATCTGTCACTCTCTCTGCCTCTCTCTCAAATAAATAAGTAAATATTTTTTAAAAATCCATGAATCAATGAATGTGATACACTATGTTAATAAATTGAAGGATAAAAATCATATGATCAGCTGTTGTGTCAAGCCCACAGCTAACATTACACTCAATGGTAAAAAAGCAGAAAGCTTTTCCTCTAAGATCAGGAACAGACAAGTATGCCCACTCTTACCACCTTTATTCAACACAGTATCTGAAATCTTATAGCAATTAGGCAAGAAAAAGTAATAAAAGGCATCCAGAGGAAAAAAAATTGTCTGTATGTGCAGATGACATGATCTTATATTAGAAAACCCAAAGACCCAAAAGACTCCATCCAAAATCTGCTAGAACTAATTAATGAATTCAGGAAATTATCAGGATAAAAAAATCAGTATACAAAAATCAATTGCATTTTTATACATTAATGATAAACTATCTGAGAGAGAAATTAAGAAAACAATCTCATTTACTATAGCATCAAAAAGAATAAAACACAGGAATAAATTTTTTTTTAAGATTTTATTTATTTATTTGTCAGAGAGAGAAGGAGAGAGAGAACACAAGCAGGGGGAATGGAAGGCAGAGGGAGAGGACGAGGGAGAACCAGGCTCTCCGCTGAGTAGGGAGCTGACATGAGACTCAATCCCAGGACCCTAGGATCATGACTCAAGTCTAAGGCAGACACTTAACTGACTGAGCCACCCACCTGTCCCCATTTAGGAATAAATTTAACCAAGGAGGTAAAAGTTCCAAATGCTGAAAACTATAAGGCATCGATGAAAAAATTGAAGACGACAAAGATAAATGGAAAGATATTTCATGCTTATGGATTGGAAGAATTAATGTTGTTAAAATATGCGTACTATCCAAAGTGATCTGCAGATTAAATGTAATCTCTATCAAAAATATTTTTAAAGTTTTATTTATTTGAGAGAGAGAGAGAGAGAGAGAGAGAGGGAGAGGCAGACAGAGAAGCAGAGAGAGAGAGAGAGAGAGGGAGAGGCAGACAGAGAAGCAGAGGGAGAGGGAGAAACAGGCTCCCCAGTGAGTAGGGAGCTGAACTTGGGGCCCAAAGACCCTGGGATCATGACCTGAGCTGAAGGCAGAGGCTTAATCGACTGAGCCACACAGGTGCCCCTTTATCAAAACTTTAATAGCATTTTTCACAGAAGTAGAAAAACATTCTTAAAGTTTGTATGGAATCACAAAAAACACTGAATAGCCAAACAATCTTGAGAAAGAACAAAGCTGGAGAGATCATGCTTTCTGACTTCAAAAACTGTATTATAAAGCTATAAAGTATTGTATAATTTTGACATAAAAAGAGACATAATAACCAACAGAACAGAATAGAGAGCAGAGAAAAAAACCTATGGTTTTTATATATATGTAAGGTAAATTAATATAAGGTAAATTAATTTTTGACAAAGAAGCCAAGAATATCCAAGAAAAGGATGGTCTCTGATAAATGGTGTTGGAAAAACTGAATATCCATATGCAAAAGAATGAAATTGGACCATTTTCTCACATGATATTAAAAAAAAAAAATCAACTTCGAATGTATTGCAGACTTGACCATAAGACCTGAAATCACAGAACTCCTAGAAGAAAACAGAAAGAATAAGCTCCTTGACATTGATCTTGGCAATGAATGTTTGGATTTGAGACCAAAAGAAAAGACAACAAAAGCCAAAAATAAGCAAGTGGGACTACCTCAAATTAAAAAGCTTCTGCTCAGCAAATGAAGCCATCAACCACGAAATGAAAAGGCAACCTAAGAAATGGTGTAAAATATTGGAAACCACATATCTCTAAAGTGGTTAATATCCAAAATATAGAAGGAACTCCTGCAACCCAGTAGAAAAAAAAAAAGAAAGAAAAAAGAACAAGTAACCCAATTTCAAAATGATCAAAGGACCCAAATATACATTTTTCCAAAGAAAACATACAAATGGCCAACAAATACATAAAAGTCTCAATATCACTGATCTTCAGGGAAATGTAAATAAAAACTATAAGATATAACCTTACACTTGTTAGGATGTTTATTACAAAAAATACAGGCGCTAACAAATCCTGTCAAGAATGCAGAAAAAGGGGGCATCTGGGTGGCTCAGTTGGTAAGTGTCCAACTTGATCTCAGCTTGGGTCTTGATCTCAGGGTCATGAGTTAAAGCCCTGCATTGGGCTCCACACTGGGCATTGGGCTACATGTTGGATTAAAAAAAAAAAGAAAGAATGTGGAGAAAATGGAACCTTTATATGCTCTGGTTGTATGCTGCTGATAACAATGTAAATCAGCATAGAGGTTCATCAGGAAATTAAAAGTAGAACTACTGGGACACCTGGGTAGCCTAGTTGGTAGAACATGCAACTCTTAATCTTAGGGTCATGAGTTTGAGCCCCACATTGGGCGTGGAATTTCCTTAAAAAACAAAAAAGTAGAACTACCATATGATCCAGGTATATCCAAAGGAAACAAAACCATTGTCTTGAAGAGATATTTACACTCTTGGGTACATTGCAGAATTATTCATAATAGCCAAGGTGTAGAAGCAACTTTAAGTGTCCATTAATGCCTGAATGGATCAAGAAAATGTGCCATATATATACAGGGAATATTATCAGCCTTAAAAAGAAGAAAGAAAAGGAGAAATTTTCTTCTTAAAAGGAAGAAAATCTTGTCATTTGCTACAGCATGGATGAAGCTGGAGTTCATTGTGCTAAATGAAATAAGCTAGAGAGAGAAATACAAATACTGCTGCATCGTATCACTTACATGTGGAATCTAAAAAAAAAAAGTTAAACTTGTAGAATCATAGAGTGGACAAGAGGTTGCCCGGGACTGCAGGTAAGGGAAATAGGGAGAGATTGGTAAAGGGTACAAACTTGGGGTGTGTGGGTGTCTCAGTTGGTTAAGTGTCTACCTTCAGCTTGGGTCATGATCCCAGGGTCCTGGGATGGAGCCCCACATTGGGCTTCCTGCTCGGTGGGGAGCCTGCTTCTTCCTCTGCCTGCTGCTCTCCCTGCTTATGCTCTCTCTCTCTGCCAAATAAATAAATAAATAAATAAAATCTTTAAAAAAAAGGTACAGACTTTCAGTTAAATGATGAGTAAGGTCTGAGGATCTAAGTTATAACATGGTGACCATCGTTGGTAACACCATGTTTTATCATTGAAACTTGCTAAGAGAGTAGAACTTAAACGTTTTCGTCAAGACACACAAAAGTAAATATGTGAGGCAATGTATGTGTTAATTAACTCGCTGGTGGGGGAAATCCTCTCAGAATGTACATGTATATCAAATCATCGTGTTGTAAACTTTAAATGTCTTAAAATTTTATTTGTTCATTACACCTCAATAAAGTGGAGAAAAACCTATGATTCGAACTGTACACAAAGAATCATGCATTTTAGTGTATGTAAAGTATGCTTCAATGAAGTTGATTTATCAAACTACAAAAAAATGTTTAGAGAAGGGGAGCTTAGATGGCTCAGTTGCTTAAGCTTCTGACTCTTGATTTTGGCTCAGGTTAGGGTTGTGAGATTGAGCCCTGCATTGGGCTCTGTGCTGGGCTTGGAGCCTGCTTAAGATTCTCTCCCTCTGCTCTTCCCCACCCTATCCCCCCCGTCTAAAAAATTTAAAAATAAATAAATAAGTAAATAAATAAATAAAATGCCTCTTACTCAAAAGTGTCTTTATAAAAATATTTGGAGAAGACTCTAACACACATCCATGTAATGCATCACTCAGGATTAGTAAATGTCAAACATTTTTCATTTGCTTTATCTGTTTTCATACAATAGAAATGAACTGTTACCGATGAAGGTAAATTCTTAGTTCCCAGACCTATTTTCCACCCCTTCCCACAAGAGAGCACCTTCATAATGTTGTGTGTTTCTTTTCTCCATCCTTTTAAAAAATGTATTAACAGGCATCTTCATTTCATTGATGATGATATCAAAGCATAAGAGGAACTGTGCATAGGTCACAGTTAAACTCTGAGTCAGTTAGCAGCACAACTGGGAGTAATGTTCTCCTTCTTCTGCTCATTCCCTAGGGCTATGTTACTTAACCTGTGTTTGTGGAGCTGGTATTATAATTTATGTAATTAGGAGAATGTTTGTACTGTTCTTTATCCTCAGTTTTATTTATTTATTTTTCAAAGATTCCATCCATTTATTTGAGAAAGGGAGGTAGAGATAGCAAGAGAGAGCATGAGCAGGGAGGAAAGGGAGAAACAGGTTCCCCGCTGAGGAGGGAGTCTGATGTGGGGCTCTATCTCAGGGACCCAGGATCTTGACCCGTGCCAACAGCAGATGCTTAACCCACTGAGCCACCCAGGCGCCCCATCCTCAGTTTTAGATGTTACTAAAATGTGGCCTAAATGGAAATTTAGTGTGTCATGATGTTTCTCTTTTTCAAATATATATTTTTTGAGATTTTATTTATTTATTTGACAAAGAGAGAGAGATCACAAGTAGGCAGAGCAGCAGGCAGAGAGAGGGGGGAAGCAGGCTCCCTGCCGTGCAGAGAGCCTGATGTAGGACTCGATCCCAAGACCCTGAGATAATGACCTGAGCAGAAGGCAGAGGCTTAACCCACTGAGCCACCCAGGCACCCCTCTCTAAGTGTTTCAAATGGCCTCCTTGAAAACTTTCAAATCTAAGACTAATGTGATATTTATCAATATATATCTGATATCATTTTAATCACAATTAAGCCAGAATACAGATATTTTATGTTTTTCACTCTGCTATATAGATTACTAGATTATTTTTAAAGCAACTAATACCTTTGAATCCCAATGCTTCGAAGTCCAATGAGATGGACTCATTGACTGTTTTACATTGAAGGGGTTCAGAACGTGCCATCTCAAAATATGACACTTTGGTATATTGATTATTTTGAGTTGAGAGCACTTGACAAACGGCAGATGCATGAAGGCTTTCTACCCTTCCCCTTTCTACCTGAAAACATAGAATTTCCCATGAGAAAGGTAGCCTTTCTTTGTCAGGAGGAGAACATTCTTTTTTTCTCTCCCAGTTTTATTGCGATATAACTGACATTTAACATTGTATGAGTTTAAGGTGTAAACATAATGATGGGATAAATGTATACCTTGCAAAATAAACACCACTATAAGTTTAGTTGATATCCATACCTTGACAGGAACATTCATATCATCAGAGATTGGGATTTGATGCTAAAATGGGACATGTACAAACAAGGGTGCCTGGGTGGCTCAGTGGGTTAAAGCCTCTACCTTTGGCTCGGGTCATGATCTCAGGGTCCTGGGATCGAGCCCCACATCGGGCTCTCTGCTCAGCGGGGAGCCTGCTTCCTCCTCTCTCTCTGCCTGCCTCTCTGTCAAATAAATAAATAAAATCTTAAAAAAAAAAATGGGACATGTACAAACAAACCTACTAAAGTAACCCTTAGTTTCCCCAGTATAGTTCCTAGTCATTGCCCCACAATTTACTGTTCTTAGCGGAAGTCCCTTTGTCTTGGCACATCCCTACAGTTTTTCATTATTTGTGTAAAAAGTGTATTTTTACACTTTTAGGTTTTGTGTCTAAAGTCTTCCTCAGGGACACTGGGTGGATCAGTTGGTCAAGTGTCTGACTTTGGCTCAGGTCATGATCCCAGGGTCCTGGGATTGAGTCCATGTGGGGCTCCTTGCTCAGCGGGGAGCCTGCTTCTTCCTCTTCCCTGGTGTCCCCCCTGTTTATGCTCTCTCTGACAAATAAATAAAATCTTTAAAGAACGATAGTCTTCCTCAGGCTTTCATTTTCTTTCTGAAGATACCTGTGTACATGTAAAAATATTAAATACATTTGCATGCTTTTCTCTTCTTAATCTGTTTTATGTCAGATTAATTCATAGGCCAGCCATGGAACACAAGTTTATAGAAGAGTTTCTCCTCTCCTACAACATATATATGAGGTAGTCACAGGACTGGTTTGATATTCCTTGCTCTTTCTTTTCGTTTATCTGTTTTTATGGTCCAACTTCTATATTGTCCAGATTTTTCCTTCAGTTTTAATGTTTATATTTCAAAAGCTTTTTTCTGGGGCACCTGGGTGGGTCAGTGGGTTAAAGCCTCTGCCTTCGGCTCAGGTCATGATCCCAGGGTCCTGGGATCGAGCCCCATATCAGGATCTCTGCCCGGTGGGGAGCCTGCTTCCCCCTCTTTCTCTGCCTGCCTCTCTGCCTACTTGTGATCTCTCTCTCTGTCGAATAAATAAATAAAATCTTTTAAAAAAAAGCTTTTTTCTCTTTTTAAAGATTTTATTTATTTGACTGAGAAAGAGTGAGCAAAAGCATGGGGGAATAGCAGGCATAGGGAGAGGGAGAAGCAGGCTCCTTGCTGAGTGGGGAGCCAGCTGTGGGACTCTAACTCAGGAACCTGAGCAGAAGGCAGATGCTTAATGGCTAAGCCACCCAGGCGCCCCTCAAAAGCTTATAGATATTGACAGAGAAAAGAAGAATTCAGAGACCTTTAAGTATTTTGTAATAATGAAGCGGATTTCTCTTTCTGATCTTTTGAGGGAAAGTCATAGAAATAATTCTCTCAAAGAAGACTACTAATTTTGGTTTTCTCTAGCAGATAATTTGGCTTTTTTCCCCCTTGAAAATAGCAATTGTTCTGATTAGAAAAATAATGAATGGAATAATTCCTCCTCTCTTTTTATAGAAGTAAGAAAAATCAGTTGTGAACTCAAGTTTAAGTTCACAATGGAGTCCAGAGTGCTGTTTTTTTTTTTTAACCCTTAGAATTTGAAAGCTGCGTCTTCATTTGCTTGTTGTTTCAGATACATCTTCAACTCCCATTGGCTATTGACTTGCACATCACAATGGAAGTTGTCTGTTCCTAGAGCAAGTCCAATACCACCAGTTCAGCAACATATTGTAATGTCACTGAAGCCTCATTCTGGGATGGCCACAAGTAGATTATGAATGTTACTCACTCAGTGATGCGTTCTCCTTGTCAACAACACCTGATAATTGCAGAGATGTCTACCTCAGACTAGCTGTGCCACAGGGTACTGTTGTGTCACTGGTGACTAGTATGGGGCGTAGGGGTGGAAGGGACTCTTTTCTTGGTGCTGCAGACAATGAAGAACTACACTCTCCTCCCATGGGGAAGTGTTACACAATAAGAATGGAGACAGAAGAGATTCTAAAGATCCACAGCTGACACTGGAGGACACAGAATTTTACTGAATTCTCCTTGGTTTTTGGACAGCTAGTCCTAAGATAATATATATAAGGTTTAGTAACTGAAGTACAGCCTGGGAGAGAGGTCTGAGAAATCTGCTTTGGAACATTTAATGGTGACATTTAGGTGAGTGACATGGGTGAAGCCAGCATAGATATCGGGTGTGTATGGGAAGTATGGTGGCAACATCTTCATCAGCTGAGAAGATGTGAGCATTCTGAGAAAATACTGTGGTTTATTTTATTTTTGAAAGCATCAGGAATTGGCAATAGTGATCTGGGCATGGGATCAAGGTGACAGAGAATGAGAGGTAAAATCTTGGTGGGGAAATCAGAAGACTCTTTCTCACATGTTTTAGCACACAATGGACTGTTCCAGAAGAATTTTCTTAGAGTACAGCACTTTGTCAAAGCAAATCATTAAGCCAGAAAGACGATTTGAGAAAAGATTTGAGATCTTGGAATAATCTCTTCTTTAATTATCTTTCTTATATAGCTCTGTCACCTTTAGCAGTCCTTTGATTAAGCCTTAGGCTCTTGTTCTTCTTATCTTTTCCCTATGTGAGTTGGTACACTGGTTCAAGTTTGCTATCCAAAAGTGTTTTATTTCTGATGTGCTGTGGAAGTGTATGAATGTCTTCCTTGATTTCAATCTCAAAAGCCTTATGTCTTTATGTCTGGAAAAACCGAAGTCATTATTGCTGTATCTTTACAAATTATGCAAACTTAAAAAAAGGTAATTCATATTTTCAACGTAAATTACTCCTTGAAGGGAATTTCGTCCTTTAAATTTAATTTCTATAATTTAATTTGTATTAATTTTATCTCTTGCAAGCTTAACTGGGTGGGTGAAAATACTAGTATTAAGACCATCTTATTCATGCATTTTGTGATTTTAGTAACTTTAATCACTTCTAGAATTTACATTTCCAGGATTGAAGAGTTCCCTATTTTGGGGTGGAAGGGTGTTTCCCTCATACATCAGACTCTAGGCCTTTTGATATGAGATCTGTGCAGCTTTTTCCAGAATACTTTGTTTTTTCTTGTTGTGATCAAGGGAAGGACAAACAAGTTATGGGCTTAAGCATTCTTGAAAGCTTATGGATGTTCTCTAATCATTAACAAGAGTTTTTACAGTTAAGACAATAACCTGTTCAGAGTGTGATAAATTCATCTTAGAGCTGAACGTGAGGAAAACATTTTTATATGCCAATCAATTTCTATCCAGGTTTCACCCGGTTATCCGAAAATACAGCGCTTTCTTAAGAAGACTTTCTCAAGCTCAGGCTAAAGGTAAAGAAACAATTACTACTTTGGAAAAGCGAAAACCCTCTTTGTAATTTTTTCGGTTATTGAAAAACCGAACTTTCGGATGGGGGCTGGAGGGCTCGTACTTCCTTTTCTTAGAGAAAACGTATGTAACCAAACCATTCTTTGATTTCTAAGAAGTTAGAGCTCAGCTGAAGCCTCACATGCAGAAAATCACTCACTCTGGGAAATGGACACAGTATTTAATGCTGAATTAGTTTCTGATCTGCTATTACAGTAAGAACATTTTACAAATCATTCTGAATTATATGTATTCTAAGAGTGAGTGGGTTCCCATTTGTTTTTGAGTAGGGCATAAATCATAATACCTTAACAAGGTAATAAAAGGCAGAAGCTATTGTTTCGCACAAGACTTGGCTAATGCTTTCGGATTTATTTCGGAAGCTTTCAGAGACGACGCCTAGCAATATATTGGCGGTTGGCAGAAACACGATCCAAACACGATCCAGCCTAAATCCCTACATTTTGGCTTCCGCCCAAGGTGTGTAGCCCGTATCCATAGAGACCGGAAAAAGCGTCCCCGAGCTGGGGCGGGCCCCTGCCTTGTCTAATCTAAACTGCTTCCGCTTTCGGTGGGAGGAAACAAAAAAAACCAACAAAACGAAGAGGATTTGTGTGCGCGCCCAAGGAGTGCTCTTTCTCTCGGTCCCTTGATGCTCAGCACTGTTTTCGTTGAGTTCCTGGTCGAACCACAACTCCCAGGATGCATCCACGTTCTAGAGCGGTTAGAAGAGCTGTTTCCGGTTTGGGCCAGTGCGCCTGCGCACGAACTGTGCTCTTATTGGTTCGAACCGCCTCGTGCGATGCGCGTCACGGCGACGTGCAGTCGTGGGGGCGGGAAGACGCGGCGGCGGCTGTCGCGGCGGCGCGAGCAGGATCTCAGACGCGGTATCGCGGCGGCGGCAGCGGCGCGGGTCCATCGGGTCCCTTCCCTCCTCCGCTCCCCCTTCCTCCCCCTCCCCTCAGTTGTGGTTCCCGAGGAGTCCGAGACTTGCGACGAGGCGGCGACAAGCTCTGGGTGAGGGTCTCTGGAGTGTTAGCGCCGTTTCCCGGGCGAAGGGAGAGAGCCCGGGGTCGAGGAGGAGGTGAGGGGTCTGAGGCGGAGAGTGTCCCCGGTGCGGGCCAGGGAGCGCGCGCTCGTCCCAGCCTTCAACTTGGCCTCCTTACCTGACCCGCCGCGGGGCACAGTTTGCAGTGCAGTAGCCCCAGGGGCCGACCGTGAGGGGCCTGGATCCGCCCTCCTTTCAACCGCTGTCTGTAGCGCTTGGCGCCCCCCTCCCGTCTCGCCCCTCCCGGCACGGGGTCCGGAGTCTTCACTCAACCTCTTCTTCCTTCGCGTGCAGTTGCCTTTCCTTACTGTCCCCGAGAGTCTGTACCCTCCCTTTCTTCATTTCCGTCCCTTTTATTAGCTCTAGGAATTTCTTCGGTGGCAGGCTTCGAATGGGTTCTGCTTGGTACTACTTTTATAGTCCCCGGGGTACGAAGATTTTCCTTACCTTTTCTTTGGTGGCGCTCCAGGCAACCTACTTGGGATAGTACCTTGGGCCCTTGTTTCCCAAGCCCCGTTTGGCTTTTTGTCTTTCACTGTTTGCTTCTTTTAAACTGATGGTAACAGGGTTTAAATCGATGCCAGGAGTCTGTGAGAGAGTTCGGGTTGGAAACTAATAGCTAACTTCTTTTTTCCTTCTGGATTTTGACAGTAGGTATAAGTATATTTGTCTCTGGAATTTGACAACTTCACCAGACAGCCCAACTGTTACTTTTGGTAGAAAGATTCAGATGTCCGACCGGAATTTTCCTGGTTATGGTGACTTCAGTGCAGGTTCTTGGCTTTTTTTTTTTTTTTTTTTGTAGGATGGCCTTTTAATATTTTATTTTTAGATTCTGTATTTCTCAGCCTTCTGTTAATCCCATTGGATCTCTTCCAAAAACAGTCTCCCCACCCCCAAGAAACTGTTTAAAACGAACTTGAAGAAATCTTTTGTAATATTTAAAGTCATTTGATTAAAAAACTTGTCAGTGAGGTGTTAAAAACAATTCCCTTCAATCCAAAGCTTTACTTTTGGAGGGGAGATCTTCAGCTGTCATTTCTGAAGTTTGAAGTGTTCTCTTGACAAAGGCCACCCATTGTCTCCTGTTATCATGCTCTCACTATCATTCTGTTAGAATTTGATATATTTTTCACTCCTAGTTTTTCATTTCATAGAAATGAAGATTTTCATTTGCTGACTGACAGTTTGTAACTAAAATAATTTCGTCAGTAGTTGGGACTTCAGGCAGGAGGTGGCAACTGCTTGATGGTTGATTATTAGGAACTTTGAAAAAATTTCAGATTGATTTAAATATGAGACATTTCTTTTATCTTCTATTTGTAACTGTATATCCACCAGTATATGTTCATATCTATAATATAGATAAGTATATATCTATGTACTTATATATCTGCTATTTAATAGCAGATTTTCTCTTATCTGAACACTACAGATGAGAAGAGGATTTCCAGAACCTAAAAGAGTGTTTGTGTTTTTCTATCCCTAGACTAGTAAGAATAAATAAATGGATGAATCTTTTTCCACCAGTAGTATCAATTTAGCTGATGCACTTTCTTCAGTATAAATCACATCTTGTGTTCCAAAATGTAAATAATTCTATTCTATTCTTTATTCAGGGGCCAGCAAACTTTATATCTTGTGGGGCAAGTTTTGCTAGCTGTCTGGTTTTGTAAGTTAAGTTTTTAATTGGGATATAGCTGTCTGTATTCATTTTGATGTTGTTTGTGTTTGCTTTTGCAGTGCAAGGGTAGAATTGAGTAGTGGGACAGAGACTCATATGGCCTACAAGCCTAAAATATTTATTCTCTGGCCCCTACTAGAAAAAGCTTGCTGACATCTACTTTATGTTATTAACAGTCATGCATATGTAATGTAGAAAATTAAGATGAATCAAAAAAGTATAAAGAGGAAAGTAAAAATTGTCCAGAGTCACACCACTCAGAGGGGTTTGTTTTTGTGATTATTTTGTGAGTATTACTTTAGTGATTATTTTTGTATAACTGGGCTCATACTGTTAAGTGGTGATTTGTAATTTTTTTTTAAAGATTTTATTTTTTTAAGGTAATTTCTCCACCCATTGTGGCTCTCAAACTCATGACCCTGAGATCATGAGTTGCAGGGACTGAGCCAGCTGGGCACTCCTGTTAGTAATCTTCTTTTAAAAAAAACCCTCAGATTATTGTTATTTGGCTCTTGGATACATTTGTATTTTCTGCATAGAAGAGCTTACTAGAAAGAAGATTGATGAGCCGAGTTTTCGTGATTTGTCTTACCAGTTAAGATTTAAAAAAAAAAAAAAGAGGAATAATAGACACTTGGTGGTGGTGGTGGTGAACTCCATTTATTGAGCACTTACTGTGTGCTAGGTAGTTTTTCAGTACTTTACATGTATTAAGTTATTTATTACCTGCAGCAGCTCTGTGGATACACATACTGGTATCCATATTTAAAGATGAGGAAACTGAGGCACAGAGAAATTAACTCCGCAAGTTCATCAGCTAGTTAATGATACAGTTGGAATTTGAATCCATGCATCCTTCAGGACCCAGGCTCCCAATATGCTACAGAGCCTCTCATTAGAGCATTGCTCAGTATAGGAAAGTTGAGACAGTTCAGAGGTTTATGATGTAAAAATTTCTCCTTACGCCTTTCTTTCCAGTTTCACTCTCTGTAGAAATTCACTGCAGTTTGATATAGAGATTTGCAGCTCTTTGTCTGCTTACACAAATGTTTATTCACAAATTTGTCTATACGTGCCGGTTTTAAAAAAATAGTAGACTTGATTTTTTAGATCAGTTTTAGGTTTACAGAAATTTTGTGCAGATAATATAGAGTTTCTGTATCACCTGCTTTCTATTTTCTGTTATTAAAATAGCATGCATTACTGTGTATTTGTTACAGTTGATGAACCAGTGTTGTTACATAGTCATTAATTAAAATCTGTATTTTATAATAGGTGTCCTTTTTATGTTGCAGAGTTGTTTTTTAAAAAGGGATTCAACCAATCATTGTTCTGCGGTGTGCTTTTCCCAGGTGGTTTTTAAAATATAGTGCTTCTGGACTTTGTAGTGCAAAAAATATCAATTCACTAATTTTCAGATTAATAACACAAATTTAACAGTTTTTTTGGAATGGAAAAGTTGCTAGGAAGTTATTTGATTCTTTTTTTCTTTTTCAAAAGTTTATGTTGTATGTCAGTTGCTTTTCTTGCAAGGAAGAGTTCTTATTTTTTGACTGGACATTTCGGCTTCTTTTTTTTTTTTAAAGATTTTATTTATTTATTTGACAGAGCGAGAGAGCACAAGCAGACAGAACAGCAGAGGGAGAGGGAGAAGCAGGCTCCCGACCGAGGAGGGAGCCTGATGCAGGGCTCCATCCCAGGACCTTGGGATCATGACCAGAGTCGAAGGCAGTTGCTTAACCAACTGAGCCACCCAGGAGCCCCACATTTCGGCTTCTTGAAGCTCTTCAGCTTCTTGGAGATTTTCTTGCTGTTCTTCATTGGAAAAGTGATGCACACCAACCTAGTTACCATTAACATCCTCCTCATTGAAACAGTTTCTTCCCCACCCATCTTTTTTGTTCTTAGCATTCTCTTCCTCTTTCTCCATTTCCGCATTTCTGTTCTTAGAATGTAAACTTAAGCATCTAATTCCCCATATTCTTGTACTCTCGATTTTATCTACTCTTAACCCTGGGATTTCTTCATCTGAGGGATTTAGTGCTGGGAAGAACTGAGTCAAAGTTCTAGCAGACACTGTCACTTTCTTAATGTTGTGTATTTTATGCTGGGCCAGGCCTTGAGGAAGTTAACGTCATTCAGCTGTTCTTTCTTTCATTGATTCCTACTGTCATGATTTCCCCAGAGTTCTTGTCCATGATGAAATGGGTGTCCACAATCATGAGTGACTGAAAGATCTCTGGGAATATACAGGTGATGAGATGTTTGTGTGTTGGTGCACCAAACAGAAGGATTTTACTAATTCTCTTTGGTGCTGCTGTAGAAACCTTTACACAAAGGAGTAGAAGTTAGAAAAAGCTCATGAATTCCCACCAATCTAGAGATAAGTTTCTAGAGCATCATATTCACTTTAGACATCTCTTTAGAGCTCTTCAGCTGCAGTAGTAGTTTTCCTGCAAAATCTTGGAGAATCATGAATCAGATGGGTAACTGAGAAGTAAAACACCTCTTATTTTTTCCTTCCCTTTTGTTTCTAAGCACTTTCATGACCTTTCAGCCTTCCCTAATGTTTGGAGCTTCTTTTCTCTGTGGCATACTACACTAACATTCTTAGTTGCTGTCCTGTTTCTCTTGTGTATCTTTTCCTAGGAATAAGGTCAGGGCAGCAGCTAATCATTTGGTGACCTCAGAGAAGTATGAATTGAGACAACATTGACAGTCTTGGCATCATTTAAGATCTTTATTCTGAAGAGTTCAGTCATCAGTTTTAAAGATATCTTGGCTGTGGTTGCATTGCTGTCTCTTAACGTGCACATGAAATTCTGTAATACTTTATCATTTTATTCTTGTATTTTGGACTTTTATTCCAATCGGTCACAAAATGAGTGTATTGTCTTTAAAGTTTGTATGGCAATGTAGAAGTTCAAAGAAGAGCAATAACAAACTTGATGGATTGATGACATTCTCCTCCCAGAGATCAAAGCTTTGCAAAATGTTATTGGAAGATCTACATCCAAGACAGCGTAATTGTAGGAAAGCAGATCTTTCAGCTCTTGAGGAAAGTTGTTTAGATGTTTTTGGTAGTAGTGACCAATCAGTGCCATAAACATCTCCAGCTTTGCCAGTTCTTGGCTAGCTTTATTTAGTTGCAATTTGAGAATCTCCGCTTGGATTTGTAGTGGATATTCTAATGCTGTAGAAACTCTCAGCATAGGCAGAGGGTCCACTTTATTAATTCTGTAACTGCTGCAGGTTGCTGGGCAGCTAGTGTTTGTTTCTGCTGGACATGATGGGTGCAGATTGGCTGGCGATAAGCAGCTCTCAGAAAACCTACACCCGAAACCAGCCAACCCTTCTCAGCTGTGGCTCGGAATAATGCTTCTGGGTGTGACTAGAAATAGCCTTGGAGCTCGGCAGGTGGCGCCATCTTGGCTCATAGTAGCGTGCTTTAAAAATTAATATTCACAGTAGCTTTCCACATCAGTACATTTGCATCTACTCTGTTCTTTTAAGTTGTTCTTTAGTATTTTATTACATGGGTGAGTCATAATTTAATAGTGTTCCTATTATTAGATATTTAGATTGTTTAAATTTATTGTATTATGTACATACACATATGTACAATTGCTGATGCTAATGACTCTATAGGATACCTTTCTAAGAGTCTAGTTACTGGGTTGAAGGAAGTACATGGTTTTTATTTTAGTTTCTTACATTTTTATTTAAATTTTAGTTAACATACAATTCAGCATGGGTTTCATTTTGATATGTGTTACCAGAATGCCATCCAGAAAGGTCACAGCAGTGTAAATAATCACCACAAATGTGGGTGAGGTCTAGTTTCTCCATGCCATTGCTAACTTTTTAAAAAAGTCTTTATCTTGTCAGTTAAATGTTCTTTGCGGTGTATTATGTCTCTCTCACTTGGAGATGTGTTTTGTTGTGATGTCATTCTTTGAAGTTGATTTAGAATTATTTTAGATGGAGCCTACATTCTGTAGTTGTTCTTCCTAGTACTCTTAAGATCTGCTCACCTATTTAGACTCCCTGTCCAGCCCTTGAAAGCAGTATGATTTTGCCACCCCTGTTAAAAGAGTCTGAGGGATGGGCCAGTAGACTGTATATTTCTTGAGGGTAGGGAGAATGTAGTTTTCTTATATCAAACAGCAATCCTGGCTTATAGCAAGTGGGAAGTAATGGTCTTTTTAAAACCTAAATTGGATTGTGCTCTTGTGCTGAGTGAAGTGCTTTAATTTTGTTAAAAATAACCTTTTCAAAGTCTTAGTGAAATATAAACTTGAAAAATTGCAGCATAAAATTGTCATCTTGGGATATGTTCTCTATTTCATCCTTTAATTCTAAAATGAGATAAATAAGGCTGATGACTATCCTAGGACCTGTTTGTTAGGAATAATTAACCTATTTAATACGTTACATTTGGTATTCAGTGTTGGAAGTTAAGGAATGGATTAAATAGGGGATTTGTTTCATGTAACCCATGATTTTGGTTTTTCTGTATTGCGGTATACCATGTGTTAGAGGGGATGTATGCTGTCTAAATGATTTTATAGCCTGGCTTAATTAGACATTATAAGTGTACAGAGAAGGAAAAGTGAAGCTAAATTCTAGAAGCTGCCAGAATATTTTCAGGCATGGGGAAAATACCTGTTGGAAAGGACACTTGTAGTTTTTTAATGGAAGAGTACAGAAAAATAGAATTTTTTAATAGCTGATTTATAGTATTAAATATTTTTTAAACAAATTTTATCTTTAAAAAAAATATTTGAGAGACAGAGCACAAGCATGGGGGGGTAGAGGGAGAGGAGAAATAGACTCCTCATTGAGCAGGAACCCCTGATGTGGGGCTCAATCCCAGGACCCTGAGATCATGACCTGAGCTGAAGGCAGACGCTGACTGAACCACCCAGGCACCCCAGTATTACATATTCTTAATAGATTTATATATTTTCTGCGGTATCCATGTACTAGAAAACAAAGCATATAAAGCATGTGGTCTTAAAGAGACAAACTTACCTTGTTAAATTTTGGCCGGCTAGGCCTTTTGTATGCATTTCTTTTGTTAGTATATTAGCTAATTATTTTTCACTGGCAGCCTATTCACTTAAATCCTGTATGCCCTGGAATCTTAGTTTAGTGAGCATATTATATAAATAATTGTATCTATACACTCCTTCCTTTGGTCATGGAAGAAAGTGGTGTGGTGAAAACTCTTCAGCATGGTGGAACAGGCAGGTTACTTTTTATTTGCTTGGAATTTATTTATATCCTGTGTCATCCAGGAGTGTAATAAAATATAAGGAGGAAAGGAGGAAAAGAAAGAAGCATAATTCAATGACTAAGAATAAAATTTGGATTTGAGTTTTCTTGGCAGCAAAGGTAAAGATGGAAATATGGTAAAATACATAGCATTAAACTGGGAGGAGGAACAAGACCCAATTTTCCCAGGGGTAAATCTTTTCTTGACAGATTTTAAGGAACTATTTAAGTTGGGAAGTACATAAAAGCTGTTCTTTTTGTTTGTTTGCTAGTTTGTTTTTTTTGCTAGAGGCCCTAGGGTGAAGACTAAGAATTAACATTTCAGACCAGTGAAAGAAATTTTGCATGGGGTTTGATTTGAATTTAGGTTGCATATGTGCGTTTTATTTGGGTAATAGATTTTTTCCCTTAAAATATTTCAAACATTCAGGAGGCTACAGAGACCAATATAATTAACATTCATATATCCACCACACGGCTGTATGAAATCTTAACATTTTCTCATATTTTCCATTTCAGAAAAAAATTGCACATACACTTAAGCACCTTCTTGGATTATATTTCACTTGTTTCCAGAACTAATGACTATTGTGAATTCGGTGTTGATCATTCCTAATGCTTGATTTAGGTAATAGAAATACATTCATAAGCAAATCATAATATTGTTTTATATGTTTTCAAACTTGGTGTAAACAATATTCTGCTTATTCTGTAACTTGTTTTTCTTGAAACATGTATTTTTGATTCATGTGAAATTCCTGATACATTACCATTTTTGACCTACAAAAATGACAGTTTCATATGGTTCAACCTAATTATAGTCATCACTTTTATCTGGGGTATAGTTACATTATTCTGTTAAATGAATATAGCCATTTTTAGCTTATTAGCATGTTGATAGGTATTTAGGTTTCGTATTTTTTCTCTTTTTTTTTCTTTAAGATTTTATTTATTTATTTGACAGAGAGATCACAAGTAGGCAGAGAGGCAGGCAGAGAGGAGGAAGCAGGCTCCCTGCCAAGCAGAGAGCCCAGCCCGATGTGGGACTCGATCCCAGGACCCTGAGATCATGACCTGAACCGAAGGCAGAGGCTTAACTCACTGAGCCACCCAGGCACCCTATTTTTTTCTCTTTTAAAAATAATGGTACATTGAGTATTCCTGATTAGGAATCCTTGTGCACATATTTAAGATCTTTGGCAAGTTTTTTAAACTGCATGTTGGAAGCCATCAATGAACGGGTTGTGAAACCAGTTTAGGGATTAAAATAGGATAGAAAGTGTCAGTTTGTATTGTAGGCAGTATGGATAAAATGCTTTGTGAAATTTTTGTTTCTTTTTGTGTATATGTATGTATGTGGTTACTAAGTTTTGTTTTTTGTAAGTTTCTTTATTTTTATGTAATCTCTGCACCAAATGTGGGGCTTGAACTCACAACCCCAAGAATCTAGAGTCTCATGCTATTCTGACTGAGTCTGCCAGGCCCCCTATGATTACTAAATTTGAAATGAAATTCTGTAGTGAAAATTACCCAGAAGTGAAGTTAAAGGGTTGGAGGTTATAAATATTGCAGGAACTTTTAACTCTATCAGATAGTGCTAAATTACCCTCCAAAATTGTGTCACTTTGTTTTAGTGTGAGAATATGAGAATTTGGTGTTTCCAAATCCTGTGATCCATGGCATTGTCAGATTTTTTACATGTTTACGAATCAGATGAGATTTTTATAGACAAGATATCACATCATCTTAATTTTTAATTTAGATTTTTCATGAGTAATTATGAAACTGAGCATTTTTTCAAATGTTGAGTGACTATTCAGGTTTCCATTTCTTGAATTGAGTGTCTGCTACAGGGCCCCCCTCACCCCCCGCCGCAATGCCTGTTGCTCTATTGCTTTGTCTTTTTTTTTGAAGAGAGAGAGGTAGAGAGTGTGCATGAGAGAGTGTGCACGTTTGTGCTGCCAGCAGGGCAAGGGCGAAGTTGTGGGAGTCTGTGGGAGGGGGAGAGCCGGCATAGAGAGAGAGAAAGAGAGAATCCGAAGCAGGCTCCACACCCAGTGCAGACAGAGTCCCACATTGGCTGGATCTCATAACCCTGAGATTGTGACCTGAGCCCACATCGAGTGTCAGATGCCTAACCACCTGAGCCACCTAGGCACCCTTGTTTTGTCTTTTTAATTTGATTTTTAGGAAATTATGTATTTTGGTTATGTCTGTTAAGTGAATTGCAAATATTTTCTTCTAGTGTATGTGGTTTATCAGTTAACTTTTTACATGGTTTTGTTGAATAGAGTGATTATTAAATGTATCACTATTTTCCTTATTCATTTGTGTCTTTTGTGTCTTAAGAAATCTACCTCAAGGTCATTAAGAGTCTCCCAAATTTTTTTCCTTTTTTGAAGATTTTATTTGTTTATTTGACAGAGACAGGGAGAGAGGGGATCCAAGCAGGCAGGGGGGGTGGGAGAGGGAGAAACAGGCTTCCTGCTGAGCAGGGAGCCCAATGCAGGCTCCATCCCAGGATTCTGGGATCATGACCAGAGCCAAAGGCAGACGCTTAACGACTGAGCCACTCAGGCGCCCCCTAAATTTTTTTCTAAGAGTTTTTGAAGGGGCCCTTGGGTGGCTCATTTGGTTAAGCATCTGACTCTTGGTTTTGGCTTAGGTTGTGATCTTGAGGTTGTGGGATAGAGCCCTGTGTTGGGCCCTTGCTCAGTGTGGGGTCTGTCTCAGATACTCTCTTTCATAAGGAAGTAAAATCTTTAAGAAAAAATTAAATTTTTTTTCCTTTTCTTTTTTTTTTTTTTACATTTAAGTCCTGATTCTGCCTGGAGAAAAGGTTTTTTTTGTGTGTATGGTGTGAGGCAGGAAGCAGGGATCTAATTTAGTTTTTTATATGTATAGCCAATTGACTACAGCGCTGTTTAACAGTGTGTTTTAAAATTTGAATTGTTAATCTTTTAAGCAGTTTTTGGTTCAACACAGTAACAGCCTTTTTGTCTTTCCTCAGGCTGCTTCACATGTTCAAGTTTGTGAATTCTGTGCAAGAGTAACGTGATTGGGTGATTACTTGATTCAGAGATATAACTTGTAGGAGTAGATGGAAACAGAGCACATTTTTGTAGATCTCACCCAAATGTCATTTCTCTCAACCACTTTTCTAATAGAAGCTGGGTTGCAGATAGTTTGAGGCTACACTTTGGTGAGGAAACATTGCTGGTTTTTGCATTGCTGGTAAACATCCACAGACTTTGGAAGCTAGATAAGCAGGTGTTCAGTTGATTTTTTTTTTTTTTTTTTAAGATTTATTTATTTATTTGAGAGGGAGAGCAGAGAGAGTGACAGAGAGCATGAGCAGGGAGGAGAAGGAGAAGCAGGCTCCTTCCTGAGCAGGGAGCCTGATGGATCCTAGGATCCTGGAATCATGACCTGAGCTGAAGGCAGACACTTAATGAACTGAACCACCCAGGTGCCCCTCGATTGACATTTTGATACTTGAAACTTCAGAATACAGTTGACCCTTGAACACCATGGGTTTGAACTGTGCAGGTATGGTTATGGTTGGATTTTTTTATGGTACAGTACTTTAAGTGTATTTTCTGTTGTGATTTTCTTAAAAAGTTCTCTAGCTTAACTTTATATAACAAGACAGTGTATATAGTGTGCCTGGGTGGCTCAGTCAGTTAAGCATCTGCCTTTGGCTCAGGTCATGATCTTAGGGTCCTGGGATCGAGCCCCGGATCGGGCTCCCTGCTCAGCGGGGAGTTTCCTCCTCTCTCTGCCTCTGCTTTTGTCCCCTTCCCCCCCATACATACATATATCTTTTATAAAAATAAAATAAGTAAATCTTTTATAAAAATACAGTATATAGGGGCGCCTGGGTGGCTCAGTGGGTTAAAGCTTCTGCCTTCGGCTCAGGTCCTGATCCCGGGGTCCTGGGATCGAGCCCCACCACATCGGGCTCTCTGCTCGGCAGGGAACCTGCTTCCCCCTCTCTCTCTGCCTGTCTCTGTGCCTGCTTGTGATCTCTGTCTGTCAAATAAATAAAATCTTAAAAAAAAATATACTATATATAATCCAGAGTCTTCCCTCCAACTCTTTTTTTAAAAATCCTTAGAACTTGACTTTATATTTCAGGGATTTGACAAAATTCAGATGATTTTTACTGAGGAGTAAAAATATTTTTGTGGTCATGTTTATGGTATTTGTCAGCTTTTTACAAAGTCAGATTTATTGATATATATATATATATATAGTATAGTTTATATTCAGTAAAATTCACCCTTTTTTAGATGTCCAGTTCTGTGAATTTTTACAAACATTATTATTATTTTTTAATATTTTGTTTATTTATTTGACAGAGATCACAAGTAGTCAGAGAGGCAGGCAGAGAGAGAGAGGGGGAAGCAGGCTCCCAGCCGAGCAGAGAGCCCGATGTGGGGCTCGAGCCCAGGACCCTGAGATCATGACCTGATCTGAAGGCAGAGGCTTAACCCACTGAGCCACCCAGGTGCCCCTTTACAAACATTATTGAAGGATTTTTCAGTGGCCAAAGTGGACTTGGTAACTAGTGGAAAGGCCTAATGCTCAGTACATAACAGTTGGCATCTGTTTATCACTTTGGAAATCTTCGTAAGATTTGTATTAGGCATAACAAGAGACCAGTTGTGTGGTCAGCTCCACTGGCTTTTCCCACAACTCTGCTTCAGGTGATGATATTTGTCTTTTTTTTCCTCAAGAAAGTTGGCGGGTGGGATGTGGCAGTTAGAACAGGTTCCATGTGATTTTACTGGAAAGCTGGCCTACACGCTAGGGTAAAAAAAAAAAAGTAGTGTAAATGATACAGTGTCGCCTGTGTTTGTATATCCCCAGTAATTTTTAAAAAACAAACTGATTTGACATGTGCTTATAGTAGTTACTATGTTATGAACATGAAGGCTTGAGAATGCCTGTCTTAAAAATTGAGGTATTGCTTCTTAGTTATCAACTGTACAGTTTTCTTAAGGACTGTATCAGTAACATATGTTGGGAACTTTTCCCATTTTATCGCTTCCTTTTTCAGTTACCAGTTTTGTTTTATTGACATTTTTCTACTCAGAAATGTTCTGAGTGTTTAGGGAAGAATTCCAGTTTTGATCAATTGCTTTATTGCTTCCAGTATGTAGCAAGGCTCTATGTTCTTCCCTAGTTTTTGACAGTTTCATGATATTTTCAACATTGTTGTAAAGTATGATGTATTATTGGTATTGAAACTCCTGGTTTTGATATTTAAGTAGTATTGTGCGTTCATTTGAGTACAGCTTATCGTTCATGGAAACAGGATTGTGGATAAGACTTGGGTGTTAGTTGATTAGGTAGATTAGTTTGCCACTTACTAATATAGTTAACTTAGGCAAGTTATTTATAACTTCCCTGAGTGTTTTGTCATTTCCAAAATTTAGGAAATAATTTTACCTGTCTCCCAGGATTACTGTAAAGATTAAAGAGATAATTCATGGGAAATGTTCTTTGCATGTAGTAAGTACTCAAGTGCATGTTAGCTGTTCTCCTCCATATTCAACAAAGGTTTTTGAGCTCCCACTTTGGATCCAGACCATGCTTGGTGTTGTGATCCAAAAATGGATTCTAAAGGCTTCCTGACCCTAAGAAGTTTCACTGTTCAGGAGGGGAAGGCCTGGCATGTAAACAGATAAATGCAATAAATTGTGACAGGTACTCTAATAAAAACATTAATAAGTGAGAAGAATAAAGGAGTTAGTGTCAGGAGCCTGGGGAGGTCAGGGAAATTAATTTCTGCTTCTGAACTTATGAAGTGTGAGCAGTAATTCCCCATTCATTTAATTGGCTAATCCTTTATTGAATACAGGTACTGTTTGCCAGTTGCTATCTTAGGTGGTGGGAATATAGGAGTAAGGAAGGCACTGTCTCTTTCAGAAGCTTTCATTCCAGTGGGAAAAAGTCACTAGTAAACAAACAAACAAAAAAATCATGGACAGCTGCTGTAAAAGAGATTAAAAGGTCATGTGATAAGGAATGAGTTGAGTTAGGAGGTGCTTTAGGTTTTGTGGACAGAAAAGGATTCTTTGAGTAGGTGACCATGAAGTTGAGATCATCCTGTGAAGAGGGAGCTTGTAGTGGGTGATTATCAGAGGGGTGAGCATTCTGGGCTGGGAAGCCAGGTGACATAAAGCCGTTTGAGCTTTTGGAGTGTTTGGAGGAGCAGTCAGTGTGGCTGGAATGTAGTGTGCAAGGGGGAGAGTGGTATCAGATGAGGTCAGAGGTAGGGGGTGAGTCATTTAAGGCTTTGTAAGCTAGAGTAAGGGTTTCCTAGTTACAAAAGAAAGTTATTGGGGGGCGCCTGGGTGGCTTATTGGGTTAAAGCCTCTGCTTTCGGCTCAGGTCGTGATCTTAGGGTCCTGGGATTGAGCCCTGCATCGGGCTTTCTGCTCAGCTGGGAGCCTGCCTCCCCCCCCCCCCCACCGGCCCCCCGCCTGCCTCTCTGCCTGTTTGTGATCTCTGTCAAATAAATAAATAAAATCTTAAAAAAAAAAAAGTTATTGGAAGGCTCAAAGCAAGGGAATACCTTTCGATAAAGATCACTGTGATTGCTGTGTGAGGAGTGGATTCTGGATTCTGAGGATAAGGAGTGGGGGATGGAACCAAGGAGACCTTTATAGGCTATTGTATTTAGGACAGGTGAGAGAGATTTTATTTTCTAGCTTGAACCAGAAAGTAGTAGAGGAGAGAAATGGGTGGATTTGGGACCTGTTTTTTTTTTTTTTTTTTAAGATTTTATTTATTTATTTGACAGAGACACAGCGAGAGAGGGAACACAAGCATAGGGAGTGGGAGAGGGAGGAGCAGGCTTCCTGCTGAGCAGAGAACATGATGTGGGGTTCCATCCTAGGACCCTGGGATCATGACCTGAGCCGAAGGCAGACACTTAACGACTGAGCCACACAGGCGCCCCTGGGCCCTATTTTGGTAGGACTCGTTGATTGAATTACGACCAGTCAGAGAAATCCTAGACCTTAAGCAGGTAGAAGACTGATAGTTCAGTTTACTGAAATGGGTAAATCTAGAGAGGTTTTGTGAGAAATCATGAGTTCTGTTTTGTTAAGTTTGAGGTGCCAGTTAGACATCCGTGTAGAAATTTTATACTTGTTGATTATAGTAATTATAGGTTATGGAGTTAGGTGAGAGATAAATATTTGGCAATCACTGACTTATATCTGTACATTTGGTAAGAAAGATTTCAAGGATGACCTTGGTAAGTGTGGCCTCAGTGGGAATAGAAGATAGGTTGTAGAGAGCTATCAGGTGAGGGATGGAATGAGAATGTGAGGTTGGCAAATGGAGATGGCAACCATAGATTCCTTCTTGAGAAATTTTTTGGTGGAAGGGAAGCAGAATAATAGTTGTATCTACAAGTAAGGCCTCGATTTGAGTCTTGTTTTTATATTTGCCTGGGTGCAGTTATTATTTGAGTATATTCTAAAGATTTAAGTTTTTTATGTACCTTACCCAGTCATCTCCATAGTACTGAGGTAAATGGTATTTTTCCTCTTGTAACATGAGAGATTTTAGTCTGGGAAAGTTATGATAGTTCAGGAATTTACAAGACAGTGGAAGCTGTATTTGTATTTACTTACTTTGTATATCCCATACCAGGGTACTCTCGATATGCCAAAATGCCCTTTAAACTTTTATGACTTTGGTTCAAAGTTCCATCTAAGAGTTTTTGAAAAGATTACAAGGTAAGAGAAGTGAAAATTCTTTTTAAGCTGTGAATTGTCACAGAATCCTTGGGAGAATCTTCACTTTTCTTGATTTCCTCTTTTGTAAAATGAGAAACTTCAGTAGGTAACAATACAAATCATGTAGCTAATTGTCATTTAAAACAAAAAACTGATTCATTATAGTTAATAAAATTATACAAACAACAGGAAATTTAGCAGAAACTTTATTACAGGAATGCTCTTTGATGCTTAAATAATCATGTTTTATGGGCATATGTTACCTATCACATGGTAATAATTGTAATCATGTGTAAACATTTTATTAGTATTGTATCTAATTTTGAGCTTCTTATGCAAGACAGGATATGAAAAATTTGTGTAGACTCTGGTAAAGTCTCCAGGAAATGATCACAAGTTAGAAAATGGATCCTTTATGGAAAAGTTTAATGAATAAGAATTACTGTTTTGGTTTTTTTTTTTTAAGATTTTATTTTTAAGCAGTCTGTACATCCAGTCGGGGGGCTCAAACTTAAAACGGCAAGATCAACTGGATGAGTCATCCAGGTGCCCCTGAATAAGAATTACTTAACCTGAATAAGTCAAAGTTGAATTAATAGTAAGGATTTGCAGCAAAGTGTTGGATATTACCATTGTGGAGAACAAAAATGGATGATGTCTTTTGACATTCAGTGTAAATAACAATTGATTTCTAGATCTTAAGGATTATTAAACATTTAAAGAAATACTTGTAGGAGATCCCCATCCTTGGAGACCTTTAAGAATGTATTGAATGGGAGACGACATCGGGTAGCAGGAGATCAGCTAGATAGCTTATCTAACCATTGTGAACACCTATAAATCCAACGGGAAATCGAAGAGAAGAAGAGCAACAATCCCAGAAACAGAAAATCGATCACTTTCTGAAAGGTAGGACCTGCGGAGAAGTGAATCCAAAGCGACGGGAAGATAGACCCCGGGGGGAGGGGCCGGCACCAGGCAAGCGGCGGAGCGACGGAGCAAAAAACCGGGACTTTTAAAAGTCGGCTCCACTGGGAGACATCGCTCCAGAGGCTAAACTGGGGGGAAACCCAGGCGGGGTCAGCATAACCCCAGGACCCGCGGGGTCACAGAAGGACTGGGGGTGTCTGAGTGCCGCAGAGCTCGCAGGTATTAGAGCGGGGAAGCCGGCTATAGCGACAAAGCCGAGGAGTGAGCTCTAAGCCCGGGGTTACCTTGTGCCGGTCGCAGGCTGGGTGGGCTCGGAGCGCGGCCGCAGGCCGCGGAGACAAAAGCGACCCGGCGCTTTTCTCCAGCTCCAACAATTGACTGCTTTCCTCGAGGCGCGACCGCAAGCCAGGGAGGCGGGGCTATTGGGCGCTTTGCTCTGAGAGCGCACTGAGGAGCGGAACCCCAAGCTCTCGGCTCCTCCGGGCCGAGAGATTGGGAGGCCGCCATCTTCATTCCCGTCCTCCGGAACTCTACGGAAAGCGCTCAGGGAACAAAAGCTCCCGAAAGCGAACCCAAGCGGATTACTTAGCCCGGCCCCTGGCAAGGGCGGTGCAATTCCGCCTGCGGCAAAGACACTTGAGAATCACTACAACAGGCCCCTCCCCCAGAAGATCAACAAGAAACCATCCAAAACCAACTTCAGTCACCAAGAACAGCGGAATTCCACAGCAGGAGAAAGCAAATCCTACCTGGACAAAATGACAAGGCGGAAAAACTCACCTCAAAAAAAAGAACAAGAGGCCGTACCGAAGGCTGGAGACCTAATCAATACAGACATAGGTAGCATGACAGATCTAGAGTTCAGAATGACAATTCTCAAGGTTCTAGCCGGGCTCGAAAAAGGCATAGAAGATATTAGAGAAACCCTCTCCGGAGAGATAAAAGCCCTTTCTGGAGAAATAAAAGAACTAAAATCTAACCAAGTTGAAATCAAAAAAGCTATTCATGAGGTGCAATCAAAAATGGAAGCTCTCACTGCCAGGATAAATGAGGCAGAAGAAAGAATTAGTGACATAGAAGACCAAATGACAGAGAATAAAGAAGCTGAGCAAAAGAGAGA
The DNA here is from genome assembly GCF_963455335.1 of Martes martes. Taxonomy (NCBI): domain Eukaryota; kingdom Metazoa; phylum Chordata; class Mammalia; order Carnivora; family Mustelidae; genus Martes; species Martes martes. The sequence goes on from NC_137895.1 coordinate 106,346,870, forward strand.
CAAACAACTACTGGAACACGAGGAGAGGATTCGAGAGATAAGTGACACCATAAGACGACACAACATTAGAATAATTGGGATTCCAGAAGAAGAAGAAAGAGAGAGGGGAGCAGAAGGTATATTGGAGACAATTATTGGAGAGAATTTCCCTAATATGGCAAAGGGAACAAACATCAAAATCCAGGAGATGCTAAGAACGCCCCTCAAAATCAATAAAAATAGGTCCACACCTCGTCACCTGATAGTAAAATTTACAAGTCTTAGCGACAAAGAGAAAATCCTGAAAGCAGCCCGGGAAAAGAAGTCTGTAACATACAAGGGTAAAAACATTAGATTGGCAGCGGACCTATCCACAGAGACCTGGCAGGCCAGAAAGAACTGGCATGATATATTCAGAGCACTAAACGAGAAAAACATGCAGCCAAGAATACTATATCCGGCTAGGCTATCATTGAAAATAGAAGGAGAGATAAAGAGCTTCCAGGACAAACAAAAGCTGAAAGAATTTGCAAACACCAAACCAGCTCTACAGGAAATATTGAAAGGGGTCCTCTAAGCAAAGAGAGACCCTAAAAGTAGTAGATCAGAAAGAAACAGAAACAATATACAGTAACAATCATCTTACAGGCAATACAATGGCACTCAATTCATATCTCTCAATAGTTACCCTGAATGTTAATGGGCTAAATGCCCCAATCAAAAGACACAGGGTATCAGAATGGATAAAAAAACAAAACCCATCCATATGCTGCCTACAAGAAACTCATTTTAGACCCGAAGACACCTCCAGATTTAAAGTGAGGGGGTGGAAAACAATGTACCATGCTAATGGACATCAGAAGAAAGCTGGGGTGGCAATCCTTATATCAGATCAATTAGATTTTAAGCCAAAGACTATAATAAGAGATGAGGAAGGACACTATATCATACTCAAAGGGTCTGTCCAACAAGAAGATCTAACAATCTTAAATATCTATGCCCCTAACATGGGAGCAGCCAACTATATAAACCAATTAATAACAAAATCAAAGAAATACATCGACAGTAATACAATAATAGCAGGGGACTTTAACACTCCCCTCACTGAAATGGACAGATCATCTAAGCAAAAGATCAACAAGGAAATAAAGGCCTTAAATGACACACTGGACCAAATGGACATCACAGATATATTCAGAACATTCCATCCCAAAGCAACAGAATATACATTCTTCTCTAGTGCACATGGAACATTCTCCAGAATAGACCACATCCTGGGTCATAAATCAGGTCTCAATCAGTACCAAAAGATCGAGATCATTCCCTGCATATTTTCAGACCACAATGCTCTGAAGCTCGAACTCAATCACAAGAGGAAATTTGGAAAGAACGCAAATACATGGAGACTAAACAGCATCCTTCTAAAAAATGAATGGGTCAACCAGGAAATTAAAGAAGAATTGAAAAAATTCATGGAAACAAATGATAATGAAAACACAACAGTTCAAAATCTGTGGGACACAACAAAGGCAGTCCTGAGAGGAAAATATATAGCAGTGCAAGCCTTTCTCAAGAAACAAGAAAGGTCTCAAATACACAACCTAACCCTACACCTAAAGGAGCTGGAGAGAGAACAACAAAGAAAGCCCAAACCCAGCAGGAGAAGAGAAATCATAAAGATCAGAGCAGAAATCAATGAAATAGAAACTAAAAAAACAATAGAACAAATCAACAAAACTAGGAGCTGGTTCTTTGAAAGAATTAATAAGATTGATAAGCCCCTGGCCAGACTTATCAAAAAGAAAAGAGAAAGGACGCAAATAAATAAAATCATGAATGAAAGAGGAGAGATCACAACCAACACCAAAGAAATACAAACAATTATAAGAACATACTACGAGCAACTCTATGGCAACAAATTTGACAACCTGGAAGAAATGGATACATTTCTAGAGATGTATAAACTACCACAACTGAACCAGGAAGAAATAGATAACCTGAACAGACCCATAACCAGTAAGGAGATTGAAACAGTCATCAAAAATCTCCAAACAAACAAAAGTCCAGGACCAGACGGCTTCCCAGGGGAATTCTACCAAACATTTAAAGAAGAATTAATTCCTATTCTCCTGAAACTGTTCCAAAAAATAGAAATGGAAGGAAAACTTCCAAACTCATTCTATGAGGCCAGCATCACCTTGATCCCAAAACCAGACAAGGATCCCACCAAAAAAGAGAATTACAGACCAATATCCTTGATGAACACAGATGCGAAAATTCTCACCAAAATACTGGCCAATAGGATCCAACAGTACATTAAAAGGATTATTCACCACGACCAAGTGGGATTTATTCCAGGGCTGCAAGGTTGGTTCAACATCCGCAAATCCATCAATGTGATACAATACATTAATAAAAGAAAAAGTAAGAACCATATGATACTCTCAATAGATGCTGAAAAAGCGTTTGACAAAGTGCAGCATCCCTTCCTGATTAAAACTCTTCAAAGTGTAGGGATAGAAGGCACATACCTCAACATTATCAAAGCCATCTATGAAAAACCCACCGCAAATATCATTCTCAATGGAGAAAAACTGAAAGCTTTTCCGCTAAGGTCAGGAACACGGCAGGGATGTCCGTTATCACCACTGCTGTTCAATATAGTCCTAGAAGTCCTAGCCTCAGCAATCAGACAACAAAAAGAAATTAAAGGCATCCAAATCGGCAAAGAAGAAGTCAAACTATCACTCTTTGCAGATGATATGATACTATATGTGGAAAACCCAAAAGGCTCCACTCCAAAACTGCTAGAACTTATACAGGAATTCAGTAAAGTGTCAGGATATAAAGTCAATGCACAGAAATCAGTCGCATTTCTTTACACTAACAACAAGACAGAAGAAAGAGAAATTGAGGAGTCAGTCCCATTTACCATCGTACCCAAAACCATAAGATACCTAGGAATAAATCTAACCAAAGAGGCAAAGAATCTATACTCAGAAAACTATAAAGTACTCATGAAAGAAATTGAGGAAGACACAAAGAAATGGAAAAATATTCCATGCTCATGGATTGGAAGAACAAATATTGTGAAAATGTCTATTTTACCTAAAGCAATCTACACATTTAATGCAATCCCTATCAAAATCCCATCTATTTTTTTTAAAGAAATAGAACAAATAATCCTAAAATTTATATGGAACCAGAAAAGACCTCGAATAGCCAAAGGAATATTGAAAAAGAAAGCCAAAGTCGGTGGTATCACAATTCCAGACTTCAAGCTCTATTACAAAGCTGTCATCATCAAGACAGTATGGTACTGGCACAAAAACAGACATATAGACCAATGGAACAGAATAGAGAGCCCAGAAATAGACCCTCAACTCTATGGTCAACTAATCTTCGACAAAGCAGGAAAGAATATCCAATGGAAAAAAGACAGCCTCTTCAACAAATGGTGCTGGGAAAATTGGACAGCCACATGCAGAAAAATGAAATTGGACTATTTCCTTACACCACACACGAAAATAGACTCAAAGTGGATGAAGGACCTCAATGTGCGAAAGGAATCTATCAAAATCCTTGAGGAGAATGCAGGCAGCAACCTCTTTGACCTCCACCGCAGCAACTTCTTCCTAGGAACATCGCCAAAGGCGACAGAAGCAAGGGCAAAAATGAACTATTGGGATTTCATCAAGATCAAAAGCTTTTGCACAGCAAAGGAAACAGTTAACAAAACCAAAAGACAACTGACAGAATGGGAGAAGATATTTGCAAACGACATATCAGATAAAGGGCTCGTATCCAGAATCTATAAAGAGCTTATCAAACTCAATACCCAAAGAACAAATAATCCAGTCAAGAAATGGGCAGAGGACATGAACAGACATTTCTGCAAAGAAGACATCCAGATGGCCAACAGACACATGAAAAAATGCTCCACATCACTCGGCATCAGGGAAATACAAATCAAAACCACAATGAGATACCACCTCACACCAGTCAGAATGGCTAAAATTAACAAGTCAAGAAATGACAGATGCTGGCGAGGATGCGGAGAGAGGGGAACCCTCCTACACTGTTGGTGGGAATGCAAGCTGGTGCAACCACTCTGGAAAACAGTGTGGAGGTTCCTCAAAAAACTGAAAATAGAGCTACCCTACGACCCAGCAATTGCACTCCTGGGTATATATCCTAAAGATACAAACGTGGTGCTCCGAAGGGGCACGTGCACCCGAATGTTTATAGCAGCAATGTCCACAATAGCCAAACTGTGGAAAGCGCCTAGATGTCCATCAACAGATGAATGGATAAAGAAGATGTGGTATATATACACAATGGAATACTATGCAGCCATCAAAAGACATGAAATCTTGCCATTTGCGACGACGTGGATGGAACTAGAGGGTATCATGCTTAGCGAAATAAGTCAATCGGAGAAATATAACTATCATATGATCTCTTTGATATGAGGAAGTGGAGATGCAAGGTGGGGGGGTTTGGGGGGAGGTAGGAAAAGAAAAAATGAAAAGATGGGATTGGGAGGGAGACAAACCATAAAAGACTCAATCTCAAGAAACAGACTGAGGGTTGCGGGGGGGAAGGGGGATGGGAGAGGGTGGTGGGGAAATGGACATTGGGGAGGGTATGTGCTATGATGAGTGCTGTGAAATGTGTAAACCAGACGATTCACAGACCTGTACCCCTGGGGATAAAAATACATTATATGTTTATTAAAATAAAAAAAAAAAAAAAGAATGTATTGAATGATTTTCACTTGGTAATATAAAGAATTGAAACCATCATATATTTTGAATTCTTGTATTTGGTTTGATTCTTTATATTGCTTAATGAAAGAAGTTTAGGTATTAGTTATTTAATTATATTCCTGTACTTTTCCAGTTCATCATACGATTATGAGCTAGGGCCTCAGCCATTTATTTTAAAAGTTAAGTTTATACTTAGCTAATTTTTTTTTTTTTATACTGTGGGTACCCTGTCTTCCAAATAAAAAATGGCAAAGGGAAGTGCAGAAACTAAGGATGAAATAATATTAAAGTGGCTTTTTAATGCTTCTTATTAGTATTTGTTGTGATCAGAAACTTCAGAATCTTCAAGTATGACTACCACTACTGCGTGTGTTTATTTGGCTAGGCTTTCTCACTAGTGATCCTAGTCTATCACCGCTGCACAGGGCATGGTTTAAATTAAATCTTGGTGTTTTGCCTCTGTTAGACTATTCAGTTCTCACAACCACATATGAAGTGTAGAGATTGTTAACTCTTTACAAGCTAACTTCCTATCTGCTATGAACCTTTGAGGTTGTTAACAATTACGATACTAAATTTTCACATTCTGAGGGCCAGTAGTGCAACATCTCTTTATATTAGTTGGACACGGTGAGTAGGGTGTAATCGTTGAAACCTAGTGGCATCACTTTCTAGTTTTTTTGTTTTGTTTTGTTTTGTTGTTGCAAAATGGTGGTAGACAGGACCTGTGGGCAGAGAGAGCTGCTGCCCATCACTTTCTAGTTCTATAATTAGATTATTCATTGGTAGAGGACGGGCTGCAAAATAGGTTCCAGGATTTTGTTGGCTTCCTCTAAGGTGAAAGTAGCCAATTTCACAGTGACTTGAAAGTTGTATACGGAAACTATTCTAGTATGGTCTGTCATTCCGTACTGAGGTATGCCTTTGAAGTTGGTACATGGTTAATGAGATTTCTGATACCAAGTTTATGCTTTTCCTTCACTGGAAACCAGAGTGGTACAAAATGTTCTACATGGAAGTAGTGGTATGTTGTATCCCTCATTACCTCTTCTTTCCAACTTCAGTGTTGAAGTGAAATACAGTGGATACAAATCTGAACAATTGGTGGAATGGGATTATTTTTTTTAGGATGGAATAGTTTATTTCATCAGTGGGACCAGCAAGGATATTAAAGGTACCAGATTTTCTTTTGAACATTAGCTTTTTTTTTTCTTTTTTAATCACTATCAATCACAATACAATATGTTCCATGACTGGCTTAAGTCCTTCCAGAATTTGGGTGGGAGATTTCTCTCATATTAACTGGCAAGGAAAGTGGTTGATCTCTTAATATTGATATTAATTAATATTTATTAATTAATATTAATACTTAAACAATGGTACAATGATCGGGGGAAAGAGGTCATCTGGATACTAGCATGTGTTTCTTGCTGGTTACACAGCATTTATACTTTGTGTTCTTTGTGAACTTTACTTTCTTGAATATATTTTTTTCATCAAAACTTTATTAGATAAAGAGGCAGTTTAGTACTGTGGTATATTTTCCTGAATTGTAGCCTTGATTATCATACTTCACAGTTCTTAAAACTTTAATTTGGTACCTTTTTCTTAATTTTGTAAGCTGTGAACTTTATGGGCTCTAAGCTGAGCATATTTTTTTGAAATATATTTGTTTCCTTTATTCATCCAATTTTTAATGGTAGTTTGACTTCTAAAAAAATTTTTACTTCTTTTCATGAATAAATGAATCAATGAATTGAGCTTTTCTTTGCTGATATTAATCATTTATTAATAAAGTTATGGAAGTAGCGTATGTTAAGAATACCAGGCGTGAGACTGACTAGGTTCAAATTCTAGCTTACCAATTACTAGTTGTATGTTAGTTATGCACACTGTCTTGCTTTATTTCCTCATCTCTGAAGTGGGGATGGTACCCATCTAACAGGGTTTTAACTGAGTTAATTCTTAGGTATTATTTAAAAGACACTGTGCCTGGCATACAGTAAAGCACTAAGTAAGCTTTAGTTGCTATTACTGTTTTTCTTATTATGATGAAATACACATATGAAGCTTACCATTTTAACCATTTTTAAGTTTACATTTCAGTAGCATTAAATACATTCACAGTGTTTTGTAGTCATCACCAGTATCCCAAAACTTCTATATCACCTAAAACAAAATTAACCATTAGCAGTAACTCTGCTTTACTCCCTCCCACTAGCCCTGATAACCTGGATTTTACCTGTGATCATTCTGTAGGATGAATCTGAACTTCATTCTCTTTTGTTATTATTAATAGCTTAATATGTCATTGTATGTTTATACCACATTTTGTTTATCCATTCATCTATCCATGGATGCTAGTAGAGTTTCCATGTTTTGGTGCTTGGGGGTATTGGTGTTTGAATCCCTGTTTTCAGTTATTTTGGCTATATGTCTAGGAGTGGAATTGCTGAATCACTGTAATTCTGTGTTTAGCTTTTTGAGGAACTTGTCACTTTTTAATTTTTTATTATTTTTTAAAAATATTTTATTTATTTATTTGACAGGCAGAGATCACAAGTAGGCAGAGAGGTGGACAGAGAGAGAGAGAGGTGGAAGCGGGCTCCTTGCTGAGCAGAGAGCCCGATGTGGGGCTCGATCCCAAGACCCCGGGATCATGACCTGAGCCGAAGGAAGAGGCCTTAACCCACTCAGCCACCCGGGCGCCGCATCACTGTTGTTTTATTATCATTATCATTGGTAAAATTATGGATGAGGTTTGTTTTTTTTTTAGAAATTATTTTTATTATTCAGGGGCTATTACCATTGTGGTATGCATGTTTGTTGGAAGCTGTGTGCATAATTATCCACTCCTTGGATTGAAATTTCTGGTGTGGAGTATTACATTTAAAACTGTGGAGCTGGGCTTGTCTGCTTGCTTGCTTGCTTTCTCCTTTTTTTTTTTTTTTTTATATTTTTTTATTTTTATTTATTTATTTGACAGAGAGAGAGAGATCACAAGTAGGCAGAGAGGCAGGCAGAGAGAGAGGAGGAAGCAGGCTCCCTGCTGAGCAGAGAGCCCGATGTGGGGCTTGATCCCAGCACCCTGGGATCATGACCTGAGCCGAAGGCAGAGGCTTTAACCCACTGAGCCATCCAGGCGCCCCGCTTTCTCCTTTTTTTTAAGTAGGCTCCACGCCTAGTGTGGAGTCCAAAGCAGGGCTCAAATGACTGTGAGATCACAACCTGAGCTGAAAGCAAGTCACTTGGCCAACTGACTGAGCCCACCCAGACGCCCTAGAATTTCCTTCCTTTTTGAGACTGAGTAGTATTTTATTGTGTGTATGGATTCCATTATTAACTTATCTACTGATAGATGCTTGGGTTGCTTCCATATATTAGCTGTTGTAAGCAATGCTGTTATGCACTAATGTATAAATGTCTCTTCCAGACCCTGTTTTCAATTCTTTTGCATATATACCTAGAAACAGAATTGCTAGATCATATAGTAATTCTATTTTTAATTTTTTTGTGGAACTGCCATACTGTTTTCCACATCTTGCCTGCTCTTTTAAAATTGAGGGCAAAATAAAAATCAAAATTACAAAATAGGTGAAGTAATACATTGTACTAATACAATCATTTTTGACTGAACTATGAGTAAATATAAATAATTTTAATCCCTTTTCTTTTTTCCTTTTGTCCCCCTGGAGAATGGGTCATTCATTCATTCATTTATTCAGGCAGCCTGTATGGTTGTCTACTGTATATCTCTTGCAGTTTGGGGTTTCAGCAGTGAAAGAAACAAATCCCTGCCCTCATGAAACATACAAACTATTGGTTTTCTTTTCCTTTCTTTCTTTCTTTTTTTTTTTTTTTAAAGAGTTTATTTATTTATATGACAGACAGACACAGGGAGAGAGGGAACACAAGCAACGGGAGAGGGAGGGAGAAGCAGGCTTCCCGTTGAGCAGGGAGCCTGATGCAGGGCCAGATCCCAGGACCCTGGGATCATGCCTTGAGTGGAAGGTAGACACTTAACCATCTGAGACACCCAGGCGCCCCAAACTATTGGTTTTCTAAAAATACTTTTCCTAGAATAGAGTTGTATTACTAGAGATGAAGTGTCAAACAATTAATTTAGCAATTTCTCCAGGTAGAAAAAATTGCTTTTGAGGTACATTTAAGTAATTGTGGTGCTTTTAAGCAACGTAGTAACTTTATGAAGTATTATTTGAAGGGAAAGTAATGTCTAAGAGGTGGGAATTTAAAATTTTCCATTGCTTTCCCATTAGGAAGGCAACCTGGTATTAGTACATTTGACTGGGGGTCAAGAGGTCTAGGTTCTAGTCCTGACTTTATCATGTAATATTTGGTATTCGCCTGGAGTTTTGTCCCTCCTCACTTTTTTATATAACTTTTTTTTTTTTTTTTTGATGTAAGTTCTGCACCCAGCATGGAGCCCAATGCAGGGCTTGAACTCAATCATCATGAGATCAAGAACTGAACTGAGATTTAAGAGTCAGATCCTTAACCCACTGAGCCACCTGGGCACTGCTCACCGGCGAGGCTCGCTCTCCCTCTGCTGCTCCCGCTGCTTGCTCTCTCTCATTCTGTCTCTGTCTAATAAATAAAATGAAAGAGAGAAGAAGGAATGAAGGATTTTTTTTTTTTTTTACTGTTTTTAAAAGATTTTGATTACTGTTAGGCTAGTAACTATTTCAGTATCATTTTTTATACTGGTAATATCCAGTACTATTTTCAAGCTTATCCTCTTGATTTGTGTTTCCTGATGTCAACTGAATATTTGTCGCTTCAAACTTCATTTCTAAAGACAAATTCATTCTTTTTATTTATTTTTTTAAAGACTTTATTTGTGGGGGCGTCCGGGTGGCACAGTCGTTGTCTGCCTTCAGCTCAGGTCATGATCCCAGTGTCCTGGGATCAAGCCTTGCATTGGACTCCCTGCTCGGTAGGAAGCCTGCTTCTTCCTCTCCCACTCCTGCTTGTGTTCCCTCTCTCACTGTGTCTGTCTCTGTCAAATAAATAAAATCTTAAAAAAAAAAAACGACTTTATTTGTGGGTGGGGGGTTTGTGGGGAAGTACGAACAAGCAGGGGGAATGGCAGAGGGAGAGGGAGAAGCAGGCACCCTGCCCAGCAGGGAGCCTGATGCAGGGCTGAATCCCCAAACCCTGGGAGCATGACCTGAACTGAAGGCCCATGCTTAACGGACTGAGCTACCTAGGTTCCCCAAAACAAATTCATTTTTGTTCCATATTATTTTCCCTTTATCATCCCTTCATCTCAATGAATGCCATTCTCTAAATACATTCAGCCTAAGCAAAAAACCTGAGTCATCTGATTTTCTATTGTTTGATCCTTATTTAATCAGTCATCCAGATGTTTTTTCTCTACCTCCTATATCTTGAATCTGTCCCTTGTTCTCTAATCTGTCCTTGCTTGTATATGTTCTTTTCTTTGTACAGAATACCTTTTATTTATTGTGATTGGTAACCCTCCTCTATAAAACCTTCAACATCTCTTTTGGGAAAGCAGAATAAATGACTCCTCAGTCTCTGCTCCTAGACCACGTGAGATCAAGTCTCTATTGTACGTCTGTAGTTTTATAGTTTCATATTTGATAATCTATAGAAGAGACTCTATTACGTTTTCTGGGACCATAGCCACAACAAATTTATTTTATTTTATTTTTTTAAAGATTTTATTCATTCATTTGACAGACAGGGGTCACAAGTAGGCAGAGAGGCAGGCACAGAGGCGGGGGGAGGCAGGAAGCAGGCTCCCTGCTGAGCAGAGAGCCCGATGCGGGGCTCCATCCCAGGACCCTGAGATCATGACCTGAGCCAAAGGCAGAGGCTTAACCCACTGAGCCACCCAGGTGCCCCACCACAACAAATTTAAAAAGTAAGCCTATGCCTATGGACAGATTAGTTTGTGAGAATGTATTTTCTTTCTTTCTTTCCTTCCTTCCTTCATTCCTTCATTTCTTCTTTTCTTTTTCATTTTATTTCTTTATTAGACAGAGATAGAACGAGAGAGAACAAGGGGAGTGGCAGAGGGAGAGAGGGGCTCCCCAATGAAGAGGGACCCTGATGCAGGGCTTAATCCTAGGACCTGAGGTGAAGGCAGATGCTTAAGTGACTCAGCCACCCAGGCGCCCAAGAACGTATTTCCTAAAAAGAAAAGTAGTGGAATGTATGCTTAAACGATTTTAAATTTTTTTTTTTTAGATTTTATTTATTTATTTGACAGACAGAGATCACAAGTAGGCAGAGAGGCAGGCAGAGAGAGAGAGAGAGAGAGAGAGAGAGAGGGGAAAGCAGGCTTCCTGCTGAGCAGAGAGCCCGATTCGGGGCTTGATCCCAGGACCCTGGGATCATGACCCGAGCCGAAGGCAGAGGCTTAACCCACTGAGCCACCCAGGCGCCCCTGCTTAAACGATTTTATACAGAAAATGAGTCTCGGGCACCTGGGTGGCTCAGTCGTTAAGCATCTGACTTCGGCTCAGGTTATGATCCCAGGGTCCTGGGATCAAGCCCCACATCAGGCTCCCTGCTTGGCTGAAAGTCTGCTTCTCCCTCTCCCGCTCCCCCTGCTTGTATTCCCTCTCTCGCTGTCTCTCTCTCTGAAATAAATAAACAAAAATACTAAAAAAAAAAAAAAAGAAAGAAAATGAGTCTCCTTTCCAACAAAGATTGTAAGCATAATAATTCACTCAATAAGAGAATATTTACTCTAGATATTGGGAAAGAGGGGCCTAGCAATCTGAGGAGGAAGTGTAGGATTTGAAAACTTAGTGGTATTTTCTTTCTCTCTTCATCATCACTTCCTGGCCACCCAGAGATTTTAAAAGACCCTAGATGTGCTCTACTTGTGAAAATGCAGTGGCCAAATTTGTATAGGATTTCTGCACCTATTCAGAAACTCAAGTACCTCTTAGTTATTTGTTTCTTCCTACCAGCTATTTTCCGTCTGTATTTTTTTTTTAAAGCTCTTTGTAATACAGCACAGTATTCATAGAATCTTGATGAGTGAAAATTTTCTCTGTAGGTAGAATAAAGATGAACTCTTCTGATTGACAGATACTCAGAAGTCTTATTTTCCTTCTCCCATATTACTCCCTTTACTGTTAAGACTCTTAGAGCAAATTAAAGCCTAGTTTCAAATACTTGTCCAATTTTTTACTCTTCCTCACTAGATAATCATTTAACGGTGGGACAGTTCATTGTTTTAATACTTTTGTTCTCTGTGACTTACCTAAATCTTTTTTCTCCTTCACCCATAATGTCTTTTTGAAACTTGGAGTAGATCATCATGATAGATAATAATATTACACCTCAGGCCTATTTATCTTTCCCATTATCCCTAGAATGTGCTGGAGGCTATGAAGCTGAGGTTAGTTTTTTGATTCCTAATATTATACTATAATAAATATTTGAACACCGGCTTTTGTGTATTGTTTGAATATTACTTAGTTTTTGGAGGAACTAAAAGTTCCTGATTTTTTTTGACTTGGAACGTTTTTCCTTTATTAATAGTTTAAAAGTCATTAGGCAATCTTTTTTTTTAATAGTTTTTTTCTTTAGAATGAGAAGCATAGGCAAGGGATATATATTACCATATGCTTTTTTGTTTTTTGAGTAATGTTTGCTCTTAATACCTTCTAATTATTTTCTTATCTTACCCTGCATAGTTGGCTTCTAAATTTAGTTTCCATTCCCCCCAAAACCTGCCTATATTTTCCATTATTTTCTATGTATTCTATTCTTTCTACTTATTTCTTAGGAGAAAGAAATGTCATCCATATAACTATTTCTTGCCTTGTAGTAAAAACTGTAGTAAGAAAGCAGGGAAAAGCACAAAACTTGGCATATAGTAAACTTTGAAGAAATGAGTGAATGAATGAATAGGGAATAAAGCTGGACTCACACGATAGAAATGTAGCCTTGTTTAATGGTACTGTTTATCCTAGGATCCTTAGCTAAGAGCTAAGGCACATTGGAAAGGAACGAACAAAAAAATGTGGAGGAAAAAGTATTATATATTGCTTAAGTAACTGCCTTATGCCACTATATAGTATGTCCCCATTTCTGAAAGTGCATTGTGATTCTCACTTACATTTTAAGCTAATTTATTTAGTTGTTTGGGAGAATTTTAAGGCATCTCTAGAGATAGTTGGATATATCTCTAGATCCTTACATAATCATAGTTACTGTAGTTACAGGTATTAAAGTATTCTTATCAGAGCTTAGTCAGAAAAAGTTATGCTTAGTAGGTCTTTACCCTTAGCAGTGAATTTTACTCAAAATCCTAGGAGACAAATTTTTTGAAAAGACTGTTAATTTGGTTTTAGTAGAAACACTTGGAAGAGCTCATTATATTGTTGTAGCAATATTTGATTACCTGGGTTTTAGATTATCTAAACTCCTGGCATTTTGTTTCTTTACAAAATTTCCTGGTCAGTTTGGTGATCATTAGCACCTCTACAAGGAGATAAGCACAGAGTGGAAGAGTGTAAATTATAATTTTAAAAGACTTTATTTGACCTTAATTCAAGGTTTGGGGGAGAAGCAAGTTAAAACTGTGGCTAATTATTTACAAATTTCAGTGATCAGGGGCGCCTGGGTGGCTGAGTCCTTAAGCATCTGCCGGTGGCCTCAGGTCATGATCCCAGGGTCACGGGAAGCCTGCTTCTCCCTCTCCCACTCTCCCTGCTTGTGTTCCCTCTCTTGCTGTCTCTCTCTCTCTCTCTGTCAAATAAATAAATAAAATCTTAAAAAAACCCAACAAATTTCAATGATCAGTCCTCTTATTAGCATAAATGATACCATAGATTTTAAGTTTTTTTGGCTACTGTGACAAATAAATGATGCTTACCTTATTAAAAATTAGTTTATACCATTTATATTTATTTGAAAGGAATTGTATGTTGATAAAGCTAACAGTAAAGCATTACACGTTTTAATACTCTAGGTTTCTTTTTAAAAATTGTGGAAAAATCACTTTTTTAAAATTTAATTTAAAGTAATCTCAGCAACCAGCTGGGCATGGAGTGGGGCTTGAACTCATAACTTTGAGATTGAGACCTGAGCTGAGATCAAGAGTCGAAAAATAACCGACTGAACCACCCAGGTGCCCCCAAATTCATCATTTTAAAGTATATAATACAATGATATTGAGTACATTCATAGTGTTGTGCAACTATCACCACAGCCCGGTTCTAGAACTTTTTTTTATCACCCCAAAAGGAAACCCCCATACCTATCAAGCAGTTATTCCCATTTTCCCCTCAGTCCAGCCCCTGGCAGCTGGTAGTCTAGCTTTCTGTTCATATGAATTTACCTATTCTGGATATTTCATATAGATGGAATCATAAAATAATACAGCCTTTTTTATTTGATGTCTTTCACTTAGCAAATGTTTTTCAGATTCATCCATGTTGTAGAATGTATCAGCACTTCATTTTTTTTTTTTATGGTGGTGAAAAAATATGTATCATAAAATTTACATCTTACCCATTTTTAAGTGTACAATTCATTGGTGCTAAATACATTAGGAGTGTTTTGTAATCATCACTGCTATTTCCCCAACTTTTCTATCATTCCAGAAAGAAAATGTTTACAATTAACCCATAACTTCCTACTCCTTCCTTCCCCCACCTCCTGGTTACCTCTGTTTTACTTTCAGTCTATGAATTTGCCTATCCTAGTAACCTCATTTAAGTGGAATCATACAGTATTTGTCTTTTGTGTCTGGTTTATTTAATATGTAGCATATAGCATAATGTTTATGTTATTCATTCATTTTGTAGCATGTATTAGAATTTCGTTTCTTTCTATGGCTGAAGAATATTCTCTATTATGATTACATCACGTTTTGTTTATCCATTCATCTGTTCTTCAAGCTTTTTGGCCATGGTGAATAGTGCTGCTATGTAGATTCTTTCCCTGCCCCCTCTAGCTTTACTGAGGTTTAAGTGACAAGTAAAAAATTATATATAATTTAGGAGAAAAGGATGATTTGGTTGATATATACACACACACACACACACACACACGTGTGTGTATATAGATACACACATATATATATAGTGAAGTGGGTACCACAGTCAAATAATTAATATATTCATTACCTCACATAACATATTCTCACCTCCCTTTTTATTTGGTCCTAAAAACACTTAAGATTTACCCTCTTAGTAGATGGCAAGTATGCAATACAAAATTATTAGCTGTAGCTACCATGCTGTATATTAAATCTCCAGAACTTATTCATCCTGTGTATCTGAGATTTTTTACCCTTTGATTAATGTTTCTCCATGTCCCACATTACCCAGCCCCTGGCAGCTGCCTTTTTACTTTGTTTTTATGAGTTTGACTCTTTTAGATTCTGCATATAAGTGAGTTCATGTGATATTTGTCAGCCTGTGTCATTATACTTAGCATAATATCCTGCCGTTTCATCCATGTTGTTGCAGATGGCAGGATTTCCTTCTTTCAGTGCTGTGTGTGTGTAATGAAATATTACATATCCTGATTTCTTTATTCATTCATCTGTCAATGGATGCTTCATTTTTACCCATACATATATTGGGAATAATGCATCAAATGAACATGGAGTGCAGACATCTTTTTGATACCGTGATATCTTTTCATTTTCTTAGCTATACCCAGAAGTGGAATTGCTGGATCATCCTCATCAGCTCATGTTAACTTTGTCTTTTTGATAATAGCTGTTCTAACAGGGGTGAGGTGATATCTCCTGGTTTTGATTTGCTTTTCCCTGATGGCTAGTGATGTTGAGTACCTTTCCATATACCTGTTGGCCATTTGTGTGTTTTCTCTGGAGATGTGTCTACTCAAATCCTTTGCCTATTTTTTAGTTGGGTTGTTTTTTTTTGCTTTTGAGTTGTTTGAGCTATTTGTGTATTTTGAATATTAGCCCCTTATCAGATGTATGGTTTGCAAATACTTTCTCTCTTTTCATAGGTTGTCTCTTCACTCAGCTGATTGTTTTCTTTGCTGTGTAGAAACTTTTTAGTTTAATGTAATCCTACCATCTTTTTGTTTTTATTACCTTTTGGGGTCCTATTGAAAAAAATCATTTCCTAAGCTAATGTCAAGAAGCTTTCCCCCCTGTTTTCCCTCCTGTTTTATAGTTTCATTTCTTACATTTAAGTCTAATTTATTTTATTTTTTTTTTTTTTTAAAGATTTTATTTATTTATTTGACGGAGATCACAAGTAGGCAGAGAGGCAGGCAGAGAGAGAGGAGGAAGCAGGCTCCCTGCTGAGCAGAGAGCCCGATGTGGGACTCGATCCCAGGACCCTGGGATCATGACCCGAGCCGAAAGCAGAGGCTTTAACCCACTGAGCCACCCAGGTTCCCTAAGTCTAATTTATTTTGAGTTGATTTTTGGATATGGTGTGAGATAATGGTCAAGTTCCATTCTTTTGCATGTGGATATCCAGTTTTCGCAACACCATTTATTGATGAGACCATTGTTACCTCATTGTGTGTTTTTGGCACTGTTGTTGAAGATCAGTTGACTGTAGTTGCTTGGGTTTATTTCTGGGCTCTATTTTGTTGCATTAATCTATGTCTGTTTTTATGCCAATACCATATGTTTTGATTACTGTAGCTTTGTAATGTATTTTGAAATCAGGAAGTGTGTGTGATACCTTTGGCTTTGTTCTTTTAGCTCAAGATTGGTTTGACTACTTGGAGTTCATTTTGGTACCATATGGATCTTAAGACTTTTTTTTCCTATTTCTGTGAAAAATGCCACTGGAATTTTAGTAGGATTGCCTTGAATTTGTAGATTGCTTTGGGTACTATGCATATTTAACAGTGTTAATTCCTCCAGTCCATGAGCATGGACTAACTTGCCATTTATTTGTGTTTTTTCAATTTCTTCCATCAATATCATAAGAGTTTTCAGTGTATAGATCTTTCACCTCCTCAGTTAAATTTATTCCTAAGTATTTCATCTTTTTAAAAGCTATTGTAAATGAGGTTGTTTTCTTAATATATTTTTTGATGCTTCAGTGCAATTAATTGATTTTTTTGCATATTGGTTTTGTATCCTGCAAATTTACTGAATTTGTTTATTCTGATAGTTTTTGGTGGAACCTTATTTTTTTTTTTTTTTCAAGATTTTGTCTATTTGGGCTAGAGAGAAAGAGAGAGAGAGAGAGAGCGCACCAGCAGAGGGAGGGGCTGAGGGAGAGGGAGAAGCAGACTCCCAGCTGAGAAGGAAGCCTGACATGGGCTCAATCCCAGGACCCCTGGCATGATCCAAACCGAAGGCTTAACCGACTGAGCCACTTAGGCACCCCTTTGCTGTTTTTTCTACACAAGATCTTGTCATTTACAAAAAGATTTTATTTCTTTTCCAATTTGGATGGCTTTTTAATTCTTTTTCTTGCCCAAGTACTCTGGCTTCCAATGCCATATTGAATAGAAGGGGTGAGAATGGGCATCTTTGTCTTGTTCCCGATCCTAGATGTAAAGCTTTTCAGCTTTTTACCATTGAATATATTAGCTTGTCATTAGCTATTGAGGTGTTAGCTGTTGAGTTGATCATACGAACTGTGATCATATTGATCCTGTTAATGTAGTATAATACATTTGTTGATTTGCATATGTTGAACCATCCTTTGCATCCCAGGGATAAATTTGACTTGATCATGGTGTATAATTGTTTAAATGTGCTATTGAATTAGGTTTCCTGGTATTTTGCTGAGGATACTTGCATCTATGTTTATCAGGGATATTAGCCTGTAATTCTCTTATCTTGTAGTGTGTCCTTGTCTGGCTTTGATATTGGGGTAATGCTGGCTTTGTAAAATGAATTTGGAAGTGCTCCTTTCTCTTCAGTTTTTTGGAAGAGTTTGACAAGAAATGGCATTAATTCTTTAAATTACTGAAATAATTTACCAATGAAGGTCATGGGCATTTCTTTGTTTAAAGACGTTTGATTACTGTTTCAGTTTTCTTACTTTTTCGTTACTGGTTTGTTTAGATTTTTTATTTTGTCACGAGTAAGTCTTGGTAGATTGTATGATTGTAGGAGTTTATCCATTTCTTCCAGATTCAATTTATTGGAGTGTAATTATTTGTAGTAGTATTTTAGGATATTTTTCATTTCTTCGCTATCAGTTGCAATATCTGTCATTATTTTATTTATTTGAATCTTTCTGCTTGATTGGCCTAGCCAAAGTTTTGTCAGTTTTGTTTATCATAAAAAAAAACAAAACAAAACCCCACACACACTAGTGTCATTGGTTTTTAAAATTGTTTTTCTACTCTCTATTTTATTTCTGTTCTAATCATATTATTTCCTTCTGCTTTGGGCTTAGTTTGTTCTTTTTCTGGCTCCTTGAAGTGTTAAGTTGGAATGTTTATTTGAGATTTTTCTTTTTTCTCAGTGTAGGTATTTATTGGTTTGAACTTCCCTCTTAGAACCCCTTTTGTGGCAACCCAGAAGTTTTGACATTTTTTTTCCAGCTTTGTCTCAGTGTTTTTAAAATTTCTCTTGATTTTTGCTTTGACCCATTGGCTGTTCAGGAGCATGTCATTTAATATCCACATTTTTGTGAATGTTCCCATTTTCCTCCTGATACTGTTTTCTAGTTTCATACCATTGTGGTTGGAAAAGATGCTAGGTATACTTTTAGTTTGTTTAAATTAGTTAAGGCTTATTTTGAGGCCTAACATGTGATTGATCTTAGAGAATGTTTTGTATATGCTTGAGAAGATTGTATATTTTGTTGCTGTTGGATGGAATGTTCTATATATTTATTAGGTCTGTTTGATCTGATGTGTTATTCAAGGCGAGTATTTCCTTACTGGTTTTGTATTGGGATGCTCTACCCATTTTTGAAAGTGGGTATTGCTGTCTCTGTGTCTTTTCAGTTTGGTTAACAATTACTTTATATATCTAGGTTCTTTGGTGTTTGTTGCATGTGTATTTACAATTATTATATGCTTTTGTTGGGTTGACCCCTTTATTGTTACATAATGTCTATCTTTTTTCATAGTTTTTAACTAAAAGTCTATTTTTGTCTGGTATAATAAGTACAGCTACTTCTGCTCTTTCTTTCCTTTTTTTTTCTTTTTTTTAAAATTTCAGGTTTGTATTTAAATTCTAGTAAGTTGGGATACCTGGGTGCCTGAATCATTTAAGCATCTGACTCTTGATTTCTGCTCAGGTCATGATCTCAGGGTTGTGAGATTGAGCCCCAAAGTGGGTTTTGCACTCAACATGAAGTCCGCTTGAAATTCTCTATCTGCCTTTGCCCCTCCCCCTGCTTAGGTACTCTTTCAAAATAAAATCTTAATAAAAATAAATTCTAGCTGGGTTATGGACATTGGGGAGGGTGTGTGCTATGGTGAGTGCTGTGAAATGTGTAAGCCTGATGATTCATAGATCTGGGGCAAATAATACATTTTATGTTAATAAAAAAATTCTAGTTTATTAACATATATGGTAAAATTGGTTTTAGGTGTAGAGTTTAGTGATTCATTGCTTAATATGACACCCAGTGCTCATCACAGGTGCCCTCCTTAATACCCATCATCCATCTAGCCCATTCCTCACTCACCTCCCTCCATCAACCCTCAGTTTGTTTTCTATAGTTAAGGGTCTCTTGGGGTTTCCTCCCCCCTCTTTCTTTTTTCCCCCTACCCCTATGTTCATCTGTTTTGTTTTTTAAATTCCACAAGAGTGAAATCATGTGGTATTTGTCTTTCTCTGGCTGACTTATTTTGCTTAGCATAATACACCCTATCTTTATCTACATCGTTGGAAATGGTAAAATTTCATTCTTTTTGATGGCTGAGTAATATCCTGCTCTCTTTCATTTACTGTTTGCTGGAATATCTTTTTCCATCTCTCTGTTTTCAGTCTGTATGTGTCCCTGTAGCTAAAGTGAATCTCTTGTAGTGAACATATTATTGGATCTTGGTTTTTTAAAATTTTTTATTTTTTTATTTTTTAAAGATTTTATTTATTTATTTGACAGAGAGATCACAAGTAGACAGAGAGGCAGGCAAAGAGAGAGGGAAGCAGGCTCTCCACTGAGCAGAGAGCCCGATGCGGGGCTCGATCCCAGGACGCTGAGATCATGACCTGAGCCGAAGGCAGAGGCTTAACCCACTGAGCCACCCAGGCGCCCCGTATTGGATCTCGTTTTTAATGTACTCACAGACTCATGTCTTTCATGGAAGAATCTAGCCCATTAACATTTAAACTATTATTGATGCATAAGGGCTCACTGTTGCCATTTTACTGTTTTCTGACTTTTTAATTTCCTTTGTTCCATTCTTCCTTTCTTGCTGTCTTTTCATGATTTAATGATTTTTTAAAAAATAGTGGTATGCATTGAATCTTTTTATCTTTTAAGTATCTACTAGAGCTATCTTCTTTTTGGTTGTATGAAGCTTATAGAAAAGCATAACAGCTTATTTTAAGCTGATAACATATTCAACACTTGCCCATCCCATCTTTTATATTATTGATGTCACAATTTACATATTTTTATATTGGGTAATCATTAGCAAAATATTGTAGCTATAGGTATTTTTAATTTTTAAAAATTTTTAAAGATTTTATTTATCCATTTGAGAGAGCATGCGTACAAGAGGCGGGGAGGTGTAGAAGGAGGGTGAGAAGGGAGCCTGATGCAGAGCTGGATCCCAGAACCCTGAAATCATGACCTGAGTTGAAGGCAGACACCCAAACCACTGAGCCACCCAGGCACTTGTAGCTATACTTATTTTTAATAGTTTTGTTTTTTAACTTTTATATTAGAGTTGAAAGTGATGTGCACACCATCAGTACAGTATTAGTCTGTATTTGAGTATATACTTGCCTTTGTGTATACTTGCCTTTGTCGGTGAGTGTTACAATTTTATATGTTTCCATGTTATTAATTAGTATCCTTTCATTTCAGTTTGAAGAACTCTCTTTAACAGTTCTTGTAAGGCAGGTGTGGTAGTGAGTAACTCCCTTAGCTTTTGTTTGGGAAAGTTTTTATCTCTTGTTTTGTGAAAGTTTCTTTTTAAAAAAACTAATACTTTTTGTTTTTTTAAATATTTATTTATTTGACGAAGAGCACACGTAGGCAGAGTGGCAGGCAGAGGGAGAAGGAGAAGCAGGCTCACTGATGAGCAGGAAGCCCAATGTCGGTCTCCATCCCAAGACCCTGGGATCATGACCTGAGCTGAAGGCAGACACTTAACCAACTAAGCCACCTAGATGCCCCAATACTTTGTTATTTTGTTTTTGTTTTTTTTTCTTACTTTGAGCAATTTTAAGTTGTTAGAAAAACTGAGTGGAAAGTAGGGAGTTCCCATATACCCTCTCTCATCCCCTCTAGTTTTCTCTAGTATTGTTATCATTCATTAGTGTAGTATATTTGTTATGATTGATGTGCCAATATTGATATATTATTATTAACTATAAATTCCATAGTTTACAATAGGGTTTATTCTTTGTGTGGGTTGTGAAAATGTGTATGTATCCACCATTGCAGTATCATACCGAATAGTTTCACTGCCCTAAAAATACCCTGTGCTCCACCTATTCATCTCTCTCTCTCCCCTGAACTCCTGTTAATCACTGATCTTCTGAGTGTCTCCCTAATTTTCTCTTTTCTAGAATGTCATATAGTTGAAATCATACAATGTGTAGCCTTTCAGATTGGCATTTTTCCATTAGCAGTATTTGTGTAAGTTTCCTTTATGTAAATTTCTTTTCATGGTTTGATAGCTTGTTTCTTTTTATTACTGTGTAATATTTTGTTGTGTTGATGTATCACAGTTTATCCATTCACCTATGAAAGAATATCTTACTTCCAACTTTTGGTAATCATGAATAAAGCTGCTATAAACATTTGTGCAACTTTTTGTGTGGACCTAAGTTTTCAACTCATTTAGGTAAATTGCCTTTTTAACTTTCATACTTAGGCACACACATTTTTATATATCTGTAAAGCTTGTTTTTATTTAATTGTAATAAGCATTTTGTCTTGCTCTTTAATTTTAAGATACTGTAAACAGACCATATTTGTCTATTTTCTAAATGCACTGAATATTCTAATGAAAAAAGTGGATGTGGCTTACCATTCTTTTGTTATTGGTTAACTGCTTTTTAATTTTTTCTCCCTAAAATAAAATGCTTTTGTGCATATAGATTTCCCCTTTTTATATTGCTTTAGTATATATTTCAAGGAGAAATTCCAAAGAGTAGGGTTGTTAGGTCAAGAAGTCAAGGCCATTTTTTTAGGTAGTTCTTTATGTACTAGGACTACAGATCCAGATCCTGTTCTGTGTACACTGGAGATTTACTACAGTTTATATTGCTATCCAGAAAAGAGTAACACTGGTTATATGTATAATTCTGAGGTCTAACTTCTTTGTTTTTAAGCTTCTCAGTGGTTTCACTAAGAAAGTGGTGATACTGTGTACTTCTGAAAACGCAAGAAATTAGTGTTTGTCATCTGGATCTTCTGTTCTTGATTACTTCAGAACTTTATGTAATTGTTTATTGAAGGCCTTAGATATAGTTTTGATACATGCTTAATTTCCTCTTACTATGTTAGAGTCTGAGTGTGCATTTAGTCTAGTTAAATAAGATTCTTTCACATATACTTCCTTTTATAGGCAGGGAAACAGGCTTTCCTTGAGACAGCATGCTCTTGGATATAGCCCTAAGGGTAATAATTAAACTCTTGAGACCTGCAGTAACTTCTTTTTTTGCAAGTTAACTATCAGTAGAATTACTGGATCAATTTTTCTTTCTTTTTTTTGTAGGTCATAAAATTGGACTTTTTGAAGGTATATTTCAAATACAGAAATTTAAAGTTAGGAAAATACATTTCTAGCTAAACCATGTACCCTTATTTTTGGTACAAAAAATTTGGTCAGCATTACTGTGCATATTTTTGGCCTATTTTCATTTCTGCTTAGGGCATTATGGCTGAATGGAGAAAGTGTGAAGGACCTGAGTTTGAATTCTGTTCTACTTGCCAGCTTCAAGGCTTTGAGTTACCTGCTCAACCTGTTTGAGCCTCAGACTCCTCAGCTGTAGAAGACAAGTATTGAATCTTTGCAGTTGTTTTGAAGAATAAATCAGAGAATGGGTACTTGACAGCATGTGTTTATATTAAATAACATGTATTTATTTCTGTTTGAAATTGTGGTCTCCTTTTGTTCGATATTCAGTATCTAAATATTTTTTCTTTCAGCACACTTTTTTTTTTTAAGATTTTATTTATTTATTTGACACAGAGATCACAAGTAGGCAGAGAGGCAGGCAGAGAGAGAGGAAGGGAAGCAGGCTCCGCGCTGAGCAGAGAGCCTGATGTGGGTGGGGCTCGAGCCAAGGACCCTGAGATCAGGACCTGAGCTGAAGGAAGAGGCTTAACCCACTGAGCCACCCAGGCGCCCCTCAGCACTCTTTTTATAGTTCTTTTCATAGTTCACGGTTCATAGTTCAGGGTTTTTTTTTTTTTTTTTTTTTTTTTGGATGAGTGTTATTAATTTGTCATGTAGAAAATATGTGTTTGTTATCAGGCTTTAGGTTTTCTGCTGAATTGTGTTTCAAAACCAGTCAGTTCCTTCTAGAGTTGGTATGAAGTTGTCTTCATGGTGTTATTTATAATTTCCAAGTTTACCATATAGAAAGATGGGTTGTTAAAGAAATGCTGGAAAAGGAGTACACCAGTGAGTTGTTTATTAGTCTTCCTGTAATGGAAAAAACACAGTTTGTTATACAAACTGACCTTCCTTCTTTCTTTAAAGATTTTATTATTTATTTATTTGCCGGGGAGGGGGTGGGCAGAGCACAAGCGGGGGAAGCAGCAGGCAGAGGGAGAACCAGGCTCCTCACTGAACAAGGAGTCCAGTGTGGGACTCAGATGCTGAACAACTGAGCCACCCAGGTGTCCTAGACTTTTATTCATTTGGGAGCACATGTACCTAGGTTGGGGGGGATGCAGGGGGGGGAGGGGTAGAAGGGAGAGGGAGAGAGAATCTTAAGTATGCTCCACGAGATCATGACCTGAGCCAAAATCAAGAGTCAAATACTTTAATTGACTGAGCTACCCAGGTGCCCCTACAAACTGACTTTTTACTGACAGCATTACTCCTACTCTTTATATAGTCTTACTTGGAATTGAGGATTTGGTCAGTGTCTTCTTAGAGTTGCCATATGTCAGATTCACTTTTTTTGATTATTTTTTCTATTCCAGGGTGGAAGTATATTAGGATATTATCAATACTTGATTTTAATGTGTTATTCCCTTATGTTCACACCTTAGTTTTATTATTTTCTGTTTTATTTATAAATTGAATTTAATTTTTCATGTTGGGCCAAAAAAAGCTCTAATTCTGTCATTTCTTGTTTTAGAGAAAACCAAAACAACTCCTTTTTCCCTCCCCAGGGAGTTCATATATAGATTTTTAAGATTTTATTTCTTTATTTGACAGCAATAGAGAGATAGTGAGAGCAGGAACACGAGCAGGGAGAGTGGGAGAGGTAAAGCAGGCTTCCTGCTGAGTAGGGAGCCTGATGTGGGGCTCGATCCCAGGACCTGAGCCTGAGCTGAAGGCACACACTTAATGACTGAGCCACCCGGGTGCCCTGGGAGTTTGTATTTTTGTTCCTTTTTATTTTGTAAAGAGTGTCTGGGAGAATTCCAGAGCCTAAAAGAATAAAATACTAAATAAGTAAATACGTGTATTCTCCAGCCTGGAGAAGTCATCTTATCTAAGGTTGGTAGTTACGCTGGTTCCTCCTTTCTCCCCAGGTGATGACCTTTTGGGGGTCAGTGAACTCTGCTACTCAAAACTATCTAGCAGCTTCATAGGCATGTTTATTAATGGAGTGGGTACAGTTAAGAGATTTTCTTCTGGTTGAATGATGAAGCCATTTTCGTGAATATTTTTCTCTATTTTGATCTGGCACTAAATTTCTGTATTCATATTCTTTTGAAAAGCAAAGGAATACTTTTCTTAAAAATGGAAATTAATAGTTGCATTAATTAATAACAACAAAAAGTCCATCTTTGTTAAGTAAATTTGGGGGCAGGTCACTTAAAAAAACAGTTTTTGAGTGAGATATTCTCTTCAGTGCAAGATTTCTTTTTTAATTTTATATTGCCATAAAAATTCTTTTTAGGGGGATGACTTTTGGGGGGGCAGTAACAGAGTTGAAAGGGAAAAAATTTTTTAAAGATTTTATTTATTCGAGAGAGACAGAGAATGAAAGAGTGTACAAGTTCAGGGAGAGGGACAGAGGGAGAAGCATGCTCCCCGCTGAGCAGGGGGCCCAGTTGTAGGGCTTCATCCCAGGACCCTGGGATCATGACTTGAGCCAAAGGCAGACACTTAACTGAGTCACCCAGGCGCCCCAGAGTTGAAAGGAACATCCTAAGTTAAAGAACATGAATTCTTTCAGAAGACATTTGAAAATTTATTTTGTGTCAGGAAGTGTAACTTGGCTGTGGATTTAAAAGGTAATTAAAGTGCTGCTCTCTGTTCTTATACTTCTGCTCATACTCAAGTGGGAACAGTAGTTAAGTAAGGAAACAGTGGGTTGCTGCAGATGAAACCATGATAACACACAGAGGTAATTACCCTATCTTAGGATTCTTCCTGGAGGAGATGGGGATGGATTCCTGACTGGAGTTCTGAAAAAGGAGAAAGTTAGTAAAATGAAGGTGGAGGTGGTTCCAGACCGTGTGCAACATGGAAGACACCTGGAGAGACGAGAGGGAGCTGAGTACATTGGGTAGTCTAGAAAACTAGTGTACCTGAAGTGGCTTTCTGGTAAGGAGAAGATTGGATGCTTTTTGTGCTGCACTGAGGACTTTTTACTTTATTCTGCAAGCTTTGAGCAGTCATTTTAAGATCTTAAGTAGGGGTGAGACATTACCTTGTTTTAACTTGAGCTTAATTAAATGGTTTTAAAAATTACAAATATAAAAATATAAGTTTGTCTTGACATGGTGAAAGACTCGATGGAAATTTAAAGAATCAAAATCACACTCCACTATCTCAGTTCATTTCTTGTCTGCTGAAGGCTTTTATTTAGCTCAGGTGTTAGCAAACTTTTTTGGTCTCAGTGCTCCTTTATACTCTTAAACGTCAAGTACTTAATTCCATGTACAACCTTAATTCTTTTTTGACATGTTTCATAACATAGTTACAGGTTCCAGGGATTAAGTGTAGGCATCTTTGGTGGTGGGGGACATTATTCTACTTTACCACCATAATTTACTTACCTCTTTTTAAAATGATTGATTAATTGATTGAGCAAGGCAGAGGGAGACAGAATCCCAAGCAGACTCCACACTGGGCATGGAGCCTGATGAGGGGCTTGATCCCATACCCTGAGATCATGATGAGCTGATATCAAGAGTTGGACACTTAACTGACTGAGCCACCCAGGTGCCCCTACTTACCTTACCTTTTAAAAAGAGAGGAATTTTTAGGCATAAGTTTCAGGTCTGACTTGGTTGCCAAACTTAATTCTTATCTCTAGATTGAAAATTTTCTTTTGAATACATACCCTTCTGTTTAACTTTTTCAAAAGGTAATTTAAGCCACTGTTTTCTGATACTCTGATAGCCATTTTCTTACTGGTGAGGATTCCTCTCAATGCCTTTTGTATTTTCCATTTACCTAAGCTTGAGAAGAGGCAAAAAAAAAATTTTTTTTTTTAAAGAGTTAAAAAACAAAGGTTGTGGTCATCGTTTAATGCAGAGAAAGAAGGCATCTGGAAACAGTTACAGAATTGTGACCTTGGATGGTTTTAAAAATTTTGTTTTGGGTCACTTGTTCCATTTTAGAAAATCTTTATTAAACCAAAATCTAATGGTGTTATGTTTTTCTGTATCTTGTTTCTGGTGCCTTCTGGCCACTCTTGGGTTAATAGGGGGATATGTCATCTGATCTGTCAATTTATATAATTTTTTTTCCCCCAATTTCCTTCATGGTGTGAGAAGAAATATAACTTAAGGAAGAATAGTGATTTTTTTAGGTTTGGTAAAGAAAGAGTTCTTCAGGATAGAATAAACCCAAACTGTGGCACCTTTTTGTTCTGCTATTTGCATAGTTTTGTAGACGGAAATAGATGAACATACTTGTAGTCTAAGCATTGGGATGCTATATTAATCATTGCTCTGTAGGGGAAACCTGGAGATTCCCTCATCTGTAAAATGGATATGATAAATTTTCTGTTTTAGGGTAGGGTTGTGAAATGTAGCCTGCAGGCTCATGAGCTAAGAATGGTTTTTACATTCTTGAATAGTTTTGAAAAGTTATTTTGTGACATATGAATGTAAATGATATGACATGTAAATTTCAGTGTCCATGAATAAAACTTCATTCGTATACAGCCACACCCATTCACTTATGTATTGTCTAAGGCCAATCTTGCACCATAGTGTCAGAGTTAAGTAGCTGTACCAGATGCCTTTTATGGCCTGCAAAGTCTAAAATGTTTACTGTTAGGACTTTTACAGAAAAAGTTTGTTGATCCTGCCTGAGGGTCCTGAACACTGACTAGTTCTTGTATGTTCTTGAAGCTGTTTCCTGAGATTGCTTATTAAGTGGTTAAAAATTAAATGGTCAACGACTATCTAAAGGGCCATTATGATGTCTACTACTAGAGATAAACGTTGTTATGTAATTTATTTTCGTTTATTTCTGAAGAAATGTGCTACTGTTGAAAGGCAGGTGTATTCATTTGCTAGGGCTTCCATAAAATACCACAGACCGGGTGACTTAAACAACAGAAATTTATTTTCCCACAATTATGGAGGCTAGAGGCCCAACACCAAGTTGTTGGCAGTTTTGGTTTCTCCTGAGGTCTGTCTTCTTGGCTTGTAGACAGTCTCTTTATTGCTGTGTCCTCACATGGCCTTTTTTCTATGCATGTGCATCTCTGGTGTCTTCCTCTTTTTATAAGAATACCAGTCATATTTGATAAGGGCCCTGCCATTATGAATTTAATTACCTCATTAATAGCCCTGTCATCAAATATAGTACTCAGCATTCTAAAGTACTTGGAGTTAGGGCTTTAACATGAATTTTGG
This sequence comes from Martes martes, assembly GCF_963455335.1. Taxonomy (NCBI): domain Eukaryota; kingdom Metazoa; phylum Chordata; class Mammalia; order Carnivora; family Mustelidae; genus Martes; species Martes martes. The sequence continues at coordinate 106,374,726 of NC_137895.1, forward strand.
GAGACAGAGTTTGGTCCATGACACCAAAGGATTTCTTTCTTTCTTTTTTTTTTCTCAAGATTTTATTTTATTTATTTGACAGACAGAGATCACAAGTAGGCAGAGAGGCAGGCAGAGAGAAAGGGGGAAGCAGGCTCCCTGCTGAGCAGAGAGCCCAACGTGGGGCTCGATCCCAGGACCCCGAGATCATGACCCGAGCCGAAGGCAGAGGCTTTAGCTCACTGAGCCACTCAGGTGCCCCAGGATGGATGGATGGATTGATTGATTTCTTTCTAAGATTTAAAAAATTAATTTGAGAGGGTATGTGCACATGATGGGCGGGGTTGGGGACAGAGGGAGAGGGAGAAGCAGATTTCCGCTGAGTGGAGCCTGAAGTGGGGCTCAATCCTAGGATCCCAAGATCATGGCCTGAGCTGAAGGCAGATACTTAACATACTCAGCCACTCAGGTGACCCAGTACCAAGGAATTTCTAATGGAAGCTTCATTTAATCATCAGGTAAAATTTGAGGATGTACTACATGACAGGCACTGTTAGAGATACGTGTGGTGAACAGGACAGATAAGGTTTGCATTTTTGGAACTGATGGTTTAGTGGGGGAAGATAGATAATAAAAAAGAAAACAAGTAAAAATATGATTTCAGGAGCTCCTGGGTGGCTTAAATGGTTAAGCATCTGCCTTCGGCTCAGGGGTCCTGGGATTGAGCCCCACAGAGTATCAGAGATACTGATAACCTGGCCAAAGAAGTGATAGAGAAAAGGAAAAGAAAAGAATTTGAGAGGTATTTTGGTGGTAAAATCTGTAGCATTTGCTAATGGGTTGGATATAGAAATTTGGGATAAGGGAGAAATATCTTTAGCAATAATGTGTAATACTGTCCACTAAGGCTAGTAAATCTGTGTATTTAGCAAATTGATTGCTGTATCAGCAAGTTGGAGAATACAACTTGGAAAATTGAAGCCTTAAATCCTTAAGTAGGAAAATGTAAGGCAAATACACAGTGGTTTGGTTTAATTCAGTGTCCCAACTGACAGGCTTACAACTATTTGAAAATAGGGAATGTAGGAAATTCATAGGGAATTCATAGTTTGCCAGAAAGTGTACCTTTGGGACAAATAACTTGTCTGGAACTAAAAAGCCCTGGACACTCTTACAAAAAAATAAATGTCAGGTTTGATGGAATGACTATGAATGCCATTAAGTGATTTTCTTTAGAGCTAGAGCTCTTTATTGCAAGGTAAATGTTTTTAAAGTGGAGCAGCCCTTAGGTGAAAGTTGGTATATGTTAACATAATGATAGGTAAAGATGAACTATCCTAGATGAGCTAGGTTAAGACTGTCTTTTTGGGAATTTAAACATTCTCTCTCAAGAATTTGAACTCAGTGGGGAGTCAGAGTTGTGAGATCTGGATCTGATTTTTTTTTTTCCAAAGACTTTATTTATTTATTTGACAGAGAGAGAGAGATCCCAAGTACGCAGAGAGGCAGGCAGAGAGAGAGGGGGAAGCAGGCCAGTGTGGGGCTCGATCCCAGGACCGTGAGATCATGACCTGAGCTGAAGGCAGAGGTTCAACCCACTGAGCCACCCAGGTTCCCCTGGATCTGATTTTTGCTATTTATTTTTGTGGTTAGATCTCCACCTCTGAGGCTTAGGTCCTCTGTCCATAAAATAAACATCTAATAGAAGACATTCAGGGACATAGTAATTCAGAAATCTGAAAAATAGAATGTACAAAAGTAAGGCTAATAATAGCAACCTTTATTTCAAGATGACCAAGTTTTGTTTTCCTTTCCTTGTGAAGAGTTAGAAATTAAAGGATTTAGTAGTGTTACTTTCTTCTTTAGGGAGAATATAGCAATTTTAAAGGCATTTGCAAAGGACAGCTCTTTGAGAATCACTTAAAAAACTTGCTTGTGGAAAGAGATTTTATTTTTTTTTTTAAAAAAGATTTTATGTATGTATTTGAGAGAGAGATAGCAAGAGAGAGTACAAGCAAAGTGGAGGGGAGGTGCAGGGAGAGGGAGTAGTAGTCTCCCTGCTGAGCAGGGAGCCCGACACAGAACTTGATCATGATCCTGATCATGACCCGAGCTGAAGGCAGAGGCTTAACCAACTGAGCTACCCAGGTGTCCCAGAAAGAGATTATATTATGACAGTCCAAAGTTTGTCAGATGGCATTGGCAAACAGTAGCTTATATTCTGTGAGACATGTAACTCAGCTATCCATGTACTGTTGATACGAGTTATTTTGAAATGTTAAAACTAAAAATCATTTTCGGTGATTTGTCTCTATAAAGGTCTGGCTTAAGAGAGCTGTATGTGATAAACAGGCTATACTATATACAAGAATTATATGTATATAAATAGTTTAACTCCTTTATTACATTAAAAATGTGACTTTGGAGTTGTCATTTTATGATGAGTCTTTTAATTCTGTCATTGTGTATATATGAGGGATGAGACCACTACTCATGTAAAATCAATGTAAAAAAATGTGAAAATGTAAAATATCACATCAACAGAATGAAGGAATAAAACATGCACATCACAAATGGTGCAGAAAAAGCATCTGACAAAATTCAGTGCCCTCTTATGATAAAAACACTCGGTAAAATAGGAACAGAAGGAAACCTTCATAGAAGTCATATGGAAAAAAAAACCCCCACAGCAAACATCATACTCAATAGTAAAGACTGAAAACTCTTCCTCTAAGATCAGAATTTTGTACTTCATGTATCTGTTCTAAGATAAATTTAATAAATTTAAAGATTAACAAATAATGAAATTAATCCCAATCTCTGAATATAGTGTTTTATTACCACAAGCATTATGTATAAGCACCTTTTAAAAATTTCCAAGGATTTGGAACATAACAAGAAATTAAGTATTCCTTTCTGCATTTCAATACAGTGTCCTTCTTTGTCTTTTTTTTTTTTTTTTTTAATTTTCCTTACTTGTTCATGAGAGACAGAGGGAGAAGTAGAGGCAGATGGAGAAGCAAGCTCCCCGGGAAGCAAGGAGCTGGATGCGGGACTTGATTCCAGGACCACGGGATCATGATCTGAGCTGAAGGCAGATGCTCACTTGACTGAGCCACCCAGGCGCCCCATCCTTCTTTATCTCTTAAAATATTTTTTTGATGTAAAGTCTGTTCTGTCTAGTATCAGTACAGCCATTCCTGCACTCTATTGCTTGGTATCTGTGTGAAGTATCTTTTCCTATCCTTTCACTTTCAGCCTGTTTGTGCTATTTTCTATATACCCAGTAGCTTTTTTTGTTCCTTCCTGCATTCCTGTTTGTGTTTGTTGATTAACAACAACAAAAACATGCAGTGATTTGCAGTGCATTGTTTAAATTCCTTAATGTTGGGGATGCTTGGATGGCTAAGTCGGTTAGGTGGCTGCCTTCGGCTCAGGTCATGGCCCCAGGGTCCTGGGATCAAGTTCTGCATTGGGCTTCTTGCTCAGTGGGGAGTCTGTTTCTCCCTCTGCCTGCAGGTTTACCTGCTTGTACTCTTTCTCTCTCTGACAAATAAGTAAATAAAACCTTTTAAAAAAAAGTTACAGTAGTACTCGCTGTTAAACTAACACTAGTTTTTTCCTTTAAATTTACTAGTTTCTTGGGACATGGGTGGCTCAGTTGGTTGGGCATCTGGCTCTTGATTTTGGCTCAGGTCATGATCGTTGGGGTCCTGGGATTGAGTCCTGCACTGAACTCCATGCTCAATGGGGAGTCTCCTTGCGGATTCTCTCCCTCTCTCTTTGTCCCTTGCACTCACAAGCACGTGTGCTTGCTCGCTCACTCACTCTCTCAAATCAATCTTAAAAGAACAAATTAGTCTCTTAAATCACATAGAAAATGAATACAGTTACAAACCATTTATAATTATTTATAATTCTTTATTTCTCTGTATAGTTTCAGAGTATTGTCTAGTTCCTTTTCATTTCACCTTGTAGAATTCCCTTGAGCATTTCTTGCAGGGCAGGTCTAGTGATCACAGAGGACTTCAGCTTTGTTTATTTGTAAATGTCTTGATTTCTCCCTTGCTTCTGGAGGGTAGTTTTGCTGGATGTAGGATTATACGTTGATGGTTTTTAAGAGTAGGTAATTAAGAGGACATGACCGGTGGCTGACCTGTATGCTGAACCTGGGCATTTGGAGGTTTCTCACCCCCTCTTATGTTCTTATACTTTTCATGGTTTCTGGAAGACCTTTGAGGGTCTCTTCATTTTACTACTACTTTTCTTTCTGTCTTTTGGTTTGCATAAGGTCTTATCTATATCCAAGTTTGCTTATTTTTTGTTCTGCAATTCTGTTATGCCCATATAATGACTTTCAAGTTTGTTATTATACTTTTTAATACCATAATTTCTGTTGGATTCTTTTTTCTAATTTGTCTCTATTGATATTTTCTGATGTGACATTGTTGTTAAGTTTTTATTTACTTATTTAAGTAATCTCTACACCCAGTGTCAGGCTCAAACTCATGACCCATGAGATCAAGAGTCAGGTGCTCCTCCAGCTGAGCTCTCTGATGTGACTTTGTTATTGTGCCTTCCTTCACTTCTTTAGTCATAGTTTCCTTTAGTTGTATGAACATATTTATAATGGCTACATTATAGTCTTTATTTGGTAAATCTGACATCTAGTCTCTCTCACATATTTTCTGTTGCCTATTTTTTCCCCCCTTGTGTAGTGACGAGAGCTTTGGAGACTTACTCTTTTACCTTTTCCTTGTGTTGAGAACTTTGAAGATTTACCCTTTTAGCAACTCTCAAAGATACAATACAGTTTTATTAACTATAGTTAATATCTGTACATTATATCCCCAGGACTGTACCTTTTGATCACCTTTGTTACCCATTTTTTTTCTCTTTCTTCCCCATTAGTGGATATACTTTCCTGTTTATTTGCATGCCTCCTAATTTTTTATTGGATACTGGACCTTTTAGATAATGTAGCAACTCTAGGTACTGGACCCCCTCTTCCAGTGTTTGCTCTTTGCTTGTTAACTTGCCATGTTAACGGATTGGTGACAGATTGTTTTAGTTCGTGTCTTTCCCCATTAGTGTTCAGCTTCTGATATTGTTTCTCAGGGAGGTATGATTTTGGATATGCCCACAGTTATCCAAGGTGATAATCTAACGTGATAAGGGTTGGGTTCTCTTTTTTCTGTTTCCCTGACCACACTCAGCTGTTAAAAACTTCATTAATTGCCAGCTAATTGCCCTAATGATTTTAAGAATGCCCTGGACTATAATGGTTCTGCAGACTAATCCCATCAAATTCCAGCTCCTTTGAAGGAATGGTTTCTGGGTTTTCGTGTTTAATTTTTGTTAGACACCAGGAGAACTCCTACCAGTTATCTTATTCCCTCGTTGTCTTTTGCAAACTAGCCTGCCTAGAGTTTGGTTTTTTCTTTTCCTATTTTTGGAGGCAGGGGGGCAGGGAGAGGAGAGAGAGAATTATCTTAAGCAGGCTCCATGCCCAGTGCAAAGTCTGAGGTGGGGCTGAATCTCACAACCCTAAGATCATTCCCTGAGCTGAAATGAAGAATTCTATGCTTAGGACGCCTGCATGGGTCAGTCAGTTAAGCATCTGCCTTCAGCTCGGGTCATGATCCCAGGGTCCTGAGATTGAGTCCCATACTGGGCATATTTGCATACCTTGCTCAGTAGGGAGCCTGTGCAGCTCCTCAGCTATGTGCCCCCCTTCTGACAAATAAATAAAACCACTAAAAAAAAAAAAAGTTGATGCTTGACTGACAGAGCCACCCAGGTACCCCTAGTTCAGTCTATATCTTGATTCTGCTCCAATATTTCCACTGGTTTTAGAATGCCTTTAGACTTCTTCACCCTGCCTTGCAAATAAAGTTAAGCCTTTTGGGAAGAGATTAGGCATACCTGCCCACCCGCTTCCTGCTTCTTTCCCCCAGGCAAAATCTCTAAAGGGGGCCTCTGGAGATAAGGGGATAGACAACGACAAGATCCTTTCTGAGTAACAGCCGCACTCTGAGATGGGTGCTTGGTGGGCCAGTGGGCATTGGTCTTGGGTCCTCTCAGCTTACTTCTCCTGGTGTAGGACCTCCACCTCATGAGCTGGGTCAAGAATGATCAGTGCCCTGGTATTGTCAGCATAACATTGTCAAGTAGCCGTTGCCTGAATTCTGTAAGTAGGGCTAGTAGTAGGAAGAGTGCCCCTACTTGTAAACTGTTTATCTGGGATTAGCCTTGGCAATAGGTACCAGAGGCAGAATGAGAAATACTGATATCCTTCTGTTCCTCCCAACCTCATCTGGGTGCTGGAGGCCAAGGGGCCCTTTGTTTTTTGTTTTTTTTTTTTTTAATTTTTTTATTTCTTTTCAGCGTAACAGTATTCATTGTTTTTTCACCGCACCCAGTGCTCCATGCAATCCGTGCCCTCCCTAATACCCACCACCTGGTTCCCCCGACCTCCCCCCCCCCCCCGCCCCTTTAAAACCCTCAGGTTGTTTTTCAGAGTCCATAGTCTCTCATGGTTCACCTCCCCTTCCAATTTCCCTCAACTCCCTTCTCCTCTCCGTCTACCCTTGGAGGCCAAGGGGCCCTTTGTTTTTGACTGCAGGAGTCTGGAGTAGATTCTCTGCTCCTCTGAGTTGGGAGGGGGGAGGAAGAGAGACATCTTAGTTCAGAGACTATTGACTTTTTGCTTCTCTTACTGAATTTTCATAGGTAATCTTGAATGTTTCTTTATTTGCTGTTTACCTTTAGGACTGTTTCCAGAGGCTTTTAATGTTTTGTTTTAGTTTTTATCATTTTCATTGGGGAGCATGTTAGCAGAGCTCCTCACACTGTCATGCCGGAAGTCATTCTCTTGTTCTTACTGTTTTTTATTTTAACCATTCTGATTAAGCTTGTGGCGATAGCTCATTTTGGTTTTAATTTACATTTTCCTGACGGCTAATGACATTGAACATCTTTTCTTGTGATTATTTGCCATTCGTATATCCTCTGGCCTGTTCCTGTCATTTGTCCATTTTCTAGTTGGAGTGTTTTTTGTACTGTTGGATTTTTGAGTTCTGTATATAGTTTAGATAATTGTTGTTGGATATGTGATTTACAAGTATTTTCTCTCATTCTACAACTTGTCTGTTCAACTTCTTAGTAGAGGGCTTCACAGAAAAGTTAATTTTGATGCAGTCCAATTTATTTTTTCTCCTATTATGGATCTTTTGGTAGCTCTAGATTATGAAGGTTTTCTCCTGTGTTTTTTTTTTTTTTTTTAAAGAAAATATGCTTCTGCATTTTATATTTAAGGGCATTGTCGGGGAACCAGAGTGGCTCAGTTGGTTAAGCCTCTGCCTTCAGCTCAGTTCATGATCTCCAGATCCTGGAATCAAGCCCCATGTCAGGCTCCCAGCTCAACGGGGTGTCTGCTTCTCCCTCTCCCTGCTTGTTCTCTCTCTCTGTCTCTGTATCTCTCTCAAATGAATAAATAAAATCTTTAAAAAAAGAAAAAAAGGCCATTATCCATTTTGAGCTAACTTTTGTATAACGTGAGGTTTAGGTTGAAGGCCTCCCTTTTTTCTTTTAACTTTTTTTCTTTTTTTTTTTTGTGGGGGTGGAGGTGGCTCTCAATATTTGTTGATAAGGCTGTCCTTCCATTAAATTGCTTTTGCAGGGATGCCGGGTGGCTCAGTTGGTTATGCATCTGCCTTCAGCTCAGGTCATGATCCTGGGGTCCTAGGATTGAGTCCCACATCGGACTCCTTCCTTGGTGGGGAGCCTGCTTCTCCCTCTGCCTGTATGTGTTCATGCTCTTTCTCTGACAAATAAATAAATAAATAACAATTATAAAAAAATAAATAAATTGCTTTTGCATATCTTTAAAATAAGAGTTAGGTGTATTTGTGTGTCTACATTTTGGATCTCTTGTTTTGTTCCATCAGTCTTTTCCTCTTCCACTATCACACTGTCTTGACTGCTGTAGCTGTATAATAGGCCTTCATTTTAGATAGAGGGATTTTTCTCACTTTATTATTTTTCAAGGTTGTTTTTGGTAGACCCTGTGCCTTCCATATAGATTTGAGAGTAAGCTTGCCATTATCTTGTTTTGATAGGAGTTGCATTTAAGCCTATAGAAAATTTGGGGAGAATTGATATCTTTATTAAGTCTTCCAGTCTATGAATATGGTGTGTTGCTGTTTTTGTTCATCGACATTTTGTAATTTTTGGCAAACAGATCCTGTACATACTTTGTTAAGTGTATACTTAAGTATTTAATTTTGTTGGGAGTAATTTTAAATGGTTATTTTTCTAAGTCTCAGTTTCCACATGTTTATTTTTAGTACATAAAAAAGTGATTGATATTTGAATGTTGATATTCTGTAAGCATTGCAGAACTCTTTTTATTAGTCCCAGTTTTTATAGGTCTTCATTAGAATTTTAAGGTTTGCTTTGAAGCATTTTACCCTTTTACCCTATTGTGGTGTATTAATTTTTCCTGTAGTAATCAAATATTATGGGATGCAGGCTGTTATCCATTGATAAATTTTTTCATGATTTTTTTCCTAGTTGATTTTGTTGGGTTTTTAGCTAAGGCATCATATAATCTGTAAGTAGTTAAGAGTTTTTTAATCCTCATTTTCACCTCTTATTTAATTATCTGAAACCGCCAGGACAGAATTAAATAATGGTGGTGAGGAAGGACACCTTTACCTTAACTGTAATTTTACCTTAGACCTTAGTATCAGTGCTTTTGATTTCAAAGCATTGCATCCAGGAGCAATTCATTTTATCTATAGTAGAATGCAAATTAACTAAAATGTATAGTACATTACAGTTGTTGAGTGTTTTAGGATTGGGAGGCTTTTGTTAAATCTTTAGCAACCTGAAGGCCGACATAATGCTTTCTTCTTCAATAATCTTATTATTGAAACTAAAACATTGTGGTAGGCCTTCTTGCTTTGTATATATAAAGTAGTGAATAAAACTAAAATTTTTTGATTGAAGATTTTACAGTGCCTTATTTTGTTTATTCTTTTACTTGTAAATTTAGAAAGCATTGCTGATAGGAATGTATATTGATCTCTCAGGCCTTTCCTGGAAATTGATTTTCTTCTTTTTATTTTAAGATGAATCCTTTACAAATTCTTTCAGAAAACTTCTTGTTATTTGCTTGCTTTTTCTGAGTTGCGGATTACAAAACAATTCTAACTAATAGAATATTCCATTAATATTCTCATAAATGAACAACACTCCTCCATATAAAGCTCCTGCTTATGAGAAGTTTGGTGTGGTCATATTTCAAGGCTGCTTTGCAGAAAGCTTTATTTTACTGGCTACAGTTTGAGAATAAAGATTCCGATTCTGTAGTTTACTTGCCACATAAGCCAAATGACTTTAGGGTTCAAATTTTTATCTCTTTTCCCCTTGTCTTAATCTTTTGGGTAGTAGAAAAAAACATGAACATTATGAGGGCCAGAAAGACATGGGTGTAAATTCCAGCAGCTCCTCTTTATTTTTATTGACTAATGGCTTGAATAAATTAATCTGCCAAATTTCAGTTTCCCCATTTATAAAATGGGGGATAAAACACCTCAGGGTGGTGACTGTATATTATTATTATGTGAGATACTGCATGTAAAATCTCTGGTACAGAATTTACTTTTGTGCAGTTGTTGATCCACAGTAAATGTTAGCTTCCTTTCCCCTGAAACATAATGATATGGTATGAAATAGTTTTGTGAGCTGTATATAAATAAATGTAAGTTATTAGCATTGCTTTCTCTTTTAGAATTGGGCATTAATACCACAGTTTATAATCTCATTATTATTAATATGCTTGCGGAGGCCATTGTGTGATAGGCACATGCTAAGGTTTGGAGATCCTTAAAGATTTGTGTTTGTTCTTGCTCCAGAAACTTTGAAAGCCCTTGGAGAAGTCCTGCAGCAAATTCACATGATTGTATGAAACAAACAGTTGGCTGATTTTTAGTCTAATTTGAATTCTAGGGCTGATTCTTAGTCCATATATATATATATATATATATATATAAAACACCAAATACCCATTTTACCCTCATTTTATGCTATCCAGGCCCTCCCACTTACTCCTCCTTTCCTCCAGGAAGAACTTTGAATCTCATGAGCTTTTATGCATAACACATACCTGAGCTTCTTCTGTTTATGTTTCTAGTTGGATTGGCTGTGATAATGACCTTATTAGTATATGTGACTACATGTCTAAGTTAAGCTTTTGTACTGTGAGTTTAAGAGGTAGAGGGCCAAGGATGTGAAATAATTGAACTCCAAGGACTTACTACAGCCTAATTTAGAGATAGAGTGATGATTTCTGAGAGTTTTTACCACTCAAGAACATTTAAATGTTATCTGTCAAATATTCATTAAACATTTATGTGATAGCACTTTCTGGGAACTTAAGGAGTGTAAAAGAAGTATGCTTCAGTCCTGAGTTTCTGGCCTTCCAGGTTAGTCTAGTTAGAATTCAAAACAACTCAAATATTGAAATGTCAGACAGTTAAGGAACTTTAATGCAAAACATTACCAATAATATGTGCTATGAAAGTCAGAGACTTTGTCCTGTTTATTTCCTATGAAGTATGATGAATTTTGGCTTCCTCACCTGAAAAGTAGATAATTCAAATATACCCTTTGAGGTCATTGTGATGTTTAAATGAGACTGGGTATGTAAGACCCAGCTATTATGCATAAAATCCACATATTCTTTCTACAGTTTGGCCTGGTTTTAGTTGAAAAAGTGATGTATTGTAAATTGGTATATTTGAAGTAGTAATGGCATATTGTAAAATGATATATTGTAAAAAAAAAAAAAATGCAGGCAGAACAAAATGAAAAGTTTTCTCACTTCAGACCTTAGATTCTTCCCTGTGTACTTCGGTACCAAGAGCACAGTTTTGTATACTTTCTAGTAATTATTCTGTTTATGTATACAATTATACTTTTATAACTTTTGGGAACAGTATACATGTTGTCTTGTATCCTGATTTTTTAAAAAATTGATTTTGACCATCTTTCCTGTTAGCAAATATAGATATTTTATACATTGTTTTATTCTTTTTTTTTTTTTTTAAGATTTTATTGTTTTATTTGACAGAAGGAGAGACAGTGAGAGAGGGAATGCAAGCTGGGGGGAGTGGGAGAGGGAGAAGCAGGCTTCTCCCTGAGTAGGGAGCCTGATGTGGGGCTGGATCCCATGATCCTGGGGTCATGACCTGAGCCAAAGACAGAGGCTTAACTGACAGAGCCACCCAGGTGCCCCATGAGTTCTCCACTCACCTGAGCTGGAGGAGGGGCAAAGGGAGAGGGAGTAGCAGGCTCCCTGCTAAGCAGGGAGTCCCAGGACTCTGGGATCCTGACTTGAGCTGAAGGCAGATGCTTAACTGACTGAGCCACCCAGGCTCCCTGTTGCATTATTTTTAATGATTGCTGGGTATTCTATTGTTTGAGTGTATTATAATATAACCTATGTCTTCCCCCAGCACTCATTTAATGTGTTTATTTAAAATATATTAATTTACAACTTTCTTCTCCTTAGGGTCAACTCAGTATCCAGAAAGTCCATACTCCCAGAAGGGACAGAAAGAAAGACCTCTTTGTAAGAAAGGCTTGGATATCCCATGAACCAGACAGCAGAAAACCGATTGGGGTGCAGCAGGACTCCAGAGCCAGATATAAGGCTCAGAAAAGGACACCAACTGGATGGTACAAGGAGAGGTGATAATGACAGCCACCAAGGAAGTTTGGAACCTGTTTTAGAAGCATCTGTTCTTTCTTCTCATCATAAAAAAGTAAGTTAAAGGGAAGGATGATAAATAAAACAGCATTTATGGGAATGTGTTTGGAGGAAAGATACTTAGGAAAAGAAAAACTATGGGGACATTGCTGGAGAGAGGATGGGGTTTCAAAAAGGAATATTGAGCACATTTGTAAGTTTTTGTTCAGGATAAATTAGAGTCTTATTTTAAAATTAACTAGATATTATTTGATGTTATAGTTAATCCTTTTCTGCTGACCCTAAAATACTTAATCTGCTTTATCTTGTTTGAGAAAGGAAATGGGTTTTTATAGTTACTATTTAATCTTTATAATTCAGCCATGTTTTAGTTATGATATTATCTTTTGTATTTTTGGAGAAATTCTAACTCTGTGCTGGAACTACTTCTTCAGATATAGTTTATCTCCAGTGTCTACCTTGGGGGTCATTAGAATTCTGGGAACAGAAGGCAGATTTTAATCTTTCCTTTTACTTCCCAGAGAAAAGAGCAGCCTTTAAATTATTTAAACAACTATGCCTAGAGAGCAAAGATATAAGTATCTGTGAATAGCATCAGAAAGTCATTGTTTTATACATTTTGTTATGTGCTTTGTATCCTTGGAATTCCATAGAATGTGTTCACTGTTGTGGCTCTAGTACAGTGTATCCCAAACTGTAGTTTTCCATTAGTGGTTGTGAAATTGATTTTGGTACTATAAGTAGTATTTAAAAAATTAAACAGCAAGAGAACAAAGAGGTGCATGTGTATAGCAATATACATTTATACTATATTATTTGATGAAATTGTTTAGTTTTATATAAGTATGTATGTAGATATGAATAATATATGCATTTCTTAATGTGGGTTGTACTTTACACATTTTGAAAGCCTCTACTCCAAACTGGATTTTTATCATCCTAAGAAATATAGTTATTGTATGGGTAATAGTGGTGTTGGTTTGAACTCCAGAGGGTTGTCTTGTCCTTTCAGGTCTTTTACAAGAATTTCATCAGAGCACTGTAGCAATATAGGTACAATATAGGAAATTTAAGGTAGTTCTTCTCTTCTTAGGAACACTTTATAAGCCACCTTCATCTTCTTGGCTAGATTGTATTACAGTGAAAGATTTGTGTGCATGTGTGTGTGTATGTGCCCACACATACAGAGAATAGGTCAGTAGGATTAAAAAAGCACCTATTTTCCTACAATAAGTATAATATTATTTGTTCTTTAAACTGGCATTATTACTGTTTAAAAAGAAGTTTGACAGATATCTGGGGCAAGAACTTCCATCCACACTTAAGACTTTGCTTTCTTGCCATTTTAAAGTAATGTGTACTAGCAGTTAAGACTTCCCTATCTAAGCTGAGCAAGCTGTTTCCCTCATTTGCTATTAAGGCCTAAACAGTTGTTATTTTACTAATGAGAACTTTCACTAAGCTTGGATGAGTGACTGGAGGTGGTTTTTTATTTTTTCCTTTTTATTACCATAAGTACAACAGGAGGGGCCCCTGGGTGGCTCAGTGGGTTAAGCCTCTGCCTTCGGCTCAGGTTATGATCCCAGGGTCCTGGGATCGAGCCCCGCATGGGGCTTTCTGCTCAGCAGGGAGCCTGCTTCCTCCTCTCTCTCTGCCTGCCTCTCCGCCTACTTGTGATCTCTCTCTGTCAAATAAATAAATAAAATCTTAAAAAAAAAAAATAAAGAGACCTTTTAAAAAAAAAATAAGTACAACAGGAATGATTGCTAACTATATGTCCATTAGATCTCTAGCATTTTTATAGCTTGGATGACTGAAAACTCGATAGCTGTTGAGTAGCACTTGCTGTTTTCTCTGCCCATTAGTCCTTGGCAGCTACCATTGTGCTTTCTGCTTTTATGAGTCTGACTGCTTTAGATTTCTCATATAAGTGGAATCATACAGTATCTCTCCTATTACTGGCTTATTTCACTTAGCATAATATTCTCAAGGTTTGTATATGTTGTAGTATATGGTAAGACTTCTTTTTTAAGGCTAAATACTATTGCATTGTCCTTATTCATTCATCTGCTGCTGGACATTTAGGTTTTTCGTACCTCCTGGCCATTGTAAATAAAGCTCTCAGTACTGTTTTTAGTTCTTTTTTGTATATACCCAGAAGTAGGATTACTGGATCATATGACAGTTCTATTTTTAGTTTTTTTGCGGAACCTCCATACTGTTTTCCACAGGAGCTGCATCATTTTATATTCCCATCAGTAGTGCACAAGGGTTCTAATATCTCCACATCCTCGTCACACTTACTATTTTCTGTTTTGATAACAGATGTGATGTGGTACCTCATTGGAGTTTTGCTTTGCATTTCTTTGATGATGAATGTTGAGCATTCTTTTCATATATACTTGGAGAAATGTCTGTTCATATCCTTTGCCCAAACTCTGTAGAGTTTTGGGAGTTATATTAACTCCAAATATGGTTTGCAAATATTTTCTATTCCATAGGTCCATTCTGTTGATTGTTTGCTGTGCAGGAGTTATTTAGGTGACATAATCCCACGTGTCTAATTTTGCTTTTATTGTTTGTGCTTTTGGTGTCATATCCAAGAAATCATTGCCAAAACCAATGTTATAAAACTTAAACTTTTCCCCTGTATTTTCTTCTTGGAGATTTATAGTTTCAGGTTTTACATTTAGGTTTTTTTGAGTTGAGTCATTTTGAATTGATTTTTGTGTATTATGTAAGGGTCCAGTTTTACTCCTTTGCATTTGAGTATCCAGTTTTCTAGTACCATTTATCAAAGAGACTCTGTAGCCTCTTTTCCACTATGTAGTAGTCTTGCTGTTCTTGCTGAAGATCACTTGACTATGTATGCGTGATTTTATTTCTGGGCTCCGATTCTGTTCCCCTGGTCTGTATGTCTTCCTGCCAGTACCATACTATTTTGTTTACTGTACTTTTGTAATATGTTTTGAAGGAAGTGGGATATCTCCAGCTTTGTTGTTCTTTCTCCAGACTATTTTGACTAGGAGCACCTGGATGACTGAGTTGGTTAAATGTCTGCCTTCAGCTCAGGTCATGATCTCAGGGTGCTGGAATCAAGCCCATGTTGGGCTCCCTGCTCAGCAGGAAGTCTCTTCTCACTTTCCCTCTTAAAAAAAAATACTGTTTTGACTATTGGAGGCCCTTTGTCATTCCACATGAATTTAGGGATTTTTTTTTTTTAAATGTTGGGGTTATCTTAAAGAAAATGGAGATATAGTAAACAGAATTGGAAGAGGGTTAACTAAGTTATTGAACACAGGGTCAGGAGACCTATCATCTACCCTTGGAAATAGAAAAAATTACTTAATTATCCTTGATTTATATTTGTCATAGATGATACCTGTGTTCCTTTCCAGTTATGATAGGAGTCTCCTTTTTTTTTTTTAAAGATTTTATTTGAGAGAAAGCATGTGCACATACATGCACAGAGGGACAGTGAGAGGGAAAAGCAGACTCTCCACTGAGCAAGGAGCCTGATGCAGGGCTCGATTCCAGGACCCTGAGATCATGACCTGAGCCAAAGGCAAATCTTTTAACTGACTGAACCACCCAGCTGCCCCAGGATTCTATATTTTTATCAATTTTTTGATACTAAGAAATGGTCTCAAGGATTTCCAGAATGTACACATTGAATTTTTTTTTTTTTTTTAAGATTTTGTTTTTAAGTAATCTCTACACCCAGTGTGGGGCTTGAACTCACAACCCCAAGATCAAGAGTTGCATGCTCTGCTGACTGAGCCAGCTGGGTGGCTCACATTGAAGTATTCTGAAATATACTAATATCCAATTTAAAGAACTGTTTTCAGTTCTTTTTTGATTATTAGTACCTCTGGCAGTTTCTAGAAGTGATTGTGTAATTGAATGCTTAGTAAAGACTGATGAAAAGTTGGGGAAGAGGAAAGGAGGAAGTGTGTGCAAGGGGATTTCAGTTGATAGGAGTAGTGTGTGCAGGGTCCTGAATCTGAGAAGAATTTGGCATATTTAAGAAGTGTGGAAAGGGGGAGGATAGTAAGAAACGAGGAAAAAATTTTAGGTAATGACCTTTGTTGACTGTGATATGGAGAAAGTATGTTGGAGGTTATTGGAAAGTTTTAGTAATGGAGTGATAAGATTTTATTACATTCTAGAAGGATCACTTTGGGCTCTTATGTGAAAACAGCAGATTTTGGGGGCTGTTGGTTGGGAAAGAAACTTGGAGATGAGTCAAAAGACTTTCAGAAATTCATGAGAGTAGCTTATTCTGGGTTGATGGTGATAGTTGAGTTGGCAAGAAGTGGATACATTTGAGCTGTGCTTTGGAGGTAGAGTTGACAACTTGCTGGTAGATTGGATATGATGAGTTAAGGGAGAAGGGAAGGAAAGGACAAGAATCCGTCTGAGGGATGACGTGAATACTTGGATTGCTGCGGTATGATTCTGTGTTCTGAGATGGGTAAAACTAGAGGATAAGTTTGGAGGTGAAGTAGGGTTAGATGGGAGGATCAAGAATTTGCTTTTGACTGTGTTAAATATAAAATGCACATGTGAGACATCTTAGTGGATGTGTCTAGAAGATAGTTGGCATTCCTAAGAGTGGCCTGGACAGGTAGTAATTATTTAGGAGCTAGCTGCAATGTAGATGATACTTAAAACCATTGAAATGGTTAAGGTTATTTAAGAGAGGAAGAGAGAAGAGAGGGAAAAGAGAAGGGCCCTAGGATCCAGCTTGAAGGACACCAGCATTCACAGAGCATTTCAAGGAGAGAGAGCAAGTAGAGGAAGCTAAGAGACTCTTGTAAGGTAGGAGGAAAACCCAGGAAAGTGTTATATCACAAAAACCAGGAAAGTCTTTCAAGAAGAAGGGGAGGGAGCAGTGATTGGTTTGTTTCTAGAGCTGCTAAAGAGATCATGGACAAAAAGGATAGACTAGTGACCATTGGTTCTGGAAACACGGTGTTCACATAGGTGAACTTAACAAGAGCTATTTTGGTAGAGGAGTGGGAACAGAAACCAGACCTTGGAGTAGATCACATTGTGAATAGTAGGTGATAAATATTCATGGCATGTGTAATAAGCAGTCATTTCTCTGTCATGTAAAAAGAGGTTTCAGCCAAACAAGTAAACTTTTTTTCCAAGTGTGTTTCCTATATGCTGAAATTATTTTAAACTTTTTGGTTTCCCACACAGAATAATAATAAAATTAGAATTACATAAAGCCTCTAATTTTTTGCTTATTCCTTTTATAAATGAGTACATTTTGCATTTAATGGACAGCAAATGTGTAGATTATGTACTTATTTTTTAGGTGTTTTTGGGCTGTTAAAGAATACTAAGACTAAATTGGAGGACACCAAGGCATACTGTATTCCTTTTTAAAAAAGATTTTATTTGTCAGAAAGAGCATGCGTGTGCATAAGCAGGGGGAGTGGTAGGCAGAGGGAGAAGCAGGCTCCCCCATGAGCAAGGAGCCAATGCTTGACTTGATCCCAGGACCTTGAGATCATGACCTGAGCCAAAGGCAGACACCAACTGACTGAGCCACTCAGACATCCCAGGCCTACTATATTCTAACTCCAGATTTGCGGAGAATCTTTCCTAGATTCTTTGGACCTGTACTTGGAATCCGTACTTTGCTTATTTTTGTGGTATTTAAATATGATAATGTGAACTGAGAATTGTAACACAA
Source organism: Martes martes (assembly GCF_963455335.1). Lineage (NCBI taxonomy): Eukaryota > Metazoa > Chordata > Mammalia > Carnivora > Mustelidae > Martes > Martes martes. The sequence continues at coordinate 106,392,188 of NC_137895.1, forward strand.
CTATCTTCAGTGCAGATAGATGTTCTGGTAATTTTTTAATCTCTAAAAATGTTCATAATATGCATTTTGAATGTTAAAAGCAGAAGTTAAGATTGCGTGTGTGTGTGTGTGTGTGTGTGTGTGTATAAAGAAAGAGCAAGAGAGAGAGAACAACTTTATAAAGTCATATACAGTGAAATTTAGAGTTATGTAAATATTTTAATGTTAGTGCACCAGAAAAGTATATCCATGTGTTAGTCAGCTTTTGCTGTAGGACTTAGTACAATAGGAACATACCTTAGGGCTGTAGGTCAAGTGTGACTGCTTTAGATTGCCATTCTGTTGTGGGTCGGCTCCATGCATATTCTTATTCTGGGATCCAGACTGAAGGAAACTTTCTGGGACATGTTCTTATGGCAGATTGCAGAAGTCCCAGAGAACAAATCAAATCACATATTTGCATTCAAAGTTTCTGCTCATATGTGATGTAAGTTACATTTGCTTATGTTCCATTGGTCAAAGCACTTATGTGGCCAGGTCCAAAGATAATGGGATGGAGATTCTATTTCTCTGTGGGAAAGGAGTGAGTAAATAATTGAAAAGTTTAATATGTAATCTGCCACAGTTTGTAAGGAAAAAGCCATTCCCTATCCCAGTATCTTTATATAGGTTATTGTACTTCATAAAATAAATTTTCAGTGCTAGGGGTGCCTACCTGGGTCGCTAAGTTGGTTAAGGATCCAGCTCTCGCTTTCGGCTGGGGTCATGGGATCAAGCCCCACATTGGGCTCCGTACTCAGCATGGAGTCTGCTTGTCCTCCCTCTGCTCCCCTCAAATAAATGAATAAATAAATAAAATTTAAAAAAAAAACCCACAGTTTCATTGCTGCATCAGATGCTGGAGAGAATTTTCTTATACCACAGAATACTAGAATGACAGTTGGAAGTTGTAGGTTCTTCTGTTTAACTCCTGGTTATATCTTCGTAGAACTTTTCAGTACATCAGTTTCTCTGAAAAAGAGCAACAATAACATTGTGTGTATCTTTTGTATGCATATTTTATGAATAATATGAGAACTTGTGAAAATTCTTTGTGTTTAGATTTGGTGCTTGCTTTTCTGTTCTGGACCATTTTCCTGAATTCTAATAATGAGCATTGTGTTAAAAAAACAAAAACAAACTTAGTAGTGTAAATATCCAGAGGTTTCCTAATACGGTGTAAATGAGTGTGTGCATTTGAAGTGGCTATTCTATGATATGTTGAGTCTCTGTGTGTTATAGATGAGAAAACTTAGTGAAAGCCTAAACGACCATTCTAGTGGTTTACCATTAGGAATTTCCAGCGTCTGGAGACATTTTTGGTTTTCAAAACTAGGGGAGTTGTGCTACTAGCATCTTGTGGGTAGAGGCCATGGGTGCTGCTAACCATCCTATAATGCACAGATGGCCCCCACAACAAAGTACCTAACCATGTATGTCAGCAAGTGCTGATATTTGTTCTGACTACCTCAGTAGCACATTGTCATTATAGTGTATCTAAAACTATTATACCTTCTGTTAATGTAAGTATTATAGGAATGTATTTTTTTCAGATCCAGGTCTGTCATTTTGCAAATTTCCCAAGAGATTTCATCAAATCATAATCTATGGTGATCCATCTAAGTTGTGCTGTGCACAGCCTCCAGGGCCCTGTTCAACTGCTCTGGCCAGGTGCCTTTCTGAGCGCTAGAAATACGGTGATGGGTAAGAGCCATGATTTTTGCCTGCAAGTGCAAAGGTGAAGACACAGACGATAAACCCCTGAAACACATAAATGAATGAGCTAATTATAAAAAATGATAATTGCTATGAGAAGAAAAGTATGCTAAGGTAATAAGGTGAGAGAATTTGGAAAACACTTTTTTTTTTTTTTGGAGCAGTTTTTAGGTTCCCCCCAAAATTGAGGGGAAACAGATTTTTCTGCATACTCCCTGCCCTCACACATAACCTAGCCTCCCCTACTGTCAACATCCCCCACCAGAGTGCTGTCTTTGTTAAAATTGATGAGCCTGTATTGACACATTGTAATTACCTGAAGTTCATAGTTTACATTATAGTTTACTCTTGATGTTGTATATACTGTGAGTTTGGACAAATGTATGACATATGTCCATCATTATGGTATTATGCAGAGTACTTTCACTTTCAATGCCCTAAAAATCCTGGGTGCTCTATCAGCCCCCCCCCCCCCCCGTTCTTTAGCTGTTGTTAAGGAAATCATGTTTGAGGTGAGGCCTGAGTGATAAGGAATCAGCCAAGAGCTAGGGGAAGAGTATTTCCAGGTAGAGGAAAAAGCTAGTATAGGGGGCCACAGGTGGAATAAGCTTTTTCCCCTCTGTGGCTCCTGTCTCCTCCTCCCTGCTCCTTTTCTTCACCCTGAGGACTGAAAGAAAGCCAGTGCAATTAGAGCATGAGGAACAAGAAGAAAGAGTGAAATGAGTTGAGGTCAGTAGGCCATACAGGGACCAGATCATATAGGTATATAGAAGGAGTTTAGATTTTATTTTAATAAAATCCGCTGGGAAGTGGACAGCCTTTGAGGTGTTTAAACATGAGGGAGGGATTGTGATTTTTTAAAGGTCACTTTGGATGTGGAGAATGAACTGTGAGAAGACAGAATGGAAGGACAGGAACCTATTGAATATTCTAGGTGAGAGAAGATCTTGGCTTGAAACAGGGTGGTAGTAGCAGTAGAAATGGAGGGATTCCCAGTATATGTTGGAAGTCAAGCCAACAGGACTTCCTGATGAATTTGATGTGGAGTGAAGAAAAGAGGGCAATCAAGGATGATTATTGGATATTTTAACTGCACAAAAAGTGGGATTGCTAAGGTTGGGGGTAGGCTTAACAAGTGGGGAATCAAGAGTTTTGTTTTAAAATGTGAGATTTGAGATTCTGTTTAGTCATCTTAAAGGAGATAATTGAATATGTAGTAACTATATCACTCTATGACTTTTAGTGTACTACTGGCCAGTTTGAGATTAAAAATGACAACAAAGTTATGTTTATTAGTTATGAGATGGTAAAATGTTTTTAGAATTTAGAATTTATCCAGTCCCTTTTGTATTCTACTGGTTATCTGTTTCTTTTTATACTATGTATTTTTATTTATCATTTTCACTCGATAGGGTGGTATTTTCTAAATACGATGTTTGTGCTCTTTGTTTCACTAATAAATAATCGAGTGAATGTGATTTTTTCATCTTTATGAATGAACTCATTATATTGCCTTGAAAACCTGTATTCGATTTTCCTTTAATCTTAGAGTTAACCCAGAAGCCAAAAGCCTGAACAAAAGAACCATTTCTCTTCACATCTGTTTTTAACATTTTCTGTGAGGAATCATGGAGTGAGAGAATCAGAACCTTAGATTGTGGAATGATAAGAGTTGAAAAGACTCTCTGAAACCATCTTGTTTACTTTCCTCAATTTACTAAAGAGGAAATTGTGTGTTTTTGTTCCTAATGAAAATTTGTCCTTTCTGTATTGTTTCTCTTTGGAGTGGAAGTTCTTTGCTGAAAATGAGAAGATGGTTTATGGAGAGACCAGTGCATCTGTATGTACTACCTACCTGGGAGGTGGTTTCAGTAAGAAAACTCATTGGATCATTTAAGCAATGAAAACTTTTCTACTGCTCTAGTTTTCCCTTGTGCCTCCTCTTCATTCATTGCAACTTCCATTCTATATTTAATAATCTGTATACAGTACTGTTCCTTGCTTAATTTCAGAGTTGTTAGTATAGAATAATCATGGGAGCTAGGAAAGAAGGAAGATAGATTTACAGAAAGCTGTGTAATTTTGAGACTGCAATTAAAGACAAAATATTAACTTAGTACCTTCCAGGGACTTAATGAGTTCTATACACTGATTTTCTGTCTGTTTTTGGAGGAAGGATTCTTTTCTTGAAATTTCCAGTTTGAAGTCAAAGTATGTGAACTGCTAGCAAATAGAGTGTATCCATCTGAATAATTGTAATAGCACTCTCACAGCATCTCATTTGCTTCTCAAAATTGCACTCTGAAATAGGAAGACCAGATATGATCTCTTTTTAAAAGTGGATGAAAGTGAGATTTAGAAAGCTTAGAGTAATTTGCCCAAGGTCACATGGCTAAATGAGAGCATGTGTTAGGTCTTCTGACTGCACTTTTCTGCTGAACAACGCTGCCTTTATGAAAATTGCCAGCAGGCTGACTTCATGTTTCTCAATTCCAAACTCTGCCTCTGAGTATTTATGTTGAGCCCAGAGGTTAGATTCAACCACTGGTACTTGTTTTTTAACAGACTTGTTGTATACACCTCGTTTTCTCTTAGACTAGGATAATTTTGCTTCTCAGATGCATTCTAACCTTTCAATGGATTTTTTGTTTATTTTGAAAGTACATAAACCTCACGTTATCGTGGTGTGTTCTTTCGCATTTCTAATGATTTTATATCATTTTCTAGAGCATTTGTTCCTTATTTATTTATTTAAAGATTTTATTTATTTGGGAGAGAGAAAACAAGCGAGCTTGCACAAGTTGTGGAGGGGAGGGGCAGAGGGAGAAGCAGACTCTCTGCTGAGCAGGGATCCCAACATGGGACTTGATCCCAGATCCCAGGACCCCAGGATCATGACCTGAGCCAAAGGCAGATGCTTAACCAACTGAGCCACCCAGGTACTCCTATTCCCTCTTTTAAAAATACAGAACTTCAGTAGATTGCATAGGCTTTGAAAAAAGGTGGTAGTTTCCCTTAGATTCTCTAGCTGTGTTAAATGCCAGTTGTGCATAAGGATAAGAATGTCATAGGAAAGATAAGAGGGGGTGTCTTTATTTTTAAATAAAAAGTTAAATGAAATTTTGAATTTATAAAAATAAGGTTTAAAGGTAATTGTATCCATTACAGAGTGATATGTCTTTTTATGCAGCTCTTTATCAGCAGATTCCTTTACATCTGTGAATCTATTTTGGAATGCTTATCTTGTCACCTTTGGCCCTTTAAGGAAAATAAACACAAATGCCAGGATATAATTCTCACCTACTAAATCAGAATCTTTGGGTCCTGGATGAGTATATTTTTTAAAATCTTCACAAGTGACTAAGATCCTCACTACTGTTTAAAAATTAGTTATAGTTCAAGGGGCGCCTGGATGGCTCAGTCGTTAAGCGTCTGTGGTCATGATCCCAGGGTCCTGGGACCGAGCCTCACATTAGGTTCCCTGCTCGGCGGGAAGCCTGCTTCTTTCTCTCCCACTCCCCTGCTTGTGTTCCTGCTCTCACTATCTCTCTCTCTCTCTCTCTGTCAAATAAATAAATAAAATCTTTTAAAAAAATTACAGTGTTTTTTTTAAAGATTTTTTTATTTTTAGAAAGCGTGCGCAAGAGGGAGGGTCAGAGGGAGAAAGGAGAGAGAATGTCAAGCTGACTTTGTGCCTAGCACAGAGCCTGACATGGGGCTCAATCTCACGACTGAGATTATGACCTGAGCCAAAACCAAGAGTTGATGCTTAACCAACTGTGCCACCCAGGCGCCCCTTTAGTTCTCTTATTTAAAATAACATGTTAAAAACTTCTCAGGAGCATGGTTTGCAAAAAGGCAAATCTCTACGCATTCTCTGAGGAATATTTAGGAAATAGAGTTAGATTTCTTGCTGTTTGTTAAAGGAAAATGTCACATTTACTCACAGTTCACTATTTTAAAAAAAAGTTGAGGTAATTCATATATAAAATCCACCCATTTAAAGGGTACAATTCAAAAGTTTTAGTATATTCACAGAATTGTTCAACCATTACAACATTCTAATTTAGAACATTTTTGTTATCTCTAAAAGAAACCTTTAACCCATTAACTATCATTCCTGTCCCCACACCTGAACTCTAGACAGCTGATTTCCAGTCTATTTTCTGTCTCTACGGATTTTCCTGTTGTAGACTTTTTTATAATGGAATCATGGGATGTGTGGTGTTTTATGACCAGCTCTTTTACTTAGCATAATGTTTTCAAGGTTCATTTGTGTTGTATCATGTATCAGAACTTCATTCTCTTTTATGGCTGAATAATATTCCATTGTATGGTTGTACTATATTGAAAAAATGCTGCTGTTTTGTGTGCCCATGTGACTTCATTTCTCTTGGGTATATACACACGAGTGATTTTTCTGGACTACGTGTTAACTCTGTTAACATTTTGAGGAGCTGCCAGACTTTTCTCTAGCAGCTGTACCATTTTACATCCCCACTAGCAATGTTTGAGGGTTCCACTTTTTCCATGCCCTGGCTGGCAGTTAGTTTTGTCTGTCTTTATTCTTTTTTTAAACATATATATGTATATTTAAATATTTTATTTATTTGACAGAGCATGAGCAAGGGGCAGGAGCAAGGGAAGAGGAAGAAGCAGGCTCTCTGCTGGGCCGATGCTGGACTTGATCCCAGGACCCTATCTTTTTGAATATAGCCATCCAAGTAGTATCTCACTGTAGTCACAGTTGACTCTTGAGTTTGTTTGTTTGTTTGTTTGTTTTTTAAGATTTTACATATTTGAGAGAGAGAGTGCACAAGCAGAGGAAGCAGCAGGCAGAGGGAGAAGCAGGCTCCCCACTGAGCAAGGAGCCTGATACGGGGCTCTGTCCAGGACCCTGGGATCATGACCTGAGCCCAAGGCAGATGCTTAACTCACTGAGCCACCCAGGCATCCCTGACTCTTGATTTTTTATCAGGAGATCTACCTAGGTTAGCTGTGGCTGAAGATTTTAATTATTATTATTAATTAATAATTAATTAATTTTAAAAGATTATTTATTTATTTATTTGACACAGAGAGAGAGAGAGAGAGAGAGAGACACCACAAGTAGGCGGAGAGGCAGGCAGAGAGGGGACGGGGAAGCAGGCTCCCTGCTGAGCAGAGAACCTGAAACGGGGCTTGATCCCAGGACCCTGAGATTATAACCTGAGCCGAAGGCAGAGGCTTAACCCACTGAGCCACCCAGGCACCCCTGAAGATTTTAATTATTTAACCTCTTTGAAGACTCTGGAAATAGAAATAAAAATCAAACCTATTAAAAACTCAAGTTGTGTCTGTTCAACTTCTAATGGTCGGTTCTTTTTGTCTGTCCTGTTAAACTACTTTAAGCTACTGTCATCTATCATCTGGAATACTGGGCTAGATCTCCTAATAGGGCTTTCTGTTTTGTTTCTTGTTTTTATCCAGTGTATTCCTCACACAGTTGCTAAAGAGAATTCTTAAAAATGCAGAGTTTTGTTAACCATTTCCATTTTCAAAAATACATTTGCTTCCCATTGCACTTAGGACAAAATCCCCACTCTTTTCCATAATCTGCAGGACTCTGATGATCTCAACTCTCTGGTTGTCTAAATTCATTTCAGGATGTTCTCTTTCTTGGTCAGTGAGCCTCAACCACATTGTCCTTATTTCCTTAAACAGGCTAGGTTCTCTGCAGCTAGAGGGCCTTCAAATGTGGCTATTTTCTCTGCCCAGAGTGTTGTTAGGTCCACACCTCTGGCTAACTGCTGCTTATTCTTTAGTATTTAGGTTAAATATCACTTCCTTAGAGAAACTTTTCACAAATTCTCTACCTCTTCATTCTATTTCATCTTTTCCATTCTTATATTTAAGCATACCATTTATATTTCATCACAGTACACACTGTAACTTGTAATTATGTCTATCTATCTATATATATATAGATAAAGATTTTATTTATTTATTTGACAGAAATCACAAGTAGGCAGAGAGGCAGACAGAGAAAGAGGGGGAAGTGGGCTTCCTGCTGAGCAGGGGGAGCCCATTGCGGGGCTCAATCCCAGGACCCTGAGATCATGACTTGAGCCGAAGGCAGATGCTTAACCTGAGCCACCCAGGTGCCCCGCAATTATATGTTTGTATGATGTTAATAATTATTTTTGCTTGTAGACTGTGTTCTGTGGTGGAACAGGTCTTGCCTTTTGTCACCGTATCCTCAGATTCTACCCCAGTCTTTTTGATTCATCGTGGATGTATAACACATAGTTGTTGAATGAATTTGTCAGTAGCCAATATAGTGTTCTAGGTCTAAATGTTCTCAGGTAGTTTCCATAAAAAGATTTTCATATAGAAAGAGAATATTGGGTATGCTGTTTTGATATTCAGGGAAAATAGTTAATATATTTGTTTAATCTGTGATAGAATAAGTATTTTTATTATTAGAAGAATGATAGGTCATATTTATTGGGCATGTACAATGTATGAGGCAACTTTCCAAACTCTTTTGCACATATTGTCTCCTTCATCCCTAGAGAAGCCTTATAGAGTAGGTATTAGTAGTATCTGTTTTACAGATGGGGAAACTGAGGTTCCACTGAATTTATGTGAGTGATACACTGGGACTCTTATTGCAGGATTTAATATACTACTTCTCTTCCTGGGACTGGATTTTCCTTTCATTGGTTTATTGTCAGAAGTGTGATTTGGCAGTTTGGTTATTTGTCTTTAATACATTTTAAAGGACACTGTTTTCATAGATGGTCAAAATTATGGAAAAAGAGACCCTGTGATAGGTGGTAGTGATCCATTGTAATTGTGGAATTGACTCTTAAGTAGCTTCAAATGAAATATCTATGTGCACAATTACATTCATTTCCCTGTGTGTGATAGTCCTTTATTTGAGGCAATGGAGAGGTTAATTTACTTTATTCCTTAAGAAGCAAATTTTTATTTTTATTTTTTTAAAGAAAGAGGACTAGGGGCACCTGGGTGGCTCAGTGGGTTAAGGCCTCTGCCTTTGGCTCGGGTCATGATCCCACGATCGAGCCCCGCATCGGGCTCTGCTCAGCAGGGAGCCTGTTTCCCCTCCTCCCTCTCTGCCTGCCTCTCTGCCTACTTGTGATCTCTGTCAAATAAATAAAATCTTTAAAAAAAAATAAATGAAAGAGGACTAGAAATCACATATAGTTGACCCTTGAATGATACAGTCTTAAACTGCATGGGTCTACTTATATGTAGATTTTTTTTTGAAATATGCAGTACCAGTACTGTAAATGTATATTCTCTTATTTATGATTTTTTATTAATAGTTTCTTTAGCCTACTTCATTGTAAGACTACAGTATATAATATACAAAATATGTGTTGATCAACTATTTTCGTTATTGGTAAGGCTTCTGATCCATAGTAGACAATCAGGAATTAAGTTTTTGAGGATTTTTTACTACATGGGGTGGGTGGGGGATTATACATGGTTTTTTGACTACGTGGGGTGGGGTGGGGAGGGGTCATGCCCCATCCCTGGGTTGTTCAAGGGTTAACTGTACTTTAAAATTAAAATCTCCAGTCTAGGAGTCTTTTTCTTTATGAAAAAGATTCTGGGGCACACTTAAAATTTGAGAACTAATGATTATAGCCTTCTCCTTTTCATGATACATATGTATAGGTTCTAGACTGATGGAACTTGAGGGTAGAGGGTCCAGAGTAGCTGTCCTTATCTGTAAATGGAGTTTCAGACAGTATGTCTTGTAGTGTGGTAGTGAGAATGACACCTGCACGATATCAGTGAGCACAATGCCTGGTGCATAGAAAGTACTTAAAATGTTGGATATGACACATTGTTGGAAGCCTGTATTTTTGTCAGAAAGAAAAGATTTGCTTAAATTTCACCTCAGAAAGGCAGACTGTTCTATCCAAAGGACAAGGCATAATCTATTGGATATTGTTCTTATTAGACTTTGTAATCATCTTAAAAAAAATTGTTACGATCTGTTTATGCAAACCTAAATATAATGCCTATCCCCTACATTTAAAAAAGTTTGGAGTGGTGTATTTGCTCAATAAATAAGGAAAGGAATGAGTGAATGATTGAATCTAAGTTTTAGCCCTGGTCCACTGCTAGCCAGCTGTGTGATTTTGGCCAATTTTCTTTATTTCTTTGGGCCTCATTTTCTTAATATTGAAATGAAGTTGTTGGAGTTAGGTGATATCTAAGGGTTTCTCAACCTTCACATTTTTTTTTTTTTTTAAGATTTTGTTTATTGGGGTGCCTGGGTGGCTCAATGGGTTAAAGCCTCTGCCTTTGGCTCAGGTTATGATCCCAGGATCCTGGGATCGAGCCCTACATCGGGCTCTCTGCTCGGTGGGGAGCCTGCTTCTTCCTCTCTCTCTGCCTGCCTCTCTGCCTACTTATGATTTCTGTCTGTCAAATAAATAAATAAAATCTTAAAAAAATTTTTTATTTATTTATTTGACAGAGAGACACAACAAGAGAGGGAACACAAGCCAGGGGAGGGGCAGAGAGAAGCAGGCTTCCTGCAGAGCAGGGAGCCCGAGGCGGGACTCGATTCCAGCACCCTGGGATCATGACCTGAGCTGAAGGCAGACGCTTAACCAACTGAGCTGCCCAGGCGCCCATCAACCTTCACATTTCTGTGGTCCCTCCAGTATAGTTTTGTTAGAGGAGAAAAGATGAATGAGAGTCATAATTAGTTTTTCATGGATTGGTCTAATTAGGTATCTTTGCTTAAATAACTACTTAATAGCTACTTTTATCACTTTTACCAAATTTGTTTTTATTTAATAGTGAAGCCGTTTCTGTGCTTCAGTATATAATCTCAGAGGAAGCAGTTTGGTAAAAGGGAAAAAAAAAGGCAGAGTTTTGGGTTCAGAGATACCTCAGTTTGAACCTCTGATCTCTTCTACATCATTATTTCCCAATATTTTTGAGTAAAAAACAAAACAACAAAAAACCTTATTGAAGTGTAATATGCATATAGAAAAGTACATATTTTGTAAGTGGATAGTGCCATAAATTTGTATAAAGTGGGCACCACCTTTGTAACCAGTACCCCTAGAAGTCCCTTTAATGCCTTTCCTCCTCTGTAGTGATGCCTGTCCCTTTCCCAGAGGTAACCATTGTCTTGACTTCTAATGGTAGAGATTAGTTTTCCTGTTTTTGTACTTTATGTCATCGGAACCATACAGTATATACTTTTAAAAACATTTTTTAAATTTTATTAACATGTAATGTATTCTTTGCTTCAGGGGTACAGGTCTGTGAATCATCAGTCTTACATAGTTCACAGCACTCACCATAGCACAGACCCTCCATAACCCAGCCACCCTATCCCTCCCCACCAAACCCCCAGCAACCCTCAGTTTGCTTACTGAACTTAAGACTCTCTTACAGTTTGTCTCCCTCCCCGGTTCCATTTTGTTTCATTTTTCTTATATCTGGCTTCTTTTACTCAGTATCATGTTTGTGAAATTCATTTGTACTTCTGTAGCTGTAGTTCATCTTAACTTTCTGTGACTGTAACATATGTATACTATTAAGACTAGTGGGTTGTTTCAAGTTTTGGGCTATTAAAAAACTTATTTCTGTGTTATTCTAGTGCTCGTCTTCTGGTGAAGCTGCAGAAGCATTTCTGTTAGCTCTATACCTAGGCATGGAATTGCTGGGTCAGGGGATGACCCCTTTCCTCCTTTGAACATCAAAAATGTTTAACAGACCATCACATGATGGTCATATTTTTAATATTAGTTTGAAAAAATGCATGATGGAAATTGATCAGGAATTCATTAGTTCATCTCTGTAAGATACTGTTGTTAGGTTGGGAATCAAGGTACCACACAGAGCAGTGTAACTTCCCTTAGATTGCATTTCTTTATTTACCATGCTTGATCTGGATTTCCACATCATAAAATGGGGATAAAAATACTCATCTCAGAAGGTTGTTGAGGATTTAGTTTGTAAAAGCACTTAGCACAGTGTCTGGCATGTAGTTAGCACACAGGAAATAAGAATTCTGTTACCCCATCCTTTTCTTTGTAATAGTACTCAAATAGTTGCAGTAAATCTAGTAATCACATCCTGAATTTATTCTTACATCTCAGCCACCTTTGACTTCAACATTTTCACAAAGGTGTTTTCTAAATCTGTCATCTTAGTACTGACCTCTTTATTGGAGCATTAACTGCTTTAAATTGAACTAATTTAGCCTGCTTCCTCCCCTATAAGCTTTTCCTTCTGATGTCCTGGTTTCTTCTAAATCGTCCCAGCTTTCTTCCAGGTTTTCAAATCTGGTTCCTAAAATGTCAGACTGGAGGGAACACCAAGAGTCATTTAGTTTAGTAAAAATGCATGCATGCATTTATTTTTTTCTGCAGATGTTGTTAGGTGTTTTTTTTTAAAAAGATTTTAATTATTGTATTTTTAGAGAGAGAGACAGTACAAGTCAGGGTGGGGCAGGGACAAGCATACTTCACACTCTGTGAGGAGCCCAGTAGGGGGCTCATTCTCACAACCCAGAGATCATGACCTGAGCTGAAACCAAGAGTTGGGTGGCTTAACCAATGGAGCCACCCAGGACCCCGATGTTTTTTTAAGTATGTCTTGGCACTCTGGGAATACAAAGATAAAACATAGTTTTTGCCCTTAAGCAGGTAACAACAGTTCAGTTGGAGGGACAGACAAGGAAATCAGTACATTTGTGGTAAGGGCTGTGCGATTGTGCAGGGTGCTATAGGATTAACTGTACTTTTAGCTGGGGGTCTAGGGAGGCAAAACTTGAGTTTCAGAGTTAACTAGGAGAAAAGAGTTAAGCACATTCTAGGCAGAGGGAACAGCAGATGTGAAGACACAGAAGTAGGAAATAGTATGATGCTTTTAGGGAATAGTACCAATAATAGCTAGCCTGTATTGAATATATGTTGGTATGTACTGGTATCTAAGCCTGGAAAGTGTTCAGCATAGCTAGAATGAAGGATCAAGAGTGCAGGGTAGCAGAGGGTTTGGTAGCAAGTAAGCCTAGACATTTGAGGCCTGAAATCCAGATTTCTGGACTCTTGGTGCAGTATATTTTATCATCCAGAATTTTTTGAAATGTATAATGTGGTATGTTGGTTGAAATGAATAGGCCATTTCTTCCAGGTCTCTGACTCCAAAACCTGAACTCTCTTAACTATATTTGCTAAAGTATATAGTTAAGCATTAAGGAAGTAAGCTTCCTTAAACAAAACCACAAAAGAGGCATTTTAAACCAGGTTGCCCTGATCTCTAGTTCAGTGGGTTTTCTTCACATCTTAGAGTTTTCAAGGTATTTAGTCAAAGAGAGCAGCCTTTATGTTGTCCTACTTTTCTTCTGCTCCAGATGCTTCTTAATAAATGGGAGGATTAGGAGCCAGCTTTTACTCATTTCATGTAGGGATTATTTTTTGAGCAGTTTTACTTTAACCAAACTCATAAGAATGCCACTGTATATTAATTTATCCTATGAAAGCTAACTTGTAAATAGGCTATCATCTGCTGAGCTTTACATTTTCTTTTCTGGAGGAAGTGTATTTAGGATATTTAGTTAAGACTAGAGAGAGTTGCTGTGTGACAATAAAAAAAATTTGGATGAGGTGCCTGGGTGGCTCAGATGGTTAAGCGTCTGCCTTCGGCTCAGGTCATGATCCTGGGGTCCTGGGATCAAGCTCTGCATCCTGCTTGGCGGGAAGCCTGCTTCTCCCTCTTCTTCTCCTGATGCTTGTGTTCCCTCTCTCGCTGTGTCTGTCTCTGTCATATAAATAAATAAAATCTTGTGCTCGCTTCGGCAGCACATATACTAAATAAATAAAATCTTAAAAAAAATAATTTGGATGATTTTAAAGAGCCTTTCTGTTAAGCTTTGATAGAGATGACTAGTCTGTACAGGTTAAGAATATATATATATATTTAGGCAGCCCAAAATGAATGTTTTTTTTATACATTAGCTATTGTACTTAGTTTACTGGATAATTCAAGAGACACAGTCATCAGTGCCTTTTCTCTTTCAGCTTTCGTTTTTTGTAGACACCTTAGTTTCCATTAACCCCTGTGTTTGTCTTTGCTAGCTTTATCAGCTTACTACCTTACTACACATTTCAGATTTCTAAATTAAAGCTGGGTTCAGCCTGTCCACTTTCGAAAAAGACCATTTAATAACCTGTTGCTCAAACTAAGCCAGGTTTATTACATACTGCATATTACTGGTATGCAGTAAGAGTGCATACCACATAAAGTGGTATGTGTTTTACAAAGGAGAAGTCATAGCTGGATATCTCTAGGGTTTAGGAGTCTGGATTCTAGTGGTTTAAGTCAGGTCTTTGATTACAGCAGTCATGGGGTGCCTGGGTGGCTCAGTCAGTTGAGCGTCCCACTCTTGATTTGGGCTCAGATCATGATCTCAGGGTCATGAGAGTGTGGGGCTCTGCGTTGAGTGCAGGGTCTGTGATCCCCCTCCCACCAATGCTCTCTCTCTAAAATAAATGAATCTTTAAAAAAAAAATGAATAGAGGGGTGGCTGGGTGGCAGAGTTGGTTAAGTGTCAGACCCTTGGTTTTGGCTTAGGTCATGATCTCAGGGTGATGAGATCAAACCCCACATTGGGCTCTATGCTCAGTGCAGAGTCTGCTTGGAGTCTCTCTCCCCCTGTTCCTCTGCCCCCCACATGTGTGTGTGTGTGTGTGGGTGCGCATGCATGCTCTCTTTCTCAAATCTTAAAAAAAAAAAAAAATACAGCAGTCATACTGGCTTGCACACAGTTTGTGATTTGATAGTTTAGGATTGGTAGAGCAAGTCTTGATGAATAGTTATTTGATAAGTGAGCAGATTTACCCAGTTGAACAATTATACTAAGGGGCTGGTTGAGCAGTCTGTTGTATAGTTAAATGAATTTTTGAGAAGTTTCTAAAGCTAATAATAAAATTTATTTACTGGTTAGTATTCTAAACCTTCCTGGGCATGAATTCCCTGGAACAGATAATAAAATAGGGGCCTTAGATCTTAGTCCTCATAATTAAGCAGTTCTCAGTAACATCTATAAAGGCAGACAAATTTTAACCAAAGATTTACTGTCTTCTCCCCTGGGTATTTTACCATTTCCTTGACCTTTATTTTCCAACTGTGGAAGGTATTACGATTGTGGATTTGTGTGGCATTTTGTCTACTAGTCTACTGACTTCAAATAATATTTACATTTGTAGTTTATGTTTTGCTACTTTCCTGAATGCATCCTTAGCTTCAGTTGAACCAAAAGGGTCTCTTGTCCTCAAAGTGGTACTTTTGCTTTTTCCTCTCTTGACTATTCTCTCGTATCTTTTCAAAATTCTGTTTTTCATGCAGTCTTTTCTGAGCTCCACATTTCTCTGCCTTTTAAACTAGTTATACCTTATTTCTGTTTTGGTCATTTACATGGCTGTGTTTTCCAGCCTCATTAGGTTGGAAGCCCGTGGATGACAGAGATTATATCCTACTCCTCTATTTATGAATCTTTTCAGTAGAGGTACCTGAGTGGCTCATTCGCTTAAGCGTCTGCCTTCAGCTCAAGTCATGATCCCAGGGTCCTGGGATTGAGTCCTGTATTGGGCTTCTTGCTCAGTGGGAAGCCTGCTTTTCCCTCTGCCTGCTGCTCCTTCTGCTTGTGTGGTCTCTCTTTCTCTCCCTCTTGCTCTCTCTCTGACAAATAAATATCTTTTTTTAATAAAATAATCTTTTTAGTAAACATTTGTTAACTTACTGTATTGAACTGAGTTGTGCTAAAACAAGTAAATGCCCAAGTGAATTCTTTTCATATTAGACTGATCTTAAAGGTCTTTCATCTTTATCACTATGGTTCTCTGTCTTTCCAAAGGCAAAGTATATATTCTAGAGAATTACCATTTTAGGTTGCACTGTGGATAGATCATCAGAGTTGGCTATCATTGTATTTTGAAATATAAGTTTAACTTAGTCTTTTCACAGATGGACCTCACTGAATGTAGGAGAAAAATACTTAAAAGGTGCCTTTGTACTTCAGAGCATTGACCTTTAAGTTTAAATATAGTAATTTGTTTGTAGAAAACCTTAGAGAATTAAATCTTATGCCTTTTTAAAAAAAGGATTATTTATTTATTTGTCAGAGTGAGAGAGAGAGCACAAAGCAGGGGGAGCGGCAGGCAGAGGGAGAAGCAGGCTCCCGACTGAGTAAGGAGCCCTATGTATGACTTGATCCCAGGACCCTGGGAACACGACCTGAGCCGAAGGCAGATGCTTAACTCACTGAGCCACTCAGGTGTCCCAGTTTTATGCCTTTTTAAAGGCAGCTTTAGTTTTAGTCTTTTAATCTTTGACAGTGTCCTGTTGCTCTTCATAATTTATTTTGATGAGGGTTAGAATATGAACAGAAACAGAACATAGCATGTATTTAACACTTGTATGTGATCATCTTAATATAGATGCTATTTAGTGTTGAAAGAGAGGTCTTTGGGTACTGTAGTTTAGTGCTGGCTAATGGGAAGTTATTTCTGCTCATGACAGTGTAGTTCTTTAGAATTAATATTGGAAGAAAAAACTGTTTTATATACTGTGCCCAGGATAGGCTTTCTAAACCATTGTTTTGTGGCATAGCCATGAACTGGCACATGTACCCTAGAGAATGCATTTTTTATTCTGTGTTACAGCCAGTGTTTTACTCTTCCATTTTATTCCTACTTGTTATCTTCTGTCTTACCCGGGGAGCTATATTTACTTCCACCTAATCTTCGTAGATCTCTTAATTAGCAACTCCATAGTGCTTGAACATGATAAATAGCTAATTATGGGCTAGTATTTTAGATGTTTATTTTTTGAGAATTAGAGATAATACTTGATAAATTAACAGGCCAAGAATACTTTGTACTTCGGAATGAATATTCTTTTATAAATATTCACAAATTTTCCTGACATATTGGGATGGATAGAAGTATTTATTTTTACTGGGATATGTATTTCTGACCACTGACCACATTCTACCTCACAGCATACACTGGACTACCAGAGATGGAATTACAGTTGACTCTTGAGTACTGAAAGGGTAAAGGGTGTGTCGACTTTCTGAAAATCCGTGTATAACTTTTGACTTCCCCCAGAACTTAACTGCTGGTAGCCCACTGTTGATTGGAAGCCTTACTGATAACATAAAAAGTTGATTAACACTTATTTTATATGTTCTGTGTATTATATACAGTATTACATGCTATTACTATATAAGCTAGAGAAAGGAAAAGATATGTTACTAAGAAACGTATAAGGAAGAGAAAATACATTTATGGTACTGTACTGTAAAACATACATGTGTAAGTGGATCTGTGCTATTCAAGCCTGTGTTCAGTGTCAGCTGTATTATTGTTGGCAGTATTTATTAACAAAAAACTGACTTAAAAAGCGGATGTAGTTACATATCTTAGAAATGTAGTGCACAGTGAAATCCTTGCTTATGTATAGGCTTGCATTCTGTTAAATTGAGATTAATTTTTTTAGAAGTGCTATTTTGGGTAGAAAGGGCACTTGTAAAAGATGAGAAGAGAAAATGTGGACAAGCAGCTTTAACAGTTTGCAGGGTCCCAGTATGCATGAGTTTCAGTTACCTTGGATTAGTTAAATAACACCAGGCTCTCAACAATATGGTTCAAATTTCACTTACTGTGGTATGTTTACTGTGTATAATTGCATAAAGCACACACTTTTGTGCTAGCTCTTCAGTCTACAGTCTGCATATCTACTGTGCAAATAGTAGATATGCATTAGGATTAGTGTCCAGTCTTGTTACTTCTTTCGAAGTCTGTCATGACTGATTGGTTATCATACATCTGTCATTCATTTAATGCATAAGACAGTGAAGTATATGGTTGTGTGCTTTCCCAGTGATAGACCCATATGATGTTTTACAAAAATGGGTGATCAGAAGGGGGAATTGGCTAACAAAGATAAAAATAAAAGCAAAGAAATGAAACTGATAATGCTGCATTTGCAAATCAGACCAAACATAAATGCCTGTAGAAGAAATACCTAATTTGGACTGGGAATGTTGACCCTGCTATCACTTAAGAGATTCTAGATGTGCAGCCAGGGGAACATGGTGAAGGCAAACTGGTCAACATAAAGGAGTAAAGTGTTTGTGACAAAAAGGATGAAGATGTCCAGAGAAGTTGATGCGGGCAAAAAAAAAAAAAAATCACATTAAAGGAAATCTTAGAGATATTTCATGAGGTGGTAGCACAAAGAGTAAGATGTTGAAAGCTGATCCAAACTTAGAGTATGGACAATTTCCCAAGGCAGAGAAGAGTTATTCACCTTGTATCATAAATTATACAACAAGAAGGCAAGCACTAGGGCGCCTGGCTGGGGTGCAGTTGGTAAAGCAGGTAGCTCTTGATCTCAGGGTCATGCGTTCAAGCCGCACACTGGGTGTGGAGCCTCCTTAAAAAAAAAAAAAAAAAGTAGACACTGCTCAAATTACTCTGGGTAAGTTTCTTATAAATAAATACTTCATTCTCAATGTTTCTGTTCTTAAAATATAGCATACTAAATACTAGTTTTACTATTTTAAACACTGTCTTACACATTTATAACTTGACAGAGTTTTTAATATTTTAACAAATTTAAAAAGTCACAAAATAGCCATTTTCCTCCTTGGTTATTAAGATTGCTTTACATGATTTTGGCTTGCGTAGTCATTTTTACTATCCTGCACCACTAGAAAGCGAAGTCTGCCTGTATGTGTTGTGGCCTTTTGGTCAAATGTGTTACCCACAAAATTAGGCACTTTTATAATTAGAAAACAATGAGAGTGGAAAGAATATAACATGAACTTTGGAACTTGTATGGACCTGAGTTGAACTTTTGACTGGTATTTTCTAGGTGTGTGACCCTGAGCAAATCATTTAGCCCTTAGGTTCTTCATCTGTCAAATGGTAGCTGCTCAATGAGTACTTTCTAAGTTTTTTGCATGAATGATTACCATTTAGCCATGGTGCTAGTAACCACTTATTAGTAAGAAGTGTGAAGTATCTGATAAAATATTCTTTTCTGATGTGGACACATAATACCGTAGTAGGCATATAGATCCTCCCTCATCATATCTTTAGATCAGAGTTTCTCAATGACTGTTGACATATTAACCAGATAGTTCTTTGTTTTGGAGAACTGTCTTTTGCATTGTAGGATGTGTAACAGCATCCTGCCCCCTACCTACTAGTTGCCAGTAACATTTCCCCCTACTTGTGACAAGTAAAGACAACTATAGATATTGCCAGATGTCTCCTAGGTGGGGGAGCAAAATTGCCCCTAGTTGAGAACAACTGCTTTAGACTGTGTTTTCTTAATTTCTTTCCTTTCCTGACTCCTTTCTTCAGTGTTGCCTTCTCTCTGTTGCCAGAGTAAGTTTGTTAACACAAATGTTAATCATGTTCAGCTTGGCCCAACCTCATCATTTAAATGCTTAGCTTTGCCTACGTGACAAAACCTAAAACCCCTTAGTATGAAAAGCCTTTAGCACTTCTGTTCCTCTCTCCTGTTTTTGTTTTTGAAAGCGTTTTATTGAGGGAGGATTTACACAGATAACATTTTATTGAGGGATGATTTAAACATACCCAAATCTTAAATATATAGCGTCATGGCACTACCTATATAGGATCAGCACAGATAAGATTCAGATTATTTTCATCATTTCAGAAACTTCTCTTACGCCTTTTTCAAGTCAGTAACCTCTCTGTACCTTGCCTTTATATTCCCAGAGAGAACCATTATTCTGATTTGTACCACAATGGATTGTTTGCTTGTTGCTGAACTTACTATGAGTGGAATCATAGAATATATACTCTCTTTATGATTGGCATATTTTTGTTACTTACGCATACTCTTTTGTATGTTGGTAGTTCTTTTTAATTACTGAGTAATCTGTTATATTCTGTTACGTAAATATATCACACTTGTTTTTATCCATTTTCTTATTGATAGACAGTTGGATTATTTCTGGTTTTTGTTTTTTTTTTTAAAGATTTTATTTATTTGACAGACAGAGATCACAAGTAGGCAGAGAGGCAGGCAGAGAGAGGGGGGGGGAAGCCGGCTCCCCCGCTGAGCGATGGGGGGGCGGGGCTTGATCCCAGGACCCTAGATCATGACCTGAGCCGAAGGCAGAGGCTTAACCCATTGAGCCACCCAGGGGCCCTATTTCTGGTTTTTTACTTTTATGAAGAATGCTGCTGTGGACCCCTGTGTCTTTTAAAAATTTATTTTTATTGTGGTAAAATATATAGTATAAAGTTTGCCATTCTAGCCATTTTTCAGTGTACAACTTAGTGACACTAATTACATTCACAGTGTTGTACAGCCATCACCACTATTTCCAAAAATTTTCAACATCCCATACAGAAATTCTGTACCTCTTGAAATAGAATTTACCATTCCCTCCTTCCAGTCCAGCCCCTGGTACCCACTCTCTACTTTTAGTGTCTGTGAATTTGCCTATTCCAGATTTTTCATATAAATGGAATTGTATGGTATTTGCCCTTTTGTGTGTGGCATAATGTTCTCAGTGTTTATCCATGTGATAGTACACACCGGAACTTCGTTCCTTTTTATGACTGAGTGCGATATTCTGTGTATGTGTATGCCACATTTTGGTGTATTTATTTGTTGATGGGCATTTGGATTGTGTCTGTACTTAACCTTTCTTTTTTTTTAAAGATTTTATTTATTTATTTATTTGACAGAGAGAAAGAGAGAGAGAACAAGAATGAGAATGAGAGAATTACGTGCACATGCATGAGCGTGCTGATATGGGGGTTGATTTCAGGACCCTGGGATCATGACCTTAGCCGAAGGCAGATGCTTAACTGACTGAGCCACCCAGGCGCCCTTGTACTTATTAACCTTTTTTAGTCTCACGTCACATTGACTTGTTGCTGCAGCAGCCATGCTAAACTATGTGTTGTGTGTGCTTTTTCTTTCCTCTGTGTTTTTGGATATACACTGTTGCCTTTACCTGTTATGTCTTTCCCCTGACATGCCTGACTCCTGAATCTCTTACACATTTTTCAGCTCTTGGTTCAGATGTTACCTTTCTAGGAAACTTCCCAGCAGTGTCAAAGTTAACTGTTTTCTCTTTGCGTCAGACCTTTTTTTATGCAGTTCACTAGCTCCTTGCTGTATTTACTTACATGCATATCTTCTCCCCTAGGTTGTGATACTAACTTTGATGTTCGCAGTACCTAGCCCATCATTATAATAATAAAGACTATCATTTATATATTGCCTTCTGAGTCCTGGGTCCTATGATAGTTTCTTTTTATTTATTATCTTTATTAAAACAGATCTGCAGTGTAGGTACAGTATTAAAATCATTTCACAGATAAGGAAACTGATGCTTTGGTTAAATGTAGTCTTCTTATCAGAGATGACAGAATTTATCAGTAACAGTTTATCCGACTTCAGACTCTTAATCCATTATGCAAGCCACCTTTCCTAAAAAATGTTTAACTAAATGAATAAACATGTTTTTGGCAACTAGTTGGTGTTTGACTCAGACCATACATCCTGCATTCTGAATGTACTTGTTTTCTTTTGATAAATGCGTATTAGCTCCCAACAGCAGTGTCATTGTTTTTCTTACCTCCTTATGATTGGAAAGTTAAACCATTCATCTCTCTTTTCTGTAGAAAGTAGGAGTACCCATGGAGAGAGACACCCTATCCTCATTTTTTCTTATTTAAGTCATTAAGTGTGTGAAATACCCTTTCTTTTGTCATGAAGTCTGGCTTACCTTTTCCTATCAGTAGTCTTCTATGGATCCAAATGTATTATTAGCCTGATATTCAAAACTACTGTCTGTAAGTAATCCCATTGACATTTCAGACCATTTCTGCAACTTAGTTGGGTTTTACTTATGTTGGTATAGGAAATATTTAACTAGTTTTGCTTTATGTGTTCATTTATTTATAGTTTTATTAGAAACTGCTGGCATTATTTATAAGAAAATCAAGACTGAATCCTTGTTTCTGTTACTCTGTGAAGATCATGTAAATGTTGAACATGCATAACTATTTAAGCTATTTTACATTTTATGTATAAATTTATATTTTATACTTTAAACTCAGTCTGCTAATCCTTTTAAGCTATTGTCTATGTCTAATTAGGTACTTCTAAAAATTTTTTTGTTGAAAAAATTTTAAAGCATTAATTAATTGAGTTGTAGTGAAGTATATAACATATTACACAGAGCTGTTTTGGGGGGTCACAGGGAAGAAGATCACATAGACACTTAAAATCTCAGGAAATGATACACTAAAAAGTAAAATTATGTCAAACGAGAAATAAAACAGTATAAGTCAGTAAAACAATTGACAGTAAAATCGGTAAAATCAGATGTTATATTCATCAGTAAAATCACATGTTATATTCATTGTCAAATGGGGGCTACAGACTTTTAACTGCTGGAAGAGTTGAGAAGAGGAGGCAGTTGCTGTGGGTTAGATAGGGCCATATACATTCTCTGGTGAAAATTGCTTCTTGATTGAGAGAGGTTTGAAAAACTAAAATATTACAGTGGTCTTTAGTCCTCTGTAGGGCCACAGTACATACAAATACACAGTATATTGTGTTAATAAAATTGCGTGGAGACGGAAGAAGCAATCTAAAAATGCTTGGTGGGGGAGGGGAAGGTGACAATCATGAAAGAATTGTTGAGAAACTGGACACTGAAGGACAGACAGGTAAGTTTTAGGGAAGTAAGGAATGGAGGGTATTTTTGTTTTTTAAACATTTTTAAAATTTAAATTCAGTTAATTGACATATAATGTATTATTGGTTTCAGAGGTACAGGCCTGTGATTAATCAGTCTTATATAATACCCAGTGTTCATTACATGGCATGCCCTCCTTTAATGTCCATCACCCAGTTACTCCATCCCTCCACCCCCTTCCCTTCCAGCAACCCTCAGTTTGTTTCCTATGATTGAGTCTCTTATGGTTTGTCTCCCTCTCTGGTTTCATCATGTTTTATTTTTAGAGGGTGGGTTTTTTCTTTTTTTAAGGTTTTATTCATTTATTTGAGAGAGGGATAGAACACGAGTGGGGGAGAGAAGCAGACTTCCCACTGAGTGGAGAGCCTGATGTGGGGCTCCATCCCAGGACCCTGAGATCATGACCTGAGCTGAAGGCAGACATTCAACCAACTGAGTCATCCAGGTGCTACAGAGGATGTTTTATAAGTAAGAATAGTAGAGAAACAGAGTGAAGATAGATTTCTTGGAGAGCATGATTTTTTAACAGTTGAGACTGGGTATGTAACATGTTTCAAGTGCTACTTAATACTAAGCCCCTAGTTATCTTGGAACATAAAGAATAGGAAAATGAAATCTTAGGATTTCTTTTTAAACATGTTCAAATTCAAGTGTTGTGGTAGATTACTTACTGTGCCTACATGTTCATCCTTATCAGTTTTCTGACTGGAGGTAGAAAGTCATTCATTTCTTCATGCAGTCATTTTAGCCAGTATTGTTTACCTAGCAGACTCTTAGTAGATACGATATTCTAGTTCTCTTGTGCTGTGATCTTCACTGAGTGGCAAAATCTCAGAATTTTAGAGAATAGGAAGACTGTAGAGATTGTTTAGTTTTAAACTTCTTTTAGATAGAAATGAGAAAATTGAGGCTCAGGTTGAGAGACCTATATATGGTTCCATTGATATTAGTGGCAAAATCACACTCAACTACTTAGGTCTCCGCCTGCTGGTCCATTGCCCTTCTCACAGTATCATTCTGTCTATACTAGTTTGAAGTGAAGCTTCATCTGGAGACAAATGTTAATTTTAGTGGTACATCCATTAAGGTCTGACCAGATTGTCATTTCTTCATTTCATCAGGAATGTGGAAAGATAGTGAGTGTGGGAGTTTTAACTTTTTTTCTTTACTAGTTTTAACCTTGGGCAACTTATTTAAACCTCTTTGCCTGATGTTCTTTATATGTTAAATGGGGATAAGAATACTTATCTAATAATAGGCGACTGTCAGGATTAAGTTAGATGGCCTATATAAAACCCTTTCTTTTATGCTTGGCATATCTTAAGAATTGAGTAAATGTTTTTTTCTTTTGTTTTTTGTTTTTTTCCGTCCTTTTTACCCCTTACCATATTGTATTACAAATATTTATTTTATATGTACCAGGTTGGGGTTCTTAGAGATTTTTCCCCTCAGCAGTTTCTTGAATATGTGAATATAATCTTAAAACAAAAAAAACGAACCATTCAAGCTACCCGGGGAATTTGTTACTGAAACAAACATGGGAATGCTCTTGTATTTCATTTGTCTGCCAGTGAGAAGCATTGAGTAACTTTCGTTCCTTTTTAATATTCATAACTCTATAATAAACTGACAGTAGTTTCTATATTGTTACTTGTTTGAAGCCTTGCTTTGACCTTAAGAGAGAATTATTTCATTATAATTTTACAGGTTAGTGTATTGACTATTTCATTTGGCTCCTGGTCTCTGTCCCTGACTTTCTGTGATTGCCTTATAGATCTCTGAGGAACATGAGTGCAATGAGGAAGCTTCTCAGGAAGATGAGGGGTTTATGGGCATGTCCCCTCTTTTACAAGCCCATCACGCTATGGAAAGAATGGAAGAATTTGTTTGTAAGGTAAGATAGCAGTTTCTTATCATTTCTATGCTATATATTTAACCCTTCCCAAACAGGAACCTTTAAGGAGATTTGCAGTACCTTAGCCTTTGGTTTACTGTGGACATAATCTGTGGCAAAATGGAGATAGAAACAGTTTCATGACTTTAACCCGGTTTAAGACAAAATATATTTGTTTGCCTGAAGTAGCCATGATAAAGTTGTGATAAAACTGGAATATTCATTCAGGAAACAAGTGTTTCCTGATGTAAATTAACAGAGTAGATGTTTTGCTAATAGTTTAGATAAGACAGAATGAAAGTTGGGAGTGGTTGATCCCTAGAGATACTAAAATGCCATGTCCAAGTCCCTTGAATCTCTTCTACTTGACTGGGATGGCAAATGTGCTAATCTTTCTAAGGATTCTGTGGGTAGTCAAACTAATCTTTAGATAAAGATGTCCCAGTTTTCATGCAGATCTAGTATTTCTAGTTCAGCTGGCATGTTTTCTGTCTCTTAAGGTTTTTTTCTAATGCATTATCTGATTCTTTAGGACATATTGTGGTTTTTTTTCTTCTTCGAAAATGGTAACTGGAATTGGGGTTGCTTTCTTAGAAGAGTCATAGACACTGGTAAATTTATAACTACTTGATAATCTGATCAGTAGGGACCCTGTCAGGAATTACCCAAAATTATAAGTCAGTCTGTGTTAGTATGTGTAAATAAATTTATTTGTTAAACATTTCTGGAGAGCTCTTGATTATTTAGAGAGAAATTTGTGTGACTCGTGGCTTTTTTTTTTAATAGGTTTCATGGAACCAGGACTTTCTATGCATGTGGTCTTAGGTCCTGAAAACCAAGTTAGGTTTTCCTACATTCACAGTGGTGGTAGAAATAATTGGGGGCCAGTTGACTTTAGAATACTGTACTTTGGACCAGAGGATGAGAAAACATTATAATCTGAGCATAGACATCCCTTCTAAGAGAAAAGGGGTGGGTAGAGAGTAGTGGGGGAGAAGTTTAAACATTTATGGGTCTACTTAGAGCCCAGGAAATTTTCAGTGTTTAAAAATTGGTTAAGAAAAAGCAAAACAATAGATTCTTTCTAGTAATTTCTGTCTCAGAAGAATTAACACACAAGGATATAAAGGATATATTTTGTTTTTCATAAAGCAAATTTGGTGTTAAATCTCTTGAAGTTGAATATTTAGTGTCTGGTTCGTTAGGGATTTTTAATATTTATAGATCAGTGGGGTACTGTAGTTAACTTGACTGCCTTTTTCTCCTTTTCTGAACTAACAATAAAAAGTAAAGCAAATAAAACTTCAAATGTAACAGTGAATGGGAATATAAATAGGGCATTTGTTTGCTCCAAGCTGTGATTTACTGAAGAAAAATGAGTGGAGCACAAAAATTATTACCATTCCCTTATCATCCTCTAGCACTTTGTCTGTGAGAGTGGCCTGGAGAGGCTTCCTGTGACACAGCGTTCTCCAAGCTTGCTCCGCCTGCTGCGGTCATGCAACTGAGCGTACTTGACAGCTCGATGGGTCTAGTGACACACAAAATTTTGTTCTTAGGTTGCAAGGAAGTAAACAGAATTTAAAACAAAGTGTCCTGTGGCCTTGCTGGTATACACTCCCTTTTGGAAAAGCTTTTCTTACAGGAAAGGGGGAAATAAAATCATTTAGACTTTATAGAGTGTCCAATTTGATCATGCTCTTTTTTCTCAGCCTTCAGTTAAAAAGAAATGTTTTATGCATTAATGGTTTAATACAAATCCAGTGGACCATTGCTCAAATGTTTGATTTATGCAGTGCCTTTGTCAAGCTTATAAATAAATATGTATTTGGCCAAGCTGTGATCCTGTTCTTTTTTCCTTGGGGAGTAAAAGACAATGCCTGTTTGGGTTGACATTTGGGTTGACTCCAAGTTGAGGATTGAGGGTGCAGTGTCTGCTGAATATGACACTAACTTCAGTGTAATTATGAGAGTATAGTTCCTTGGCTCAGTTTAGACTGCTAGAATGTTTAGAAACAATGGAGAAAAATCACTCTGACGTTATGTGCAAATATAACTAGTAAGAATCTCAGCATATTCTTTCTGACTGCAAAAAAGGGAGCATCTTGGCTGTGTGGGTAACACAATAGCACTTTTCATATGGTCACAGCAGAGCTGTTTGCAGATTGTGAACTGCCTTGAGGATGTAAGGATTGATTTCTCTTTTCCTCTCCCTCTTAGAGAATAAAATTCTCCCAAAGTAAAACAGAGTAGCATCTTGTAAAGTTAATGTTAACAATAGCTATCTTTTTTCAAGTCCAAATTAGAGGAAATAAATTCAGTATCTTAGAGTATTCTCTGTCTCTCCAGAAAGTCCTTTGGAAGATCTCAAACAGCTACTTTTACATGTGGTAAGACTATTATTACCAGTAGACATTAAATATCTAGATTAGTCTTTTGGCATTATTGTATTTCATTGTGTGTTAAGAACAAGCATGGAATGGCCAGATTATCCTAACTACGGGCCTCAGGGTTTGAGTTAGAAGGCGAGAGAGGAAGTGGGGAGGCTAGAGAGAATGAGTTTTAGTAGTGTTAAGAGGTCCACTTCTCTTAAATTGTTAGTTCTCGCTTTCTTTGGAGTTACACAGAGGATCAGTTCTTTTACAAGCATACTTCAATAAGAAGGATTAAGGAGAAAAGAGAACAGGAAGATGTGAAGCAGAAGGATTGGGCTCAGCAGCTGGCAGTCATTTTGCATCACATGGAAGAAAGAGAGCCAAGATTGTATAGCCTAGCTGCGTTGTTTGTTTGTTGCCAGAACCCTGAGGGGTAGGAGTGAGGTCATTGTCTCAACCTGAATACTATAGGTAGAGCATATACCTGGCATATTCCCTTATATCTTTCTGATTAGTAGAAACAAGGTAGTTTAGGATTAAGTGATCCTTCTGATGTGAGCTCTCTGGGCTGAGAGACATTGAAAGAAGCAGAGTGCAGAGGTTGACAGGTTTTTAAGGACAGATACCAAATTCCTGATCTCTTTTCTGTTAGAGTCTGAGGGGAGGGACAGTGAAGAAAGGGAGAAGAGGGTGGTGGTGATGAGACTTTTGAAGGGCCTTTAATATTTGAGTTTCTTTGCCATCTCTCCAGCATGAGGAGGGTGGGTTAGTCACTAACTCTTAGGTAGATAATAGCCTCTGGGGATGGTCTGGGTTACATTCCACCTGTGGGGTGGATGTTGGAGTTTGCTAATTCACTTACAAGGGCTCTGGGTTATTTCATCTGATCCTTACGAACTTACCAAAATAGTGTCATCCCATTTTTATAAGTGAGGAAACTGGGGCTTGGTGATTTTCTCATAAAAGCTTCTTTAACTAGTTAGTGATAGAGATCCAAGATTTTGACTCCTGTGCACTTTTTTTTTTTACTTCATCATGTTTGTTGTGGTAGGAAGAGAAGGGAAAGGGAGAGAATTTAGCAGAAGGCACACACGTGCTTCTGTATACAGGTTTGGCCCTTGAATGATGCAGGGGTTAAAGGTACTGACCCCTTGGCAGTTGAAAATCCATGTTTTGACTCCTCCAGAACTTAATTATTAATAGCCTACTGTTGATTGCGAACCTTACCAATAGCATAAAAAGTCAACACATATTTTGTATGTTATATGTATTAGAAACTATATTCTTAAAATAAGCTAGAGAAAAAATGTTAGTAACATTACAAGAGAAAATTCATTTACAGGACTGTACTGTAAAAAATCTGCATGTAAGTCGACCTGCACACAAGGGTTAGCTGTATTTTTTTTTTCACCAACAGAAATATTAAGTATAAAAAGTCATATTTAATTAATTTAAGTATGTGATTAATTTAATCACAGGGGCTTTTCAGAGGTAAAGTCTGTTGTGGATGATGAAGGAAGGTAAGTCAGTACAGGTGGACCCTACCTTTACCCAGACTAAAACGAAGCTTGAAACCATTCTTTTAGGACAACTAGTGTTGCTACATTGACAAAACCACGAAGATATTTAATACTCTTCTTCCAGGTATGGGAAGGACGGTGGCGAGTAATCCCTCATGATGTACTACCAGACTGGCTCAAGGATAACGATTTCCTTTTACATGGACATCGGCCCCCAATGCCTTCTTTCCGGGCCTGTTTTAAGAGCATTTTCAGAATACACACAGAGACAGGCAACATCTGGACACATCTTTTAGGTATGTAATATCAGTGGTACAAGGAATTAGTGATTCACTTACTCTTTTTTTTTTTTCTCCCCATGTATTTGAGGATAAGGATAAAATAAATGTATTTGGGATTTACCATTTTGTTTTCTGGATGTCTAATGATGCAGTTTCTTACTGGTTTATTCTGTAGTTATCCTAGTTTGCACTCTGATTTTATTACAGCTAAGTCATCATTTTCTCTACTAGATTTTCACATTGTCCTTGAACCAGGCCTAGGGAAAGGTGCTGTACAAAATGTGGTATAATGTCTTGATGAACACTGTGAGAAAGGTGCTTATTTAGTAGAAATAAGCTGATTTTTCAAAATCATTACTTAGCATAATGAAAATTAAATTTCAGTTTTACTTGAAGTAGAATGTGGTCTCTAATATTTTTTCCATCCTGATTGCATATTAAAAAAAGAATACAGGGAGGGGCACCTGGGTGGCTCAGTTGTCCAGGGTCTGCCCTTGGGTGTGGTAATGATCCCAGGGTCCCAGGCTTGAGCCGTGCAGCGGGCTCCCTGCTCAGCAGGAAGCTTGCTTCTCCCTGTCCACTCTCCTTGCTTGTGTTTGCTCTCTCACTGTCTCTTCCTGTCTGTCAAATAAATAAAATCCTAAAAAAAAACCAAACAATGGGGGAAGAATAGTCTTTTCAGCAAATAGTATTCGGGAAAACTGAGTAATTACATGTAAGAGTCCAGTTGGATCCCTGCCTCATTACAAAGTTAATTCAGAATGGATCAAAGAGACCTAAACTTAAGAAATAAAACGGTAAAATGATTAGGTAAAAACATAGATGTCAATCTTTGTGACCTTAGATTCGGTGATAATTTCTTAGAATTGACACCTAAGTTTAGTATAGACAACCAAAGAAAAAACAGATAAATTGGACCTCTTTTTTTTTTTAAAGATTATTTATTTATTTGACACAGAGACAGCGAGAGACGGAATATAATAAGCAGGGGGAGTGGGAGAGAGAGAAGTAGGCTTTCCGCTAAGCAGGGAGCCTGACACGGGGCTCGATCCCAGGACCCCGGGGATCATGACCCGAGCTGAAGGCAGATGCCCAGCAACTGAGCCACCTATGCGCCCCTAAATTGGACTTTCTCAAAATTAAAAATTTTGTATGTCAAAGGACATTATCAAGAAAGTGGAAGGATAATCCACGAAATGGGAGAGAAAATGTTTGCAAATCATCTGTTTGATGAGGGTCTAAGAATTTTGACAACTAAACAATGAAAGGACAACCCAGTTTAAAAAATGGGTAAAGCGCCTGAATAGACATTTCTCCAAAGATCTATAAGTGGCCAGTAAAACACATGAAAAGATGCTCAAGTGTCAACTCTATTTCAGTTTTTAAAAAGGGGGAAAAAAAGGGATGTTCAACATCATTAGTCATTTTGGGAAATGCAAATCAAATACTTTGAAAAATGTAATGAGATACCACTTTCCACTTGCTAAAATGGCTATAATCAAGAAAATGGAAAATAACAAGTTTTGGCAAGGATGTAGAAAGATGACAACTCTCATACTTTGCTGGTAGGAGTGTAAAATGGTACAGCCTTTATGGAAAACAATTTTGACAGTTCCTTAGAAAGTTAAACAGAGGTATAAGTAGTTCTGCTCCTTAATTATGTACTCAAGAGAATTGAAAACATGTTCACACAAAAACATGTATATAAATGTTTTCAGCAACATTATTTATAATATTTAAAAAGTAAAAACAACCCAAACATCTTTCAGCTGGTGAATGGGTAAATAAAATGTGGTATATCCATGCAAATGAAGTATATTTGGTCATAAAAAGAGATGAAGTACTGATGATATGTGTTACAACATGGGTGAGCCTTGAAACATTATGCTAAGTGGAACAAGCCAGACACAAAAGGCCACATACTATGTAATCCATATACACGAAATGCCCAGAATGTGAAAAGCCACAGAGATAGAAAGATTAGTGTCATCTAGGGCTAGGGGCAGGGTAGGGAGTGGGAGATGAATGTAGTAATTATGGGCTTCTTTTTGGGGTTGATGAAAATATTCTGAAATTAAGTAATAGTGATGGTTGCACAAACCTGTGAGTATACGAAATCTTTTCTGGTTTACCCCCATTTGACTTGCATTTTTTTTCACACATTTGATTTCTGTTGTGTCCCCAGATGCCTTCCTACCTGCTAGTGTAGTGAGGGTGGAATAGAGCGGCAAATGTAGTTCATTGCTGACTTTTAACTCAGGGGTAAAGTTTTATTAAATAGAACAGTTACCTAGCACATGTTTAACATCTTAATTTCTGTGCCTTCCTTGTGTTAAGTGACCTTTTCCTAAGTGGTAAGAACATGTATTTTAGTGTGAAGAAGACCAGCTTATTTATTTATTTTTAAGATTTTTATTTATCTATTTGACAGAGACGCAGCGAGAGAGGGAACACAAGCAGGGGGAGTGGGAGAGGGAGAAGCAGGCTTCCTGTGGAGCAAGGAGCCCGATGTGGGGCTCAGTCCCAGGATCCTGGGATCATGACCTGAGCCAAAGGCAGATGCTTACCAACTGAGCCAGCCACGTGCCCTAGAAGAGCAGTTTAAAAACTGATTATGAAATAGAATGAATAGGCATTTTATTGTCCTTAACTCTTGAAGCTCTTAGGTCAAGCAGTGAGAACCAGAGAAGCATAATGTTCCTTGACAGCTCCTGATGGAGGAAAGCTGTATTTCTTTTCCTTTTTTCTTTCTTTCTTTTTTTTTTTTTAAATGATTTTTATTTATTTGACAGAGAGAGAACACGAGTGGGGAAGAGAGGGAGAAGCAGGCTCCCTGCCAGTGCAGGACTCAGTCCAGGACCCTGGGACCATAACCTGAGCAGAAAGCAGATGCTTAACTAACTGAGCCATCCAGGCACCCTGAAAGCTATATTTCTTGACAGGGTTTGAAGGCATTTGAATTCATTGCAAAAGCAAACAGAAAATGGGTCTTTGAAAGCTGGGCTCCAGCATATGTGCCAAAAACTTTCTAAATGAAATTTTATCCTAGACCTAGACGTAGAAGTGGACAAATTTAGCCTTCTAAGAAGTAGTAGCATTGTCTGGTTTCTTTTTGGATTATGCTCTTAGATAAATAAAGTACTATTCCTATACAAAAACACTTGGTTTTTGAAGCTGAGGAGTATATGGTACCAGCAGTGTTTGAAGTAGACCCGAATTTTGGATATGCTTTAGTTATTTGGAAAATCTTTCTCATGGAGCTTTTGATTCAGATATTGAAATTGTGAAGGACTGAGAACTTCATCAACACACAACACTGTTTCTTGACAAGGATCCTCTTTTTTCTCTCTCTACTCTTTTTGTAGGTTGTGTATTCTTCCTGTGCCTGGGGATCTTTTATATGTTTCGCCCAAACATCTCCTTTGTGGCCCCTCTGCAAGAGAAGGTGGTCTTTGGATTATTCTTCTTGGGGGCCATTCTCTGCCTTTCTTTTTCATGGCTCTTCCACACGGTCTACTGCCACTCAGAAGGGGTCTCCCGGCTCTTCTCTAAGTAAGTATTGGAAAGTCTACATTGTAATCAAGTATTTGAGTCAGTGGTTAGGGAAGAACATCTAGCAGAATTGGCAGAATTCTTGATACTGTCTGATGGGAACTTAAAAAAAATTTTTTTTTTTTTTTTTTTTAATTAAAGCAAGCATTCCTGTTTGCCTCTTGTCTGTTAACTGCTAGCTCATGTCATAGGGGAGTAATTGGAACCTGTCTGTAGTGGGCTGTACTTTTTAATATCACATGACTTTTTTTTCCTTTTTTAGATTGGATTACTCTGGTATTGCTCTTCTGATTATGGGAAGTTTTGTTCCATGGCTTTATTATTCTTTCTACTGTAATCCACAACCTTGCTTCATCTACTTGATTGTCATCTGTGTGCTGGGCATTGCGGCCATTATAGTTTCCCAGTGGGACATGTTTGCTACCCCTCAGTATCGAGGAGTACGAGCAGGTAAGAGATGTGGGGGTTTTACATTGCGCATTTGCTAATTTACCAGTCATTTATTAAAGGTCTGCTTGCCAAGTCCTGTGCTATGTACTTGTGATGCAAAGATAAATAAGCCATAGTTCCTGTTCTTCAAGGGCTTTTAATATGGTAGTATTCATTAGTTGTCTTAAAGTGCGTGGAGTTGAGGGGCATGGTGAGCTTTATGAGTCAATGTATATTTTTGTAATTCACTTGAGTTTATGACTATATACTGTCCATAAGGCAGTGTCTCTGTAACCTTTGTTAAAAACGGTTACTCTTCATTAGCTTGGAGTGTACTTTTTAAAGTGATTGGTTCTTTTGTTGGCATCATTTTTTTGTTTTGTATTTTTATTCGAAAATGTGTACTGCTTAGGTAAATAAAACTTCATACTGATTGTATTCTACTAAAGTAAGTACCATACATCTCTTCTAATATAGGGATAAGGAAGCTTTTTGTATTTAGAATCATGCCTGTCTCGATGGAGATTGTTTGGAAAGCCAAAAACCTCTAGTTGAGCCTTCCTCTAGGAGTGGGGAGTTCACAGGGACATGTTTTTGTTTCCTACTGGACTGGGACTCCTTGTAGCCAGGACCATGTCCTTCAGTGTTCTATCCTCAGTATCAAACCTGGTGTCTACTGAGAATGAACAAGTAGTAGTAAAAGGAGTATTTTTCCTTGTGACCTCCTTGTGACCTTTAAAAAACCAAACAAAACCCAGCCCAAACCCCAAAACCATTTCGTATTAAAATCCATTTGCAGTTTAAATAAAATACATCTGCAGTTTCCTACAAGGTTAGAAGTTAGAATTTAACTTCTTGTTAATGACCACTGTTGACAACAGTCTACCCACTTACCCTTTTTAAGTAGAGAAGCAGTGGTCAGGGGTGACTTTTAGCAGTACTTAACTGTGAGGCTAAGCCTGCTTCAACACAGGAGATGAGAGTACAGCTAAACATTCTGCTGTAATGCACATCAGAAGAACCAAGCTCCTGAGCTTTTGACTTCCAGAATGGTAGGCAAAACCACTAGAGCCTCTGTTTAGCATGTAGAGGAAAATAACAAGTGAAACAGGATTGTGATGGTTTTTCTTTAATGAGGAGTAGAAGTAGGAAAAAGGTTTTTATTTAGGCCTGGTTGATTCCCTTTTGTGAGATGGGTGTTGCCATTTTCCTCTTCTCTTGTAGATGCCCATTATTTATCATGTGTATGTGCATACATGTATTGTTGCATACCAGCAACTTACTTGGTAATGTCCAAAACAAGTAATAGGCTTTTTGTCTTGTGTTTAAAGAGTTAAAGGTCATTTTTAACTCTCTCTGTCAAAATGTAGGAGCAGTAACTGGCTCCCGGGTGTGAGATGTTCCTGTGGTATTTCAACTGACACAGATTTGTGTATATACTCATAAATTCACGCACATATATAACTCAGCTTTTACAAACTGTTACTTAACATTCCATATGTGACAGTCTGATTTTTATTTCATGGTGGTTCACTAAAAAATAAAAAAATGCTAATCCAGATTCACTTAGTTGATCTTATAACCTAAGTCATATCCAGAAGTTTGAAAAACACTGGTGTAGATGATTTTGAAGGCAATAGGGCTGTGGTGGAATGATTCTGATAGATTTCTGTACCAGATTGGTATTTTTGGGTCTGGGAGCTTTCAGGAGCAGTTGTGACCTCCCTCCAACCTCCCCAGTTACCACCCCTGCTCTTCCATTCCATTTCAATGCCAGGAATCCCTGTTGCTTCAGAGGGGAGACAAAATATGTGAAATTGCTCTGTATTGCAGTCTCTGTCTACAAAGTGGAAGCATTGAGGAAAGTTTAAACAAACTCCTAGAGCTGTCTGTACCTAAAGCACTTACCAACACATTTCTAAACCCATTGAGGACTGCTGACTTGTTAAGCTGAGCCTCTCTCAGTAGTAGGCTCCTTGCCTTTGTAAATGGGTCTGTCTTTTAGAACACAGCTACTGCTGTCTGTTGTGGCAGTATCCCAGAGTTTGAAGAACCACCTTTTTCCTTTCAAACAAGAAGCATCATACTTGAAATACTCAGTTTATAGAATTACTAGTGCTATATTGTAATATTTCTTCCTTATTTCTCTTCTGCATTTTTATTTTATTCTTGTGATTGCCAGGAGTATTTTTGGGCCTTGGCCTGAGTGGAATCATTCCTACCTTGCACTATGTCATCTCGGAGGGATTCCTGAAGGCCGCCACCATAGGGCAGATCGGCTGGCTGATGCTCATGGCCAGCCTCTATATCACAGGCGCTGCCCTCTATGCTGCCCGCATCCCTGAACGCTTTTTTCCTGGCAAGTGTGATATCTGGGTAAGTATGACCAGGGGGAGTTAGTATGTATACATACATATCTGATAGTGTATTACTGGCAGACCAGGAAGTGAAATAATTGAAGTTGTTTTAGACTCAAAATTGAGAGACCCATATTTTAGTTGTAACTCTTCCTCATTAGTTGTGTGTCTCTGAATGGTAAGTATAGTGAGGACTAACATTTACTGAACACTTACTTGGTGGCTGGCATGGTACTGAGTGAGTGCTTTGCACAGGTTACCTCATTTAATACATTGGCCCTATAAGGTATGACAGCTGTTATTAACGTTTTTGTTTTACAGATTAGGAAATGAGGCTTAGGGAGATTAGGTAACTTGTCCAACGTTAGGACAAGTTACTGCTGGGTGAAAAAAGTAGAATTTGAATCA
The DNA here is from genome assembly GCF_963455335.1 of Martes martes. Taxonomy (NCBI): domain Eukaryota; kingdom Metazoa; phylum Chordata; class Mammalia; order Carnivora; family Mustelidae; genus Martes; species Martes martes. The sequence goes on from NC_137895.1 coordinate 106,427,544, forward strand.
GGCTAGTCTAATATCAGTCTGTGCTCCCGTAGTACACTGAACTGGCAAGGAAGGCATTTAGTTTGTTTTGGTTTCCTCATTTAGAAGATGAGGGTGATTGACTAGATTGTTTACCAAAGCCCCCCCCCCCCCCGCCTTTTTTTTTTTTTTTAAAGATTTTAAAATTTGAGAGAGAGAGAGAGAGAGAGAGAGAGAGAATGAGCAGGGGTAAGGGACAAAGGGAGAGGGAGAAACAGACTGTCCGCTGAGCAGGGAGCCTGATGCAGGGCTTGATCTCAGGATCCTGAGATCATGACTTGAGCTGAAGGCAGAGGCTTAATCAACTGAGCCACCCAGGCCCCCCTACCAGAGTCCTTTTTGATACTAAAAATTGGTGATTTGTAACAAGATTTTTGTATACGTGTGTTTGGTAGCAAGAGTGGAGGGAGACCTAACTAAATTGTGGTTAAGAGAGAGGGAAAGAGAAGAGGAAAGAAATACAAGGGTCCAATAGATGGAAAATTTTGTAATTGAAAGTGGCCTGAAACATTTTCAGTAGGTGCAGGATTGAAGAGTTTTTTGTTTTTTGTTTTTTTGTTTTTTTTTTTTTAAAGATTTTATTTATTTATTTGACAGAGATCACAAGTAGGCTGAGAGGCAGGCAGAGAGAGGGGGGAACAGGCTCCCCGCTAAGCAGAGATCGGGGCTCGATCCCAGGACCCTGGGATCATGACCTGAGCCGAAGGCAGAGGCTTTAACCCTCTGAGCCACCCAGGCACCCTGAAGAGTTGTTTGATATGAAGTCTGACCTTTAGAATTCTGTTCCTTGACCTGTTGCTGATTATTGTAAACTAAATTGATCATCCAGTCTTCAAAGTTTAATTGGAAGACTTTCCATAAAATGAATATAATGCTAACTTAGGCAACCTTTTCAGATTCAAATTAGTTAATTTATCTTTTGGGGATTGCCTTCTCATCATTTTGGCATCAATTATGGATTTAGGCCCCCCCCCCCCCCCCCGCCCACACTTATTTTGACAGAATGAATCCCCTTTGATTTCCTAGGAACCTTTTCCTGGGATGTGACTTGTGGCTCTTTCTAGTTTAACCTCTAAAGTTAATACCTTTCTCTTTATGAATACTGTTTTGTCACTGTACTTTTTCATTTTGAGATGATAATGAGAGAATAGTATAATTTTTGAAGTGATGTTGGTGCACTGAGCAATTGATAGATCCCTTTTAAAAAATGAACTAGCATTCAACAGAATAGATTAAATCAGAAAAAAAGCTCATGTGCTTGTAGACCAATTTCTGATTAGAGAAGGAAGGAAAAGGCCCGACCTTCCTAGTCTTTTGATAAGGTGTGTTGTTTGTGAAATTTCAGAGTCTTAGAGCTGGAGAGACATAATGTTTTAACCTTCTACCTAATCCTGGAAATCCCTTTAGTTTTTCTGAGAGAGAGCAACATTTAAATTGGCCATAGCTCTGGTGCTTTTTTAATGCCGTGATAAAAGGTTTCTTCAGCAAACAGGAAAACCTCCCTGTGTCTAACTGTAGCTTTGTAGTCTGTTAGCAGGAGTGTGTGTATGCCATTAACCTGAGTTCACCAGATACTCCTATGATATGTGTACACATCTTCATGGTTAGAATTTAGCGGCAGCACCTTGATTTCTTTGGGGACAGCTGGACTTCAGTTCAGCAGAATGTGATAGGCCTAATGGATGTTCAAGATCTGTGGACACCTTGATTTTGAGCTCTGTAACCTCCATTCCCTGCCCTGCTCAGCACAAACAACCTGAAGACTGTTTAGCAGACTTTAATAATGAATGGGTTTCTCTCCCACCCCCCTCCAGTTTCACTCTCATCAGCTGTTTCACATCTTTGTGGTTGCTGGCGCTTTCGTTCACTTCCATGGCGTCTCAAACCTCCAGGAGTTCCGTTTCATGATTGGTGGAGGCTGCAGTGAAGAGGATGCACTGTGACACCTTCCAGAAGCCGGGGACTGTGACCCTGAACAGAGCCTGCAGCGTCTGCAGGCCTCCCTTACCGGCCATTGATGCCAGTGCCAGAGGAGCCCCCAAACTTTGACAGCCTCGTGGGCTTTGTGATGCCCCTGGGGCTCCACCTGGTACATGACTGAGAAGAGAAAAACAAAAATAAATCATACCTCAAGGATGGAGTGCATCAATTTGGAGAAAAGGAGAAATGGCCCAAACCCTGACTTATAATTGGGATCTACTGATTGAGGGCTCTGCACGACCTTGGCAAACTGGCTTCTGATCCGTGTCACATTTCTTTGTAGAAGATGGGAACACAGTTTAGCTGGTGGTTCGTTCTTCTCCCTTTCTCGCTCCTTAAATCAATTTAAAAACCAATTTAGGTGAACATTTATATCCTATTAAAGGGTGGGAATGTGATTTTAGATGCTCTTTTGGGAGAACAAAGAAATTAATGTAAATAAGATTTCTAACTCACTGTTTAAATAAGAATTTATATAAACATTTAAAACATAGGGGTAGGGGAGGGAGGGGAATTTTGTACAGAATGAAACATGCAAGTACCACACACTGTTTCAATTTTGCACAAAGTGACTGTAGGAGGATCAGGTGATGGCCCCAGAATGTATAATGCCTTGGTGCACCAAGGTGCCTTCTAAAGGCTGGCATACCTTGGACCCTGTGGGGCAGAAAGTACAGCCCCAGCCCAGTGATCACATGACCACTCTCATGTCTGAGAGCCTTAGGGAGTCCCAAGGTGGAGGGAAGCTGTATGTGTTTTCTCAGTGGAAGCAGCACGTGGATGGCTGACAGGATGTGTTAGATAAAGGCTCTAGTTAAGGTATCATTTGAGAGAGTGATTTGTTTTCTATGCTGAGAGTGACCCCTTCTAAAGAGTAGAGCCATTTACTTGGGAAGGTCAATTATGCCAGCAAAGGGGTAGTGGAGACAGTAGGAGGAGCTCTGGAAATGTTAGCCCAGGGGCTGATCAGATTACTTCATGGCATCCTATTCAGTTTTGTGGTGATTTTTATCTGCAGGGATGTGACAGTTTTCTGTATCTTTGCTGTGGAGCTCAGGAATGCCCCAGAATTTTCCTTCTGTTAAAGTCACTGCCCTAACTACCCTTCCTCGTCTTGGGAATACAAATGGACCTTTTCCCTGGCATCACAGTTCCTGGCATGGAGCCAGCCACAAAAGAGATTTCCAGCTTGTCCAGGTGCCTCCTGAGCTCATGTACATAGGTTGGGAGAAGGCTTCCTCTGGATCAGGAAAGGTGAATTTCACCTCTAGCACCACTGTCTTAGTAAGCCTAGTTGTGACACACATATCAGCTGTCTTTGAACAAGAAAGCCAGTCCAGTACCTACCATGGAGTCATCAGTATTCCCCAAACCCCAGTTTTTGGGGATAGCATGGTGGGAAGTTTTAAAAGAAAATGGTATGTTATTGCCAGGGAGTCTGGTACAGCCATATCTTTAAAGAGCTGCTAGGAGTAGAAAAAAGTTTGCTCATGCCCCAGAGGTATCCTGTTATGGTGTCAGGGAGAGTGGTAGGGGAAGGATCTGGTTCATAGAATTCTAATCTTGGCTCATAGGCAAACCACCAAAATAGCACTTGAGTCTTGGGTTACTTGCTGTCACCCAAGGCTTCAGGTGATTGAGTTACATCTTGGGGATTGTGGGTTTTAGAACTAAACATTGAAGCCCTAAGTGTGGGGGCTGGCACCCTCCAGTAGGCGTTTGGCGTATGGGAAGAGTCTGGTATCCAGCAGAGCGTTGTCTTGTTGGTAATCTCCTTTCTCTCCCCTTCCATTCGCCGGCAAAAGCTGGGAACGGGGAAGAAGGACTCCACTGTAGAACTGGGGAAGGACTTAAGAGTATTTTGGTTCTGGGTAAGGTCACTGCCTTGGGTACCAAGGGACCCAACAAGAGACTTCAGTAGGTGAACTGGTGTGGTGCCTGACACAATAAAGAACAGTATTCCTCCCTTTGAGGGAATAGTCCAGCAGGGCAGTGGCCATCTGGAAGGAGGGACACTTAGTCTCATGGAAGCAACAGCACATATCAGAAGCCAGTACTTGCTCTTCGGTCATGCACTTTGGGATACAGGGTATAAGATGCAGCCCTGTAACACCACCAACAGAAGAAGTAGTTTCTGGGCCCAGTCACCCCACACCCCAAAGGAGGAGCTAAATCTGGTTCAACATAGCACAAACTGTTAGGAAAAATGAAATTAACATCAATGATGTGTCATCCAGTAAAAATCTCCCTCTTTAGGGTGTGTGTGCGAGTGCGTGTGTGTGCGCCCATTTATGTGTGTGTGTCTACGTGCAACTCACTACCAACAGCCTCACTGTGCACTTGGTCTTCACAGTGCTCGCTGAGAACTCTCACCAGGTTGGCGCCTGAATGCCTTACTCTCAGCATCAGAGGCTTGCTTGCTCTGTGCAGATTTTTAATTTTCTTCATTGGCCCTAGGCTGGTTAGGACCTCTACAGCTTCATTCTTTCATCATTAAATAGTGGCCTTTTTCAGTATTTTCCCCCTTCCCCTTTATAAATTGCTGAAGCCACAAAGCACATTTTTGGGGGATCATAGAAGGTTGGGGTTTCAGAAAGGCCTCTGTGTGATGGTTCCATTCACCATGGGATTTCCCTTACTTGCTGTATTCTCAACTTCTAATAAAAAGAACCAAATGGAATATGAACTTTGGTCGTGTACTGTTTTATTGACTCAACTTACCTGCCTTGAAGTCTTAATTTAGACACGGAAGCTTAAGAAATTGTCAGAGACTTCCCGGTCTGAATGCACAAATCAAAGTTATTTATGCCCAACTCACTTTTCCTGACCTTTCTTAAGCTTTCATTACAACTGGGATGAGGTTTAGAATGGAGGGGAGAGCTAACCCCAAGGGGTAGTTAATTTATGATTAAAGTTTATCAAAATAATATCCAACATAATGGATACTTTATGTGAAAGTTTCTGTTGAAGGACTTGGTATCTCAGATGCTCATAACCACCTTCTTGTGAACTGATTAGTATCAGTCATTTCTAGATTTGGAGACTGAAGCTCAGAAAGGCCAAATGTGACTCTTGTGCTACACTCTTCACAATAAGACAGTTCGGATTAAATCTCACGTGTTGACCTAAAGGTTTGGGGGTTTGTTAACCGTTTGTGTAATTTAAGAAAGGAGAGGAATCCGTGCCCCTTTGCCTTGGGAAAATTGTCTTTGCAGGGGAATTTCCAGTATTTGGATTCTTTTTTTTTTTTTTTTAAAGATTTATTTATTTTAGAGAGAGACCATGGATGGGAGGGGCAGAAGGAGAGAGAGAACCTCAGGCAGACTCCGTGCTAGGCTTGGAGCTAGACTCGGGGCTTAGTCTCCTGACCCTGAGATCGTGGCCTGAGCTGAAACCAGGAGTTGGATGCTTAGCCAGCTGTACCACCCACGTGCCCCGAATTCTCATTTTTAGGTATAGATACAGCTTTAGGGTTTCCCTATGTATCACCTGGGTATAGAACACTGGATTGCATTCTGCTCTTTTGAGCCATTATAAAGAACCATTTGGTTTTTTCGTAGTTTTTTGCTAAAAACTGTATGCTCCCTTTCTCAGGTGAGGACCCTGTATGATATTGCCATGGATATTGCAAAGCAAATAAAGGACAAGTTTGAATTTTCACTTTGTAGAATGCTAGGGCTCTGGGTTTCCTAAAGCAGCCCTTGGGCAGTGTTTTTTTTTTTTTTTTTTAAACAATTTATCCTAGAAGTAATATCCTTGTCTCTAGAATATTTAGCTTCAGTTACAGCATTCCTTTTCTCCCCTTTTAAAATGGGCTGAGGTTCTTTGCATCTTTCACTGAGATCAACATTTCTCACACTTTCCATAGTGATTGGTGGGCGTTTCCGCTGAACTCTTGCTCTGATTTCTTCCTATTGTGACCCCCCACCCCCATATTTACTTCTCTGACTTTAAGCTGCTTCCATTCCCCTGCCCTCCCGAATCAGAACTTCACTTAGCATTATAAAGTGGTGAACTGTTTTACATGAAAGCACTTCTATCAAAATGTACAAAATTATTAGCTGGATCTAGTAGTTAATTTATTCCTGGTACTGAGGAAGGAGGATCTGACAGCAGCTTTGAGTTCTTGGTCATTTAAGAAAAGATAATTCAAGATGCTGACAGAATCTTGTCATTTTAAATGGCTTTGGTTCTAACTCCGTTTGCCTGTGATCAGTGATGACTCTTTAGCTTGAGTCAGGCCGCCACCTGCTGTCCGGTAGTGGTTCTGGTAAAAGAAGGAAAATAGTTGCTCTGGTCTCAAGCTCACAAGAATATTCCGTTCTCTCAAGTGAGGAGCAAGGTTAGTTTCTCAGAAAGCTTAGTTTATTCCTTCCACTGGTTCTAAAAGTGATTTCCCAATTTTACAGTTTCCTCCTGGCCATCCAGAGACAGTGGGATGAAGGAGACAAAACAAGGCCGGGAGCTGTCCCAGCACTTCCTAATTTTGGTTTCTAGTGTATGAGCTGCTGAAGTGAGCACCTAGTCTTAGTTTTTAAGTGATAGGGCCAAGAGAGTTGATAAATTTGCCTGAAAATGTTCTCCCTGGGTGGGCAGGGAGGTTAGGCCTTTCAAAAGACAGGCTTGCTGTCCTAGAGAGAAGGACAAGCAGCCCGTGTCTGGGAGTTGGTAATTAGAGGTCAGATGCTGTTGAAGGGCAGAACGTTTATTAATGCCAAAGAGAGGCAGAGGGGTGCACGTGGGCACTGGGTGTTATTGGTGGTGAAGGTGCCCGAGCAAGTCAGGAAGTGTTCATGCAGCCATGCCTGTCACGATAAGGTCTGGACAAGATGATGGGGAAGCTCTGAGCTCTGGCACCTGACGGGGCTGGAGAAAGGGTTCCCTGTCGTGCCAGATGGACACCTGTGATCTTTGCCTATTGTTCTTGACATCCACATTGTCATTTCTTGACTGACTTCTCTCCACCCCAAGGAGGTAATAGACTAACAGTAGTTAACATGTAATTTGTGCTTATTGTATGCCCAGCACACTGCATGAATAGAACCTCACAAAGCTCTTTCAGTCATTTGCAGCCAGTTCTCAAGTCTCTGCTGCAGTTTCCTGGTCTACAATATGGGACAGATAACAGTACCTACTTCAGAGGATTGTTGCCAGATTAAATGAGTTAATACCTGTTACTTACCAGGTACCTGTAAGCCTTAGCCATTCCTAGCATTATTTTCCCACTTAAACTGGCAGATCAAGTGAGTTTGAGTCACTCTCTTCTCTGAGGCTCTACTTGTTCAGCTGTAGGTGGGGCTGCTAATGCCGACCTCACAGGCTTGTTGTGAGACTAAGTGGTGAAAGTGACGTCATCTAATCAGTAATGTAAGGCATTTTACAAATACGGCAAAGAATGCATCGTTCAAAGTTGGCTCACTGTACAGGGAAGTGGGGCCATTTGCTGGTGGGAAGCTTGTACTCTGAATTGTGGAGGGCCGAGAAAAAGGGTCTCCCGAGGCCCGGCATGCTGTCCATGCTTACCTTGGGGCTTGGCTGGACTTCATCGTTGGAGGTTGGTTGAATTTAAAGTTCTGAGGCCACCTCAGAATTTTCTGCATGGTTCTGCCTTTAATGTTGCTCTCACAGTAGAGCCAGGTTTTCGGGGGAGGGAGGAGGAAGCTCCAGGGCCTTAAGACCCTGGGGGAGGTGTGCATGTGGAGAGTAAGTTCCCAGATAGAGCTCCCCTCCTGGTGGACTCTGTTGTGCATGTTGGAATGTTCCTTGAAATGCCCATCCCACAGTCTTTTTAAAATTTTTATTTTATTATTTTTTAAAGATTTTATTTATTCGTTTGAGAGAGAGAGCACAAGCAGGGGGAGAGGCAGAGGGAGAGGGAGAAGCAGGCTCCCCACTGAGCTGGGAGCCTGACATGGGGCATGGGGCTCAGTCCCGGGACGTGGCAATCAAGGTAGTCTCTTTTATAAAGATAAGTGGCTAGAACAGACCACTGCGGGAGCTGGCCCTCCCGGGGAGTCTGGAGCTAGCCTTCAGGAGACCCCTCACCAGGCCACTGTGAAGGACTGTGATCTCCCTTGTTCTATCACCTTTTAGTGCAGGAGCTATATATTTTACCCTATTGGCTTTTTCTCAGATGCAAACGTTTCCGTATGTTAGCATTTTGTAAAGACAGTTTTGGAAGTTTTAGAAGCCATAGTTTGCAGACATGCCACAGTAATATAAAAGGATTTAATACCTGTTCCTGTTCTGGGTTTTTCCCATTACTAGTTACTTCCTTGCCCCCCCCCACCCCTTTTTTGAGCAGCAGCTAGGAAATTGACCTATCCCCTCACCATGCATCTCAATTGAGAAAGCTCTATTTCAGGTGGGGGCATGTTCTTCATCTCATTTCTGCTGTTGGCCTCGTTCTGTCCCTCTTTCTCATACCTTGAAGTTCTTGGATTCTACTGAAGACCAACCAAGTTCATTAGAAACAGCTGACCCTTGGCTGGGTCTGGGCTTCTGGAGAATAGATGCAATTAACTTCTTTTGTCTTGGGCCAAGTTGAGCTCACGCTGGACTCCTGAAGAGGAGGTAGGAAGGGTGGTACTAGACTCCCCGGAAGGCCTTTAAGAAGTGGTTTCTGGCTCCACCCGGCAATCTCAGGAGGCAGGGACCATTAGCCCAAGACTGAGATGAACAGTGACCTGGGTGATAACCCAGCTGTAGTGAGGTGGATCCCACGGCAGGGGCTGACTCTTTAGAATGTCTTTGGAAGGATCATCTTGTCAAAACAGAGGTGAGGTTGGGCGGGTGTCACCGCAGCAGCTGGGGTGGTAGCCCCCAGGCACACAGAGGCAGCAGGAGCATGGGGAGCGAGGCTGAGGTGTCTGAGGTGCCGCCACACTCCTGGGCATTTTCCTGTGAACCCAGAGCAGAGATGAAAAGACAGCCTTCCGGATGAGGCAAGGAAGAGGGAGGAGGGCCTCTGGGACTAATAGCCAAAAACCTGGGGAAAGAGGGAAGTCCCAGAAAATAGAGGAAACACTGCCATCTTTTTTAGACCGCCTATTATTTAGGGCAAAGGAGAGGCTGTGCACTCAGCCCAGAACTGGGTTCAAGCCTCCGCTTGTTCCCAGTCTTATAGTGGCCGTGGGACCATCGTCTTAGAATGACTTTGGGGAAGCCATCAACTCTGGAAACTTCCTTGATGTGGATTATTTGTGGCAGTCATATTCAACAAAGACAAAACCATGAGTAAGGCACCCAGCTTAAGCTAAAAGCACCTTACATAGTGGGCGCTCAATTAATGTCATTAGCATGTGCATATATTAGCTTCCTCCTATTTGCTCAGATCGTTTGGAGCTAACTGCAGTAGTAATGAAGGCAATAATGGGGGAGCTGCATTTGAAATCACTGAGGGCCCAAACCCTAGGAAATTTGGCCCTCAGCTCCTGGTTGCCTCCATATGTGAACGCCACAGGGGCCTGAACGTCCATGCACAAGCATGAATGTGTTCCATGGACGTGCACAAGCAGGGTTGCATTCATAAAGTAAACGTCAGCTCCCATCTGCAAATGCATAGGCCTCGTCCAAGAGCCCAGGATTTGTGGATGAAGACCAAGTCCCACCCCTTTGCCCCCCTCCAGCCCTTACCTCTGGATGGAAGGCGTGGCAGGAATCTGGTCTCCTTCGAAGCTTCTGGGAGCGCAGCCTGTCACACTTGACGGAGGCATTATGTGCAGAAGTCACTGTTAAGGCGAACACCTCATGACAGCAGCGAATTCTGGAGATTCTAGAGACTAAGTCTGGAAAGAGCCTAGCCCGGGTGGAACCAGCTGCCTTGCAGAAGATGGCACCCTGGGTAGTGGGGGGGAGGGTTGGGGAACAAATCCCGAAGCCCTGGGTGGGAGGGGGGGGATGTTGGTGGGGAGGGAGGCTGGCCTCGCCTCTCAATATCTGAGCTCCTCAGTGACACCAACACCTCCATCCCTCCCCCAGCCCTCATTTCCCGGAGGCTGGAAGGATATATTTGACTTCTGTAGCCTCCTGCAGGACTGGTGGGAAGATGCTACAGTCACAGGTGGGGTCTGTCACCAGGAGGAGAAGGTTACTGTTGGGAATCTGTTGCATCACAAATATCCTGCGGCCAAGAGAGAAGTGGGTCGCGGAACCGCTCTGTGGCAGGCTCAGCTTGGAGCTTCTAGGGAATTTCTGGGGACTTAGAGTGTGGAGTTGGGGTGGCAGGGGAAGGAACAGAACCGTGAGGCTGGTCGGATGAGGAGCAGCTGCAGGGACAGTCCTAGGCGAGGAACTCTGTTCTCTGGGCTTATTTTACCCACAAGCTTTTGCAGCTGTACTGCTCTCTAGCAGACTGGAGGTGAGGAAGTTCAAACTGAGATAATTCTTGAGAGGGAAAGGAATTGTCATTAATATGTTCAGAGACAGCAGGCATAAATCAAGACTGTCCCAAGCAGATAGGGATGTATGGCGGGGGCAGGCCGTGCCGGAAAGATGCGGTGCTCAGGTTTGGCCACAAGGTGGCAGAGCGCGCCCGCACACGGCCCTGGAGGGCTGCCAGAGGGAGGGAGGAAGGGATCAGGGAAAGCCTGTCTGCACGAAGCTGGTGCCTTATGTAACAGTAGCTGCCACTTCCTGAGCATTTCCTCTGGGGTGGATGATTTCTCTCTCTCACACACACACTTAACCGCCACCACTCCGAGGGAGGTGGCTGTCGTTCCTGTTTCGTGGAGGAGAACCCAGAGGCTAGAAGAGGTGAGGTAACTTGCCCAACGTTACAGGGCTGCAGAGCAGCAGAGCGTTTTTGAACTCGAATCTGTCTACCCTGAAGTCAGCGCCTTACACCAGACCACTTCATTCTCACAACAAGCCTTTGAGATAAACGAGTCACAGGAGTTCCCAGAAAACCGCTCTGGTGAGGTTACCGTCCACCCAACATCACACACTAGTAGGACCGTCCCATGCCAAGTCTGAGGAATTACACTAGAAAGTAATTCCCCTGAGATCTGGGGAGTCCAAGGGACATCCTGAGAAGCACTTGGCGAATGGCTGAGCTGGCTGAGCGGACACCCTAGAGGCGGCCCAGCACAGAACTTCACAAGTTGGGAGGTCCCCGAGGCCGGGGTGGGAGTTGGCAGGAGAGAAGTTTCTGTCGGCCCTCCCTGCTCCCTCAGGCCAGCGCTGGCCAGAGCCGGTGGGATGCAGCTCGGTCTCACGGCCTGCACACGGGCAAGGCCCAAGTCTCGGCGGGGCGCACACACGGGCTCCAGGGGGGCAGCGGAGAGGAGAGGCCTGTGGGACCTGAGAGCACGAGGAGCCCTCCTCCAGCCCACCACTCCCGAGCTGGCCTGCTTCTCTGCACAGACAGGTTTCTGAGGGAGCGCCGACTGGCCTCTTTCCTCACCGCTATCCTTGCCTCCCGGTGCCTTCCCAGGGCCTGCGGATGTCCCTGGGCTGACGCTGAGCTGCTGTGGGCTAAGCACACCCACACTGAAAGGGCCGCCGAGAGGGGCTGTGGGAGCCTTTCCTCTGGAGCCTGGGGTAGGGTGGGTGGGCCCAGATCTGGCCTCGGGACCACCTCTACCAAACCGTCCAGTGTCCCAGTCAGCCTACCCTCTGCCCCAGCCCATGTTTCCTTCACGAAGGAAAAGAGGAAGCAAAGACAGGGATGGGGGTGGGGGGGGTGGGGGGGCGGGAGGGTGGGTGTGGGTGTGGTGGTGCATCAGCGGGGTAGGGGGAGGGAGGAGCCCAGCTGCAGACAGGCTGCGCGGCCCTCGGATCTTACTTCTGGCAGGCTCCACACTCAATGATCCCATTGGTCTCCCGGATGGCCGTCTGGTGCACAAACACAGGGTACGCTGTGTCACACGGCTGCAGCACGTCCTGTTTCTTGTGCTTGTGGGCTGCAGGGAGACAGAGTCACAGATGGGGAAAGGGGCATCGCCAGATGAGAGGGCCCCAGGAAGCCATGCCTGGGGGGTCTCGGCTGCAACCCTGGCTGGCAGGTGTGGTCACTACTATGCAATGGGACACCCTTTTATCCCTTTGTCAGAAGGTTATCAGGGCTCGGAGAGGAGGAGGGGAGGAAGGAACACAGGGAAGGAAAAGGGACAGAATAAATGGAGCAGATGGTGTCACAGTGGGAAGGGCAGCAGACCAGGCACGGGGGGCCTTGGCTCTCGGCTGTGTGTGATTAGCACACTAGCCCCGTGACCTCGGGGAAAATCCACCTTCCCCCTTGGAAGCCTGATTCTCAGTGTAAGCTGGCTGGTTGGGAGAAGGTCTGGGTGGGGACCCCTTGAAGGCTCCAATCAGCGCTGATATCCAGGGTCTGAGAGGAGAGCAGAGGCAGCAGGAGGGCCAAGGGGTGACTTGGGGGACACTTTGGTCCCTTAATCCTACCCCCCCCATTCATTGTATACAGGTGACATTTCTCAAGTCTAGCTACTGTGCTCTGCACATGCAGCTCACAGACCAGACCTAGGCTTGCTCCCTAATCAACACCCCCCCCACCTCACCCTCCCCCCCCCACCAGTTTTGAGCAGAGCAGCAAGGGCTGAGCGCCAGCCTGCCTGGGCCTGGGAGAGAGAGCCGGCAGGGGCCTCCAGGGCCCAGCATGGCCGAAGCCCAGGAGACACAGCTCCCAAGCTTTCCGGCTCCTTAGCGGTGCACTGAGTCCCCTCAGGAGCAAAGGATGGAGTGAGCAGGACTCGGAAAAATGAATAGCAGAGGCCCGGGCAGCTCAGTCCTGGAGGATGCACATTGCACCTGGGGTGAGCAAAGAGCCAAACGGGGCTGGTTCATGGACTGAACGACATTATTTTTGGTGAAAATAGCAGCCCTGGTTTGTTAACACAGCACGTCTGTTTCTTCCAGGCACTTCTCTGTGCTTCCTGGTTTCTTAGCACCTATCTGTGGAATGGGGATTGTGGGCAGTGTCACCCCCATTTCATAGACCCCCATCTCAGGATCACACGGGGGTTAGCAGGAGAGCACCCAGACCCAGAAACTTCCCACTGGGCCGTGAAGGCAAAAGGGAAGGCCAGTCTGTGGGCAGAGAAGTGCGAACTGCGGGGAAGAACCACCTGTTTAGTCGGGGGCTCTGCACACTTGCTCAGTTCCACCAGACCTTCCAGGGCTGCTGCTAGGCACTTTGGCTGTGTGGGCCCCTTGGAATCTGCGAGTGGGCACCCTGGCTAAAGCCTGCAGGAACCTGGGGGCCGGCTTTGCTCCCTCCTGGGCCCAGTTACACTGGCCTCGTCCCCAGTGGGGGCTGGCTCAGGCCTGGGCCGGTCACCCGAGCCACTTCGTGTAGGTAGGTTATCTCCACGACAGCGATAGGGACCGTGCAGACAACGACAGACTGGAGTAGGCCTCCATGCAGCTGGGACAGGGCCTCCCTCAGGGCCTCGCTCAGTCCATGTCCTTGGACTCCAAGTCCAGCGCTATTCACTGAGGACATGGATGAGTGGCTGAACCAGGCCTCCTGGGCAGGAGGGAGAAGCTCCAGGGGCAGCTTCCCTGAAGAGGAGAAACTGTGAACAAGCAGGCGGAGGGCGATCGTTCTCAGCGTTTGCAAGATGCAGCTGCTGGCAGGGAGAGAACGGCAGGGAGGGGAGCCGTGCCCCCGGCCCATGTTCCCATTCAGAGGGGAGGAGGGCCCCGTTTCTAAATGGGTTGTGACACGTGGTTCCTGGTTCCTGTCACAGACACCATCAGGAAGCCAAACTCTTAACAAAAATGGGGTGGGGAGAATAGCCCAGGCAGTGGAGATGTTCCAGAACCCCATGGAAAGGGCTCTATTGACGGAGGGGTTGAGCAAGGCTGGTTAAAGCGAGACAGTCTGTGTGGTAGGGAACCCTCCATCTACCCTGGGAGTGGAAGCCAAGGACTGCCTATTGCGTTTAAAGGTCAAGTGGCTTCGCTCTTCTGGGAGAGCAGTCCAGAGTCACAGCTGGCTGAGACAGAGGACATTTCTTTGGTTCACGGTCGGGCCTGTGGAGGGCACTGTCCTCAGACCCAAGGTCACAGGAGATATATTATCCCCAGAGTGTCCAAGTGACCAGACCTAGGCCTCCACCTGCCACCCCCTTAACCCTGCACACTGCTGGGGGCTCGGTGGACACAGGGAGCTGGAGGCACCCCTGTTTCCTGCTCCACGAGGAGACCTGGTGCCCGCTTACCTGCACGTGGTCACAGCCACTGGGCCACATCACCCTTCCTCCCCTTGGAATCATAAGTGAGCTCACCCAAGGAGATGGCTGGAGGTTCTGTTTGCCCTGGGCTAGGACTATACTCGTGTGGGACGAGATCTGGGTGACAACCTCATGCCTTAAGGGATGGGGCTTTCGAGTGGGAGAGGGCCTCTGAGTTAGGGGTTCCCCGGATGAAGAGAGCTCAGACTTCCTTGGATGGAGAGCTGAGGACAGTCCCTTTTCGAAGTCCCTCCCCACACCCCCAGAAACCTCAGCAAGGCTACTCACAGTGATGGAAGACAGCTTTGGCTGTCCAGAACATGATGGGCACGATGTCACATGGAGGGCAGGGTGGCACGGGGTGGCGATGTCGCATGGAATGAATGATGTCACACGGAGCAGTGGTGTCCCGAGATGGCGGTGGTGTATGTCACACAGAGAGGTGAGGGGAGCCAGAAGTGAGGGGAGGCCATGAGAGAGGGCCCGGCGGGGTGAGATGGGAACCACGGACTCTCCAGAGTCCCCATCCCATCTGTCATCCGCCCAGAGGTGACAGGTTCCTACTGAAATGGCTTTGAGAGCAAACACTCCATTTTTGCAGTCCTGCATACTCACCCTCGGCCCCACTGTCCTCTGGCCAGGAAGCCCATGCACTCCACTCCAGCAGGACCCTGTCAGACACAGAGCTGAATCTCCGAGACCCCGTGCCCTTCCCACCCGGGGGCCTGAGGGGTTGGAGCACCAGAGCTCCCTGGCAGCCCCTGGTCCAGCCCCTCTCCTCCAGGACACCCTGTTCCCTGCTTGGGGCTCCTGGGTGAGCAGGGAGCAGTGTGTGTGGGGGGGGGCAGGCACGAGACACCCAGGGATCTCACCTGCCTCCTCTGGGGTTCCGGGGACCTCATGCAGCTCCTGTTAACCCTCATAAGGCACACCTGCATGAAGTCCCCCCAGTCCCCCCCAACCCCCGTCCCAGGAGCAGACCTCACTCACAGCAAGAGCTCATTCACCAGCCACCTGGTAGCGGTCAGGAGGGCAGAGATTGACTGGGAAGGAGAGGGGACACAGGGTTAGGCACAGGCCCCTGGTGAGGGCGCTCCCCAGGGCACTGTCATTAAAGACCAGCAGGAGAGACGTGAGGTGGTGGTGGGGGGCTTCCCCCCTGCCCCTTCCAGCTGCCACCACCTCCCACCCCTTCCCAGCAGAGGGAGCATTTACAACTGTTATGTGATAAATTCCTAGGGCACTTGGGGTTCGACCATGCCCATCAGGAGGACTCCTCAAGTTGTCTCTCTGATGAGCCACTTGGTGCTGTTCCTGGGATCCTTTGTGATACGTGTGAAAGCGCTTGCAAGCGAGGCAGGAACAAAACAACCCAGGGGCTGCCCTCTGCTTTCTCTGCCAGTGGCTCGTTGTCTCAGGGGGCGGCCAGAACATGCCCTAGAAGCCCCAGAGAGAAGACCCACAGGCCTGGGGCAGGGGCAGGCTGAGGACAGGGAGCAGGGGTGTGGGTCCAGGGGTGCGGGATGGGGAGGAGATTTGACAATACTTTCTGGTCCCAGTCAAGAGTGGGGTCCTGGGGGTAGTGGGTGGGAAGAAAGGTCTGGGGTGACACTCACACTGACCAGGGGCCGGGCGGCACTGGGGTGGTGACTCAGGGGTCTGCACATGGCCTGGTAGTCATACATGGTCACTCTGAAAATCAGAAACAGGACCTGGGGATTCAGACCTTCCCCTACCCCCTTCACCACCCTGTCCCCCACCCGGGGTGGAGGTTTGCTGCAGGGTTCCCATTTCCCGGGCTTCCTGAGGGTGAGGGAGGGAGGATGGGCGATCAGACCATTTCATCTCTGCACTTCCACTGCTTTGAAGACTTGGAACAACAAATTCGGTTTTCCCTCTAAGGGCCCATAGGACCTTATACCCCTCTCCACCTCATGTCTAGTCTCTGGCTTCAGAAAGGTTGCTCTGGGAGCTCTTTGGGGCTTTCACTGTGGGTTTTTGAGGTCAGGATCCTGATATCTTTCGGGACCAGTTAGCATCAGCTCCCGCCTTTTCTGTGTGTATTCAGTCTGGGGAGAAACATGTCCCACTTACTGGCTGAACACCCCCATGCTGAGCAGCTGGGTCATGAGAGCGCCATCCACCTCCCCCAGGAATCTTCCCATCTGTGAGGGCGAGAGAGACAGGGAGAGAGAGAGAGAAATGGAGAGGGAGGGAGGGATGGGGAGGGAGAGTGGGAGAGAGAGGAGGAAGAAAGGGGGAGGGGGAAAAGGGACCACAGAAGAGGAGGGGGAGGAAGAAAAGGAGGGAGGAGGGAAGCGGGATGAGGACTTCTAAGTCTCCCACATTGGGCCAGGGCTCACTGCTAGCTCCAGACTTCGGGGGTGGGTTGGGTCTCCCCTATAGATACCCAGCAACGGAATCAGAACTGTACCCATTCCACCAGCTCCCTCCCCCTTTAACAGGCTCCCCTGCCTTATTCGTTATCTTAGCACTTTTCACTTAGTTGGCTATGAAATCAATCTAGGGGCTACGATTGGATTTTTTTTTTTTTTTTTTTTAGAAGGCACAGAATTCCTTCCTTTGGACAGTTTGGTGTGAACTGTGTGTAGTCAGGTTAAACAAGGTTTTGTGAAATTTGATTTGTTGTATATGGTGTGTGTGTATGTCCTGGGTCAGATGTAACATGTATCTCTTTCTGTGAGTCATGGTCAAAAAAGATTCAAAAGCAGCCGTCTTCTCTGCCTCTCACAATGGCATCCTTATCGCCCAGCCAAACACAATTTGAGAACTCCGGCGCTGCCTTTGATTTCTCTTCCCTCTCCCCTCCCCTTCCCAATTAATCAATGTGCCCTGCTGGTTTGTCCTTCACTTTCTGACTCCTGGACAGTCACTTCACCCAGACCTCTGTCCTCCCAGCCATCTACTCCACCCTCCTAACAGGGCTCTCTCCCAGTTCCCAGCCCTGCTGCCAACACAGCTGGGATTTGGTCTCTCCCTCTTTTTTTTTGTTTCCTAAAGAGCAAAATAGGATCCTCCTTCCCCCTCGTCCCTCCTTCATGGCCCAGTCAACCAGCACTGGTGAGCACCCACCACTGGTGAGCACCAGCCCAGGCCGTACCTTCCAAGCCCGCAAAGTCCCCCAAGTCGGTTGACAGTCAAGCCTGCTATGATCTGGCTTCAGGCTGCCCTCCAGCCTCACTCCTACACTGACCTCCCCACCTGCCCTGGCCTCTTGCTTCTGCGGCCTTCTCAGCATGGCAGAGAGGAAAGAGCCTGGACTTCAGTATCAGATTTTGATTCAGATCCTGGCTCTGGCACTGCCCACTGCGTGGCCATGGGCCGGAGAGGGGATAGCGTGTGCCAAGCGTCTGGAATATGGCGAGGGCACTGTATGTGGTGGGC